>NC_138655.1:53592735-54192735 GCF_964273445.1 Streptopelia decaocto | reverse complement strand
AGTTACAAGGCTCAGCAGATGTAACTGTGACTGTTATTAGCAGAGAGGGAAGAGTTTATGGGGATCAGAGGTGGGGGATAACTGGAGAGGAAGGTGTCAAGACAACCAGTGAATACTGAGCTGGCCACAAGGGTCACTCACACCCTTTGGCAGCGGTTACAGATTCCACAGCCATGCTGGAAACTGGAACCATTTTTCTACAAAGGCAGCAAGAACAGGGAGAGGAGGTGAGGGGGACTCAGAGGTAGAGAGTAGAAAAGGAATGGGACCTCACAAGTAAATTCCTTATTTTGACCTTTTTTTTAAAAAAAACAACAAACTCAGATTGCAGAGCAATTTATACATAAAATTCAAAGCCTAGGAAGGAAATAAGTAATCTGCACTATAAAAATATGATCATCTACTTCTATACACTCAAACCTACAAACAAAGGCATTCCAAGAATTTCAAGACATACCTTTACCAAAAAAACAGCGAAAATGAAAACTTAAAAAATTACAAATTCAAGCAAACCTACTATTTTTGTTTTGATGAAAGTGAACAGAAGATGAAAATTAATTTTAACCTCTGTGTTATAGATTTTTTAACTATAGACACAAATAAAGCTTGAAAAAAAACTGGACATAAGTCAGTTTTCCTAGAATAAGCAGCTGTTATGTGTGCAGGATTCTTTGGTGTAATTTTTTTTTCCCAGAAATACTGAAGTGTCAAAATAATGAGAGTTCATAAAGCCAGAAAATATTTTATGGTTAAATAAAGAACCTAAAATCTTTACAAAATTTAACTTATTTACAAGTGTGTAAATAAAAAGGTAGTATTTAATACCACTAAATTTCACTGCAATAGCTTTCCTGGTTTTGCTGCTTGTAGGCCCCAGACACCCCCTCCTCTTTCTCAGTACTGAATGAGACTTCAATTAACTTGACCATATCCCAAACAAGGACCAGAACAAAAGCCAGAAAACCCAACTTTTTTTTCATCCCTTTACTAGTAAGCCCATTTCCTTTCCCCATTTTACTCTGTTATCTCCCTCTTCTTAAAGTAGTTCATCATAGCTAGCAGAAACAAGTACTTTTGGCTCACTTTAGTGGGACCTGTAAAACAAACTGTGAAGAGACTAAAAAGTCTATAGTTTTCTATGAACATTTTCAGAAGACAAACATTCTGAAGTACATGCTAGATCTGCTAATCTCCTGTTTTTTAATCTCTTCCTGTCCTATATCCATTAAGTGGTCTTACAGAGAATACAGACTTCAACAAACTAGTAAGTATAACCACACAAATGAACAATCTCCTTTTCCAGAGAAGATAGTTTTAAATATCGTTTGGGAGACAAATGGATTCTCTCTCCTTAGGGCAATATCATTCACAATGCAGAATACTATTCTATCTTCTGTTACTCATTAGTACAACAGATAAACTTGTTGTTTATTGTACAAGGGTACTAGGCAGACGAAACAGACAACTAGGCTATTTGCAGCTTCACTCCAGAAGTCTGAAAATTATATTATAGGATACTTTACATTTATAAACAATGAAGCACCCTTCAGTATTAATGGAGCTCACATATTCCTTCGTTCTCCAACACTCAAAAATAGACTGTACAGGTTTTAAAGTGGACTCCCTTGGACAGGAGTTACTCTTAACCCCTCTGCAGCATTTGGCTTGCAAGTCCTCCTAACAGAGGGAAAAGTCCCTGTGTTAGAAACTTGTGTTTGTTCATTGGCCTGTGCTGTCACAGGCTTTCAGAAATGTTTCACTTGTTTGTTACAGAAAGACACTGTAAAATTAAATAAAATATGAATCAATGTTCTTGTGAGTGTAAAAAGACTTCATATGATGTAAGACATGGAAACTATGCACTAACTTACATCAAATAAATCAAACATATGCAGTTTCCTTTTGAATTAAGTTGCAAGTTACAACAAAAGCACAAATTCTGTTACCTACTTTAATTTACAGTTAAAGCCATTTAAAGTTTACTTTTTTCCTGCACCCAAGATATCAGAATACAGATTCATATTTATTTCTTCCCTCCACAGCAAAAAAAAATTGTGATAGAACACATGCCTTTAATTTCACTGAACTTAAATGGACACAAATACAATTTTGTTACCTTTCTTGCGGTTGTTTTTTCCACCATGGTGCTATCACTGTCAGAATTTTCAACTTGAACTGTTTTTGTAGACCCAAATTTGGGCATTTTATAGCTATTTAGCTAGCTGTATCTTGTATCAGTGGGTTCATCGTGTGTCTGAAAAACAAACAACCAACATGATATAGACATTACAGTGTAATTTCAGGACAAACATTGTAACTGCAGATGGTAGCAAAGCTGAATAGTACCCCCAAAAAAATGACTAACAATGACACCTGACTTCAAGCATCCCACTCATCTGCAGCTCAAACCTTGGGGTAAAAAACCAAAGGATCTTACATGGCTACCACTCAGGACAGTGTCATCAGAAAACCAGCAGGTCAGTTGCTGAACTGTGTCATCCCTCTAAATTAACTCTTTGTCAGACTTAACACTTTGGGTATTTACGGCTTATTGGTTCAATAGCTCATTTAATTTTACAGGTAATAAGACTGGGAGGATGCACAAGCTCATTTCTAGCAACAGCATGAAGAGAAATTAAGCTTTCTTGCCTGGAAAAATGAAATATTGTCTACCCAAAATATTATGGAAAAAAGGTCAAATCTCCATAATTTGCTATCCTTTGCAATCCTATATAGACATATAGATCTATGATGGATATACAGATCTTCTAAAGCTTAGACCTGGAACTAGAAATCTTAATTCACACTGTCTCAAAAATTAACTACATAAGCCATTGCAAAATATATATGTTTATAAAGCTCTAAGAGCTCTGTGGTCTTCCATTTCCAAGGTACACCAAATAAGTATTGTTACAGATTCACAGAATGGAATTTTGATTTTTCCATGTTAGTATTGATTCCACTTTTTGACTTCAAGACAAGCAAAATACTTTTCATCTTGTTGTGGTTTAACACGGCAGACAGCTAAACACCACACACAGCCTTCCCCCCACCCCCAAAGTGGGATGCGGGAAAGAATCAGAAGAAAACTCAAGAGTTAAGATAAAGACAGTTTAATAGGACAGAAAAAGATTATAATAATAATAATAATAGAATATATAAAACTAGTGTTGTGCAATGCAATTGCTCAACACCCACCAACCGATGCTCAGCCAGCTCCTGAGTAGCAGCTCCCAGTGTCTATATACTGAGAATGATGACATATGTTATGGAATATTCCTTTGGTCAGCTGGGGTCAGCTGTCCCAACTGTGTCCCCTCCCAGCTTCTTGTGTACCCCCCAGCCTCCTGGCTGCCTGGGCAGAACAAGCTGAAAGGTCCTTGATAGTGTAAGGACTGCCGAGCAACAACTAAAACATCAATGTGTTATCAACATCATTCACATCCTAAATCCAAACCATATAACTAAACAGCTACTAGGAAGAAAATTAATGCTGTACCAGCTGAAACTAGGACTAATACATGGAATAGAATCATTTAGGTTAGAAAAGACCTTTAAGATTATCAAGTCCAACCACAATACCTACCATGCAAAGTCAGGTTGTCCTAAAAAATTACATCAGGAGCACAGTATAAAGCTGCTCTACACTTTCAGCACTGACAGCAACAGTCTAGTGCTTCTTAGCATTATTTATTTAGCATCTTAGAATCATAGAATCATTGCAATCAGAAGAGACCCTCAGGATCATCGAGTCCAACCACAACCTAACTCCAGTGCTAAACCATATCCCTAAGAACCTAATCTAAACGCCTTTTAAGAACTTGTAAAGTTCTTGTTAAGAACTGCAAAGTTCTTCCTACAAAGAAAAAGTCAAGATAAACAGGCCAAAAGATCTTGCCAACACACTAGAATTTGTACTACATAAACCACTAAATACTATGGTAAGTGATTTAGCAATAGAAGTCTGCAAACAGTATCAATTCTAAATAATAAACAAGGAACAAAGAACTAACGCTTTTCTCCATATTCTGCAGTTCAGGCAACTGCCAAGACAAGAGTAAAATGAGATGGGAATCAGCAGGGCAAACTCAGCTTGCTACAGTGCATAAGTAAAAGACCATAGAAGAAAACATGGCAGACTTTATTAGAAAGTGATCTGAATGAAATTTGTACCAAGAACTCTCATTTGACTTGAAGAACTCACGAGCCATCATTTTCACACCTCCAAAGGTGCACTGCAGATCCTCATTCACTGTTCAGGTTTGTTAAGAGACAAACACGTTGTTAGGCCACTATATACCACTCCTCATAAATCCCAAAATATATTAAGAGATTTGTGGCATAGCCAAGACTCAGAATTCAGTCCCTGCTGAGGGTGAAAACCAAGAAATTGAACACAAAAACATGGCTTACAGTAGTGTCACAGGGCAGCCCAAAAGTCAATTTAGGTAGACGATAAGCTCCGAACAGACTTGATTCTAGCCAGAACTGTTTAGCAAAGAAAACCAAACAGAGATGGGGTGTGGGAAACTGCAGTGGGTCTGCGGAGTCCTTGACAGAAAATATGGGAGTAGAGATCAGCCTTGAAGATATTAAGATTTACCCTTGAGAAGGAAGGGAGTAAAGGAGTATCCGGAGGTATGGACTTGTACCCGTGAGAAAGGAGAGATATACCCGTGAGAGAGAAGGGGATAGAAGAATAACATGGATGATAGCAAAATTAACCAATGAGATATTAGTGCTGTAATTTGTGGCCAATGGTGGAGGGACACATGAACTGGTAGAATTGTATAAAAATGCACTTGTAGCAATAAATTACACCTATTACTTTCATCTTGAAAGAATATGGTCCATGTCGTTTGTCCGTCTCAACCGCGACAATGGGGTTTATTCAAAATTATTCAACATTCCAACAGCATTATAAAACACAGGTTCGGATACAAGTTGAAGACATTATTACTGTACAACCACATAAGAATAGTAAGGATCCACAGCATGCATGCATTAACTTACAAAAACCAGAGGCCTCTTTCATTCAAGGGTACGCAGAAGAAATAATCACTTGCCTGGGGTGGTCAAGTGCTCACTCAAGGATATATCCAGAAGACAAATCGCTTACCAAGGAAAAGATGAGGGCACTCAATCCCAGGAAGTCTCCTTAGACAGCATCCCTGATCTAAGAAGAGGGCTCTGTTCACAGACCCACTGCTCCAAGAAGACCACTCAAAGGAGTCTTCGGCAGGGGGCCCATTTTATAGCCTGGTTGGATCTGGTTGTGGTCCTTACTAGCATGGTACATAAACTTCTCAGCTTCTCTGGGCCTGGCCACCTCTTGGCTGAGGACCCTCTCTATTGACCGAGGGTCCCACCCCACCCCACCCCCGCTCCAGGAGGAGGTGAAAGTGAACAGTCACCATGCCCTGGGCATGGTGGGGCAGACAAGGTGCTAAAGAGCCATCCACTGCCCTGTTGAAACCTCCAGGTACCATGGTGGGGAAGGAGTGCAAGCAGGAGCAGTGTCATGAGCAAAGATTCCAACAAAGTCATGTGCTGAACTCACTCGTTCACCTGACTTGACTCTTCCACAGAATTAAAAGCTGCTCTTCTTGTGACAGTACCTTAGGCCATATCAAAAGTATCTTTAAAACTGGTGATGTTTTATGGACCTTTTTCAACTTATGTGGTCACAGTCTTAGTGAGTCTTGTAGTAATTTTACGTCTCAGCAAGACGTTGTTTCAGGTGTGACACTTCTATAATTTCTTTATAGTTAAGATTTTGGGATCATTACACAGCAAATGTGTTGCTGTTACAGAAGCAGGGCCACTGTTTTGTTGTGACACAGGTAACTGACAGAGATTGTTACTTTATCTTTGGCAGATGACTTTAAGAAAAGTGTTTTGCACACTAGACCTGACACAGAAAACCTTAATATTCAAACAAATTTCTACACACCACTCCACCCTTCCACAGAATCACAGAATGATTTAGGTTGAAGAAGATGTTTAAGATCATCGAGTCCAACTGTTAACCTAACACTGCCAAGTCTACCTCTAAACCATGTCGCTAAGCACCACCCCCCACAGACCTAAACTATGGGTAATTTCCTCACAGAATACTTCCCTAAGATTAATTGCATCGTATTCAACAAAGTAACATCTTATTCTTACAGAACAGGAAGGGAAAAACAAGAGGGGAAAGAAAGTTTAACATGCTCAACTCCAAAGGCAGAAAATCAGAAACTGCTGTACTATGGTCTGCTCTTTATCTCCCTTTTCCCCACACCTGTTTTTTGTTTGGTTGGGTTTTGTTTCTGTTTGTTTGGGTTTCTTGTTTGTTTGGTTTGGTTGTTTTAACATTAACCACAAGCTTATGAAAAGCAGGAAGAGCTTCATTTGAAACTGTCTCACGATAACATGAATTTTGTCTCCACTATGATACAAGATAGAATATTGTGAAATTTCTCCTGTCCTATTCTTACCCAAGACAAAAGAAACATTAGTGTATTCCCTTCATTTATGTAGTGTCAGTAGGTTTTATACAGCCCTAGTGATACAGAGAGTAATAATTCATTTTTAATGGACATTAAAGCACATGGTTATACACCTTTTCTTTTTAATTGCTTTTTGTAACAGTTGCAGGAAGAAAAAAGGTTATTTGTGCAATGGAGAGTACTCTAGAATGAGCTTCCTGTAGTTTACAAAAAACATTTCTTAATCCTAAAAGAAGGCATGAGTTAGTCGCTTCACAGATGACTACTGTGCTGATTACAACATACATAGAGTATTGCCATAGCAGCAAACATCTGTTTTCAAGGGTTTAGAAAGAAAACACAAGTCACAAATCTGATTTTCCTCAGTTAGCCTCTCATACACTCTTAAGTTTCATTTGCAACAATTCCCATTGTGTATATCACCATAATTACAATTCCTTTAAAAGAGATCAACATGTGAAAGTTATCTTTATTATTTTAATCACAATATTTCTCATTGTATATGCTGCTGTTTTCTTTCCTTCTTTATTTTGTGCTACTTGACTCCCTGAGACTGCCACTATTCCTACTTTGCTTGTCTTCTTCTCCTGGTTTGTTACACCATTCCCAACACCCTTCTGGTACTGACAGTGAGAAGTCCAACTTCACAAGCTTTGTAAAATTTATTCAGTTAGGCTTGGCTCCATTCCTCTTATTTGTCTCACCAGTAGGGGCTAAACCACATTAACTGAAGAAGAGTTCCTTCACAAAAGGCACAGCCTCCCCACACGTCCTTTCAAGTCTTATTAAACAGAAATAGCTTATTAAAAAAAAAAAAAAAAAAGTAGACTAAACCAAATGCAACCTACAGGTATTACACAGGCACAAGAAGATGACAAAAACATTTTCAAAATCAATTTAAAGATGTTTTAAAATAATACATTTAGCACAAATAATACACAAATGTAAGTAAATGAAAACAGAACACATAGGATGTTTCAATTTTCTTCACTGCATGATCAAAACTAAGTGTGAATTAATTCAATTATTGACTCCAAGCCAATTACGTTATGAAGAAAAAACTGCTGTGGAAGATTCATATACTGGATTTTTAAAGCAAAACCATCCCAACTGTCACACTGACACTACAGCAGTATTTCCATTAAACATTTTATGGACCAGGTTGCTATTTCACAATCCCTTTGCAAAATACTTTTCAAATATATATAAATGCTTCAAATATTGGAGAAAAAATACTTTTCATAAAGTGTAGATTTTTTTCTTATTTCATGAGATATCACTATGGTCCAGAAATGTAAGCAAACTATTCAATGCATGATCACGTAATTTACACTACAACAAAATACTCACCCAAAGAAGTGATATTACTGACATCTTAACTTTAATCCTGTTCACCTGCAGTTCAACAGCATTTCAACACATGTTCTGAACACAGTCAACAAACATTTGTATTCCAAGTGAAAATGCAGAACGTTAACTGGTTCTTCCAGGGAAACCTATGTCTGTCTGCTCTGAGTTTCCTTCAGGGCTGTTAATGCAATTACTGGTTTATCATGCAGTCTTGATGGCATACTTCATTATCACCAGAACCCTAAATTAAAAGTTAAACTCTTTCCATTCAAATTATTCTCCTCTGTCACAACAAACAGCTCTATCACTTTTCATCTGACAAACAGGCACAACTGTGCTTTTTCTCTAACAACCTAATCTGTTTCATGCTTTTCAATAAAAGACAACCTGCTTCTTGCTAAGGAAACTCCTCTGCATGTAACAAAATCAGATATTCTGATTTTATGTTTGGATGTCTTTCCTACACATTTATTATCATTTATGAATGTCTGTTTATTTGAAATACTGTTAAACTTTTTACTCAATCATTTTTCACCTAAAGAAACTAAAACAAACAAACAAAAAACCCCACAAAAACAAAATAATCTATTTTCTTATTAAAGTAACAGAGACTAGGATTTTGACAGATCTACAGGCAGTGATATAAAAAACTAGGAGTATTTTATTACAACAAAAACCAAAGTAAAAAAACCACACCCTCACCAACCACCAGAATTTCAGAAATAGCTAGCTACAGAAATGTTAGCATAATAAATCTCTAATACCAACAAATTCCTCTATTAGTTTGTATAAGCTTACATCTAGCACTAATGAAAGGACACGCATTCACCTATGTAAAAAAACCAGAGAATTCATGCAGTACTCCAACAGCACCACTGCCAGTGTTGTTCAATACCTTTGAATGAATTCTTGCTTTTAGCCCAGTCTCATGAGACACTTAGGTCCATGTGTTTGTGCTACATGCATATGTATGAGTCATCAATGACTTTCAAACCCATAGATGGATTTTCTTTCCATTTTTCTGCAAAGTTTTCAAATACATTAAGCACTCACAAATTACACACAAAAAAGTGGTAGCTGGTGGATAATAAATAATCATAATAATAACCTGTCACTGTTTTCCCTGAGAGGAGGTTTCACTATGAACCACATGCCATACTGCATGTAAGAAAACTGCACATAAGACAGCCTTTATAAACCACATTCCTTCTTTTCCCATAAGTCACAGGGGAAGTTTCAACTGAAACCTGCACACTCCCAGGGTCAACCAACCATAAAACATAAATCTATAAGAAATCAAGCATCACTAGTTCTGCTGCTCACAGAACTACTTGTTTCCTTTCTGGTTTTTATAATGCATGCTTACCTTCTTACTCCTGTATGTTTTCCCCAAAATACATATAGCAAAAAGCTACATGATGCTCAGAGAAGTTTTTATTTGGTGTTGTAGCCCTGTTGTACAATTGAGAAGGTCAGCTGACTGCTACTACAGCAAACCAATGGGGCACAAGACTGAATTTCTATGAGAATATTAGTAGCAGGTTAATTTCCAAGAAACTGCATTTATCCTTGAGCTCTAGAATGCATTTGAACATAAATAGCAGGGGATCTAGCATAAGGCAACCTTGTCAACTACCTTTGCTCCTCTGTATTTCACGTATCTTATTTAATCTGCAGTGGGGAAAGGGGAAAGGGGAAAGGGGAAAGGGGAAAGGGGAAAGGGGAAAGGGGAAAGGGGAAAGGGGAAAGGGGAAAGGGGAAAGGGGAAAGGGGAAAGGGGAAAGGGGAAAGGGGAAAGGGGAAAGGGGAAAGGGGAAAGGGGAAAGGGGAAAGGGGAAAGGGGAAAGGGGAAAGGGGAAAGGGGAAAGGGGAAAAATATCCCTCTCTTCCAACAGGGAGTTACTCCATACTGGGAAACAGTGAATCAACTGTGCAAAATTTCTGCTATAAATATTTGACAGGAGTGATTCAGAATGTTTTGCTAAAATTAAACTTACGAAAATGACAGCTAAGGCTACATCTACACTAGCAAGAAGTACAGAATTATGAAGAGCAGAGCTGTGGGGTGGAACATCTGGTAACAAAAACGCAGAATTTACACTAGTCACATTTAGCAGGTTTGCTCTAGACTAGTTCTAGTGCAGTCCCATGCACTAAACACACATAAAAGGTTGGAGCACATTTAGTGCATTCCTGAACACATCCCTGGGCTTAAAACAGGAGGAATCAAAGCTCTGAAGCCACTGCATACACCAAACTAAACTACAGCAAGAAGAGATAGTTGCTCTAAATTCCAACTCAGCCACTGATATAGGTTTTCTCTTAGTGACCTCCTCTCTCCCACCCCAAGATTTTGCATCTTCCAAGTTTATTTAGAAATGACTGATATGATCTAGATCTCAAAGCTATTAAGAGTCTATTATGGAAAGGAAAAAAAAAATGCGGATGAGTATAAGAGACAGACATCCAAGCACAGCTGAACTGAGGGAAAGGCAGGCAAAAGCCAACATTACATATTCTGTTCAGAGAAAGCCACCTGGCCAACGTTTGTGTACATACTGGCTAATTAAGAAGTATGTAGGTAGCTCCTGCCAAGTCATGCCAAATGTTATCTGTATTCTGGTGGGAGTGTCAAAACCAGCTGAGGTTAAGGCACTGGGAGAAAGGGAATAGTATCTAGCACAAAGGACCCAAATCCACAGAAAATCAGGCTTTTTAAATACTGTAAGGAACAGAGTTTAAGCAAAATGATATTAACGAAAAATATGTTAATTTAACTAAGCTTAATACTCTTCAGAGTTTTTTTAATTCTTATCAGGGAAGTGCAAATTACTTAAGTATTTTATTTCACAATAAAAGAATCCTTCAGCAAACAACTTAGATAAATTATTTCTTTCCAAAAGAGAGGTTAAACTCCAGCATTACTAGTGATACATGAAACATTTTGATGAGGCATGCAGCAGCACAGCCATGTTTTTTCTTCTTGCAGAGGTCAGTGCCTCTATACAGATAGTTACTCAACCACAGCCTACTGCTATACAAGCCACAGGTCAGACTGCAATACATGTTTATTAGATCAGCATCCATCTTTTTGCCTACAGTGCCCAGTAACAAAAACCAGCCTGAAATGGAACAGAGATTATTTGGGGTATCTTGGTTAGGGGTTGGGACGTGCTAAGAGGCACAAGACTAGGAGTCTGGGATTGTGGGGAAGGAGATCTTTCAGGTATGTGTATGGAAAGGTACAACATGCAGTAAGAGGCTAAGAAAGTCCAGCAGCATAGAGCTGGGCTTTTCTGGCTTAGGAACTTAAACACCACATGTATGAAAAGAACAGCTGTATTTTCACCTGATATTTCCAACATAGAAGCATGCCCAATGAGGAGTAAAGCTTCAGATTACCTACGTAATAGAATATGTCTGTGATGAGCAAACAGAAGAGTGAGAAACCTGATAAGAGACGTAAGAAGAGACTGTGCTTGGGAGGAAAGCACAAGAGTCTCCACGATCAACATACAACATTTTTTTTTTCCCCAGAACATGGGACACAATTCAAAATTCTTAGGTCTTGCCATTCCTGTAGCCCTGTAAAAAAAAAAGCACAAGCATTGCATCTCCTTTTAGTTTTAATGGAGAATGACGAGCTTACTGCTGTGGTCAGCTTTCCATTAACTCCTTCCATAGACATACTTGTAGAACTGAAGTCCTAAACACTGCTGATGTCTCAGGAGAACGTCAAAATGAAGGTAAAGGATGGGACACTGGCCATGGGCATGTCACATATTTGCCACTAACAGAAGAGCTGGACTAAGGATTCCTATACCCTTCTGAGCTGAAAGAAGTGATATATGGTTCAGTGTTTCAAACCCAACAAGCTCCATCAGACTTACTATAAGTGGACTTCACATCAAAACCAATAAATGCAGCTAGCAGGAGGCAGATGCTGTACCAAACACCTTCTGAACAGCATTGGGCGTACTCTGCGATGGATGAAGAACTGGCTAGAGGACCACGCCAAAAGAGTTGTGGTGAACGGAGCCAAATCCAGTTGGCAGCTGGTCACGAGTGGTGTTCCCCAGGGCTCAGTAATGGGGCCACTTCTGTTTCATCTCTTTATCAATGATCTGGATGAGGGGGATAGAGTGCACCCTCAGTAAGTTTGCAGATGACACCAAATTGTGTGGGAGTGTTGATCTGCTGAAGGGTAGGAAGGTCATACAGAGGGATCTGGACCGGCTGGATCACTGGGCTGAGGCCAGTTGTATGAGGTTTAACAAGGCAAAGTGCTGGGTCCTGCACGTGGGTCACAACAACCCCAGGCAGCGCTACAGGCTTGGAGAAGAGAGGCTGGAAAGCTGCCTGGCAGAAAGGGATCTGGGGGTGTTGATAGATAGCTGGCTGAACATGAGCCAGTAGTGTGCCCAGGTGGCCAAAAAGGCCAACAGCATCCTGGGTTGTATCAGGAATAGTGTGGCCAGCAGGGCTAGATAAGTGATTGTGCCACTGTACTCAGCACTGGTGAGGCTCCACCTTGAATCCTGTGTTCAGTTTTGGGCCCCTCATCATGAGAAGGACATTGAAGAGAGGGCAGAGGAGGGGGATGAAGCTGGTGAAGGGCCTGAAGCACAACTCTTACAAGGAGCGGTTGAGGGAACTAGGGCTGTTCAGCCTGGAGAAAACAAAGCAACACAACTCCCAAGTTGCTAAAGTCAAAACTGAGTAGGTATGCAGTCTACATAGTACAACATTTTTTTCAAAAGCTGATAACAAATTAGACATACGTAGCTACAATGGACTAAACATACACTGAAGTACATCCCTACTGGCAAGCCTGCCTCCTGCTGCAGGCCAGAAGCATACTGTCCTTTTACAAGCTGAAAGGAAAATGCATTTTGGATTAAAAAAAAAAAAAAAGATTAAATAAGAAGTTATTTGCATTTGTTATACTATTCAAGACTAAATTTGTTACCATCACTGCTTCCTGTATGTGGTGTGCATTAAAATACCATCAAATACAATGAACAGAACAATTTACCAGGCAGTTTTTGCCCTGCACTCCATGGTGTCTCACTGTACTTGCAATTCAGTTCTCTACCAGTAACCAGCAAACAAATTACAAAATACTACTGGCTTTAGGTAGCACATCAATTTAGTATGTTGGTGAGAACAATGCCTGAATGATCCATGCAGTGGCTTTTACAGATGAAAGGTGACAAGAACATTTTTATTTCCAAAATACTCACAAGCTCTTTTTACACAAGACTGCAACAGTTCAGTCCATGCAGATTCCAGGGTCAGGGTTATGATGAACAAACTTAGCTCTAACACAGTCTCAAACTAATGGTGCCTTAGGCAACAGTCTGTTGCAGTATTAAGTGCAAATACAGTACCCAGAATGGACATGAGTCACAAACTTGGCAGATTTTACAGCACTTGATAAAATATGACAAAATAGTTTTGATCCAAAAGTGAGGAATTCTTTTTATTACTATTTTCCTTTAAGATTTGCACAATACTTGAGACAACTTTGTGGCTAGAACATGCAACACTGAGATCAATTCTACTCCTTTCTTTGCTATACCTATTGTACAACCTCAGAAAAAAATGCCTTATCCCTTCCCTGCAGCAATTCTCCTTAACAGATTTTAGATGATACACTAAAAATCAAAGAAACTAAAACACCAACCTAACATAAACACACCTTTCAGAAATACATGCCATGAGATAATTTGAGTATGTGTATTTCAGAGACTCCTCAGACCCCAATACATGGATTGGACTACTAGACTCATTGTCCTATCAGAGAGTATTTCTACATTTTAATTTTAAATGTTTACATACTTGAGATCCAAACACAAGGACTGCACAAGTCTTTCTGTAATAAGAAAAAATAAAATATTTGAACCCCCTTTTATAAAGGTGTCCTTGAACAGTGAAATAGGAATAGGCAGTGTCTACTCATAATCTCCAGAACAGCTTTTAAGACACTCTGAAGCACCTACTCATTGCATGTCAGACTGCACTATGCAGAGCCACGATGAAGTCCCTAAAAAACAGCCGACACTCAGGCAGCAAGAAAGATTTTCCAATACTTCAGCTGGAACTCACCACTACTTCCTACCAAAATAAAGAACATACCTCATAGTCTAGGAATTTCTACTAGGAAGAGCAAAAAATGAGAGGACATACAACTCTTTCTTATGCAGAAAACAAATGAGAATCTTCGCAGGAGTTTCATTGCACCTGCCTATATAGGGTCTTTGGCTCCTACCCAGAGCATATTTTAAGAGCTTGTGTTTATCTGTGCTTGGTTTCAAGTGTCAACTTCCACAGATTTCACAATACTTTTCAATTTATTTTCTATGCTAATAGCAGCATCTAGACTTGTCAGCCTCTAAGAAATACACTCTATTAAAGAACATGACTGAATCTGTAGTTTTTTGACTGAGTTTTAGTAAGGCTGCACTCCCATCCCCACTTAAAAACAAAACAAACAAACAAAAACAACAAAAAACCAAACACAAGCTTACTAAAGAACACAAGAACTTCATTGAACACAGAATTAAAGAATAGTTGAGGTTAAAGGATATCTTGAGGTAATCTAAGTTGCTCAGTTATCTAGTCAGTCAGACATTTTCAGCTGTTGTTGTACCTTACATAAATCAGGTTGTGTTTGTTACTTGAGCAGGAAAAAAAAAATAAAGGTAAAAGAAGCAATAGAAAATACAAACCCTCCTAACCTTCCTATTCTTGACTAACTGTGGGCACCTATAAATCATGCAGTGGTATTTTACAAGGAGCACACTGTGGAGTAAGAAAAAACTTTGGCCCAAAATTTAATTTACAAAATCTTATTCACTGATTGCAAATACCACACCCTAATATGCCTTTGAGATTTGCTGCATAGATTGACTTGAATTTTAAAGGTACTACTTGTTTATAAGTAACAGATCATGCTTCAATAACAGCTGTATCTGAGAAAGACATGGGTCCTCTCTCACATCACAGCGCATCGTAAGAAATACAGCTGCACTTCTTTCCGTAATGTTTTCTTGCAAATACACTTACAATAAATGTCAACAAAGTAAGGACTGAAACTCTTATTGGAGTAGCACTGGACATCTCTCACCTTACACACTTCTAACTAAACTCCAAAATCTACCTGTCAGAGTGAAACCAACACACTGGCACTGATTTGCTTCTGAAAGTAAAAACAAAAGAAGACAAAACAAAGCAAATTAGATTTTTAGGGTATCTTAAACTCTGTTTTTATTTATACTTCCCTGGACATGACATGCATTATTTCCTTCACTTTACAGATGGCAACTTAGGTTCACAGAAATAATGAAGCTGGGAGTTTGAACAATTCGACATACCCATAGCACATAACAGATTTTATTTTTCAGATTATTTCACATAACATAGTACTTTATACTTTGTTAGACCATAGCTACTAGTAACTTCAGTTTCAACTTCTGCAAGCAACTTCTCTTCCCTACCACTGCTGAAGGAAAAGGGTAAAACAGTCTCAAAGCAGTCATCCACAAGTGAGGAAAACATCTAGCAAATGCTCATAAAAAGCCTGCATCTTACACACATTCCAAAACAGCCTTCAAACTGGTAATTTTCAGGGTCAGTAATCAACTTTCTTTAACATGGGACCCTCTTTTCTCTTCCTGCAACTTCCACCTACATTAGAGAACTTATTCCAACTTCTGCAATAGGACTCCTCTTGGAGCACTATGCTGCGCAAGTGCAGTTTACCCCCAGAGATCCATCTGGTTCATTCTTTAAAGTGGACTCCCAACCAAACCCCATCAACTTGTGATCCCATTCTGCTATCTCCAGAAAGGCAAACGAGCACTGCTACTCAAAGATATGGCAGACAGCATTTCTGACACAGCAAAACATAAAGGTTAGTGACACTGTAGTGCACTGCAAGAAGCACTTGTTTCACTTCTTTTGCAACACACTCCCATTTCCTTCCTTTACTTTCGCTAAAGCTTCCAGTCTCCAATAGATTCTGAGATCCTCCCACTGCAAATGTCACTCCGCATGTCAAGATAATGAAAAAAAAAAAAAAAAAAATCAAAGCAATTTGTTGGTATCACACGCTTAAAACTCACATGGAATTAATTAGTGTTTGTCTTGCCAAGGCACTGAAAAAAATAATAAAAACTAACATTTTGTCAAAATATCCTTGCAGGTGCTATGCCAAACAATCTACTCTTGCTTAGTGTATAGGAGCTAAAAATTATTCACAGAACACGACAGAGGAAAAGAAACAAAAGGATCCCAGCTATCTATAAATGACCTTTACTGTTCTTCCACATAGATAATTGAACACGGAAGTACTGAAGAAAATTAGTGGCGTAGGCTCTACTTAAACACCACACAGTAGCATACTAAATTAAGTCCAAGCATTCAAAAAGGTGTTATTTTTAAAGGACAGGACACTCTCAATCAATCAGTTAGATTCATGGTTCCCAAACTTATGTAAACATATCTGCACCAAGCCCCATCCAAAAGAAGACACCAAAATACTTTTATTTTTGAACATAAATAGTTTTCACAAGTCTGACATCCTAGATGTTAGTTTTTTAGCAAAAGAAAAACACAGGGGCCAAGGAACTGTCTTTACAATAGGTACTCTCTGATTCACACCTCAATCATACAGATATTTACAATCAGGATAAACTTTCAGAACAGAAGTCCTAAGAGCTTAAGATTATAGCATTATCTATTATTTCAGAGAAGTCTTTGAAGGTCTGTGGGCTTTCTTAAGAGTGAAGCATGTGGACTGGATACACATGTTACAAATGAACTTGCAAAACCATAGTCTTAATAATCAATTTTCACAACAGGATTGGAAAAATGCTAGATTTCTAGAAAAGCATAAATCAGTAGGACATTTGGTATCACAATGGCAACCCAGAATCCTCATCGATAAGCCAGTATTATCTTGCAAAATAGGCAGACCATTCCATCAACACTATTTATTTTTTATATATTAAGAGGAAATCATGAGAAAAGTGCTGCATTCAAGGTATTTAGATTTATATTTTATGACAAAACTAATTTTAAATTAAACAGCTTAAATTACCAAAGCTAAAAGTTGGTGGAACTTGTATAACATAAACCAGGTGACATTTTTATCAGAGAACGGTTATGAATTGTTTGAAAGCAGAAAATCATCCCTGATTCCAAGAGACTTGTGTTGAAGCTTCTTTTTATGCTTATAGATACACATTCCCTGCCCCAAATTAGGTGGGACAAGATGTAAGAAACAAACTTAAGAACAGCAACAAACAGAAACAAAAAGCGCACCAAAATGGTTAGAAACCTGCCTTCCAGTAATCAGACACTGCCTTCCATTCCAGTGCGGCAGGAATGGCTCCCACAGTGAAAAGGGGCATCATTTCTTCTGAACCACATGTACTATTTGTACAGCTTTCCTCCATGCGGGCCAGTAAGGAACTGCAACTGGTGCCAGAATTCAAAATGAACCTGCAGGATGTTTGTCAGTATTGTCTTATTCTCAAGTGCATTTCTCTACTCTCAGATTAACCCTTTGTCTTTTCATGGAAGATACCAGCATGGTTGTTTTAACATAAGGCTGCCTGTTCTGCAAGGAACCACTGAAAAGCAACAAACAGAATGACATGGGTAAAAATACAACTGGTTGAATAAATAATTGTTTTTCTCCTTGAAAGGAATTCTTAAAGATCAAACTATTATTAAGCTTCTTTGCAGATTTTATCAATATTCAAATTACAATTTCTGAAGAAATGTTCTTATTAATATTCATGCTTTAGCTACTTTTCATATTTCTCCTTCAGCAATAGAAAATAACTTTGTTTCACTTTCAGTTTGTCACTCTCAAGCTTACTCTGAGTTGCAGGCACTGGAAGAGTCTTTCTTCAAGTTCTACTACAAACATCGGGAAGACATACATGTATTTGTCTTTTCTCCCTTAAAAAACATCAGAACTGCATTTTTAATAAGCAAAATGAGGTGCAAAGTAGTCTTATTTATGCAACCAGTCAGTCATTTAAATTAAAAAAAAAGGACTTCATTAAGCATCTGTATGGCAGAACTTACTACAATGCACCACAGCTTTACAAGACTACCACACACAGGCAGTAAAAGAAGAATGCATCTTTTGACTATTACAAATGAAATTAGTCAGGAAAAACACACTACCCACAACAGATGAAAAAAATTCTATTCCACATTTGAAATAAAAAGTTCAACAGTTTGTCAACTTATCAAATCTTCAGGAACAGATTCAGCAAGGAATCCCAACAGACTAACTAAAATTAGAACTTAACATTTTACTCACACTATTGGGGTGAATTCCAGGTTCAACTGGTCTCAACTATAAGCAACCTGCTGTGAACAGGGGGTGGACTAGATGACCTCCAGAGGTGCTTTCTGATCTCAACTAGTTTATGATTCTGTTCCATGAATTAGAAATGCAGATGTTATTTACCTCAGGCAGCATGTCTACTGGCAGTTCTCACCTCCTGCTGACACATTCAGCATATGAAAAGGTTTAAGTCTTCTGAATTCTCCAGCAACTTATGCTATATAGTCAGGATAGGACTCATTCCAAAGACAGGTGGCTAGAAGAACCTGTGTAGCCTATAAGTACTGATGTCATACTCAAGTTAAATCATATCATTCAGGCAGCTGTGTAGAATACAAAGATCATATTCTTACTGAAGGACATACCTAGCTGTCGAAGTAAACATTTACATGAAAAACAACCTCACCTCTTTAATCTGAGAATCATACATAAGCTTCCAGAGTGTCTGAAGGGTTCTCCCTTTATTCTGGATAGCCTCAAAATAAAGGAAGTTCTTGATCCTATAAAGAGGAAACCTATTCTAGGAAAGAAAAGAGTCATGCTTGCCCAAGAACTCTGGCTCTTAGGAGTCAAAGATACCTACTGCAAAATCCATTAGTCCTCCCTTTTAATGTGAAAGTCTGAAAACTTGTATGTTCACAGGTGCTTCCTCTTGAGTCTTTTTTAGGATGAGCTACGGGTTCAAAGGAAGCATCTGCACAGATGTTTAGCATACTATGACACTCCCCTTAAGCTAAATGGAGAAATAGAGTTGTAAACTTCAGTTTTGATCTACTGGTATTCCTTAGACACGTAAGTAAGTAGATCTTCATCAACTAAGAAAGACTATTCCATTTCACAGTGCCTACCATCTATCAGTACTTTGCCAAACTTCAGAGAAGCAAGCCTATTGCAAATTAAGTTTAAATTACTTCTACAGGAATCTACATCCCATCTGGAAACCTCCTAAAGATTTGCAAGACAAAAGATTTCAAATCAACTCTATACATTATTACTAGAACCTCAGTAATTTCTATTTAAATCTTCATGACAATCTTAATGACAATTTGCAAACCTAAAAACAAGAAACCCCCACAACTTATCTGCAGCACTGCCAGAAGGAACATAACCTAAAAAACACATGAAGGCCCTTCACAGGCTAAAAGCAGAAGAACCGTCAACACCTACTTCCAGTTCTTCAACTTTAGCAGGATTCAGCATGGGTAAAACAGTGTGCTTGAGTGCTACTGTTTCTAAGACCTAAAGCAGTGGATGCAGGGGAAAAGGGAGCGTCTCACCAGCTTACTTACAGGTCCCCACCTGTATAATAGAGGTTTTTTGTTCTGGCAAAATTGTGAAGACATGCAAAATATTCAGTGGTCTTTATTGCCACCTCTTGGCCATCACCACATATCACAAAAGTAACAGAAAAAAAAATCATATGCCAGTTCCCTTATGGAAATAATTTCTCTTTGGGGGAAAAGAGATAGTGAGGGAACAGATGGAGTAGAAACAGAGAAAAGAGAATAATCAGAACACTGTTTGCATACAAGTATAACTATTTAGAGCTGTAAAACTACAGTGAGTACTGCAATTAACCTTCATCAATGTTTTACTATGTCATCTGGAGAACTGAAGAGACTGGATAGCAAAAAAACAGCTATTTTCAAGACAAAAGACAATGTTTTTTAGTTTCTTTTTAAAAGGTGATATGGTTGCCAAGACACCTGCCCCTTCTTGAAGTCACCGTATGAATGAATTAGCATTACCCACTCTAGAAAGAGAATATCACAAAATGAACTTTCCATTTTCCTTTTATTCATTAAGAACCCAGATTAGTAGGTTGCTGAAGAGTGTAGAGCACCACAGAAAGTTGATTTCTCTCAGTGTTCTTTGTTGCACACAATCTCGAAGCAAACATAAGCAAGAGGAAGATACTTCCACAAACTGGCTAAGGAAGCTATCTATCTACCAGAGCTTGAAAGGTCTGAAAAGCCAGACATCTATCAAGTAGAACTAATAGAAAAGCTTTGAAAGAGAAGGGAAACTATAGGAAATGTCTTCACATTACTAAGCTCACTTCTGCCATTATCAAGCAACGGAACTTTCTAAGATTTCTACCACAACAATACTCCTGGAAGTGCGAAGTGGTTTCTGTTGCAATTAATACACTCTGAAGGTCAGGGAGGGCAAAACAGTACTTTCTACCTCTGATGTTTTCCAGTCTTATGAATGCAAGACATAAGACAAGAAGAGAGTCATTCCAATACTCTCCATCTCCATCAAGCTACTGGCAAGTAGAAAGTACATTACAGGAGCAGAGAATATCAAGTCTTCCTCCTCAGCTTGCATTTTTACTTTTTTGTTTCTAAGTGTGTCTCTAACATTGCTAATGGCTTTTCTTAGCATAAATCAGTCCTCTCATAACACTATCACTACCTAAAGCACTGAGTAGAAGCCATGAAACTGAGGAGAGTTTACTCCTTTGTTCCTTGCTAAAGAAAAATGCAGTAGCAGCAGATACAAGGATGCTTTGTCAGATCCAGGGAGCTAACCCAAAATAAGCCAATGCAAAGTCATGTTCATACTCTCAAGAGCTTCAAGTCTCTCTTTAAATAAATATTTAGGTTTTATGCAAGGTGGCAATAAAGGTCTTCAACTGCACAGGTAAGATACAAAGTATGGCTCCATAAGCTTATGGAGGAAATTTCTAAGTCTTCTCTAGGTTCTGCAATAATAATGAACTAGTATGAAAAAATATAAAGATGTCAGCACAGCTCTGACTTCTGTTATTCTGTTAATAAAACTATTCAGTGTCATAACACAAAATGCAAGACAGAGTTTGTGCTAATATTTATTTCATACCATCTGTTGCTAGAGTCTAAGTAGAGTCTAAATCAAACTATTTTTAAACTACATCATTAGAGACTAAATGACCAATCAACAATTTTACTACTCCATCTGCAATAGAACATAGAAGAGAAGAAACACCAAAAATTGATGCCCAGCCCACCTCTTCATAAGGTAAGACCAAAAAAATATAAAAAGTAAGTTGTTCTGAGCATGTATATTAACAGTGTGGTAGCAGGTTAATCATTACCTATTTTGTGATCAATAGTTTTTTCCAATTTTAAAGAGGACCAATTGCACTAGTCTTCTAGACAATTTCATCAGCCAAAGATCATCCACACATGGTAAAGAAGAAGTTGTTGAAGCTCAGTCATTTCTACATGCCCATATTTCCACTAAAAGGATACCCAGGACTTTTCCATCTACTTAAGTTAAAGATGCAACAATTCATGGGTTTTGTAGCAATTCAGAAAGACACTTAATGTTTCAAAGACTATGACTGACTTCTAATTTACTAAACACAGGTATTCAATTTTCAGTATATGCTTTTGATCCTAAGGTAAGTAGTAACATAGCAGTGCTACAACTAATGCCAAACAAACACTGAAGTCTCATACAAGCACTCATTCAGCCTGCTTATTAAAAGACCTTTTCCTCAAAGAAGTTACCTATTGTGCAAGCCTGCTGGAAGAAACCGTAAATGAACTGATGTTTGTTGCACAGAGCTTGCTTTCTTACACAACATCTGTCCTAAGCTTTGCTGTCTATAGTATTCAGAATTCACAAATAATTTTGAATAATCCCCAGGTGGGAGAAGAAAACACAAAGAGATGGCAATGGAAAGGCAGAGATCCTTGTATCTGAAATATGGAGCTGTCACCTTTGTGAAAGTATCAAAGGCACTTTGATCATTGCCTGCACCCAGTGATTACTAGAGAAAAGCCAGGAAATCAGAAAGGGGACTCAACATACTGTATACCAAAAAACTGACATGACCACAAGAATGTCACCATAGTCCTTTGGGTGCTGAGAAAAACACTGACACTCCTTGTCATTTTAGCTTACAATACACACACAGGCAAGCAGAAGTATTAAAGATGGAAAAAAAAAAAGACTCAGTCAGTCAATGGGCTTACCATTAGCTTCCCACTGAAGTATTCTGCTATACCTCAAACCCTGCAATTTTAGTTGAATAGACAGTTTCTCAAGCTTGCACATAAAACTACTGAATTCACCCAAGGTGAGATTAAAGTCCCCAGCTGATCAAGTCACAAGGGTAGCTGAGAGTGTGAGTTTCCATCATCTAAAGAATGAAGAAAAGGAAGTGCCACCCAATAACTGCACAAGCCTCAAATAATAAGAACAGGTGAAATGCCCTGACATCTCACATCATTTGAAGATCTGCTACTGAGGGGACTAGCGCTTACTAAACTATAGCAAAGGACTACAGTGGAAGAAGGCCAGAAAGCACAGCATGCTCAGCTTTTTGCAGCTGCATACCACCTGTAAGTAGCTCACCACATCCCTACTTGAAGTAACTAAGATGTGAGGACAATCAAGCTGCCATCAACTTGAAAACTGAAAAACACCCAAAGTCTTGCTGCTTCAAAACTAGAGTAGATGCACCCCTCACCTTCAAATAGCAACATGTCAAAACCAGTGAATTATATTAATAAATGCTAACAATTTCTTATAGACTTGATGATCTCACCCTTTCCTAGTGTTCCAAGATTAAACAGTTTTTTTCCTGGAACATAAGTACATTTGGACTGTTCCACATCTGTCTGATAGCTTTTTGTTCCTACAAGCATCACAACTCACATACTTGTCTTCATTAAAAGAGCTGCTTTATCCCATAAACTTAAAATTCAGAGGTATGAAATTCAGATTTTTCTCCACATTTCACAGCCCACAGAAGAAAGGCATAGAACACAGTGGCAGCGTTCAGGCAATTTCCACAAGACCTCTAGCTGCTAACACCAATATTAAACTATTCATTTTATTTGAAGGTTTAAATTAAAAAAAAACAAAACAAAATAAAACAACCCAACCTTTTGTTTCTTACTAGCTACCCTATCTTAAAAAAAAAAAATAAATAAAAAAAATGACAATATTAGCAATGGTACCTAGAGAGTCAGGCTAAAACTAGCATGAAGAACTGTGCAACTGAGCCTGGCATTCTCTCATTTCTTGCCCTTCCTTTGTTGCCTGCTGTCACCTGTGCTGTGCGAGTTCTTGTGCTCCACCTCAGCGGCGGCTGCTTGCGCTGCCAGACCAGGCAACCGAACGCACTATTCTGCAAAACCACGGAGCACCCTTCAGCACGGAACGGAAGGCGCCACAAACGCCTCACCCGCTCGCCCGGGCTCTCGATCTGACGAGGGCAACCTACCCCGCCGGGGCGGCACGGCCGGAATCGGCGGAGCAATTCCCCAGGGCGCAGGGAGCCGCCGAAATTCCCGAAACGAAGGCGGGGCGGGTGTGTGTGTGTGTGTGTGTGTATGCGTGTGTGTGTATGCATGTGTGTGTACACCGCCATGCCGCGCTCAGCACCCGCGTCCCGGCCGCCCGTGCAGCCCCCGCCCCCCCTCCCTCCCCAGAGCCCCGGCCCTGCCCCCGGCGGGAACCACCGCCCCGGTCGCATGCACCCGCCGCTGTCCCCCGGCCGCAAGCGGGTCCCCCGCTGGACGGCGGGGCAGGGGCTGGGCTAGGCGGGCGAGAGGCGCGGCCGCCAGACGGTGACAGCGGCGGCCATGGCTCCCTCCGCGGCGCTGACAGGCTGACAGCGGAGCGCCGCTGCCCGCCGCCGTGCCCCCCGCGCTGCCGTGCGCGGGGACAGGCCAGCCGCCCCATCGGGCTCGGCGAGGAAGGCGCGGTGCCCGCTGCCCGGGAGGGCAGGGCAGCGGTTACACCCCCCGAGGCGGGAACCCGCTGAGGGCTCCCCGAACGCCCCGCTGCCCACCGCTCAGAGACAGGGGGCGGCACCCCACGGGCACCGCGGCGGCGAGTAGGACCGGGGGTCCCCACTGCGTACCGGGAAGAGGTGAGGAGGTGCGCCCCAGTCCTTACCTTCTCCCGGGAGCTGGCGACGGGACGCGTCCTCCTCCTCCCGCCGCTTCCCCCCTCTTCTCTCTGTGGCGGCGCGGCCGCGGGGATCCTATCGGAGAGCGGGTGCCACCCGCCGTCAACCGGCGGCGCCGAGGGAGCTCGGGTTCGGGCTCAGCCCCGGCTGCGGCCGCTGTGGCTGTCGGGTTTGAAAACACCCGTCCCCCGCCCCCTCTCGCCCTCCCTCCCTCCCTCTCACCCTCCGCCGCTCCCCTCCCCCTTCCGCCACCCCCCCTTTTCCCCAACGTCGCTGCTGGAGTAGAGCTGCGCGGAGCTCCCATTGGCCGCGCCCCGCCCACGTGGCCCCACACAGGGCACGGGACGCGGGCGGGCAGGCGCTGCCGGGATCGTTACAGCGCTCAGGCGGCGGTTGGGGAGGGAAAGGCGGGGGGGGGCAACGTCACTGCCCCGCTCCGTTCACCTGCCCAAGGCAGAAGGACACGGGCGCCCCCTGCTAGGGCGGGCTCTTCGCTGCGGTGCGTGCGGAGTAGCTCCTCCACCTGCGCACACAGGGGACGGGGAATAACGGGTTCGCAGAGTGCCAGGGGCGGAAACGGGGGGGTGTGAGGGTGGCGACGGGAGGACGCGAGCAGTGCGCACGCGCCGGAACGGACGCGCTTTTGGCGGCGGCCAGTGGAACTTTCTGGAAATGGCGGTGGCCCGGCTGACAGCCCGGTTGGCCTGCGAGGCAGGGACAGGGCGAAGGGACGAGAGGCTTCGAGTCTCCGCGGGACGCGAACCACCTAGAGCCACCGGCGCAATGCTTCCCCCCAGCTCCTGCAGTCGCGCCCGTGGCGGCAGCTCCCTCCACCGGGGAGCGGTTTTCCGGGGGCGATGGCGCAGTGAGTTTTAACCACCGGCGCAGTGCGCGTGCGCGGCGGGCGCAGCCCGGTGGTGGCCGCGCATCCCAATGAGGCGGGTGCGGCGGGGAGCGGGCGCCGGCGGCCGCGGAGGGGCCGTCTTGTTACTTTTGAGTACGCACCCGCAGAGGGGATGAGAGGAGCGCTGCGTATCGGCAGGCTGCAGTTAAAGGGCCCGTAGCTTCTGGGAGAAGCCCCTGGACGCAGGTGCGTGTGGCGCGGTGCCGGAGAGCCCGGGTGGGGCCTTTAGGGCACCCGCGTAGAGCGGCTGTGGGAGGCCGAGCCCGCCGGCCTGGTCATGGCTTACTGCCGCGCCTCGCTTAGGCAGCGTTCCCGGCCGCACCCTCCCTCCTGGCGCATCACATCCCGGCGGGTGCAGGCGAAGAGCTGCAGGACCGTGAGGAGGGAAGGGGGGATATGCGCCCCTCCCTGCCTCGCAGAAGGGCACAGCCTGCTGTTTGGAGCTTGAGCCCGCTTCCACTTCTCAAAACAAAAGCCACAATGTTTTTGGGGTGTCTTGCTTGCGCCAATAAACCATACATAGTAAAAACGCATCAGAAGGGGTTACAGAAGTAGGCTGACGTTTATTCTAGTTGCAGCCTTAAAAAACGGGTCATTCACCTGGACTTTTGAAAGGTTTTGCATCTGGTTATTAAAGTATTATGTTGTAAGACATAAAGAATCTGTGCGAGTCTGTACTCGTGGGTTCTCAAATAATACTCTCCAGATTGCTTCTGGAAGGTGCTGAAGATAGCTTCTGGAAGATAGCTGGGCTGTCTAGTGTAGTATTTTGAGAAGGCAGCTAAACAAAGCCCTTCCAGTTCATGGAGTCTTAATTGCCATGCTCAGTCTGCTACTGACCTACTTTCATCTGTTATTGTGTAGAAATTACAAATTCCTTAATATTTACTATGCAAGTGAGAAATATGAACTTTTTAGAATTGAAAGATTGCTTTGATAAAGGCCATCTGTTGTGTGGATTTCTCCTATATTCTGATCTCCACCCATCATGTTCCAGCATGGCTAGAGAATGGCATCGCAAATCTCAAGTGTAGCCATGCTGCAACAGCTTACTGTTTAGCCAGACTTCTTTCATTTGCTTTCAAAATCTTACTGTACAAATGCTGGTACAGATCATTTGCATTGTAAAGCAACTATCTTAATTTGATTCTGTTAGCATACCTTCAGAGTACCTTCAGCTGGCCAGCAGCAGAGATGGCAGCACCCTGACCACTAACAAAGGGAGTTGCATTCACTTCATGTTCTTTTATGTCAGGTTGATTACAGAGCCCATCACTTGAGGTGGCAAGCAGATTGAAGAGTAGAGAGGCTACTGACTGCCAGCATAAGTGGAGCAAGAACTGCTTCCCAAGGCAGAATGTTTTTTTCTTCTCACAGCACTATACAGGGAAGATACAGATGATTCACCTTTTAAAACATGACAGGCTACAGGTGTCATACAGTGGTGCTATACAGCATTCTGATCCTTGTGCATCAGCACCACTAGTGTGCTGTTCCAGGATTTCTGTGTGTGTTGGTAGGTGTTCACAACCAGCAGCTGAGATGATGGGGAAAGAGCCTCATGAGCAGTATCTTCTGCACCAGATATTAAGATTTGATAATTGATAATTATCTATCAGTAACTAAAAAATATGCTTCCTTCAGCCTTTAAGAACCAGTGTTTGCACTGATAAAAAGCATCAGTCAATTGCTAATTGCTACCCCTACATTAGTTACTTTCCCTTGTCTCCAGAAGCCCTTCCCTTTTACATAGAGCACAGCTGCAAAATGCCTTTGTAGCTGCACTATGTTGGTGTGTGCAGTACTTCCCTTCAGTTGCCCTCTGTAGTGATACATCTTGTGTTATTGGCTGTGTGAACTACTGGTTTTAAGACAAATGTGCACAGCATCTGTTCGAACTGGGTTATTGCTGAATTCAACCTAATAACAATGATTGAAAAAATCTCTGACTACAGTACAAAAATCTAAAAGAATTCTAAAAGTTCTTATCCTAAGAACTTTCAAAATCTCACAGTGGTGAAAGCACACACACTAAAGTCAGGTAGGTAATTGGCAGGTCAACCAGCAAGCCCAGCTAACAAACTGCGCTGGCGGAACTGAATTTCATTGCCTCTCCTTATTTAATGACAGAACACAGGAGTGGATCCTCCAGGAAACTATGCTAAGGCACATAGTAAATAAGGAGATGGTCGGTGATAGCCAGTATGGCTTCACTAAGGGCAAATCCTGTTTGACAAATTTCGTGGCCTTCTCAGGTGGGGTTACAGTGTTGGTGGATAAGGGAAGAGCAACTGACAGTCTACTTGGACTTGTACAAAGTATTTGACACTGTCCTGCACAACATCCTTGTATCTAAATTGGAGAGACATGGAGTTGGCAGATAGACCCCTTGGTGGATAAGGAATTGGGTGGATGGTCTCACTCAGAGATGCAAAGAACCACCACCACCCACTGTCTTAGAATGCAGTGGATTCTTTGAGTGTCCTCTGCTTCCACATCCTAAATCTCATTTCCTTTCCCTGGACTGTTCCTGTTTTTGTTAAAATCTTCTCTACGTAGTCTTTTTTTCTTTTTTCCCCTCTCCAGTTAAAGGGTGTTCTTGTACTTTTTTTTTTTTTACTTCCACTTTTACATTTGGAGAGTATAGCATGTGAATTCTTGCATTTTTCCCTCCTTCAAGAAGGGCAAACAAGACCACTGAAAACACAGATTCAGTTATGTTAGTGCTGTGTTGCCAGTTTAAGGAGTTAACTCCTCATCTGTGTAGCAGTAGTAAACTCATTTTTCATTTAACTCACCATACAGTACTCTTAACAGTCCAACATATTAACCAGTAGAAACTGCAGAACTGTTTGTTTGACAGATTAGAGTCAGCTGCCCAGAATTACTATTAGTAACCCTCTGCTATTGAGGATTGAGAATAATGGAATATTTTTTTTTTTTTAATATTTGTTTTAATATCTGTTACCTAAAATATTCAATACTAGCAGTAAAAGCACAGGGTATCACCTGCAGCTATTAAAGAATAGGAAAGAGGACTTGGATATATTAATTCTTACACTATTGTAGAAATCTTCCATAACGATCACCTTGTTAATCCTCTTTACAGTCCTACATAAATTATCACTGTGGAAATAATTTTGTATTATTATATACATGTAAAATAATTGCAGAATGTGTATTTCTAGTTGAGGTGTTTGAAATCAGAAATGTTCAAATTTCAACAAAACCTGAAATAACACAAGATGTCCTTTTTTTTTTTTTTTTTTTTTAATCTTGGTACAATGATTGCCAAACATTTTTGATGTAGAAACCAGGACCATAAAGCCTCATATAATTGATGAAGTGGGTAAGATAAGAGTAATGGTTATTCACTTGTTTCTCTTCACATATTTCACAATCCTATAGCTGCCCTACAATATTGAATTTAATTTTCAACAGTGGCATACCAGACTTGTACCACGCAATAAGGATAATGTAAGTTACCTTTTTCTAGTCAAGTGATTGGCAGGCAGTTAGGTGGTGTATTAAAATGACATATTTGTCCATGGAACACCACTAACATGGTATCATTTGTTAAATGGCAAACTGGGGTCCCTGTTCTGGTAATGAGACAGACATCAAGATGAATAGGGAAGAAAAGCAGGACAAGGCTGCCAAGTCTCCTGTCCAGCTTTATGAATGGGAGGAGTCTGGCATTCTAGAGCTTTGTTTTTGTACACTTGAAAGTTTCAAACGTGGCAGCTCTAAAACTGTGTTTCCCTTCAACACAGTTACACAATTGTCATGCTTATTGGTTAACTGTTTCACTCATTATTTGTATTTATTTATCAAATTTACTTGTCCATTTGTAAGCAATTCAAGGATTATTTTTATAAATTTAGTAATGTGGAAGGGATAGTGAGTTTTACATAAAAATGATATGCATATATATTTTGCTTTCAGAACTTACCAACAGTAACACTATTTGTTTAACAGTACATCAAGGAACTTCACAGTCTACTAAAATAAAGGTGGGGCACAAACATACTATATGACATTATGTAGGAAAATCTGTAGATACAAAATTTGACCCACAAGGAGGAGGATAGTTTAGGGAAGTACTGCTAATCAGAATAGCAAAACAAAATAAATATAATATAGAATAAGATCTAAACAATACCATTAAGCTCCATCTATCACATTAATTGTAATAATGAAAGCTCCATGGCAGATTTCAGAAGAGGCAGACAGAATGCTGTCTCAGGTGACTGACATGTTCACATTTCCGAATTTATATTGAAATGTATATATGTGTATATTTATAAAATATCTGCTACATTATACAAGCATATGTAGTAAGTGTCAATATGCAGTAAATATTTTTTTAAAATAATCTTCAACTTTTTTTATATTGGGGAAAATACCTCAATTTCACACAGATTAGTTCTTAAAAGCCGCTGATATGCAGCAGTAAGGTCAAAGAGGGGTCTGTGAATCAAATAACTAGTTTCATATATTACACTTAGCCATGTATTAAACTGTTCTTATATATTATGTCTTCACCCAAATGCGTACCTTGGCTGTATTGAATAAATTTATACAGGAAGCAGTTTCTTGTTGCTGTTCATTCTTTTCCTAGAGTACGAATGCTATTTTTCTTGTGTGTGTGTGTGTGTTTGTTGGGTTTTTAGGGTGTTTTTTGTTGGTTTGTTTTCTGTGGTGGTTTTCTGTTTTTTGGTTGGTGAGGTTTTTTTGGTAACACAATAAAAAGAGAACTGTCACATTTTTTCCTGGTCACTGACTGGCAGTAAGAATAAAACTCAAGAAGGAGCACTTCTTACTGAACCTACCAGATTTTTTTTAGTCAACACAGCTTGGATCACCTTTGCTGTGTTTTTTTATTTTTAAATAGCAATTAAAAGTAATGTGATGAAGTTCTGTCAGACTCTGCATTTTCCCGACTTGTAATTCAGTCAGTTTTGTTGCTTCTTCAAAGAACCTTAGAAAATGTTGAAAGAATTTTCAATGACAGATGAAAAGATGCAACTTTCACCTCTCAGTAATAAGTGGATTCTTTCAGTGAGTCACTTTACAGTCTACAGAAACACTTCCCTTATAATCTAGAATTATGATCATGCTTTGTAGTAGTTAAAACCATGGTAAGTTAGATACTCTAACTGCTGATGCTTTCTTCATTAAAAAAAACTACTAGAATGTACATAATTTTACTGATATTAAAGTTATTTTATTATTTTCAGGCAGTTCATGTTATATTACAAAAATCCTTAGAGGCCAGCTTGAATTCCAAAACCTGGTCCTTTGGGTGGTTCAGTCAGAGAAGTAAGGCCACCAGCTGGCTCACAAGAAAAACGTCCACTCCTGAAAAATGAAAGCAGTTTTATTCATTGCTGGTATTGTTATAACCTCAGATACTGTTTCATCACTGGATATAATATAGTTATGAATCTGATTTAAATCTGATTAAAGCCACTTTTTCTTTCATTCTTTCTGTTCATCCTTCAGAAGTGTTTGATGCTACTCTTACATCAAACAGATCTGAAATTCAAGTAGGGACAAAGAGTTTCATAACTGAAAGACAGGACCAGTAGTTGTTTTTTTTTTTATTTATAGGTTGTCCAGACAAAAGTGATGTTGTTCCCACTAATATCAAAGGCAAGTATTAACTTGTATCAGTCATATTTTTGTTAAAATGCTTCCTTCTGTTTGGAAACTCTAACTGTTTTAAGATTGTTGTTCTTGTATTCAAAAATGTCATTACAGAAACAATTTACACCGAAATAAAATTAATTCCTCCATTCACACAAACATGTAGTTCGGCTAACGAAGAACAATGGGAAATAATAGATAAGTAAAGTTCAGAAATAATAACTCTTTCACAAACTTGTGATCTTTATAGTTATCAGTAATTTAAAAAAATTATAAGACAAAACAAAAAACACCACACCACAACCAGCAGACAACTGTTGATTCACACTATCTAGACCAAAAAAAAAAAAAAAAAAAAAACAAAAGGTTATATAATTCCCCTACTAGGTACTAAGGCAAATCAGAATTGGTGTTTTCACATTTCATGCTGCTGTGGTCAGTCATCAAGAACATGAAAATTCTCAGTTCTTTCCAATTCTTTTTGGCTTTGAATACATGGAAAGGCACTGGATACATGCCATTCTGTTCAGTAAATTAATTAATGCTTTCTCACTGTAGGCTGTGAACTCAAATCACTGGAATGGGAATTTCGTTTCTTAAAAGGATCAGCCTCCAAGTATTTGGCCAGTGTTACACACATAAAACATACCTTGGGCCAGGTTTGGGAACTTTGCCAGCCTTTAGCTCATCGATTATCTCTTCAATATCTTTGGGTGTCAAATCTTCCTGTTAAAAAACAAAACAAAAACATCAGTCAGCAACTGTGCTAATTGCAGCACTCAAAATTCATCAGATTAGTGGCTCTCTTAGGTGTGATCCTAGCAGAGGTAATTTTGATCCTGTCCATTAACACACATACTGGTTTAAAGAATTAGGAAGATTAAAAAGCCTACTGTCGTTTTGTTTTACATATAGTTACAGAATTTATGTTAAAACTAAATGTTCACACAGGTCATCTATAAGATGTGTTTGTGTTTTCAGCTTCTTTGGTATATTAGTGAGTTGGATCTCTGCCTACCCACTATACGCATGCCATTGCACATACTGTAAAATGGTGTCAGCTGTGACAAAAAACGTGGGTACAGTTCAAGAGAACAGTTCTTAAAAATTAATCCAACTGTGATAACAAAAAATATTTCTTTATTTTTTTAAAAGCTGGATTCAGTCAATTCATTAATTCCATTGTTCTGATGGCATCCAAAAGTGAGGGATAATTCAGAAGTCTGAAAGTTTAAAAATAGTGTTAAATCAGTCCGTATTTTCCAACAGAATGCTTTAAAGTGTTTTTAAAAGCTCAAATAATACCCATGTTAAAATTCCAGATTTATGGACAGACCACTATTGCAAAAATGCATTACCCCACTTGTATAAATCAAGACAGTAACTGAAAGGAAAAATACACTGATACACTGTGATACAGATGAAGTGCTTCACAAAGAAGCCAAGAAACTAAAAGATGCTCTGGGTCAGGGGTGTCAAGCTAATTTTCACCGGGGGCCACACCAGCCTCACGGTTGCCTTCAAAGGGCCCAATTTAATTTTAGGACTATATATTGAAGGCAACCATGAAACTGATGTGGTCCCCAGTGAAAATGAGTTTGACACCCATCCTCTTGGTTATAAGCTGTCCCTGCCAATAGGAATTTGAAGAAACTGACCAAAACTTCAGAATCTGAAACAAGTGAAAATACAGATAACCCAGCAAAGTAATATTTCAAAAGGGAATGTAATACTTACATAGTAATTGTCATTTATTTGTACCATCGGTGCATTTACACAAGCACCTAAACATTCCACTTCTATCAGCGTGAAGAGTTTATCAGGTGTTGTTTCTCCAACTTTTATACCTAAACCAATAAAAAGTATTACGGTCAGCAATGGTTTTTAAACAAGATTAATAAAGCATGAGTCTAAGTACTCCATAGTCTTCTCACTACTTGTATTTTGGCCTTAAAAACATTTGCATAATTAAATCCTCTTAATCCAAAATGTTTCAGTTAAACAAAAGTTTCTAATAAACTGTGAAGTCAGTCTTTAGATATGTTTTTGAGACATCATTTACAGGTTTACAGGTATAATTTATTGAAAAGTAACCATGAACTGACAATTCAAAGAAACAGAATGCCTCTACTCAAGAATGTTTTTAGTAATCGATACAACAGAATGGAAAAATAGGGAAAACATAGCTTTCATGTGCTGATACGGAATGCATTAATAGACAGTGTTGAATATTGAATTCCCAAATTAACCAAGATCCAAGCATTAACAGGTAGCTACAAATCCACAACTAACTTCTGAGTTTAACACAAAGGCTTATTTCCTGAAGGCTTATTTCCAAAGGCTTATTTCCCATACTTAGCTTCCACACCACATTATTGTTCTAGTGATACAGATACAGACCTTCCCCAGAGGGCAGGTTACCCAAAGAAACATATCAGTTTCATCTCTACAAAATATTCCATGGAAGGAAGAATGCAGAAGCACCATTTTCCTCCATAGTTATTAAAAGACGGAAAAATTAATAGAAGTCTAAGTAAGGCCTCCATCTCATAAGAGCTACACAATCATCCTTAATGCTTTGATTTCTCAAGCTAAGAGTTTCAATTAAAATTAAGCTATCTTTGCAGTAACAAGCTAAGGCAAATTTCATATAAATATGCCTTTTCCAGACAACAGAATATATGAAATTTTGTTCTGCAGCTCTTATCACAGTGGTTCTTAGGAAATGTTAGTCCAGCTTGCAATTTCATAGACAGGGACAAGAAGTTAGTAGTGGATCTCCCCTTCCTCCCATAACCACCCAACAAGGAGAGAAAAAAACCACCCACATTTCCTTACATTTCATACAATGCAGCACTCTCCGATTGACTTTTTCCATGAAGAATTCCTAAGTTATAAATTATGTTAACATCATGTTTGCCATTCAGAGGGACTTTACCAGGCTAGAAAGATGGGCACATGCAAACCTCACGAAGTTCAACGAGGCCAAGTGAAAGGTCCTACACCTAGGTCAGGTCAACCCCCAGTATCAATACAGGTTGGGGGATGAAGGGATTGAGAGCAGCCCTGTGGAGAAGGACTTGGGGGCACGGGTGGATGAGAGATTGGACATGAGCCGGCAACGTGTGCTTGCAGCCCAGAAAGCCAACAGTATCCTGGGCTGCATCAAAAGAAGCGTGGCCAGCAGGTCCAGGGAGGTGATTCTGCCCATCTACTCTGCTCTGGTGAGACCTCACCTGAGTCCTGTGTCCAGCTCTGGCACCCCTAGTGTAAGAAAGACATGGACCTGCTCAAATGGGTCTGGAGGAGAGCCATGAAGGTAACCATGGGCTGCAGCACCTCCCCTGTGCAGACAGGCTGAGAGTTGGGGTTGTTCAGCCTGGAGAGGAGAAGGCTCCAGGGAGACCTTATGGCAGCCTTCCAGTAATTAAAGGGGGCCTACAGGAAAGATGGGGACTCCTTATCAAGGAGCATAGTGATAGGATGAGAGGTGACTTTTAAACTGAAAGAGGGTAGATTTAGATTAGATATTAGGAAGAAATTCTTCACTGTGATGGTCATGGGACACTGAAACAGGTTGCCCAGAAAAGCTGTGGATGCCCCATACCTGGTAGTGTTCAAGACCAGGCTGGATGGGGTTTTGAGCAACCTGGCCTAGTGGAAGGTGTTCCTGCCCATGGCAGGGAAGTTGGACTAGATGATCTTTAAGGTCTCTTCCAACCCAAACCATTCTATGATTCCATCACCTTCAGTAAAACAAAACAACCCAACAAAACACCAACCCCACCCCCCCAACCAACTCAAACTTTCATATAGCATATACCTTAAAAATCTTATTTGGTGTATAAAAAAGTGCCATAGCATTCAGAGTCCTCTCCTACACATGGGAAATGACTGACTTTCTTAGTGCAAGGGTCATATTAGAATTTTGCATTTCCAGGCAAACTGTGTTTAAAACCACTTTAAGACTAGTAAATGCCACTCCAGACCTTGGCCTTTTCTGCTCTACTGTACTGAAATCTTTAAAAATAACGAATAAATGCCACATCTGAAATTTTAAGTGTTTAGTGCCTGTTCTCCAATGATTTCACTCTATATTTTCAATACTATCACTCTGTCCCCACCGTAAGAAAAAATATACTTCCAGTAGCATTAAACAAAGGTTAAAAAATTACAAAAGTGTGTTACAAATTTGTGTCATACCAAGTTTCTTCTTAATGGCTTCTAAAATACTGTCAGAGTCTCGCAGCATGCAAGGCGTGGTAGTGCAGACCTGAATATGGTATTTCCCAACAGGTTTGCGATTATACATTGTATAGAAGGTTGCTACTTCATACACTCTCATGGGAGGCATTTCTAAAATTTCAGCAACCTGTAACAAAGGGAAAACAGACACTACATTGAATTCTCACAGGGCACCAGTAAAGGCCTTTAAGAAACCATTTCAGTAAAGTCACCTGTCCTCTGCAGTAAGGGATAATTAAGACGGAGGGGATGGGTATCAAAGCACAACGGTATTCAAGTGCCAAGAAAAGAAAGACACCTGAGTTACTCTGACTGGAGTCACCCTGCTCGAGCACAAAATCCACTAAGCCACAGATAAGCACAGTGAGGAGCTCAAGTCAGTTTCCCTTCAGCATCTAGCATCACACACAAGCAGATGTGAGGAGACAGATGAGTTTCAGCTTCCATTGTCAGCTCCAGCTCATACTGCACTTCTGCTCTTTTGCTGCATGAATGAACCAACTTGGACAAATCTGCCTACGCTAACCCACATATGCCTTTTGGTAAGGGAATACTTACAGGCTGGTACTACACTCACCTAATTCAGATATAGCATGTCTGTCTCAGGTTCTGTGACACACTAGGGCTACATCTGCAGACTGGCGTCACAGCTAATAAATAGTGAGCAAAGCACCATCTCCAGGGATACTTCTGATGCAAGTATCCCTGACCTCATTAACCTGGAACCCTGGCAAACTGCTCAGGTTGAGAACTGACTCTGTTTTCAAAAGCAAAACTGTTTTATGTTCCAGTCTCTATAGCAGGCAAATAACAAACCACGGAAAATATTTGTTCACTTAAAAATCTTAAGATCATTTTAAACATAATACAGATGTAACAAAAATATAATTCCTGTTAAGTATTACTGGGAATTTGAAGCTTTATACTACAGTGTAGAAACAGGAGCAGATGAAATTTGCCCTTCCCTAGAGGTACACTTAACTCCTTCAGTAATTTCTGTAACACTCACAAGCCTCACTTAGCATATCTTAATTGAATTTAAACCTTTTCCACATTAAAACTGATGATATGACACACTGTACACAAAATAAGATAGATTTATTCATATGAATAGAAATTAGAATTTTTTATTTCTTGTTACTTGATTACTATCATGCAAACTATCACTTCAGAGCAGTGTAGATGCTTGCTTGCTTATTTTGAAACAATTTTAATAAATAATTTGTTAAGTCTTCTGGACACTTGCTGTGAGGCATTATAAAATACTCATGACAGATACTACACTAACGCTGCTTTGCAGAACTCTTTACAGGCCTAGAGATTAAGTACAATCCTGGTAGTGCGTGTACTGCTACTAATCCGAGAGAAGAGAAACCCCACCATCGTTATCTTTTTTCTTTCCTCAAATTCAGCAGCAAACAAAATCCTTCAAGTTTCCGTTCCTACTTCCAGGATGCTTCTGGGAAAAAAAGTCTATCCAAATACGGCTCACGTAATTTTTGTTTCGGACTATCCGTAGTTTCTAGAAATGGACTAATACTATGTAAACAACAGAGCCTTGGGTTTTCTGCATTAGGTTTCCCTTTTATTTTTTAAAATGTAGTCTCATAATGAATTCTCACATTTCTGTGCCACATGTAAATTCCCATGTTAGTACTCTGATAAATAAATGCTAATATTCTGATAAGATATTTAAAGAAAACCAAAAATTATGCTTGAAAGATAATCAAGTACTAAATACCTTGTTCATAGCTGATATGGGCAACCATCCATGCTGTCTTTGGGCCAAGTCTAGTACTGCCATGACAGCTGCAGACTTGTGGCCCCCTGGGTAGCTGTTTACAATGGCTTCTATTCGCTTTTTAAAGGGAAAGAGGAAAAATAAATCAGTACTGATCTAAACACAAAGTCTGTGGATTTAACTTTTTTTTTTCTGCATACCTTTTGGTTTTCAGGCGTGAACTCAAATGGAGTATCTGGATTATTTTCAGGACTATCTCTGTGCTTCAGGAAAAGAAAAAGAAAACATGTAAAAATAGGGTTGTCAGGGAATTATTCAGGACAGATTTACTGTTGTAAAACATCTTTGCATTAGACTGTTAGAGCTGAGTTGCTTGAATAAAACAGATATACTCCAGACAAAAATTTCATAGTACTCAGTCATAAATAGGTAAATATCTCTGGGAATGTTACAAAAATATTGATAATTATTTCATCACTCTAAAAATATTTCCTTATTCCTATTATTTCCTAATGAAAAAATTATTGAGGAATATGGTGTTATCATAATATGCATTTTTTAACATGTTAATACAGTTTGGCAATTACATTCAGACTCATCACAGATAGGTTAAGAGTCATCTGGTTAATACCTTAATAAACAACAAGGGATGAACACAACAGCCCACTTTTTTTCTCATGAGACACTGACCATCTAAATTTTAAAATTCATCAGGAAGCTTCCTATACAACTCAACTTTGCACATTCAAACACACATTAACCCATTTTTACGTATTCCTTTGATTTGTAATGGATTTCAACATTTTTAGATACAATTCCAAATCAGAATGGAAGAAGCAGAATATTGTATTAATATTTTCAAAATAAGGTATTCCTGTCATATAGTTAAGGTGGTATTCTAGGGAAACCTGAAACTGAAATTAGTTCTTCTGTTTTCAGAAAATACAAATTTGGAAGTCTTGAAGAAAGTGACATTTTCCCATAATAAAATCTTAGATCTGACAAAAATCCTTATCCACCAGAAAAATTCCCTGCACAAAATTTTCAGTTATCTCCAAGCAGCTCATTATGGTATCCTTACAATACTCATAGCTAAATTTCAATCCAAACTTCAAACAGTTACCAAATTGAGAGAGTTTCAAATTAAATGCAAAGTTTGGGGAAAAATGCAAGGTATACTTGAGCCTTGATGTTAAAAGTAATCCACAACCAGCTAATAATAAAGCTTAAAAGTATATTTAGCAGAAAGAAACCCACTTCACTGACTTTGGCTGTGATCATTTTTTCAAGTAATCTAGGGTGATTTTGCAGTTTCCACAGTGCACTTGTATTAACCAGAGAAGGACTTAATTAAAAATGTTAACATTGCAAGATACTTGCAACTGGAAGACTGTCATCAGTGCAGAACTTAAAATATGCATGGTCCATAGCTATTCCTGGATTTAGAAATTTTAATATGGAAATATCAAAAGGCCAAATACTTCAATTACATTTGTTGATCTAGCGAGATATTTGCTTTGGTTATACTGTCCATATCCTGGAGCAGACAATACTAGTGCCACCATCAATTTGAGAGCATGTACCCTACCACAGTTCCAAGTCAAATATAAAACTACAGTCAGTATATACTTCACCACCAAGGATGACTTTCAGCTAATAGCAGGAATTACAGAAAGATAATAAAATACTAGTGTGCTCAAAGCAAACTGGTTAAATATTAATTTATTGCTTATTGTGGTCTACAAGATGACATAAAACAGCTTTTAAGAACACAATTGCTACTATTTTAGACTGACACTTCCAGATAAAGGATTTGACTCGTCATATGTAGCGTTGGTGAGGGTTTTCAACCAATTTCAATGCAAGTTATCAAAAAGAGGCTGATGGAGGGAAAACTGATTGGAAACGTATTTTATTTTTTTTCCCCTTACAGACCCATTCTACATCTTAGCTGCTCAGATCAAATCCACGACTCATTATAATTATTTTCAAAACTTAACTTTTCCTTCTCAAATCTGCATGCCTGTTTCATTTCAGGCTGCTATTTTGCCTTCCATAGCTATTTGATACAGTTAAAATTTTACTTGATCTCAATTTCTTTTGCAAATAATAATATTTAATTTATTAAAATCTTCCTCTTTGTATAGAACAGCTGTTCTTTCCAGTGTACCATCTCTAAACTGATATCCTTAAATATCCTGCATGTGAAGAGGAATAATAAAGACTTCATATCTAAAGCTACAGCTTGCCACAGTCAGTTCTGTGCAGCAAGTCTCCACAATTGTAAAAGCTACAGCAAAAGATCATGTCACCTTTTTTTGTTTTTCATTTTCCTAAATGGGCCTCATGTAATTCTGTGCTGTGCAGAGTTTGATAGTTTTCATTGAAGGCGTACAAGATTCTAGGTCTACTGAGCTGTTAGGAATTTGTCAATCACATGCTCCCTGGTCTCCCATCTGTCTGATGATGCACTGTGTATCTGAGACTTACATGACCTGATTTGCACCCGAATTGGAAGGAATACTATGTTAAATCACAGAGTGGTTGTTGAGGTTGCAAAGGACCTCTAGAGGTCATCTGGGCTGAACCCTCATGCTCAAGCAGGGCCACCCTGCTTGTAGCTGCCCAGGACCACATCCAGATGGCTTCTTCTGAATATTTCCAAGGATGGAGACCCCACAACCTCTCTGGGCGATCTGTGCCACCCTCACAGTTAAAAAAAAAAAAAAAAGGTGTTTCCTGATGCTCTCTGAGGCCATTCCCTCTGGTCCTGTCACTGGGCAGCCTGGATCTGTCCTCTTTGTACCCTCCCTTCAGGTATTTATAGACATTGATAAGATCCCCCCTCTCCCAGCCTTCTCTAACAATCCCAGCTGTCTCAGTCTTTCCTCATATAGGAAATGCTCATAAAAAGAAACCGAATATATTAAGGCTTCCTCCATACACAAATGAAGTACAAATAATTACAGCTGTACCAACTACAGCAAGTTGTTGAAAAGCAAGGTCAAACTCTGTTCATGCTTTTTTCTTCCCCAATTCCCTTCTCGTGCTCCCCAATTTCCTGATGTCTTACACAGTATGTTTTTATTCCATGCATAGCATTCAGCCTAACCTATTTAAAGCATGAACAACTGCCCTGTGAAGGCATATCCAAGCCATGCTGTCCCCACAGATGATGGTACTCTCCCAAGGAAGGCACTAAGGCTGCCAAATGGTCATCTCACATTCTTTTTGCTACACCAATCTAGGCCATTTTATTTTTCATTTTCCATGATCTAATAATCTTTCTTGACACAGAGAATTCTTAAAGAGCACTCGAGAATCACAACAGAATAACTAGAATAATTTAGCTTTCATGTATACTGCAAAAAATTGTCCTGAAACTTGACCTATATGCCCTGTGGTAAACACCAGTCCAAAACACTCTAAACCAAAATGAGAGAACTGTGTGGCCTGCAGGGGAAAATATGTTTAAAGCAACGATGTGTTAAGAGTCCATATTGAATCAGCAATTAAAAGAAATTTATTACTTCTCATCCAAGGAGAAAATACCCTACATTCACTATTCCAGCACAATTCAAGATATAAATCTCTCTTAAATTAAGAATGGTAGAAGTGCTCTCAGACCCAAATACTTCACTGACCACCTTCTCAAGTAGCTAAAACTACAATATAGCAATTATCTAATCTGTATTGAACCCCTGTGCAGCCCTATAACAAAGCCCACATCATGGCAGTTGATGTCTTAAGGAATCTCAGTCCATGTGTTGAAAACTACAAAATAAAGGAGTTAAGTTTTAGCTGTTAAAGATGCTAAAGACAGGTAAAAGTCAGAGATTGAAAGGGCATGTGTAAAGAAAGAAAGGTAACTATCATAAAATACTGTTGAAATCTGGCCTTCCCTAGCAATCAGAAATGATACACTGGAGCAGCTCTCTTAACGTTACTACCAGCAAACTACCTACCTAGTTTTAAACTTGATATACTCTTTCTGGAAGTGTGATGTAGCTGCCTGTGATGGCACCAAATTTAGTTTAATGGTTGCAAGAAAATCTCTTCTTGGCCGTTTCAGAAGAGAAACAGTTCCAGTACAAGTTCTCTTGTTTCTGTATGTTTCTGATAACATGTAAAGAAAAACTTGCATGAAAAAAATTTGTAAATGGATACAAGGGCATGCAAATCAGTACTGCCTTTAATCCTAGATTTAAGATAACCAAGTCCCCTGCCAGCACGTCCCCTGCTTTTACAAAACAAATACACCGTATGCATTTCCCTCCTCACATATAGATTTTCTATATGGCAAGTGCAACAAGAAGCACCAATATGATTTGCAAAACAAAACCAAGACACTCGTGTATAAACTGACATCTAAAAAGTACCACGATAGGCTAAAGTTACTCCCAGGTAAGCTTACTATTCCTTCACAAGCAGTGTTTAACAACCTTTGACACCACTTCTTGTAATATTACAGTAGACTAAGACTTTTTTAAAATGTTGCTTTTTTTCCATAGAGATATATATGGAAAAAAGTCCCATTTTCTGATTTTGCTCTGAAGGTTTTTAGTTGCAGTCACAGCAAACAATTACACACACAATAACATCCATCTATCTTCTATGAAAAAAAAGGCTATGGGAAGAACAACAAATATTACCCTGTTTTTAAAAAAACACAGCCAACCATAAAACAACCCCCCAAACAAACAACTTCCTATGCTCTGCTAGCAAAAATTCTGTTGTGGAATAAAACAAAAAGGAGTGAATGATGCTATTAAATAAACCAGCTAGATATCACAGTTTTTCTTTTCTACTTCCCTTTCTCTATTTTCAGGGTACTGCCTCCAGCAAATAATTCGAGCAGTTACATAAATCTCAAAAAATGGGGAGCTTACAAAGCTATCTAGCTTCATATGCCAGATACCAACATCCACTATGATGCCAGACACCTTTTGCCTGCCTTCACCAACCTCAAACTGCACTTGAAGTTTCCTAAGTTCTCAGCCTATGCTGCTTCCTCTATCCCTTGAATACCAGCTCTCACTCCATAAATCATCAATACTTGGTCAGGTTTCTGGAAAAGTAAACAAAGCATGTACAGTAATCCTAGTAACTTCATCTTATAAGGAAAGCTGTAGAGACAGCTGCAGAAAGACAATAACAAAAAAATCTGTCAAAAAATCCTGAGCACCTGCTTTCAACAAAATAGTCAATTTTAAAGTGCTGGTTTCTACTAAATGTTGGAAAAATGCCAAATTATTCAGCTGTCAAATTACAGACGAGGTAAAACCCTGAATGGAGCAGAATACACCTCTCTGAGATGCTTCAGGTTCTATTTAGAGGTAGACAGACAACATATATGCACAACACATTTAAATTTGAGGGCTTTTTATTTTTTGCAATCACTATTAGTATTTGTACATATGATAATGCCTAATGGCCTTAATTATGAATCATTATGCAACATGCTGTATGACATAACATGAACAAGAACTGCTGGTAGTGAACAGGGCAAGACCCAGACCTAAGAGTAATTCTGCGGCAAATTTTAGAAATCAAGAAATTGCACATGCAAAAAGTTTCCTGAGCTTCAATTGCAAACTCAATAACTTCAATAAAAAAGAAAACGAGATCTGTTTTATAATGATATAAGTTTAAACAGTCTCACCTGCAAACACACACAAATGCTGCTAAAATCACTGTTACTGTTAATAAACGAGATTTTTCACTATGTAAGAAACATGAGGCCAAAAACTAATTTAAAACCCTTTGATAATCCATCACCATTTGAATTAAAAAATTCTACTGAAAAAAAACCACTTCTTTGTAAAACAAGCAAGCTTCTATAGCAAGTTCTGCCCCTCAGAATCTTTTAGGCAGGTTAAAAAAGTATATGGCAAACTCTCCTTACACATCTCCCTTCCAGTGAGGCAGAAATTACTTACCACAAATAAGGCTCCTCCACTGGAATTGCACACCGCTGTTCTATGTAAAGATCGGATTTGTCTTATCTACAAACAAAACAGATAGTATTAATAGTTAATAATTTACATAACTGCTAAAGACTGCTTTCAGAACCAGCTTAATTTCTAGTCTAATTGTAAGCCATTAATTCTAACATCATAATTAATAATTTGAATTAAGTCAAGAGAAGAATATTAAAAGGCTCTCCTGTACTATTAGGAAAGCACATCTCTTAAGTCACCTGGACCATTTCAGACAATGTAGAACTTAAAAGATGTAACTTCAAACAAGTAATACTCTGCCACAGCTTAATCTGCCTTGAATACAAATTCTCATCAAATATTTAATTAAAAAAATTCCAATCATGTGCTATGCACCCATTTCCTCTTTGCTCTCCACTACTGGCTCCTCTGAAAGCAACAGCTAGGGAAGCAATTCATCTCCTGCCACTATTTGTCAGAAACCAAAATTCACTCCAGGATGCAATGATAACTCTGTGTACTGCAGACCATTCCCAAGTGCCACCTTGTCCAGGAGTCCACTGTCTTTATCAACTGACACGAACCACATCAAATGAAGTGCACTGCCATGACAACAATGTGAGTGCCCTCAAAGAACCACACATGTAAAATTCAGACAAAAGGCTAAAAAGCGTAAGAAGAACATGCAAATACAACTGAAATTCTGCAGACAATGCTGAAAGGAACTTATAAATGAAGATGATATATATGGTATATACCATATTAAATGCTAAGTAAATATAGCACATATGCAGCTTTAGCTCTGAAGGGACCACATCATAAGCTTCAGGTTTCTAACTGTAAGAGGCAGTCTCCTACCAAAACAAGCACTTCAGATTAATAGCTTTTATTCTATCTAAAGATATTGTACTGTTTCCAAGAACCAAAACTTGTTTCAGACTTTAAGAAGGAACAGGACAAGATGCCTCTTTTGTGCTGGCCTAGAGGATTTCAATTAGTGTGAAAAGCTGACTCGGGACTGAAAAAAACTAACTAAGGGGCTTTCTTCCAATAGTTAGTCTTACATACGTGGGCAAGCCAGAAATATTATTTCCACTTGGGAAGCTTCCCAGTAACGCACAATAAGCACCAAGCAGCTACTGCTGGAGCCTTTTACACTTGACGCAGGCAGTGCAGCTCCACAGCCGGTCAGGTAATCCGGGCAGGCCCCGAGGGACAGAGACACCCGGCACAGACGTCCTTCCAGCGGCTGTACCGGGCCTTTCTTCCCTGAGGCCGCTTCCCGTCCCGAGCAGCACCGACTCTCCACCCCGCTCCCCGCGGCGGCCTCCCTCCCTTTCCGCGGCCTCCTCCAGCTGAGCGGCCGCGCTGCCCCGGCCAGCAGGGATATACGTGTCGCGGGAGCAGCCTCCCCCTTACCGAGCGTGCGGCCGCAGCCCGCAGGGAAGCACACAGGAACATGGCGGCGGACACAGCAGCAACAAGCCCCGCAGTTCCCTCTCCTTGAGGCCTGCGCTCGCCCTCCGCGCGGCGCCAAGGAGACCGGCCCCGCGCATGCGTCGCCGACGCCCGGCTGCGCGCGCGCTCCCGCGAGCCAGGAGCGTGCACTCGCGCGGCGGCCGTTGGAGGTTGGTCGTTGGTGTTGCGTGGACGGTGTCTTTCCTCACAGAAATCACAGAATGTTTGAGGTTGGAAGGGACCTCTGGAGATCATCTAGTCCAACCCCCCTGCTGAAGCAGGTTCACCCAGAGCAGATCGCACAGGAATGTATCCAGGCGGGTTTTGAATGTCTCCAGATAAGGAGACTCCACAACCTCTGTGGGCAGGCTGTTCCAGTGCTCTGGCACCCTCAAAGTAAAGAGATTTCTCATATTCAGATGGAACTTCCTGTGCTTCAGTCTGTGCCCCTTTCCCCTCATCCTATCATTGGGCACCACTGAAAGGACTCTGGTCCCATCCTCTTGACACCCTCCCTTGAGATATTTATAAACATTAGTAAGATCCCTCATGATGGCCACTCATCCAAAAGGAGTGGGCTGCTGCTCATTTTACTCCGCCAGCAGATGCCATGCCATGACTGCCTGTTCTGGAAGGAGAGTTATCCAGACTGCCCCTCCTGCAGATGTTGGATTCCTGTCATGCCCGATGTGGAGGGTTTGTGTCAACAGGAGCAAAACGCAAGATCTATATGAGACTGTTCAGTGAATTTTAACCTTTCATGATGTACGTCAGTGTAAAAAATAAAATCCCCTTAGAAGCAAGGACCTGTAATAAATAGGGGGAAATTGCAGAAACCGGTGAGAGTTTTTTGATACTCCATTTTCCTCCTTTCTACTCGGTTTTGTTGTTTGGGGTATTTAATACCTAAGGTGCTTGTTTTGACCTCCCTTCATCAGGAAAAAAAAAAAAAAGACTGAACATTTATCTTCTTGGCCTTTGATGAAAGTTCTCATTTACAGTATAATTCAGTCAATACGGTACAAATAACAGAACTGAAGAAAATCTAAGCAACAGACTCTTCCTTGGGTGCAACAGGTGGTTAGAAATATCAGTCACAGTTCCTCCTTGTGCAGACCCCTTATTGTTCAGGTCTTGGAATGAGGAGTGCAAATATATCTTTTCCACTGTAAAATAAATTAACATTTTTCACATAATAACTAAGAAGGAAGTATTTTATCCTAATGATTACTCAGCTGTTATGGGCTGGCTCAAGGAGCGTGGACATGAGCCCACCGAGCAATTGTACAAGCAGAGCCCATTCTAGTTGACATAAGTAGGCCTTAGATTGCTTTACTAGTAGGCCGTGGGAAAAGGGGAAATGGGAAAGTACTAATTAAAACAGGGTCAGCATGCCCTTGAAGAGGTGATAAACAACTTGAGAAAGCAGGGGCCAGAAAAGTGCGGAATGTGTATAGTTAGCTAACTGCAAGTAGGTGGAGTAAGTGAATGTAACCTTTTAGTGCTTAGCCTATTAGATAGAGACAAGTATGCATAATTATGGTATTTGGTATAAATACGTGCTATCTTGGGCAATAAACTTGAATCATGCTTTATCACTCACATTGGGTTGGTCGCATGTTTTCCTCAGCCGCGCACTAGCACTCAGCATTGCAGATTTGCAAAGCATCAGCTAATGTTCTAACATCTCTTATACCTTCCTTCTGAGGAGGAATCTCCCTTGCACTCCCCACCTTTTTATCTACCCCGGCTCTCAGTGATGCAGCCTTATTAAATTCATGCACTGCACAGTGAAAATGTATCCACACGTATTTTACTTCTGCTAAAATTGCGGTGATGTCCCAGTTGACATTATGACAATGGAGTACTTTCAGTACATACATGTTGAAACAAAAACTCAGCCTTCCTTACAGTGTTTTCCTTCGTCCAAAATGTTAACTTATTTTTCATCAGCTTATTATGTTGGACGACTCTTTTAAACTTCATATGAACATTCAAAAAGTCAGGATAAACTACACTAGAGCAGACTGGTTTGTTTTGTTTTGTTTTGTTTTAAATATTTCATAACTAAATCATGGATTTGTACTTATAAAACGATGTACCATGGCACTGTGTTGGGAGAAAAGGCCAGGTTAGATAGAACCACGGTGGCTGTGCCCATGTGGTTGAGAGCTCCTGTGAAGAGACCCGTGTGTATGGTGAGACAGCAGCCCCAGCACATCTCAGCAGATAGCTCTAGATGTAGCCCAAAACACTAAACAGTGCACATATTAGTAAAATGTAATATACTACTCTTTTGGATAATTCATATATACATACAGACATATGTATTATTGTATATGTGCACATATGTATTTGGAAATTGTTACTGTATACAATGTCCTTTTAATAGAATACTGTTCATTTGCACAGACCAGCTAGAATGTGGTACTAGCTCCCTGGTTAGATTGCTGCCTTTTACTTTTGATTTTACTGTAGTCAGTGGTTGTCTTCTTCCTCCTTATTCTTCATTTCCTCAGTTCTGAGAGCTGCTATCAGCATTTATAATTTAAATGCTGCTACCAGTATTTGATGTTTTCATTTATTTGTTTCCACTAATTATTTAGTCACTTATAAATCTCATTTGTATACTTGTATACTACCCTAAGATGAATTCTTAAAACACTTAAGAGACTACCTGAAGCAGAGCAAATATAATTGTGCAACGATGTTCAAGCATAGATTACAGATTCCAGTGCTAAGCCAAATTTTTGTATCCTGTTGAGAATCTGCCCTAGGCTTGCAGTCTAAGAATAGCAAAGGCCATGTATGATTAGATTCATGGACTGCTCCTTTACAGAAAAATTCATAAAAATTCATTTGTATACTATAAAATATATAATCACAGTAATTTATTAATTATATAAGTTAACCCAATATGCATTTTTCAGCTGGACTTCATAAATGAGTTACTAGACAAGGGAAAAATTATTTGGAAGAATTTGTAATCATTTGGAATATTTTGTAATTTAAACTCGGTCTATTTAACAGATGACAATACTACGAAAATAAATTGGAAACAGTGTGACCTTCAATGGGAGTCCAGTATCTGCTGTGATCTGCAGACTTGTCCGTTGCTTTGTGCCTTCTGCCTTCTGCATGCACTGAAGTGCCGAAGTCCTGCCCACGCAGGGCCTGGTGCAGCACTGGGAAGCACCTGCATTCAACTGCTCAGACCACCAGTGGTGACACCTCAGAGGGTCTTTTGTGGACCACCATGATTTGAGACAATTCCTTTTCCAGTGTGACCCATCCATAGGGGAAGCTGCATTCAAGAGAACAAGACTCCCCATATTTACTCTTTTGATAAGGGTCTAGAAATGCAGCAGATGATGCACTTGTGCCCATGTCTCCAATAGAGACACCTTGCAAGTGTGCAAGGACAGGTGAGAAATGGCCGGACCACCTCTTTCTGTAACCTTGCACCCCATCCGCAGCAGCCTGACAAGCTCTAATTGCACGGGCTAGTACGAGCAATATGGACAATACTATTTACTGTGCCATTGGATTTCTTTATTAGTATGTATTATGCCAAATAATTTCTTTCAGGCTTTTGTTTTAAATGGAAGCATATTAGGGATATTTAATGACTGTTACATTACTCTCCAACTTAAAATACAAAAATGAATAAATCAGCTTCCATCAATCTTCATTATTCATCTACAAGCATCCAATGTATATTTTCTGACATTCAAAAGTAATACTACAAGTCACAGCAGTACAAGTAATATTAACCAATCATACTTGAAAACATTCAATTTTAGTTATTTTATGATATATGCTCTCACATTAAATAACATAAATAGTAATTTGCAGCGTAGAGACTGTGAATGTTGGCAAGCCATTTGAAGAGATTCTTCTGAAAACAGGTCATATGGAGAGAACATAAATACTATGAAAAGGTATCACAGGCTTCTTATCATATTAAATAACCTTCAATCAGCTCTGCTACCAACTACTTAAATTAAAACAAAAAAAAAGATAAAGAAAAAGCTATTCAGATCTTTCTGGAATGTCAGCATTATACTAGCATGTTCGTATTTAACCAGTACAGTGATCTATTTTAGGAAGTGTGAAAACACAGAGGGCACACGTAAGAGATCATATGAAAAATTAAGACCTAAAAATATTGGAAAACAAGGCATTCTCAGTTGCCATCTTCACATTGGAACACTGTGCAAAAAACTGGCTTATATACCCAGTTTATTTTTAAAGATGAAAAACTGTCACTATCCTTGTGATAAGTTAGATTTAATTCATCAATACTACATGTACTACATTTACATGTACATTTACATGTACTACAGTGCAGAATTAGTGTAAAGTATGTTCTGAGACCCATTTCTATAAGCAGAGACAAAGCATGCAATGAACTGCTTGCTTGTTTAACACACTCACCTGAGGTCTGTAAATATTAGAATGGGTATTTACTAACATCATAGAAGGAGTTATTCCAACAAAAGATGACTGTATGGATAGTGTTGAGGTTGTATATGGAACCACTTCTGCCAAATGTTTTCCTTCAGAGAAATAGCTGCAGAATGATAGAGACTAGAAAGAAAATTAGAAGGCACATGGAACATGAAACAAAAAAATACCACAAATGCTTAGCTACAGTGCTGAATAACAATTAAGAACCAAACTGGAAGTGAACACCAGGGGATACTGCTGTGGAGGGAGGCTAGCTGGGATGATGATAACCCTTCCTATACCAGAGAAACCTGGAAGATCTGGAAAGATACTTCTAAAGAAGGACCATGACATTGCCACAGGCAACTGGCCGTATCTTCTGTGCTGGTGGAAAGTGGTATAAGTCCATCAAAGGAGAGAGAACTGAACTGATTTTCCTCATCTGAGGACGAGTGCTACTGGTTTGTGAGATATGAGCTTTGTTGTATACAAAATATATTTCAGTTCTTTTGTTGATGATCACTTTGCCTCCATGGCTTGAGTACTCAAGATGATAAATTTGCATCTTTGTTCTATAGTTTGCTTGAAGCAAACAGTAGCAGTACCAATAAATGATAGGGAACGACAATGAAAATAGGCTCAAGCAGCATTGTGTACCTAATGGAGGTAAAATGGTTGTAACCTTGGCATGCTTTATACAGCACCCACTGAATGAATAAGAGGAATTTTTGTGTTAGCTGTGGATACATGAACTCAGTAAAATATAGATACATGGTTTAGCCAGTTATTTTGTTTTGTATCATGAAGTTTGATATATATTTAATTATAGAAGTAATCTATGCTTAAATTTAAAGATGACATGTTGGCATTCCTTCATTCTGTTCTGCATATAGGTGGCATCACAGATTAGCAACACATTATATGTTTTTTCTTTACAATGTACTTCTTTTATGACATACTGCACTGTATTCAACATGCCTACACATTGCGTATGTTCCTAAATGTTGCTTTAGTGTTAGGTCTAACAAGGAAGACTATACAGTAATATGAAACATTTTTCCACAGATAGAATAAAGGATTATGAAAATCATCTTAATGGTGTTTACTATTTGCACAAAGGCATTGTACAGTTTTATAAGTCCCTTGATTAGATTTGTACTTTCTACAAATGTAGTTGTTTCAATATGCTCTAGCAGTTGAAATTTAACCTTTATGTGGAAGTACATTTCATATTTAGAAATACGTAACAATAACTTAAATGTGCCCATAGGGATAGATTTTTGTGCTGGGAATGACATAATCATAGTTGGTATATAACTAAGACTTTGTTATCCAAAGATGAAGACCTCTTTTAGAATGTGATTAGGATTTATAATTTTTTTTTTACAGATAGGCAAATGTGTACTGACCAGCAGTCAGTCACAAGAAATCACCAAGAGCTCGTAAAGAACCTAAGTCCACTGACCTAAAACCTGGCATCCTGTTCCATGGACCATGTTTTTCCCCTAGCCAGAGAGAAATTCAGTTCCCACTGACCAAGTATTTGTAATCTCTGGTTTGCAGCATGGGAAGGGCACTAGGAACTAATTCTTCTCAAACTGTTAATAATAGAGAAGGATGAGAAGGTAAATGCATTCACACACTTAGCATTAGGCACTTAAATGCCCAGGACAGGAACTTGCACTCATTCTGACTCTCTCCTGACTACGTGCAGAGCCTGAAGAGCCTCTTTCCTAAGTTACTCTTCTGAGTCAGGTGCCAAAGCTGCTCCTGTATTCAGGCTAAATATTAATTTAAGCTTAATAATGTTTTGATGTGTAAATAAATTGCTGTACGAAACACTGCTTCTCTCTTCAACAAGGCTATGAAAGGTTGCTGTGACTTCCATTGGCATCTCCAGACTTTCCCATGTTAATCATCCGTGAAGTTCAAACACCATTCAAAAAAGGGGTCAGAATCCTTTTGCAACAGCTTTGAACTTTCTTTATTCAGAAGAGCAGCTAGAACTATAATTAGGTACAACTAGTCTTCATTATTTAGCTCATTTATTATTTATGTCCTCTTCCCACAGTGCCTATGAACCTCGCATCTTGTGCTGGCAGAGATAGGAGTCTGAATGTTGCTCTGCTTGCTTTTACAAGCTCCAAGAAACACAGCAGTGCCTGTGGCATGGCCCTTGATTCATAAGCTGGGCTTCAAGGTGCTGACCAAATGCAACCAGTGATGTTGCAGCCTCTAGCATCCCAAGCAAAAAATTTACCAATGTGCTCTCTCTACCTTTCAGGCAAGCAATCAAGAGATTAACCCCCCTGCACACAGTTACTACCTGAATGTAACGTAATTCTTGTCACTTCCTCACTGCAGTCTCTCCCCACCTCATGCTTGGTAAATTATTTTTTTGACATTTTGTAGGTTATTGTATTACCAAGTCTGTAGGCCTTCTGGGGGATGGGAAGAGAGAGGCAACTCTAATTTTAAATGGAAATAAATGCAAGAAGGACATAATGGGATGAAGTTTCAGTTTGTTTTCTTTTTAGCTCCTGATGGTCAGTGTGTTACTGTCTTTTTACAAAGATCATGCATGACTGAAATGGTGCCAGCTTTAGTAACAATTTGCGTTGCCTTGTCATACTCTTTAAGAACAAGTTTCCTTTTTTTCTGCAATACACAGCTTTCATTTTTTCTGGGATGTCTTCCTCCCTGAATCCTTATCTGTGAAGGACTAGCAGATGGAAAGGCAAGAACTTGAGAACAGCCTGGTGGGTATTGAGTGGGTGAGGTTAAAGTAAAATACAGTAGAATTGCTAAAGTATATTTGAAATTTCCACAGGGCTTTTTTTTTTGTTCTGTTCTAAAGAGAATAAATAAAGTTTAGACTACAAGTTGTTTGAGAAGGAGGGCAGTGCAGAAAAGGGAAACCAGTGACCTACCTAAGAAGAAATTAACATGTGTTAAACCTCTTGGGGTTGAGGTTACAAAAACAACAAACAAAAAAACGTGACACAATGAATGTGTGCATAAAAGGAGACAACATCTTTATTTCTTCCCTAGAGGCAAAAAAAATTCTACCAGGAAAGAAATTGACTTCTGTTCAAATTATTATTATGCGATTGTTATTATTCTGCAGTTTGAAGGCATATTTTTACTTTGCCTAGTAAGACTTTTAGGACACTGACTTTCTAATGTGTTAATATCTTGTCTGAAAACAAATGCTTCTCACCCTGTCAGGTATCCTAGGGCACAAACAAGTTTCTGCCATTCTTGTCTCTTATGCTGTTTATTATAACAGTTATACTGTATTTCAGTAACTTTTACCCCCACAATTATTTCATAAACACCATCCTGGATGACCAGAAGCTGTTTTTTCATTTGCCGTTAATCTTTGATCTGTTCACCTTGGATGGTCCTTCCAGGACTTAATGCTTCTGTTGGCATAGCTCTCACTATCACCAGGCCATATCAGCCTTTCCCTTGCATCAAAGTGAGTCCCCAGGGAAGAAGTCTGTCTTACCTAATGTAAATCAAAACATGCAGACCTAGTCAGAGCTGCCTCCACAGATCTATGGATAATAATTACAAGCACAGGAATTACATTGGTCTTGTGTCCAAAGCTTTGAGAATAATTAAGTCTGTTGGGAACCGACAAGCTGTTTTGCTGTCTTTGTGGATTGTTAGGACCCAGCTGTTCCACACTTTGATACCTGTGGTGAAACAAATTGCTGCCAAGTTGACAGGAGCATCCTGGTGCTTACATCACCTGTTGTAAGCATCCTGCTTACAACACCAGAGCATCCCGTGGGTGTGTCCCTTGCATGCTCACACCTTTCCAAGACCCAGCACCAAGCCTGGGTGCCAACAGTGTGACTTGCACCAGAGTTCGGGCCAGTCTTTCATCACTAGAGTTGACGCAGTGATTTATGATCACCATACTGGAAGAGGAGACAGAGAAGCCATGTACCAGACCCCAAAACATACATAGAATGTCCTGAGTTGGAAGAGACGTACAAGGATCATCAAGTCCAACTCCTGTCCCTGCACAGGACAACCCCATAGTTCCCACCATATGTCTGAGGGCGTTGTCCAGTCTCTTCTTGAACACTGTCAGGCTTGGGGCCATGACACCTCCCTGGGGAGCCTGTTCCAGTGTTCCACCACCCTCTGAGTGAAGAACTTTTTCCTAATGTCCAACCTGAACCTCCCCTGGCACATCTTCCTGCCATTCCCTTGGGTTCTGTCATTGTTTGCTAAAGACAAGAATTCAGCATCTGCCCTTCCTTCTCCCCTTGTGAGGAAGCTGTGGACTGCAATGAGATCTCCTCTCAGTCTCCTCTTCTCCAGGCTGAACAGCCAAGTGACTTTAGCCACTCCACATATGGCTTCCTCTCCAAACCCTTCATGAACTTTGGAGCCTTCTTCTGGACACTCTCCAGTAGCTTTATATCCTTCTTATACTGTGGCATGAAGAGCTGCACACAGTGCTCCAGGTGAGGCCGCAGCAGTGCAGAGCAGAGCAGGACAATCACCTCCCTCACCCGGCTGGCAATGCTGTGCTTGGTGCACCCCACGACAGGGCTGGCCCTCTTGGCTGCCAGGGCACATTGTTGACTCATGTTCAACTTGCTGTTGACCAGAACCCCCAGATCCCTCTCTGCAGAACTGCTTTCCAGCATGCCCTTACCCATCTGCAACTTGCTATTCCTGCCACACTAGATGCTGAGGTTTCAAATTTCTCATTTGTTTTCCTCTTCTGACCATGTTCCTGGGGACTTAATCTCATCCTCTCTTTTAGTTTCTGATGCCCACTCATCTTTAACCATCTTCAGTCTTCCCACTCTTCTTTGGTTTATGCTTTTCACAGATCCAGGCATGACTTAATCTCTCCCTTCTTAATCTGAATAGTGCCCTTGAACTGACCTGCCTTTCCTTTTTATTGCTTCCTCATCCTTTCTCTTTTCATCTCCCAGCATACTTAACAAACAGTTTACAATTGCTATCTGGGATTTAATAAAAAAACCCACTTCAATGCAGCATCTGCCCTTGTACTTTGCTGACACCTAAATCTATGATTTATTTCAGTAACTGTCACATTCTTTTCTCTCCTGAGTAAATTTCTAGTGATTTCGGTCTTTCCCCATTCATAGCCTTAATTCAGAATGTTGCTGCAAACACTGCTTCCCCAAATTTGGCCACAAAATGAAGTTCTGGCTTTTCTTTTGTCTCCAATGGATTGTTTCTCTTTCATGGCCTCTCTCCCCCCTTATAAAGCTGCATTAGTAACATTCTTTATTTCTTCTGTTCAAACTCCATTATTAGTTTGATTCTATTGTACAACAGCTATTTTTGTGTCAGAAACTGGGTGACAACAGGAACTATGGGACCAGAAAACACACCAGGTATCCTCTTTTAGCATAGACCCTGCCTGACAGAATCCATGGTCTAATCTGCACTACACTGCTGTCGCTCCCTGAAGGTAAACAGAAACCTACCTTGGCATTAACTCATCAACATAAATGCCTGTCTTTACTGCAGGTGCTGTTGGGCAGAAGAACTCTCTCTCCATCCTGGATGTTGCCCTCATACAGAGTGACAAGAGCTTGCTTGGCTTGGTATTGCCACCTCACGTTTGGCATGAATCCAGCCATCTGGGCTGCAGGATGCTGAGCTGTGCACTAAAACCAAACACATGGGAGCTCCTGGGCAGGCCCATGTGCAGGTCTCGTGCTGTCAGAGTGATGCTTCTATGGTAATTCTGCTGTTACACTATGATGCCAGCCTGCATTGCCCACTTATTTCATGCTTTCCCTGTGCTGCCTACTGTCCTGGGGAGAAATTTCCTTTAGGTGTGAATATCTAAAATAACCTTTCAATTCCTCATTAAAGTTATTCTTTGTTCTGATATCTAAAAGACTCATGACAACAATTAAGACTCCTGGAACTGATACCAGTCACACTAATGAATACTGTTGTTTCCTTGCACTTTCTCATCTGTCCCGTAAGTACTTCTGTCCTCTCCTGTTTAATACTTTGATTTAACCTCCTGGAGACAAGGACATAAGAGGGGCTTTACTCAGGGGAACCATTTCACGAACAAAACTAGTTCTAACATGGGGACATGCAGAAAAAGAGCTATACTGGATATTACTGTAAAGGCTTGAGTGGAAGAAAGAGTGGTGTAAAGTGGTGTAAAGGAAAGTGTAACCAAATCCCAGTCTTATTGTAGACTCATTCTTCTCTCTCACAGTTTCTCATTCATTTGTGGTGTGGATGATTCAAAACTGACAAATGTAATGTTTATAATCTCAGAATCTGCTCAAATCAGTAGGTGTTCAGCTCTTAGAATGCTGTCTTATTTTGCATTATCTAAGTGTAACTGGTGTTAAGTTATTCCTATTTATTCTGGAAATATGAAGTATGTTACTTTGTTCTTAATCCACATAGACTGAAACCATCTGCCGTGGTTCACAGTTGAAGAACAAGACATTATAAATTCTGTCTAGTATTTATATCCAGCCCTTATTAAACAACTAATCGTTACTGCTACGAAGGGGTAAATCAGAGAAGTGTACAATCATAATCTTAACATTGAAACACATGAATCACCCATTCCTTTTAAAAAAAGAAACCAAACCAAAACAAAACACATGTAAATACACATTTATCTTTTACTTCTACCTGATGGTGAGAAGGCAGCTTTTAGTGGCTCAGGTAGAGGTGGAGTGAGGGTTGTTCTCAGGTGAGTCAGTACTCTTAACTCCATGCTCGGTACAAGGTGATTTGATAAAAGAAGGAAAATTGTGCTGTGCTCAGTTGCAGGATCAGCTAGTTTGGCTCCAGAATGGCAGGAAACAAGGGTCAGCAGGAGTAGCTTTGCAGAGAAGACCTATTTGAGAAATACATTTCGTTTGCATTTTACCCAGATATACTACAAATCTGCTTGAGTTAAAGCAGAAACAGGAGGCATCCTGTTTCTCTTGTACCCAGACATATCACAAGACTGTTTGATTTAGGGTAGGAAGTGAAATATTGTGTAATATCTGTTTTCTTGGCATAGTTGCACAAAAATAGTAGAGCTAAGATAACGATATCCAGTCTACAAAAACTTGAAGGAATCAGATGGCTGGCATGCAGTCCGCAAACATGGAGCACCCACCTGAAGAGGCTGGACTTAACCTGCACATAGAAGGGTGTAAAACCTGTCTGACAAGCCAGAATGGACTGGTTCTGACCTAGGAAAAGAGGAAGTAAATCTTTGGACCAGACTGGTCTTGATCCATGGGAAAGCTGTAGGTAAACACAACTGATACACAGTGGAGCTTGGAGAAGGGGGAATATGCCCCCTTTGGTTCTGGCTTCCCCTGCCAGAGAGCTCTCAAACTCAGCCATCATAACCTTGGAGGCTGAGAATCATCAAATGATGTAGCCATCAGAAACCACAATGCAGCATCCCTCTCACAGCACTGTAGATAAGGCTTCATGTTTAGGTCTGTATGTTTAACTAATGCTTGATTTTTGGTTGTAAACAGATGGATTGCCTAAAAGCTGAGCATAAATAGAATGCCGGCGTGAAGTGTTGACTGGCTTATCCTCTCAAAACTCTCTCTTCATGGTGGTCCCCAGGTCCTAGCCATAACAGCTGGTGAAATTCCCACACCAGTTCACCAGGCTTTGCAGGGCCTGAAAAGAAACTCCTCCTGGGAGGAATAAATACCACACAGAAGCTGAGGACAGGAACAGGATATCTGTGCATCCAGTGGACAAGGTTTCTTGTGCAGGTAGATACCAGAGTGCTTTTAATCTATGCACTGGACATTCAGCATTCCCATCGGTTTTGGATATTCACTGTACATATTTAGAATTGTGTCCTGCACTTCACCCGTTCCCACTGTCAGTCATCCTCAAGCAATTTAAACACTGAGTCCGTCTTGGTCTTAAATCCAGCTAAATTACACCAGAAGTGAATTTGGTCCTGTCTGATTGGTAAGTAGATTTTGCTCCAGTCCTAAATAAGCTAGAGAAAAAAACAAGAGCAGCAAGGCTAAATGTGTTACAGCAGATTTGAATCCTTATTTAGCATTTTTCCATGATGCAAGTCTTCAGCTCGCTATCTGCCCTTATGTCTCTGAGAACATATTTTGTACGATGCTGCTGCACTCTTTCTGGAACTATTTACTCAAGTTATTTGTTGTATTTGCGCAACATTTTACAAACAAGACAGATCAAAATTTTTCCTGTTGACGTAATTCAACAGGCTTCACATAGGTTTGGCTAGAAGGAATTTGGTCCAGTTAGTTTTGTCTACAGATTTGTTAACAATTAGGGAATGCTTCTAAACTCTAGGTCTGCATCTACCTTCTGAACTGTTGAAAGGAGGAATCACAGACCTTCTTGATAGATTTCATCTACAGTTGGTTTAAAGAGACTGAACCTTTTGCTGTCTTTAAATATATGACATGAATATCATGTGAGACAAAAAGTTTTAGCAGAAAGGAATGATACAAGTCAGTGTTGTGACCCTCTGAGTGCTCCAGAGGTTTAAACAGCATTAGTTAGAGGCAGAGCTCCTCAATCAGAGACACCCTCAGAACTGGGCAGGTGTAAAACTATCTTAACATCTAAAGATCTTGTAAGATGATTGAAACTCAGCATAGGATCTCACCTTGGTGTTGTATATCACTGTACTTCCCATGCCATTGTGAATATAACACTCCAGCCCCAATCTGGAAAGGCCTGGGGTAATGAGCTTTATCTTCATAGCATTTTTATGCCTGGATAAATATTATGCTAGTTTAGTTCTTAAGGTCTTAACATATATAGCTGAGCCTTATAGCTATTATATTCACCTGACTTCAGAGAAGATATGAAAAATAATTTCAGGTCCTTTTATCGTATGTGGTGCAAATAGCATATATAAACCTGTTTGGTTAGGCAGACCTCTGATCTGATTAAAATGTGTAAGACTTCTCCCTTTGTGTATAATACTGCAGCATCATACTTACAAACTCCCAGCAATACTCTTTTGGTTCAAAACAAACAAAAAGAGATAACTTTTCAAACAATGGATACATGATTGTGGAACTTGCTGCCATGCAGACTGATCAATGCCAAACCGTTTCCATGTTGATAAAACAGAAATAAGACAAATCCATTAAACAAGCAAACAAACCACCAAAGGCTATTAAGCAGACATATCACCTTGGGCTGGCAAGTGCCTGAGGCTGTTAGGAACTGGAAGAGTTTGCCATCAGTATTTGTCTGGCCTATTGAGTTGTGGCCTGTGTTCTACTGTTGGCCATTTCTGGAATGGCTGGATCTTCATTGTGACCTCCTGCAGCCATTTCCACGTTTTTTTAACATACAAATGCAAAACAGAGGCCTATGCTGATACTGTGTTTTAGCAGGCAAAATCAGTAACAGCAAGTCCCAGGGAGGATTTTTTTCAGATGCTCAGTTCATTTCAAACAATACAAGAAGGAAACTTTTTAAAGCTTTAAGGTTAGTGTTTGTTAAAAGACTGGGTTTAAATCTTGAACAATGTGTACATGCTTGGAAAGTTGGCATTTGTGAGACTGCACTGTTATCTGCTAACGGATATTACCTCCTCTTATGACCCTTACACTTCTTTGTTTCTTTCTGGTAAATGCTGTATTTAAAGTAAGGTTTAATCAGCAACTACACGAGAGCATTTTTGAGAAGGTTTGCCTGATTCTTTTAGTCTGACTTATTATAATGAAACAGAAGGATGAAGTAAAGAGCAGGCTTTGGTCTGAGGGACGTATACTCTGAGCAAAGTGCTAATTTCTGTAGGAGACAATAGCTTGTTTTGCCGCAGCTTCTGTCTCCATCCTGTGATTCTTTTGCATTGCGACAACAGAAGCCCAGTGCTGAACTTGTGAATTTTAAAGGCCAACTTAAAAAAACCCCACAAAACAACAACAAAAATATCCAAACCAACAAACAAAAAAACCCAGCTAAAATTCAGAATATTCCGAGGAATACGCATAAGTCTGCGGCAGCATCCTGTTACCGTCCGTATTAACAGAGCTGGTTCCACGGCCGGTACAGGGGACAGGGACACACCACGGCACAGGCTGGTTATTGAGTGCCACCCTGTGGAGCTTTATGTCCATTGCGCAGGGCTGTGGTCACCTGGACGAGATGCCGCCTTTGAACAGACCAGAGAAGGTTTGAGCTGGTGCTTTGGTTGAAACCCATCTTCGGTTTCAGTTTAACCCGAGCTGTTGCGCTGTGTACTGAAGGTGAGTACTGAGCGCTGGTTTTATTTAGCGGTGGTGTAAAAACTTCAGCTGTTGCTGCTTTCTAAGGTGAGTCTTTACACTTCAGAGGTGTAGAGAAAGAACCAGCCCTATATAAATACCTATAGAATCAAAACGTACTGGGTTGTTAGGGCTGATTTCAGTGATATTTGGAGATATATTTGGATAGTTGTGTTTTTCATGAGCTTGGCAATCAGGTGGTGTGCACAACCATGTTTTTTATATAAGCATACATGCAAAATTTTAGGAAATTAATGGCAGCATGAAGTCCTAGTCAAACAGTTCATCAACATGAATTTGAGAAGGCTACTTTATTCACAGTAAGTGTGTGAATTACATCCATCATCCTAAATGTATGTCATGCTATGTTTAATGGTATTCTGTTATGTATGTACTATATATGCACTATAGGAAGAAAATCCAGTTTCTATGAACTTGTAAATGTTCTAGTTAAACAACTGAGGACTACTTATTTTAATCTGAAACATATTAAATAGAGTGTCTGGTAACTGGTACTATGCAGAATATATGTTTGCATTCATCAATGATTTTCTTCAGTGATTTCTACTTTGGAGTTCATCATGGTGTTGGATACACCCATTTAAACTAATGGTAATAAAGTGTTGCCACTTTAACCATGGTAGCAGACATTTGTAAAAGTTATTGTTCGTGTATTCTTAATAAATAAAAAGTGGTGGAATAGATAATTCTGTTGTTTATTATGCCACTATTAAATATATTCACCTTTTCATTAGATAGCTACTATCTTAATACTAGAAAGAACCTAAGTCAAACATTAGGAAGAACGGCCTTTTTTTCTTGACTGTGCCATCAAAAGAATCACACTTTTGAGCTGTGGGGATTAGGTCCTTTCTCTCTCAAAAATGTACCTCTGAAGCATGACACTTATCAAAAGACAACCTTGTGAACAATGCTAGCCTTCTGAAGGAGGCACGTGACTGCCAAACTCCCAAAACATTTTGAATGTCAGAAAGGAGATGTTGTTTTACCACTCGATCAATAGCTGATGATTCTCTCTCCTGCTGTGAGGTTCTCTGAGAAGGGCCTCCTTTCAGCTGGTTAGGACTCTAGGTTCCTCTGCATTTAGCAAAGACAGGTAAAAGGTGAGAACACATACCTGCAGTAGGCAACACAGAGTTATTTCCAAGCTACAGAACATAAGACAGAAGGAGAATGGAGGCTAGGGAGGTAACGTTGTCCTTTGCAAATCTGAAATACATCCTGGAAAATCCTTGTTTATAAAATTATTCTCTGGTGCCAATATTCAAGATAAAATGGAAGAGGCACCAGATACTCTTTACCTAATCCCATTGCTCTCTTCATTGTCAGAATAATTTGCATTATTTTCAATGGTTCCTTTCATGAAAAAATGTTACAAAAAACAACTGTAAAATTAAGGGCTACTCATACAGATTAAATTTAGCCAGGGAAATTAACCTCCTTTTGTGTGCCCTATAGCCAGTGGAATAAAATAACTTTTTCTACAATCCAGAACAGTTGAAATATTGTGTAAAGGAACTGACTAAAAAAGAAGCTCTGGGAAATTAGTGCCCTAGGAAAGAGCTAAGAATATCACTGACTATTATGACCAAACTTCATCACTTCAGGGAAAAATCTGTGCACATTGCTCTGATGCTGCAGAACTCTGGCAAGAGATTTTATATTCAGTAAGAACTTTGAGCAAAGTGTAAGCTGGTATACAAATTTGTCTGCTTCAGAAAGTGCTTTGCTACAAATATATGCCTATTTGCAAAGCATGTTATTTTCCTTTTACCACTTTGTGACCAGGAAGATAATTTGCAGTTCTTTGAGAAAAGTGTGTACTTCTTTACGCTGCTTTGCCAACAAAATGGCCATTTGAGATTTTATGGGAGAATTCCACTTTAGCTGAAGGGTTCACGCAACAGATGCTGCCTGAAACAATCCAGCGTGCCTTTGGTGATTCAGGGAGCACAATGACACCACAATGTCTGGGGCTACCACACCTTTGGGTGTCTTGCCATCCAAATGATGAGTAGTTTCCCAAATACAAAGCCAATTTCTCTCACTTGAATGAGACCCAAAGGTGATAACATATCAGTAGATATATTATTCATATTTATATTAATCCATACACTCAAGCCTTTCCAGGAAAAGAAGGGCTATAATTTGATACAAATCATACTTATGTCTTTACCTTTAGTGACACCATTTTTCATGCAAGTAACAGATATCAAAACATTCAGCTGCAAGCACAGCTTTGGGATTTGTACATGTAAGCACAGACATACGCATATGGAGCTCCACTTATTGAAAATATGGCCGAGTTAATACTTTACTTCGTATGGAAGGAAGAATTAAGAGGCATCAATTTGCATGCAAAATTCTAGGTGTATGCAGCTCCACATAATAACATTTTGAAACAAACTGAATAATAGGAACATATTGCCATAATTTTTAAGTCCCTTATCACCAGAACTCCTACACATTTTCTTTACCATTGTCATATGTTAATACCTCCCATAACATCTGAATGCATCCATAAGGCTTCAGACCACTTAATCATTTATGAATTTTCTTATCTACATGGTTTTTATGTTTTGAAAGCTAAAGTGTTGTCAAAAAGCTATAAAACCTGGCTGAGTGAGGACCTCATCATTAGGTCTTCTCAGCTTGCTTTTCCTTCTTCTATTCTCTAGGTAAGCGAATGGATGCATGATGTCGGAGGTTGGGTACTGACCTCCAGTGCTACTTTTACTGGCCAGGCTCATGAAACTGTTTCCCTGTTATCACCATCCTGTGTCATGCTTACTCCAAGGAAGAACAGTCATCGACAGGGACTGAACAGTCATCTCTACATAGATGTTTGATACCTGATTTTTCCAAAATACCTTGAGTTTGTCAACCAAGAACTGGCACTCGACTAATTTCTTCAGTGCTGTGTCCTGAGTATCCTTGGAATATGCCTCTCATGAAGTACTGGCTGTGTATCCCACTCTCCACTGAAAAATGACTTTTCTTAAGACAAATGGAAGTATTTTAATATCTTTTTCTACCCTCACAGCCCTTAGAGCTTCCTAAAAATCTCCAAGCAAAGTGATATATTTTCAGAGCTCAGCAGTTCCTTGCGTTTTTATGTGTGTGAGGACATTCCTGGATGTGTAAGAAATCTTAATATGCCAAATCTTCATCCCCAAAATGGCAATGAAGAGTACTGCCTAAATCAGCACACATTTTTATAAGCTCACCTTCAGAAGACAGTAGCTTATGAATAGCAATTTCTCATCTCCCTTGCTATGCTGCAATTTATTCCTCTGGAAAGACATTTTAGGTAAATTTACCAAAGGCAAATGTAATAATGATGATATATTAAAAGCTCCCAAGCTGGTTAATCTTTAGAGGCAATGGAAAATTTATTGAGAGAAATAGAACAGCTTGTGCTAGCCTCCAGTCACAAGATATGAAGGTGTTTATTTTAAAAAGCCTGAGTGAGAGCTGAGTTTCACAACCTATTTTCCACACTGTTGCACTGAGATCAAGCAACCTTTGGTGCCAGACAGGGAAAATGCAGCAGCCTGGGTGCCCAGTGCTCCCTGAACACCAACAGGGTCTCGGAACTGAAATAAAAATCCTCAATAAGGTGAGCTTGGGGGTAACTGTTCCTCTGAGACACCTCTGTTCAGGATTGTGGTGATAACACACGGAGATGCAACACCCACTGTCCAGCCATCCCATCTTGTGGAGTACCGTAAGATATGACAGATTACGTGATAGTGAGTTTGTGTTTTACATGCTTTTTTATTAATGAGGGAGAAAGGACCCCTAATGCAGAGCTGAAGAGCCTGTTTAAAGATGGTTTTCTCTGCAAAAGTTTATAATCTCTATTGGCTTACATGTATCACTGAGAGTGTGTTAATTTTAGCCCCCTGGTGAACCCCTGTGTGATTTTAAGTGTGTTTACATTTTGGCTTAAAATGCTTTTGAAGAGACATATGTTAAACTGAAAAGAGACATTCCAAATCCTGAGAGAAACTGCCTACAGAAATTGTTGTGCTGCCTCAGTAGTAGCAGTGTAACTATATTCCTATAGCTATATGGATCATTTCCCTTCACGGGCAAGTTTCTGCTTTGCAGCAGAGACACTATATCCAAAAATACTCCCATTTTATTTCCCTGGGGTGTCAGTGGTTGGTAGCTTTGCTATGAGTTGTGAGCCAGTTATGAGGCAGGGAGGGGGAGGAATGTTGGTTCAACACTTAGTAGATAGTTATGTTGGCTACATAACTAATTTCACAAATGGAAATTTCACTAATGGAACACAAATTTTCACTAATGGATTCCCACCAGAAATATTTTAATAGGTAGTAGCTCTTTTGTAATACACCATATCTGACTGTGAACAATTGCAAATAATGGAGGGGCTTTCAACATGAAGATACCCGACCCTAATTACTGTTTATAAAAAGACCTGAAAATAGATGAAAATATAATCTGCTTCTAGATAGAGCCTTTGCTCCACCAGAGTGACACAAGCAGCCTTTAAGCAGGAAGAACCAAGTTTAGAGTAACAACGGCTGTAGATAAATAGAGAAAATACGGTATTACTTGGGAAAGTCCTAAGAGTTGAGAAATGAAAAGATGTAACCCAGGAGCTGTATCCAACACATTAAAATGATTCAAAATGTATATTCTTCATATTGTTGTAATAGTATTTGTTCATGAAATTGGTAACTGCAATTGCTGTAAAGGCTGAGCATATGAAAAAGATCAGTGTTTGAAGAAGGTAATTAGTGCTTTAAGAAATGTGAAAAATAATCAGCATCTGAAGCATGACATTGCAAAAATTAGTTTAACGCTTGAAAATGCAGAAACTTAAATATCTCATTGATAAGCTTTCAGGCATTACAATTTCTAAATAGAGGGGCAATCTCCTGAACCAAACCTCTGCTAAGTCCAGGAAGAAAAGAAGTATCAGAAGTATGTATGTGACTAGCAAAAGGCTTATTTTATTGCCCTAGTTTGTGACTGAGGGTGCAATATGTACATATAAATATATAACATAAGATGCAAAAATGTGTATGTTTATTTATAGGTCAACTGATTACACCTTACAATCATATGATAGCAACATCAAGATAATATTAAAATATCCAACTACACTCACAGCTTTGGTATTGATGTATGTAAATACAGACAAGTACATGCAGCTCTATCTTCTGAAAATCTGGTGTTGACAAAATTCATGGTCGGGTGGGAGGAAGGACTACAGAAGCACCAGTCTGCATGTAAAATCCTAGGGAAATACAGTCCCTAATGACATGAATATGGGCCATACTGCAAATGATTATACTTGCAAAAATTACGGTGACTGCAGGCTAGCAATACAGCTGTTTCCTGTCACAACAGGGAGTTTAACTGCGGTGGTTTCAAATTCAAACAATCCACAGATTTTGTTGCTATGGCAGCAGCAGCCCTCCGCCGCAGAAGTCCAAATACGTGTGATACCATTCAAGTCCTTTCATATGTGCCTATTTTATTTAATAATAAAACCTTGGAGAGACAGCGTTTAACTATGCTAACACAACCACTGCACTGAGTGAAGTTGAGGGTATTGCTTTTAGGAAGTACATTTCACAGCATTTAGCTTGATGACAAGAACCATGACTCATAACACTGAAGGATGTTTTCATGGCTAATAATAGGCTGCAATTAATTTTTTTCCTGAAAAACAGTTTCTACTGTTACATAAGTCTGCAGCTGATGATCTCAGGAACTGTATGATATTTTTATTTCAGTCAATCAGATGGTAGAATATTCTGCAAAAACTCAGCTGTGTTTTATTTGTACTTACGTGGGTCCTACTACTAGAATAACACCTTGCATCTTTTTATAGTGAATTTTATTGCCAGGACTTGGCAGGTTTTTGTAAATACAGCGATGAAGACATGAGCACCTCAGTATGTTCATGTTAAGACTTCACTGCACTTTCTTCTTGTCGATTTCTATAACAGAAAAATGGCATTTACCTTCAGGTTCTGGTGGGAAGGATGGCTTGCAACCCTTCCTCCAAAAGTAGAATTACTCAGATAAAGGTAAAAGAAATCTCCATATGCAAACTTTATTAAATTAATGCTTTGGAGATAGTATTTTTCTACTAAGTACAAGGTGTGAGATATAAAAGAAAGGTAAGAAAGTGAACGTGGAAGAACCAACAGATGACTGAAAATCATTGCTTGGAAGGTCTCCATTTGAAACTTCCAGAAATTAAGTATATAGTATCTTACTAGTTATTTAGTTACTTATGTTCTTAAATCTGGATATTTATTTAAATGAATACAAAGGCTGAGACAGTTGCAGCCAGAGTACTGAAGGCCTTTTATATATTAAAAATAAAAGCAGATGCTGTATCAGTCTTTAAAAGAGCCACAGAATTTGTTCTGAGGATCTGACTATTGTACCAAGCAAATCTGTAGAAACCATATGAGAGACTGAAAATCAGTCAGTGGGTGTAAATAAGAGATACAGAGTAAAAATCAGCACAAATTTCTTTTTGTTCACAGGTTTATTAGAGTCTTTTGAAGATGCCAATGAGCAGCTGATTACAGTTGTTCATACACATGGATTTTCAAAAATCCTTCAAAAATATTCCTTACCAATAGCATGTAAGGCTGTCATGAAGTAAGACAGAAGATGCCTCAGGTGTTAATATAGGGAAAAATAGGAAATGAATGGTAGGAGCTAATGTTCTATTTTCACAAATATATTTCACATTTCACTAAATTCTTGCCGTTCATCTGGAAAGGGTTGTATTTGAGCTGGGAAGGACACTGAGGAGAATGGCAACATTGATCTGCAGAATGTGACAACTTCCACAGTAAAAGAGTAAGCAATCTAGAGCCCTTCCACTTGGAAGACAAACTGTGGGAGCGAAGGGAGGATGTGATAAATTTTCTAATACCATGAGTGGTACAGAGCAGGTGATAAAGGAGTGGCTGTTCATTATTTCTCACAGTGTGAAAGCTACAGAATACTCAGTGAAATTACCTGGTATCAAGTTTAAGAGCAAAAATAAAGCAAGTGCTCTTTCCATAGGGTGCATGATTAAATCATTAAACTCAATGCTGCAGAAGTCTAAAGATTTAAAAAAAAAAAAAAGGATTTACAAACACTAATTGGAGACCCTCTGGCTCATGACATCCTAAATCAGATGGCTGGAAAACGAAGCAGATAATTAGTGACTTTGCAGACACTGTTGAGGACTTTTCCTCTGACATTTGTGTCCTGGTAGCCAGTCATTTTGATCTAAATGTGACATATTAATCCTATAATTGTTTCCCAAAGAGATCTTTTAAGTGTTCTAGATGAAAAACAACTGCAGTAAGACACTGTCACCTTGGTGAAAATCTCTGAGTGAGCAGACTCCAGAACATTGCATTGCTTGAGAAATGTGAATACTCTTATGGATGTTATGAATAATTATTTGTATTCTCTTGCTGTACATAAATATACGTATGCTTCTTAGCTCAGTTCCTCAAAGACATTTTTTCACACTGCTACATATGAGACATGGGATTTTTATTTTATTTTTTTTCTGTTGTACGCATGAAACACTACATACCATCCTAATCTTCTTTGGAAGTGAAGGCTGGCTTGTTTACAACTCCTCTGGCTAACTAAGAAATGATGCCAGAAAGCTTTAAAGGCACTCTCTACAGTGGCTTTTTTAGGCAGATTGGCAATCGTCCCCTTTCAGAGACTCATAGCAGATGATTTTATACTCCTGGAGAGCAAAATGGAATGCAAGATGTCACTCTGAAAGGCTGAAGCTAGAAATGTGGGTGGAAAGAAATACAGGTTTCTTTCTCCCACTCTGGCCCTGCACTCGTTTCTTTGCTAATCTAGTGCAGAAAGATACTTTTGCAACTTATTCATTTGCAAGAACTATTAGTTCCTAATGTGGAAAAATCTGCCAGGTTGAAGGTATTAAATTCTTGATGCATCCGGCTGAGCTGCTAATGGATGAACCACCTGCAGTACATAGTGCTGGGCTCAGCATCACTTTGCATCCATCTTATCAGTCTGCAGAATTTTGGTCCCTCATACAAACCCACGGGGTACAGGTATCAACTTCTATGGGCCATACTCCCTCCTGTGAAGTGGGTCATGTCTAAATAAATCCAAATGCACCATCTGGCATTTGAGTTAGCAGCAGCTCTTGGCTTTGTCTGAAGAGAATTAATTAACTTCAAAACTGGCAAGTACTTTCCTTGTTTTGAGGTAAAACTGAGGGAAGTCCACAGGTTTGATAAAGACTTAATGACTAAATTACCTTTGCAAATGAAACCAAAGAGAACAATGTTTACAGTAGGATTAATTTATCATGTGCAGCATATATATTAGGACTACAGAATGATATTTTCACAGAGTATTTTTCTTATCTGTATGTGAAAAGCAGATCACTCACTGGTTTTGACTGTTTTTCACCTGAACTCAGGCTTTCCTATTCTTCTCCCTATTTTTTGTTTCAGTCTTGCTTTCCTCCCCTTGTAACAGAATCGTGGTTTACTCTTTCCCATCTCAAACATCTATTATTTGCTTTGTTTCTCCAACCCCTACCCCATCTTATTTCACCTCACTCCAAGTTATTCTGCATTCTAGAACCAGATGCCTGAATATGCCAGTGTCCTGGCCTGGTGACATTTGTTGAAGGTCAGAGAGCAGATCTGTGATAAAGAACTGCAGGCTGGTCAGGTAAGAATTTTAACCACTGGGACAATTTTAATCTGACTGTCACACTCTATAGTTGCTTAGCTTAGAAGGTCTAGGAAATCCACAGTGAGAAGCTGATGGTCTGGAGAGGACGATCAGTAGCTCTTCTAATTTTTGTGCTGCTCATGTAACTGTGAGCAGTGTCAATAAATGAAGAAAACTTTGTAACAGCAGCTAAACTACTTGCTTTAATAACCTTTGAAATACTGAGATGAAAAACTGACACTTGGGGAAAGGGAGGTAGAGTAATCTTATTTTACTTTGTAGATAAGAGTAAATGTAGAACTTATTGAAGAGTAGCTAATGTAGAACATCAATCTGTTGCTTTTAGTCACTGCTTAGGCTGTCATTGATGCTTTGAAGCCCCTACGTCAGGGGTGTCAAACTTATTTTCACTGGGGGCCACATCAGCGTCACGGTTGCCTTCAAAGGGCCGAATGTAATTTTAGGACTGTATAAATGTAGGAGTCTTAAAATTACAGTTGGCCCTTTGAAGGCAACTGCAAGGCTGATGTGATCGCCAGTGAAAATGAGTTTGACACCCCTGGCCTACATAATACTGTTGATTATAATGATTAATTAAATCTGGATTTTTTTCAGAAAGTCATCAGTGTTTTTTTAAAATGCATTCAAGAGCTCATCACTCCATAGATGTTTTATTCTTCCTGAGCATATGTAGACACAAGCAGAAATATCCTGAGTTCTCTGGAGAAGAGGTGGCCATACTTGTTTACTACCTGCAACCCAGAGAGAGCGAAGCCTGCCATCTGCAGTTTGAAGCAAGGACAGAACTGGTTCCAGAGAGACTGGCAAATGTAGCTGTAACACGCTGCCATAGTGCAGAGTTTACAGTCCCACAGCCTGAATAATCATCATCACAACACAAGGCAGGACTGGGAATGAGACACCCGACAGAGGAGGAAGGGGGCAGGTGTTGTCCTTGTTTGGGGGTAAAAATAGGATGCCAGTCCTCCCCTGAAACCTGTTCACTGCTTTTCTCTTCACGGGGTTTTAAATGTGGAACACGAGTTTAATGTAGTTAGTACTAAGAAATTAGCAAAAAACCAGTTGAACAAACATGCTGTCCTGTTAGGTATTAGCTTAATTCACTTAGAAGATTTTAAAGCAAAATTCCTTAGGTTTTCATCTTGAATAAAGGTGATTCTGATGAGCTCTTCACCCTTGGGCTGTAGATTTCAATTCAGGCTGCCAGCATGCAGGGAACATAAGAACTGATTATTCCTTGTGCCTGGACAAGTAAGACTAATGTGCAAGGCAAGAGCTGAAGTGCCATGCTAAAGCAAGGTGATGAGCTGTAATAGTTCCTTCCCCACAGGATAGATGCCCAGCTAATCTCTTGGCCAGTGTCAGACAGGAGATGTCTCATTAGCCACCTATTTCTTCTGCTATGACAATAAAAGACCCTACCAAATGAAACAGGTGTAAAATACACATATCTGTGAGGAAAAGTCAGGATGTAAGTGTGCAAAACAAAAATAAAGTGTTCTGGCTTACTTGGAAATAGGTACATGGATAAAACAGGGATCAAGGGCTGAACGAATGAGTTGCTTCCATAGCTCTTACAACTGACGTCCCTAATGAATTTGAAAATGGTTCTCTGTGACCTGTGTTGCACAAATTTCACAGGACTGCTACAGAACACAGTGCTGACCCTGATCCTCTTCATCTTCTTTTCCTTCATTTGCTGCTGTATTCAGAAATTAGTTTGTAAATTATCTGTGCAGGAATCGTGGACTCAGAGATATACAGCATGCTCTCTGAGCCCCTTGAAACTTGAGTAAAATATCTAACATCCTACACTTGACTTGAACACTGCTTATAGTAATACAAAGGTGAAAAGATGAACTGAGTGTAATGGATCAAATCTTGCTTTCAGTTTCATCCATATGATCTCACTTGCTTCACTGAAAAAGCATAAATGTAACTTAGGGTCAAAACTTAGGGTCATCTAGTTCATCCCCATGGGCAAGGACATCATCCACTGTACCAGGTTGCTCAAAACCCCATCTAATCTCACCTTGAACACTACCAGGGATGGGGCATGCACAACTTCTCTGGGCAACCTGTTCCAGTGTCTCACCACCCTCATAGTAAAAAAGTTCTTCCTTATGTCCAACCTAAATCTACACTCTTTCAGTTTAAAACTGTTGCCTCTTGTCCTGTCACTGCAGGCCTTGGTAAAATGTGGGCCCACTCCTCAAGCCTGTCAAAGTCCCTCTGGATGGCATTCCCTCAAGTGTATCAACATCACCACTCAGCTTGGTGTCACCTGCAAATTTGCTGAGAATGTGCTCGGTCCCACTGTCTATGTCACTGATGAAGATACTAAACAGTATTGGTCCCAGTACAGACCCTCGAGGAACACCACTCATTACTGGTTTCCACTTGGACATTGAACCATTAACTGTAACTGTTCAGATGCAGCCATCCAGCCAACTACTTATCCATCTAACAGTCCATCCATTAAACCCATTTATCTCTAATTTAGAGGTAACAATGTCATGGGGGATCATATCAAAGACCTTATAGAAGTCCAGGTAGATGACGTCTGTACTCTTCCCCTGTTCATTGATGCAGTCAGCCCATCATAGCAGGCTACTTAGACACTGTTTCCCTTGGTGAAACCATGTTGGCTGTCTAATTACATCCCTGTCTTCTATATGTTTCAATATACCTTCCAGGAGGACCTGTTCCATGATCTCACTGTACAGGGAGGTGAGGTTGAGTGTTCAGTAATTTCCAAGGTCTTCCTTTTTACTCTTTTTAAAAATGGGTGTGATGTTTCCTTTTATCCAGTCACTGGGGACTTTGCCTGACTGCCATGACTTTTCAAATCTAATGGAGAGTGGGTTCACAAGTACATCAACCAAATCCCTCAGGATCCTGGGATGCATCTCATCAGGCCCCATGGACCTATGTATGTCCAGGTTCCACAGAAGGTCTTGAACCTGATCTTCACATATGCATGAGTTTTGAATTGGTTTCTGAGGAAATTATCTACTTTTTAAATTTGGTATTTATTCCTAACTCAGATATGCTTCTGAAGGAATAATAAAAAAATCTTAATATTTTTCACATAGCAGGAACATCAAACCCAGGAACTTCAAACCCAAACTGTATTTTTTTCTTACTCAGAAAATAGTAATTTTCTGTGTTTGTTTTACTGTTTTCTGAGTATGTTTGAATCAGATATTATATCAAAATCTATAATCTGTTGGAAACTGTGAAGGTAGCAACATTTACTTTTCATATCTGGTAATTGCATTATTCTGTCTCAAAAAGTGAAATGTGAGAAGATAGCAAAGTCTTAAGCAGTGATGGTATAAAATATGTTATTCAGGATTTTTTCACTGTCCTATTATTGCATTTTTTAAAAAATATCTCTGCTGGTCAAAATCAAGTGTGTCAAATGAAGCAATACTGAAGAAATTTTAACATACATTATTAGCTTGACCGATTGGGAGTAAAGCTAGGTGCTTACTGTAAAAATATGGCAATAAAAAGATGTCATGCCTTTAAAAATAACCAAGACGCTTCTTAGTCTCATCAGTTAGCAGGAGGGAGAAATATGAAGAGAGAATTAAAAACAGGTCACTTCAGAGAGGGCAACCTTGAGAAAACATGACCTGTTGTGTCTTTTTTATGCCCTTCTTTCACTCAAAGGTTATTTCTGTAATCTAAGCCAACTAAAGAAAAAAAAAGTAACTACTGAGCATAATTTTACTATGTTCATTGGACAGAACACCTAAAAATCAAAATACAGTTTTCAGAGTCTGTGCCCAGGGATGAACAGGCTAGACAGGAAAGATATGGTGACCTTCCATCTGCTGGCAGGAGTTGTTCCTTGTGGTGTACCCCTAGGTGCACTGATTTCACCTTAAGCATCTCAGGCAATGGGCTTTCACCATAGTCTGAACACTTGAAGAGATGTACTGTGGGTTTATAATTCTTGTGTGATAAAAATTGATATTTTTTCCTTCTACACTGTTTAAATCTTTATTCCCTAGTGTGTTTGTAAGTACTTTCCAAACAGCTCTTCTTTCCTTGCTGTTTTTATCCTTTCTAGATGAGACTGTCAAAAACTCTCAAACTTGGCTCATTGCTGTTCTTACCAGAGTCAATAGCGAAAGCACTCAGTGTCACAGCTTTTTGTCTGCTGAAGTCAATGGATGTGACTGCTTGCCTGACAGGTGCTATGGAAAATCTGCACTGTCCTTTTTGGATTCCACTTGGAGTGGAAATTTACAATTACTCGCACTTCTGGCAACGGCAGCAGCAAAAAAAGAAGCTCTCGCTTGGATGCAGAAAATTTGCTGTGACCTTCATTTGGAATTTAAAACAGAATAACACAAGTTTGGCTGAAAACAAATACAACACCCTGCATCTGCATTCCTTCCATACAGCTTCACGAGCAGTCTTTCCCACTGTGAGAGCAAGGTATATATATAAACTTAATAGAGTAATAATCATTATCCACCCCGAATGCCAGTGTTGATTTTCAGTCAGCACAACCTATCCCAACAACATGTATAATTTAGCCATTTTCAAGGTATTGAGCTCTAATTAGAACTGCTTCCATTTAAGTGGTTAGATTACCTCTATGCATTCTTACTCAGCCCTCTCTGAACTTTGCCTGAGAGTTAAGCTATTCAGAATTAAGCTATTACACAAAAATAATGATTTAGACTTCCAAGGAAACCCCTGTCTGAGACAGGGACAGCTTGCTTTCGAGTGCCTTGTCACACTTCCTTCAAAAGACTTATTTACCACATTAAAAAGGAATTGTGTGTAAAATGGGGAGAATGTAGCAAATTAATACAAAATATGTGATTCCAGGGTCTGGTCCCACAGATATAAAGCACAGATTTAACCTTATTCTCAGTAAACTGCTTGGTTCAATGAGTGGTTATTATGAGAATACCACTCTCCACCTTTGTCTGTGTACGAGCTCAGAGCGTTGTCTTTAGAAAACCATACTAATTAAGCAGATCTGTGATAACTTGCTCTGCTCTTCGTGTTTGAGTACTGTGGGACTTCACTCTTGCTGGTGAGGTTCCTGCTCCTGCCCTGCCTTGCTCATGGCCTCCAGCCACTGCTGCTTCCTAACAGTGGGGGCTGTAACAAAGCAGTTTCACCCTTGCACCATCCTTCTGAGTAGCAATTCTGCACCAAGAGACCCTTCAATAAACGAAGATGACCAAGGCATCTGAACAGAACCAGCTGGTGCAAGCAGGAACTGAACAAGACCCTGTTCACCATGACAGTCTTCACAGGGGCCCCACTCCAGTCCCTAAAACTATTGCCTGTAGCACAGGGCAGAAGTCTGGCAGTGAAATTTGTAGCAGTTGAAGCCTTGGCTCCATTGGAAAGAAAACTATTTTTAAAATATCCGTGTCGGGAAGCTGAATCAAAGCCAACGTTATTATATCTAGACAGAGAGAAAGACAGATATGCATGTAAGAAGCAGGAGCTGTGAAGTGAGAAAGAAGCCCCATAATGAGTTCCAATTTGATTAAATTAAGGAATGCAAACTAATGTTTTAGAGAAAAAGAATCCTACCTATACTTGCCCAATGATGGGCTTTTAATTACCTATTACCACAGGGGAAAGAGTTCCTGCAGTCTCTGCATTTAGCTCTTTGTAAACATCAGTGGAAAGCAAAAGGCAAATCAAATGACTGGAATTATTAAGGAAGGAAGAACTAGCAAAACAGGAAACAAGAACATGCTCCAGTATAAATCCAGGAATAGTGGGTGTGGTTTTGGTTCCCTGATCTTTAAGAAGATAAAGTATAACCAAAAAGAAGAAAAGTGGAAAAAGAACAATCTTTTACTTGCATTATCTTTGGTATGACAGCAAACATCTTACATGTTTTTTTTTTATCAATGGCCAGATGTGCTTTTTAGCAGTTTAGTCTCTTTGAAGCTGGCTGTTACAGCTGTGAGTGGCACTTTGTGTTGAGTTTCCAGCACTTGGGCTCTTTCTCTCCAGACCATTAGCTAACAATTCTCACAGTACTCTTGAGGCAATGCTCACCAGACTGAGTTATGATTAGTGCTAATTTTGGAAAAAGTAAGTCAAGCATATAGCTGGGAAATGGTTGCAACCATCTGTGATGTGTCAGCCACATAAATAAACTTTCCATTTCTCTTTTACCAGCAAAACACCAGGACACAAACTCATCCTTTTTCATGGTACACGAGGCAAAATTTCCGAGCCCTGCTAGATAGTTGTAATTTCTCAGAAACTCTCCTGAACCAAGCAGGAAATCAGCCTGCAAAACCCACAAATACGAAGTTGCAGCATCTGCAAAATTTCTGCATCAGTACAGTGTAATATTGGAAACATGAAGCAGCAGAGCTAGTTGCATACCTGGCTGCAAGCTACTGGCTCGCTTGCTCCCACTCATGTGAAAACTCATCAGAAAAACAGCACTTACCTTTCCAGATATATGTCCTACTAGAAACAGCATGACACATGGCTGGAATGCAAAATTAGCAGGCAAAGCCGAAACTGTAATGGGGAATTCCTTTCATATTGTCCCTTGAGTACTCCTGATTTGACAGCATTTGGACTTTCCAAATGCTCAGTGTTACCTATACATGCTTTTATGACCTATATGGGCCACTCTTATGCAGAAAAGGGGACTGCTTGAGTTACTGGGGATGTGGAACACAATTGAAATGACAATCCTGTCTCTTGTACAGAATTTCTGGTTTTACTACAAGACAAATGTACTCAAGCTAACACACTCATACACTTAAATAGATGAGGAGCCACTGTCTGATCTCACTAATTTATACAAGGGTAAGTTCTTTCTTTTAAAATTTAGGTTAATCCTGATTTATACAAGAACAAGAGAGACAAGGACCTAGCCCCACTTTTCCAGCTAGAGGAAATTTACCTGCAGCAGTTGCAATATTAGTTTTTGCAAGTGTTTTCACAGCATTGAGGAAGCTTCTAATAGTGAGATACCAAGAAAAAAAAAAACTTAGCACCTTGTTACGTTTTCTTATGTGCAACCTCGAACCCCTTCATTAAGCAGGTCAGATTTCTCATCAGCTGCCACACTCCATTGCACAACAACCCTCACAAGAAATCTAGCAGCGGAAAAACGAATATTTCTGACAGTCAAAAATTAAGTAGATTTAAAAATGTTCTAGGGAAAATATTTTGTCAAGACACTACGCCAGTCTATATGATAGCATGGCAGGTCACAGATAGCTCCTTTGCTATGTATCACCCTGTGAAGTGCCTGCCTGCATGGCCCCAGTGTTACAATAAGCTTGTAGTATTAATCATAGAATCATAGAATCATTTCAGTTGGAAGAGACCCTCAGGATCATCGAGTCCAACCATAACCTAACTCTAGCATAAAACTCTAGCATTAAATGCCTTTTAAACACCTCCAGGGATGGTGACTCTACCACTTCCCTGGGCAGCCTGTTCCAATGTCTGACAACCCTTTCTGTGAAGAATTTTTTACTAATATCCAATCTAAACCTCCCCTGGCACAACTTGAAGCCATTTCCTCTTTTCCTGTCACTTGCTACCTGGGAGAAAAGACCAACACCCTTCACACTACAATGTCCTTTCAGGTAGTTGCAGAGAGTGATAAGGTCTCCCCTCAGCCTCCTTTTCTCCAGGCTAAACAGCCCCAGCTCCCTTAACTGCTCCTCATCAGACTTGTGCTTCAGACCCCTCACCAGCTTCGTTGCCCTTCTCTGCACTCTCTCTAGTATTTCAGTGCCCTTCTTATGATGAGGGACCCAAAACTGAACACAGTATTCAGGGTTGGGCCTCACCAGTGCTCAGTGTCGCAATCACTTCCCTAGTCCTACTGGCCACACTATTCCTGATACAAGCCAGGATGCTGTTGGCCTTTTTGGCTACCTGGTCTTATTTCTGGCTCATATTCAGCTGCTGTTGATCAACACCCCCAGGAAAATAGCAATGCTTCCATCAGAGAGACCTGTGAGATGGAAAGTAAACAAGACCTTTGTTTTTGGCTTTGAGAAGTCAATTTTGCATGACATATTAATATATTTAATACTTTGTTGATACACTTAATGCATACTACAGAGTAGTCCCCCTTCCTTTGGGAATATCATCACTTAGCAAGATGCTAAAAATGGCTTGAGAGAGGGTCTAGCATCACTGCTGCACTATTTTTTCCTTGGTGTGTAAGCATGTGTAACAATTTCTGCAGCTGACTTGGAAAATCTACTGTACATTTTTCCTTCACATTATCTCCCAACATCCTCCCCACCCCATTTTTTAGAACCATGGGTTTCAAATTACATCGGCTCCACGTAGGGTAATAGCCTGTGTGGAATCAGGTGAGATGATGCTGAGAAAGTAGTTTTTTCTGCTTACTGCTGCTAGTGCTGAAGGTGCCAAATTCTACTCCCTCTGCTACTCTTAGCTCAGCAAGTGGCCCCAGCCATTTTTGGACATTGAGGGGGGTCACTGCATTTGGCTTTGTGAATTGGAGCAGGGCAAATCTGGAAGCATGCAAATATATGGGAAAGACTGAGGGGCAGGGCCCTGGAAAAGACTGGTGTCTCATATTCAGATGTCAAAAATAGGTGTTACTGGATATACGGAAAAAAAACCCTCTGCTGTGAACGAAAGGTTTTGATGGAAATTCAGTCCTTGTTCTAAGATAATGTCACACCATGGAAAAGAGATACAGATTTAGGTCCAAAATAATTATACCACGGTTTTAGAAAAATCGAAGTGGAAACAATGTAATTGAAAACTCTTTTTATAAGCAGTAAAAATATACCCCAAATTTTGAGAGAAAACTGTTGCTGCTCTAAAATATATATATATATATATATTTTTTTTTTAATAGAGTTTAAATAGGACAGATCTGAACTGAGAGAAGAACAGAAAAAAAACATCTAAAAATAGCCAGCCACTATTATTATAGCAGTTGCCAAACATGCTTTGGAACTGTAATATAATTCAGCCTGGCCTGGAACAGAACCCTTCCTGCAAATCACAATCCCCAGGTGCCAAGGTAATAATGAGATATGTTAGCAATGGTACAAAAATAAAAAATCAGATGATACCATGGGCACACTGAGCAGATACAGAATTGATAACAGTTGGGAGACTCCATCTGAGGATACTCTCTCTACACACCAGAGAACAACACTCTGAAACCTGTACCCAGTGAACCAGGTATTCACCACCTTTTGTCCATTTTCGAGTGGATTTGGTTGAATCAGTAAGGCAGGGAAAACTTGGGAGTTCAGCAGGTAGAGAGGCTTAAATGGGTTCTTGAGGAGATTCGGAAGTAATTAAAGATGTGGAGTGGGAGAAGAAGTTAAGGGCTCCTTTCCCTATGGTTCTGTAATCCTGGGTGTTGCGGGGAACTTGAAATAGCAAATAGGAATTTGCTCACAAGCATTTTCTTTGAGGGTAGATTTGCTCAGCATCAAGGTTTGGTTTGTTATTCTCTAAAGACTGATGTGTGTTTTAGTTACTATTTGTAAGTAAAGTAATTGTAACCTGCAGTTCTGCACCTGGGATGGTGTAATTCTGGATGTACATGTATCCTGGGGTGTATTATGTACAGTACAGCTAACCAGTAAGAATAAGTGGTTGTCCCAATATACTCACCATTGATGCAGCTTCTCCTTGAGTACTGTGTGCCGTTTTGGGTTCTACAATATAAGAAGGATATAAAAATATTAGAGTGTGTCCAAAGGAGAGCAACAAAGATGGTAAAAGGAGTAGAGGGCATGACTTATGAGGAGCGGCTGAGGATACAAGGTTTGTTCAGCTTAGAGGAGTGGTGACCACATTGCTGTTTACAACTTTCTCATTGGGGGAATGGAGAGGGAAGTCCTGATCTCTTCTCTGTGCTGTCTGGTGATAGGATGTATGGGAATAGCTTAAAGCTGCATCAGGAGATGTTCAAATTAAACACTAAGGATGAGTTCTTCACTGAGAAGGTGGTTGGTCGCTGGAACAAGTGCCCTTGGGTAGGGGTCGTGGCCCCAAGCTTGTTGGTGTTCGAGAAGCATTTCAACAATGCTCTTAGCAATATGTTTAAGTTCTAGGTTTCCCAGTGTGGAGCCAGGAGTTGAACTCAATGATCTCCGTGGATTTCTTCTCAGTCTATTCTGTGATTCAGTTCTATGATTCGGTGATTGTATTTCAGCACAGCTGTGGGAAGGAGCTGAGATCATGGGCTGATGGTGGTAGACACAAAGGAAGGGAACAGCCTGCAGTCTGAAACATAACAATGTGTCAGTATCTGAGCAGGGCTAGAGGCGAAGATCTCAGTTCAGACTTGTACAATGAGGTGTCTACAGTGTGAGTGTCAACGTGTGAGTTTGCTGGTGAGGGTGGCATTATAACCGATCGTGAGCTATTGTAGGATTCTATTGCCTAAAAATGGACTCCTGGTACTGTCTGAGATGCCTCCTGGCCTCTGAGACATCCATGCCAGACTGTGTGTGTGATACATGGAACACACAGGAGAAATTTAGTCTTCTGGAACAGCAACTGTACACTAAGCAAGATAAGATACTTCTGCTGGAGATACTAGACTCAATGTCTATGAATCCCCTGCATGTCTCCTGGGGAACCTGCCATTGCAGTAGATGAGTCCAGAGGATTATTGAACTGATGTCCGTGTCTGCATTTCCAGCTGTATTGACTAGGGATGTGGTTCAACTGCCTAGACAAAGATATCTGCATCACTTTGTGGTCACCCTCACAGTTGTCTAGTGCCAGTTGAGGTGTCCAGGGTGTCTAGCCTGGACAAGCATATTTATCTGCCATTTCAGAAGGGCACATGTCTCACAGAGGTCCTGTGCCATGTCTTCCAGCTTTGTGCACACCTGGGTTTTCCTGGGGCATCTCACATGGTAACAGATGTTCATGTGCGTAAATGTAGGCCCTAGCCCAAGAACATACTGCCTGGCCTCTAGCAGGGTCTTTGCCCTGCAGCAGGACACAAATTGCCTGTGAGCTCTGCATAACAGTTGCCCTTGGAAGTCTCAAATAGCACAGAACACCTATGATTTAGGAAGCTGAACTGGCCCTTTGACCTCTTAAGATAATGGTGCCATAGCTGCCTCATCATAGACACCTACACTACATGCATCTAAATTTAGGTGTCTGAATCACATCTTATACATGGATTCTAATCCCAGCACTAATGCTGCCTTCTTTAGTTAGAACTTAATCTGTACGGCACAGACCTTACACAAACTGTAGAACCATAGAATCATAGAGTCATTTCAGTTGGAAGATACCCTCAGGATCATCAAGTCCAACCATAACCTAACCTAACTCTAGCACTAAACCATGTCCCTAAGAACATCGTCTAAACACTGCTTCAGCTTGTCTTGTTAGCCCAGCAGTTTGAACAGGATCTGTGCATGGGGAGTAAAAGAGAGAGTTTGGAAAAGAGTCCAAGAGCCACTCTGTGAGTGCGTGACTGGAAAGCTAGCTGTAATCAAAGGAATTCAGGAAATATTTCTCTAGGTTAAAAAAAAGGAGCCTTTTCCAGGTATTGTCCCACAAGAGTTCATGAAAAAAGTGAATAGGAAGAACTGTATATAACTAACTTGCAGTGCAATAATGTGTTGAGATATGAGCTGTTGCATAAGTTTCTTCTAACTTTTAGAAAGTGTTTTGAAGGTACCTGTTATTATTCAGGTGTGACAGAAGGATTTAGCCAACCTGACATGCTATGCTTCCTACTCTAGAGATCTGTTGGACAGTCACATATTGAATCTCCCAGCTGTTCACATTAATGGTCAACTTCTGGCCGAATGCCGTATTTCAGCTTAAAGCTGTAGGTGGTGCTTCCTGGAAGTTTTATTTCTGCTCCTGCAGGGACTCAGGTCTCTCACAGGTGGGAAGGGCACTTGTTGAGGCACCAAGAACCTGCCTGCCACAGTTGAGGGGAAAGTCACTTTCTGCACTATAAGAGCTTTAGCTGTCACATTAGACTTCAACTAGCAGAAACACAACCTGGTAGAGAAAAGAATGATTAAATACTGCCATCACCTCAAGACTATGTGATCAGGTATGGATCAGGCATGGATCACATAGGACTGCCCAAGTGTATAGGTATGACTCAGACCTGGGTCCTGTGGTACGCGGGTATCTAGGCCCTCCTAATACAGCAAGATGGGTCTTACTAACCCAACTACTTCTCAGAGCACAAGAAACAAGTTAGTTAATCTAATTAGCTTCAGCAGTGGCCAGGAGGACTCAGTCCACCAAGGTTTCTCATTGGAGCTGCTCCCCTACCTTTGTCCTGCTATCCAGTGTTGGGTCATCAGCACTGAACCAACACAGATGCATTTCTGGCAGCTGGTCTGACCCTCCCAAAAGCTATTCTGATTTCCAGGAATGGCTTTTTGGTGGGTATCTGCTACCAGCCTCCCCACCTGGGAGCAGTAGTGGATCAGGAACTGTCTACAATGTGACGTTGTAAGCTGAGCTCTGCAGTGGCGAGTTAAGGTGGCCAGTTAAGTCTTTATGGAAGCTTTGTGCTGATGAAGGGGGCAGTGCAAAGCCTTGCTGTGGGACAGGATCTGGCCCTTTCTGTTAACTTGTCGACATGTAATATATACTTCTCCAGTGAATGGGTAGCACGTTTATTCTGTCCCTAACCTGTATGACCTGTGTCTCAATCTCCTTCGTGTGTTCTTAAGTATTCTTCAAAGACAAAAGCTCTCAAATGTACACTTACAAGATGTGCAGACTCCTTCATATAAGCCCAGAATTTGTCCCAGCGGAAATTTCTGGAGTAAGTTCCAGAAAAGGTGGGCTGATTTTGTCCTTGTTGCTGTTTGCTGTCAAAGACCTGCAGGTATCTGTTACAGCAGTTGAAAAGAATGTAAATTTATTGGAATTCCATTCTTAAAATGATTAGAAAATGACAGGAGAAAAAAAATTTAAAATAACATGTCCTATAAAATTTCTGTCACCGTGTTACAGACATCCCAGTAGGTTTGGAGAAACATAAGAGGACTCCTTGAGTTTCATAGATTTGAACATTTTTTCATTAATTATTTCTAATTATTAATACCCTTATATTGCTTTAAGAATGACTGCTAGTGTGGCCCTTTTTAAAAGCATATAGAAAGAAAACCTCTCTTTTCTGAACAACTTATGGTTAACAGGTGAAGAAGACAAATGCTCTATATTTTCCTTTGTATTTTCTCTGGATGATCTGTTGCAAATTCAAAATGACTCAGTAGATGGGGCTGGAATTATTTCCAGTTAAGCTAAAAGCCCCGTCAGGCTCCATATACTCAGCCAGCAATATGTTTGTGGGAAACTCTAATTTTAAAAGGATTTCACCAGAGATATTTTGAACTACTTGCTGTGTCGTGCAGATGACAATGTTACAGAATACTGCTGTACTTGTTTTGAACACAGATTTTGGGAGTTTTTTATCAGCCCTTAGGCTCTAAGTGGTTTCTGAAGAACAAATGAGCTTATCCAGATACTACGAAGAAATGATGATTTGAAGCTGTTTTGTCAATACTTACATAACAGCTCCTTCAGCTGCTGTGCTGATTTAGCACACAAAGTGAAAGGATTCACGTGAAAGTGCAATCCTGAAAGTTTCATGTTGAATTAACTTTTTCAATTAAAAAAACACCTTATGAAGTAATTAACATTGTAAAAAATATTTTCTTAGCAAAGAGAGCTATCTGGGAGCTGATTTGTCCAGGGCATACAACCTGCAAGGATTTGGAATTGCAGTTTAGTATCAGAAATAGTGAACATGCTGAAAAAAATTAGCAGTTTCCTCCTTTTGAACAGAAAAAAAAAAAAAGAAAAAGAAAAAAGAAAGACTTCTACATTCCATAGTATGTGTAACTTCCTATATCTGTGCTGGGATCATTTAACTATTTCTCAAAACTCTCAAAATCCTTGCGACTTCCCTCTACCTCCTGTATTTCTCAGCTGTTTCTGTGATGCAGCTGTACAGGAGAAAAGCCGCATTCTTCACATCATAGCCTTCACACCTGCAGTTATTCTCATTCTTTCCCAGCATTCGACACAGATTTTTTTGTTGGCTTATTTTTGTGTGGGTTTTTTTATGTGTTTTTGTTTGTGGTTTTTTTTGCCTTGTTGTTGTTGTTGTTTTTGGTTGTTTTTGAGCAGAACTGCTTGTTGTCCTGCAAATATGAAAATACCTAGATTAATACGGTGGATCAGAATCAGAGCTGAAGAGGAAAGCCGTATACAACTCCTGACACGACGTGCCAGTAAATGGGCACCCTTGGTAAATTCCCAGGGCCTTTGGACAGCAGTGGGGACAGGAATAAAGAGAGCAGTGACAACACCTGGGCACTGCTGCCTTCCCAGGGAGCACTTTTGGGCCACCTGTGCACAAATGCTGCCACTTCTGCCTGATGGGATAGAGCTGGGGTACAGGTGGGAGGCACAGGGGTTAGGCTGGGTCTCCTGGGTTGAGTAGACCAAAAAAATGAGGTGAAAGGAGGACAGAGCTCCTGTCTACCTGAAGGTTTTGTTATGTGTCATCAGGAAGCCTGAGGTGTGAGAAGACAAGGTTACACTTTCCCTGGGTGATTTTTCTAGAAAACTTCGAGAAACTCACTTTACTTGGAGAGTTAAAAAGAGCCACACAGCAAAGAAACTAGAGGAAGCTGGATTTTTCCCTCTTTATGTATTTTCATTTATGCTGAAGTAGAACAAATCATGGAGATCAGCTCTGCAAACAATTCAGGACCTGTGTTTCAGACTCCAGGAATTTCAGCACAAACATATCATTTGAGTCAATATTTCAAGCCTTTCCCACTCAAATGCACTCCTGGTTTGTGAGACAGACAGACAGAAGCAACTGGGATTTACTTATTATTGATAATGAACTCTTTAAAATATTTTTAAAAGGATATTTATTACATTATTGTCAACAGAACATGTTTGCTCTACTGTTACAACAAAGCCTGCTTGTTGCTTCATGAAACTTCACAAAGAAAGGTAATTATCTGTATATTTACATACTCTTTATAGTTGGAATTAGCTTCCATCTTTTTCTTCCAAGTTTCATGAAGGCTTAGCCACATTAATATTGTGAGAGTTGCCAGATGGTGTTTTCGCAGGTACGACTTACAAGTCCCATTTAAATTGCAGTGTACTGAGACCTCGAAGAAACAATTCTTCTAATTGGGATGTAGCTGGTTCTAAAAGCCATGATAAGTTTCAAAAGCCAGCAAGGCCACTGAAATTCTTTCTTTCACTCCTTCAGCCCACATTTTGGAAATGATCCTCTAAGAATATAAGTAGGGAACTTCCAGGCTAGAGACAGACTGAAGTAAGCGAACAAACGCTTTTCCAGAGCTGGGCCTGTTCTCCCCTTGTCAAATGTCTTTTAGGGTTCAGTCTGTGGCTGCATCTCATAACCCCAGAAACAAACATGCTCTCAGAGCATCTTACAATGCAAGTTGTCATGTGACTAATTATGAGACACTTGCAGCTAAATTTTATATTTGTTTTTAAGTGGCTGTTTGCCAAAATCTGCAACAGTTATAAAACATTTGCTTCAGATTGATTAGAAGAGATAGTCAACACTAATTATTTTGAAGTTTAGCAGCTACGTAAAACTTAACTGTGAATCTTGATAATTTTATGGCTCTTAGCTTTAAATTTCTGAGCTTCTTGTAACCACAAGTCATTTAGCTGACACTCAGAGTTTTGTTAAGTTTAAAACATATATAGATTTGAGACAATCTTCTGATTTTCCTCTTTATTTCCTTCAGTTGGATTACTGTATAGTTTGCATTACTTTGTCTAACGGTGAGTGAAATTTTTGTGTTAGTGATGTGAATGAAAAACAGCTGCAAAGAACTCCATATGAAGCTGACATCAGGAAAAAATAGCTGCACACAGGAAAAAGAGCAGGAGCTTTTAAGTGCCTTACTAATAATTTTTACACCTCCTCCAAAGCTCAACACCCTTTACTTACAGTGAGCAGAGTTCAGCATCATTGTCTGCCTACTGCTTCTCTCCGCTTCAAAATTCTGAGTTAGATCCACCACATCGCTTTGCGATGGCGGGCTGTCAGGCACCCCGCAGCTCATCAGCCCCGCTGGCAAAAATGACAATGCTTCATACAAAGGCACAATGACCTTGGTGTCAACAGTAGTGTTCACCAAAGGCTGGAGGTCCGGCAAAACAATAAGTTTTATGGCTTCTTGCCAGCTGGCAGATGTGAGCTTTTGTATGACTTAATCCATATGGATGAATGTGGAAGCAAACAAAGCAAAATGATGCTCTTCCTGGGTCTCAGGTAGAGGAGGGCCAATACATGATCAGTTTGATTGGTGCAAAAAGTTGTAGTAGGAGGTAAAAGTCATGAAGATCGTGGGGATACCTGAACCCTCTCCTTTAACAAGTACTCATCAAATTCAGGAGAAGTGTTGCTCTGTGTAGGTCACCTCCTGGTGAAGTATGAGCTTGTGAGGAGCAGATCCTCCCTTTCGCACTCAAGTTTGGCAACACATCTTGTTTCTACTGATCATCTTCACATAGAAAGTGCGGATCCAAACTTGTAAATCCTGTTTCTCAGAGGAAGCCCTTGAATATGTACGGGTTCTCGCAACAGAAGCAGACTTGTGAACAAGGACTCACATCCTTGCACGGCTGGTGATGAAAGAAGCTATTTAGGATTTTATCTGTTGTTGAGAGTGTTATGGAATACAGATTCAAATTTGCTTTCCATCTGTCCTCAGGAACGCTGCTTAGGAATCTCTCTTTAGCACCACTGCCTTTAAAATAATCAGAGATGGGTGTGACAGAGGTTGACTCCAGGTCAACAGTCACGAGAGTTGAGGGGGCTGAATGCTCCTGAGTGGAGAAGGATGCAAACCGCACTTCATGAAGGAGAAAGTGGGTGTATGGTGAAAATCTTACCTGACCGAGGTAATCTGTGGTGCTTGAATTATTACATGTGGAGAAGCTGCAGTTAGAGACAGAAATAACCATAAATAAACAAAATCATATTTATACTAGGTATTAACTCCAATGTTCAATAGAACATTGCAGCTCCCTAAGGAAAGCGTGTATCTTTGACACGGTTAGAAAATTAAAAGAAAAAACATTTTAACTCAAATGAAAGCCCTCAAATATATTTAAAATATTTTATATTTTAATACACATCATTGCTGATTAAGACCTTGTTTTCCTCTTAAAACATAGGAAAAAGAGAAGGAAAGTATAATTAGATGTGCTATGGCTGTTTCTAATTCATTGGACAGACTTGCTGTCAACAAGATAAATGAATCATCCATAGATAACTCATATTGCCATACCTATGTGAGTGGGATTGAAAAAAGCAAAGTAGTCAATAGAAATAAAATTGAAAATGAAAATGTTGTTGTAAGACAGTTTCCCAAATGCAAATGACAAGTGAAAATAAGATGTGATAAAAAGTGAAATGTTAGGTCTCTTAGTTCTTTCTTTTATTGTTTATATGCCAAGCATCAGCTGAGCATGTTGGTTCATGGATTTTATCTGTTTCTTATTTAGACATGAGATGAGTGGTGGGTAGAAAATGGGTAGATTTTCCAAAAACTTTTACTAGTGCTAGTAGCAATGGAGAAACAAAGTTAAGATGAATCAAGACACGTAGACTGGAATAGATTTGGGCTTTTATACCAGGTATTTTTTGGGGGGGGAAAAAATCCATCTCCTCAACAGAGGGTACATTATGTTTAGCAAGTTGGAAGGTGAATAAGACATGACTAAAATATCTAACAAGACTGAAGGATGTTGAGATATCATGAGCCAATTTGATCAGAAGGGAATGAAGTTCCCAGGCTTGAGCAGTAGAAAATATCTCAACTTCCCTTTCTCTTCAGTGACATGAAGGAAATGTAGGCAAGCCTTGCACAACACCACAGTGAATGTATTGTGTATGTCACACCTCTTTAACCAGATTTTCTCTCTATTCTTAGCAACTTTATTTTACTTACAACAGCAAAGTCTTAGGCTAGCTGAGAGGCTTGAAATGATAGACTGCATGAAATAACCATTAGTCAGAAATCACTGCTAAATAGGTATTTGTGTTGAAGACTCAAGACTAAGAAGTCTTAAGTGTGGGAAGGGCGTGGTACTCCACAGACATGGAAAATGCCCCAAATGTCCATTGCTCCCCATAAGTACCTCTCTATCCCATAGCCACCTCATCACGGTGTGGAGTCTGAGGCCAGAGGAAGCAGCAGAGAGGGTGTTACGTTCCATTACAGTCCATCGCACATGAGCTCTGCAGGAAAAGGTGTAGGAAATTTGAACACAGAACTCATAAATGAAAGAACTTTAAAAACACCCTGAGACCAACATCCCTTGGTGTGGATGAATCGTTAGACAATAACAGAATTTCTAGGGGTACTTCTAGTGGGTAGCATTAAAAATCATCACTATAATGCTGAACAAACTTGCTTCAAAATCGCATATCTTTTTTACAAAGAGTGCTGCCTGTTCTAAACATAAGAGGCCTGAGTCTGATCCCATTCACAGCTCAATGAATCAAGAACACCCCCAGCAAGATCCACAGAATTTCTTTAATGAAGAATGAGTGAGTGACAGACAGCATCCTGAGCTCATCCTGGGAGCAGAACATGTGACCCATAGTTGGGTCTTATTCTTTAATGGTAAAAGGCTTTTTGAAATCCATTTATGTCTATTAGTGCTCCCAGAAAACTGTGCACTCACTCATTTTCTCAAAATAAATATCCTGGACTTAATGGAGCGTAGTGTCCTTTCACTACCAGTACCCAAGAACTCCAATTATGCATTATTAAGCTATTAAACTGAACTGAACGAAAAGAACTGGCACTTACCGGCAAGATCACTGTTCTAAAATGCTCGGTAATAATCTATGGAAAAATTAGCACGCATTTATAAAACTGACGTCTCCTCCCAGCTGCTATCATTTTGTTTTCTCACACAGTTAGAACATATTTATGAGCACATCTTAATGCACACACACATATCCCCAGAGGAAGGCAAATGCAGAGGTCTGCCTGGGCTGGCAGGGGATTTGAGCGAGCCAGAGAGCTCCTGAGCATGTTGTGGGCTGGTCCCTGCAGCATTTCCCTCATAAAGACAGCGTGTCCTCTACAAGTCTCTAAAACACCCTCTAAAATCAGAGACCATATAGGGCTCTAGAGACTTTAGGATGTAAAGCAAAAACCTTCGTGAGCCCCCAGATAGCTGGTGGCATGTTTTGATGACAAATTAATCAACACTGGAGGTTCTTTATGTTTATTGTTCCATTTGCTATGCAGGAAATGTGGAAAGGAGAAACATCAGACACTGTAAACTTTTTACACTCTTGTGAGGTGATATGATCTCTAAACTCGGGCTTTCCAAATGGAAAGCTGATGGGAACATAGTAAAAGGCTTCAGGGCGGTGCAAACATCACAAGTGACTACCTAATGTTTCACCTGCTTGAAAAATCAAAGAATAACTAAGTTATTATTGACTTCAATGCTAACTTATTCAGTTACTTGTTCTATGCCTTACTTAGCGTGCTGTTCAAAATCCACTGCCAACATTTGTGACCTTTGCTTCACACTGTAGATTTAAGGTAAAGCAGTGCCTTCATTGTTTTGTCTGCAATGCAGACATCCATTACTATATATTTCCTTTACTTTATTACTCTGTTTTTATTTTCTGACATGGATTTTATAGGTGACTGAGTTGCCTCCTCATTCTTTCCCTAACACATGCATTGAAAGCACATGTTTGGATCTGCTTGCTCAAAACTGTCACAGTACGGAGTGAAAAAAGAAGAAACAAAAATGTTAATTAATTATGAAGAACTGATGGTGGAGCTAAGCCAGGGCTACTACCCTTCTCTACTTTTAGCAACACAATGCAGTTCATCTCCATGGAGTTTTATCATCAACAAGCTCAAGAAGAAATACAATCTGCTGAGAGCATATAATAAAATTTAAGTTTATCTCACACCATATAAAGTTGTAAGGCATTCACAATAACTGTGCTGATTGCACCATGTCGAGGGTTAAGATTGCGGGGTGACAATAAAACCCTGGCAGATGTATTGTTAACCCCCTCTCCCCCCCCAACTTCCCCTTTTTTGCCCCTCCCTCTCCCCCCTTCCCACTAAGGACAGGCGATCGGGAGGGAAAGAAGAACAGAGAGAAGAGAGTTGGAAAAATTAAAGATGTTTTACTAATGCTACTAATAAGAATAGAGAAAATAATACAAAATATACAAAACCAATCTTGAAAGTCTCAGCAACTGCAGAGCCGGCCACCAAAGTCCTGGATTAGACTCTGCAGCCAACCGGAGCTGGATTCAGTCTCTCACTGGGCCTCAGTTCACAGGGATGAGTAGCAAGGTCCTCTCCTAATGTCAGCCATAAGGAAAAAGGAAGAAAAGGCAAAAAGGGCCGAGATCCTCGTGATCTCCCACTTTTATATGAAGTATTCACGTGAATGGAATGTTATACACAGTTGGTCAGTTTCTTAGTCACTTGTTTCTTGTCGCCCCTCTCGCGAGATGTCCATCCGTGCTTATCAATAAGTTTGCATTCCATTGCTAGGTTTACCAAAACATGTGTCTGGTTCTCCAGGAAAATGCAGTTAATATGAAGGCTTTAGCTGACAGGCAAAATTCACTGAAAGAGAAACTTGTTCTTAACAAAACCAGGACACACCAATAAGTAGTTAGAAATTTATGACGACAAACACATTTTTTCTGCTCATGAATGAGGTCAGAACCCATTTCCTGCAATGCTGCTATGGGCCATTGCAGCCTAGGACTAATAATAAATAATCCATTCACCTGCCAGACTGAAAGAAAAACACTGAACCCCTCTTTGCATCCCCATGCAAGGAACTGTCTGGAGTTACAATTTCTTAAGCATCATCCCTAAGCTTTGATACCTGAATCCCTGTTCACATGCTTTAAATCAAGGGTGTCAAACTCATTTTCACTGGGGGGGCACTTCACCTGTGCACTTGCCTTCAAAGCGCCGAAGGTAATTTCAGGACTGTATAAATACAGGAGTAGTTACACTCAGACAGTCCTAAAATTACATTCGGCCCTTTGAAGGCAACCGTGAGGCTGAAGTGCCCCCCCCGGGTGAATATGAGTTTGACACCCCTGCTTTAAACAGGAATGATCTGACCACACGTTTGCTGGGCATTTACTGTCTCTTTTCCGCTATTGAAATGGAACTGCCCTCACCCACATCTTTTCACACATCTGGTCAATATATCTGTGTGCATGACTGAGGCTTTAGGGACTTGGTTGGCTGATGCTGTTCTGGGATGAGGTAGGGATGTTGGCTTGTGAGGGGAGCAGCAGGTAGAGGACCCAGCTGGGCTTCTCAACATTTTCCAGCAGCCTTTTTTTCCTTCTTACCAGACATAAATCAATGAAATACACTTGATATCTTTTTAAGTAGAAACTTATGCTAATCATAACCAGAGTATCACATAATACTGGAAATTACGTGTGGTCATTTCAGACTGGAACAAAGCTAAATGCACATTCACTTATTGAGGAATGTGGATTTATTATTCCATATTCTAAGCCATTAACCCTCTCTTCCAGTCTAAAACATACAGCTATTCAAGTGACCTTTATATTTAATAGGCATTAGTTCAGCTGGAGGTAAGCAGGCATTGACTTTCTAGATTGCAAATAAGAATCATGGGACATTATAAAAATCCTTACATTTTTGTTTTATACTTTGTACAAACAAGTGTAGGATATTATTTATTAAAGTAATACTTCACTAAATCTGCCCACAGAGTTCTTATAAATTGGTGTTTGATGAATGTTTAGTGTTAGAGATGTTTAAAAATAAAGAACAGAAGAAGAAAACTGTATGTCATTATACTGTCCTGAACAGTATTTACATACATGGCAATGAGATGCTCAGAATCAGTTTATTTCTGCTCTTTCACTTTCTCTATACTTTTGCTCATCGTTTCCCAAGCCTACTTTGGCCTTCCCTTGGAGGAATGTAGGATGCAAACATATCCAAATGTTAGTGACAGTAGAGAAGTGTTTTTTGAGATAACCTGTAAAAAAGAGAGAACGATACCACAACTATACTGCATCTTCAGTTGTCAAGCACACGGCTTTTGATTAGGAAGTGAAGACACAAAATAAAAATACTCCGGATATTAAAATAAGTCTTGACTTTTTCTTTGAGGTAGTCATTTACTCCTTCCTTTTTAACTCTTTCTTTTTGTAGATATTTCTGTGCTCTTGAGTTTTTTATTTCCTTCAGTTCATTTCCTCCTCTACAATGTTTCTCCATTTTACTAGACTTTTAGGAAGATTTTAACTTCACTTGTCTCCGAGGGTTCTTTAGAACCCAAAGTCTACATGGATCAATCAACAACATATCTGTTACTTCTCTGTGCTGCCTTTTTTTTTTCTCCCCAAGCATTTTTCAGAGTACTGAGGAGAAATTCTAGTGAGTATGGATTGGGGGACAATTATGCTTCCTGCATAGCTTTTGTCTCTTCTCTGCTATTCCATTTCTTCAGTTCTTTGCTGTGCTGACACTAAGGAGTTCAGTTCATTGTTAGTTTGTGGATACTTATGCTCTGGCAAAAAAACCCATTTTGCTCACAACAAATGAAAGTTGCTGTTGGGTACAAGCAGTGGAAAGAAATGCCTTCCAGTGAAAATGGCTGTCCTTATACCTGGTTTCTGGTATTGTTACACTTAAGAGCTTGCTGGATACTGGATACTGCAGATCCTGGATATCACAGAAGCATCACAGAGCCCTCCTGGAAGAGCACCCATACGTTTGCTGGAATATGGTGTCCAGGAGCCTGTGACCTCCACGGGGTACCCACACAAATGGGGTGCCCACACACATAGGTTCCCCATCTCTTGGGCCACAGGAGTGGCTACAGAGTGCCAGGCATGGCTGTCAGGGCTCAGGAGGCCTAGGTGATTTAGGACTGATGATGAAAAACTGGAACAGTTTTCACAAAATGAGTTCCTCCTCACAGCAAAGGTGCCCTCCCTCTCCCCACCACTCACCCCCTGGCTGTGTCTCCCGTCACAGAATCACAGAATGTTAGGGATTGGAAGGGACCTCAAAAAATCACCTAGTCCAATCCCCCTGCCGGAGCAGGAACACCTACATGAGGTTACACAGGAAGGTGTCCAGGTGGGTTTTGAATGTCTCCAGATAAGGAGACTCCACAACCTCCCCAGGCAGCCTATTCCAGTGTTCTGTTACCCTCACTGAGAAGAAGTTTCTTCTCATATTTAAGTGGAACCTCCTGTGTTCCAGTTTGTACCCATTACCCCTTGTCTTATCATTGGTTGTCACCGAGAAGAGCCTGGCTCCATCCTTGTGACACTCACCCTTTACATATTTATAAACATGAATGAGGTCACCCTTCAGTCTCCTCTTCTCCAAGCTAAAGAGACCCAGCTCCCTCAGCCTTTCCTCATAAGGGAGATGCTCCACTCCCTTAATCATCTTTGTAGCTCTACACTGGACTCTCTCAAGCAGTCAGTGCTTTAGTCCTGCTCCTCTCCTTGGCCAGGTCTTTGGGAAACAGGAAAAATACGTCATCCGAGAGTCATCAAAAAGAAAAACAACAAAAAAAGCAAGATAGTTTGATGTGGGTCAGCCTGCCTGCTGTTAGGGGCCCCTCAGCTGGGTCTGTTCCACCGGCTGGAGGATGGCGGGGTGTAGCAGGCTGGGATGCTGATGCGAAGGCACCATTCATCCTTCTGCAGGCCGCATTTCACTGTGCAGCTGGGCAGCCTGCTTCCCTCACCCACCGCTCTGCTCCAGCTCCGTCTCTCTGTTCCCCTCTCTCCGTCCCTATTTCCCCATCCTGTCTCCTGGGGAGGCTGAATTACAAACTCCACACAAATTCAGCGTGTATAGCCGTAACAGCCAGCATGACTGTGGTACCCAGCAAAGGAATGGTGGCCTGACTTCAGAAACGCAGGCTGAGCGCTGTGGGTACTGTTGGCTTTCCTCTGGGAGGGAGATGAAGGGCAGGCAACACAAATATCCCCACATTTGGGTGACAGTCAGGGTGCTGGCAAAGGGAGGCACACGGATGTCCTCCGCTGGGTTTCAGTCTGTGTGTCTCAGCTGCTCCGTTGCAGAAGGCTCACACTGGTGCTAAGGCTGCTGAACCTGGGTGCTCATCAGGGATGGGGGATTTAGCCTTATAAAAAAGAAAAAAGTAAAGATTTTTTTCCCCCAGAGGCAAATTTTCATGGGGGCCCTGGCTTGGAGGAGCTCTTGGAGGAGTTTTGTGCCACAAACATCAGTGGGTTACCCACCTGTCCCCTTGGGATTCACCTGAAGGGCGAGAGAAACTGTGAAGTGAAAAGGTGGCATAAAGCTATTTTAGCTGGAATGTGTTCACTGGGCTGAAGCAGATCAAGAAGCAGTCCAGTGTTCTGTGCATATAGTACACATATATATATGCAATATAGTCTAAGAATGTTACTGAGATTTAAATGCAAGGAGAAAAAAAGACTATGCTCTTTTTTTTAATGAGCCTTCATCTCTGTATGCTTCTGTGCCCTAAGTTGTAGCAAAGTAAGGCCTAAGGCAGGAGTGAAGGGGAGAGGGGCCATACAAAGCTTCACATGGCAGGGATGAAGCTTGGGCATTGTGGGGGTGTGAAAGGGACCGTGCCTTTATCAGAGAGTTTTTGTGGTGCCCCGGTGACTGTTTGGAAGCAGGGAGCGGCGGTGCCCTGGGTGTGAGCTGAGGAGGGACAACATGGGGTTTCCTGCTACTGAGTCACTGCCCGGGCATGCCTGGCACAGGGAGTGGGCACTGGGGCAGGACATTTATAAATAACCTCACCAATGGCTCCACGGATGTGCACTTCTCTGATGAGGCGTTGGTTTAAGCTGTTGTCTTAAAGCCCCTACACCAGCAAAATCAGAGAAAGGGAATTTGGATATATAATCTGGAGATACAAAGAAATGTGGGGAAATATGGTGGGAAAAGGCCAGAATTAGCTGAAATCAGCCATAAGCAATTTATTGCCATTTCCAGAAAGAGCCTGGCTGATAACAACATTATTTTTTCCCTATCCTGAGTACAAAAATATCTCATTCAGCTGTGCAGATCTCCAAACTGCAGCCAAACCTGGAGGAACTTGTAGTTGCAGATATGTTCTCATTTGGAAAGGCTGGAGCAATGACCGGAGCTGGATTATGTCTGACAAAGCAGAACAAAGCATCACCACAACAAAACACTCTGCCCTGTCTTAGGTAAAGTTGTTTGGTTTTGACTGCTGGGCTCTTGGTGAGGAGAAAACCACAAAAGAAACTAAATAGTCCTTTAAGAGAGCCCTTAAGAGGTTTGGTTTTTTTCGTCCCTGAAAGTTATTTTCATTAACAGGCTACTTGTACATGTTGAAACTTGCCTAACAGTAATTTGCTTATTAGTTATTATTGTTATACTTTGCTGGAAAAGGAATATATAGAGACCCATACCTTTAAAGGTCTGTCAAAAGCCAGCTGGATCTTGTTATGTGGTGCAGAATTATGTTAAACAATATGATCAACAAGAGTATAAACAGTGAATGCAGCAGATTTTGTACGGAGCCTTGTCTCTATTGTATCGCCACTCAGCCCTCTTTTCAGCTGTCCCCACCAAGAGCTTCTGTTTCAGTCACAGGCAAAAACAGGGAAGAAAATCTTGCTGTATTATTTTAAGGCATCATCAAAGACTTTCACTACATTATCAAAGGAGGGCAGTCTCAAGTAAAGCAAAAGACTTAAAAAACCAAACCTCTATGAACCTGAGTGTTTTTGAATAATACTCATAAAGATGCTCTGTCTGATCCTGAAATGTCCCTCCTGGTACAAGCCACAGTTACATTTTCCACAGACATAGGAGAGAAGAGGCTGCCCCCTCCCACCCCCAGGTGCTTTCATAGAAGGTGAAACAACAATGCAAGTGATTAAAGCACGATACATAGCAGAGAACAGTGATGAGCTGATATTCTAGTGAAAGGAACAGTAAATAATAAACAAGACTATTAAGAAACATGGAAAACGTAGGCTATTCTGTAGCTAATAGATAACAATAACAGTACCCTGAGGATAAAGGCAGGAGAAAGCAACTACAATGAGTCTTTTCATAGCAGTGTATCTCTTTTGTAGAAGAAGAGGCAGCAAAATACAGTAAGAAACCCTCAGAAGACAAGTTGTCTGTATGTGTTATTAATGCAGGAGGAAGAATTGAAAGTGTCTTTGGCCCCAGAGAGAGCTGTGTGCATCACTGGTCTGGTAAAAATAAGGGCAAGAAAGGTAAACTGCTGAATAGTGCAAGGAATAATGGATGAACAAAAAACCTAGATATAAATCTGTTAGTAGGATGAAGTATGAGGCGATAGTGGCAACTTGCTAAAATTAAACCAGTGAATCTGGACATTGACTGTATCTCTGGTGCACCTTATGTGATTCACTGAGGAATACACTTGGGATGCAGTTGACAAACGGTGTTTATTAGTGGGCTAAGAGACTGAATTTGAATAGTGAGAGGGAAATAAAGCAAATGATTGACAGCACTGAGCATTTTCTCTTGGTAGTTTCTGTAGGACACAGTGACTTAGTACATGCATCCCTCACATACAGGTTGTTCAAATCACTGAATGCTCCATACCAAGAGGGAGCACAAAAGGTCCTCTCCTCCAGCCTCAGTGCCTCTGTGCCTGCCCTAGGGAGCAGCTGCCAGAGCTGTGCCAGATTTGTGGTGTGTGCTGCGCTGTGCCATCCGGTGACTGCATCAGTTTATAGCACAGTGACCTCTAGGACCTGAAAACTTCAAATGATTTGACCATCCCCAAATCGACATTGTATTTTAGGCAGGATTTATTTATTTGGTTAATGCATTTATTGACATCTGTTAATTAATTTTAAGATAAATGCTTTAGTTAGACTAAATGACAATGCTAATTTAAAAAAACGTAGGGCATGGATGAGAAAGCAAGAGAGCCCAGGGAAAAGCCCAAATGCAAGATATTAAACTCTATGACAGTAATTCAGATCTTATTTCAAATAAATGCAAATAGTCAAAGCCTGCTGTAGGTGTATACTGGTGTTGTATTGCTCTGTGAGGTGTCTTTGTGTACTGTTTCTTGCAGAGATGACTTTCAGAGACAAGACACCAAACAAAATTAATTGTTACTGAAGATGGCCATGTTCTTACAACCACACCAGCTGCCCTTTCGCAGGGGCAGTCAGGGTGGAACCTGTTTTTTCAATGCGAGAGCACCCTGAAGCTGGTTAAATACAGGCTGGTTTTCATTTTGGAAACTCCCACGGATCTGAGTGATGCTTTTGTGTGCGGTGGGGACACTGAGCTGTCTGAATGCAGAGGACTTTCTATGACGCTCTCAACTACCTAGTGAGGCAAAGTTTTCCATCTCAGCTTCCACAGCAAGAGAGAACTAGAAGATGGGATCCTGTAGGCAAGTCTCCAGGTGTCTAAAGACACTGTCCCTCTGGTGCAAATAGCCCATTATTTTTTTTTTTTTTTTTCTTTTTTCTTCCTAATGTTTCCAGGAGCCTCCGGCTTTCATAAGTGGTTTGTAGAGCGGGACTCCAGCTCAGCCTGGCCGGGATGCAGCAGGTTTCTCTGCACAGCTGTGGCGGAGTCTGAAAGAAATGCCACAGCTGGGTGTGCTTTCTGGGTACTGGCATCTTTGTGCCACTCCCACGTCTCTGTCTCTGCTCAGTACTCATGTTCAGGCACTTTCAAGAGGTTTTCAGAGCTTTCATGCCTGTGACCTGATGACTTCTAGTTTTCTTCTCTCCCCACTGGGCATCACTGAGCAGGTGGGGCAAACACAAGAAGTTGTTTTATCTGCAGCTGTTTTATCGCCCTGTGTATGCGTGATCTGTGATATTTACAAGTATTCAAAACATCAAAGAACCTACAGGGTACCTTAGATTTGTTGCAACACCTTGAAATCAGTGGAGAGAGAAGACTTTAGGCCAGCTGTGGCCAGAGAATCTAGGTCACAATGTAACTATGATGTGTTTTTCTGCACTCATTGAGTTTCTTATTACTTCTATGATGCAAGAGAAGCGCTAAATAAAACATGTGAAAATGTTAATCTTCAGAACACATGTATAATGTGTATAAATTCTGTTAATAGATTTACTTTCTCAACAGTATAGCTTCTGGGCTCTCTGTGAATCTTCATACATTTGTCCCTACCAAATGCCTCGGAGTGCAATGCTGTTATCTTCATTCTACTTGGTGTTCAGGAACAGAGGGATTAAGTGAGTTCCTTCATGGCAATCATGTCTCCTTATCTAATCATGTTCCAGCCTAGTGCATGGACTTGGAGAGCATTCTCTATGCCAGATTTTAATTATTTTAACAAAGGGACCAGGGGATACAATTTCAGACTTCTTGAAGCTCAGTCATGGAGAATAAGATTGAAAACACTTATCTGGTCTCACTCCTCATTGGTGGCATGCTATGGACCTTCTCCAGCTCTCTGGCTGCTTCTCCATGTCTGATCTGTAATTCCTTCTGCCACATCAAGTGACCGAGGCAAGTGACTGCTTATGAAGGAGAATCCTGAGAGGAACTGAGATTTGGTCCTCGGACTGTAACTATTGATGTAATTGGCTGTCATCTCTATAATTACCTTTGGTCCAAAAGCCACATCAAACTAAACTCACTGGGGAACAGGCTATAAAAAATGAATAAACATCTCTCAGGGACAAAATCTCAAAATTCTTAAAAGAATAAAAATACAAAAAGGCACTCTTTATAAGGTGTTTTAATGATTTTTTAAAATAGTGGGCAAGAGAAGTGCAAAACACTAAGTTTTGAATGATGTTGTGATATTCCCATTTCCATGTGGCAGTGAAGTGTGAGTGGACATGTCCCTTACACTGTCTCAGATCAGTAAGGGACTCAGTGTACCTTCCTGTAAGTAGGCCATATCAATAATCTTCAAAATTTTCTTAGAGAAGAGCACTCATGCTTCTTCAGGTGTGTGCAAATCTTCCTTTTTACTGCTCTCTACATTGCCAAGAGTCCATTGTTGGTTTCCTTGGCAACTGAGGGATAAATGGTGATAATTTCTGGGAAAGCCCTGTGAAATACTCCGTCTCTGAGAAGTTTCCTTTATAGGATAGTAGTTCCACAAAGTCTATCGTCTTGGAAGTGAGCTAACTGAAGCTGATGAATGAAATCTTCAGTGGGAGAAGCTGGAAGTTGCCACTGGTGGATTTCCCTTCTGAATAAGGCCACCAGAGCAACTGGCAGTGCAGAACTTGTCCCCTGGTGAGGGATGTTCTGCCATTCCCTGTACAACACAGGGCAGGGTGTGGGCTGCCCAGGGATGGGCTCCCAGGCTGGAACTGCAGGAGGTTATGGAGCCCTTTGAGATGAGCAGATCCTGAGGAAGGAAACTGACTCTCAGGAGAGCTGAGGAACACAAGCACCTCTCTGAATAAATTGAAAACCAATCTCTGCAAGTTCTGAAGGATACACAAGTACCATGAGTGCTCTTCTGAGGAAATCTGTGGAGTCACAACAAAGAAATCTGATGGGGAAAACATGACGTTACCTTATGTCAGTTACCTATTAATTAAACAGCACCTTGCTCTCCTTACCCATTCCTCATAGAAGATTTATTGATTTCTAAACAGACTTTTGTAAGAGTCATTTATGAGACAGGAAGGAAGAATTATGTAGTGCCTGCCTGACAGTTTATATTGGTGGGTTTCAACAGGAGAGGAGACGGTAAATTGTTGTGAGTAGGTACAGTGCTGTGAGCAGATGTAAATTGCCAGCCCACCAATACTTCAGAGCCATTAAATGCCAACGCTTATTGATTAGTATGTGCTTTCTCCTGCTAATGGCACCAATATGTGAACAGCCAAGGTATGAGTCTGACATTAATTACCTTCTCAGTGACTTGAAGGGGACTCAGCTAATTTTGCCCTTCCACAAAAATCCTTGGTTGTGTTACTAGTGCTCTATAGACCTGAATTACATATGCAGTGACTAGAAGCTAAGATCGAGGCTGCTACCAAGTACCACACTGAAAATGCAAACAGCAACTGAGTGTGATAAGCTGTGCATGTTTGTGTGTAGTTAGAGAGTTTGGTCAACAATAAGAAGAATGAAGAATAAAGGCTGACAAAGCTTCTTTCTTCCCTGTCCACTCCCAAACCCATACAAACTTCAGTCATTTTACACTCCCTTTTGTTCCTTGAAAGAAGTCTTTTAGCTGTCAGCCAACATCTTACCCTGCAAAATCTTCAAAGAAGACAGACTTCATGTTTCTATTCCCTGGGAAAGGATACTGTTGATCCCTTATCCCTAATGATTAACAGCAGAGTGAAGATACTGAAATACACCTCCCACACACTCCCAAATCTGTCAGCTGAGATCAGAAACAGTCTTTCTAGATCCTGATAGCAATTGGTTTTGCTCTGGGGTCAGCCACATCTCCTCTTTGCCTGGCAGACGATGGGCCAGCAGAAGAACATGCTGAGAGCAAAAAGGCCCATGGGAAGTTTTGGCTCAGCTCTCAGGTGTGTTTGTGCCAAGAGCTTCATCTGGAGGGCAGGAGTCATAGAAACCAAGTAGGCAGAGCTGCCTCTGTAGAATGGGAGCAGGGTTTGGATGGGCAGGAGGTTGGTGAAGTGGAGAGAAGCTGAGCAGGTCCTCCTGACAGCTCTAATGAGACTCACCTGTGGTACTGCGTACAGATGAAAGGGATTTCTTCAGGCCGTGCCCTGGCCATTTATGTCCACTTGTGAAGCTGTACAAGCCTGAAGGTTTGTTGTCTGGAGAAAAAGGAAAATCTGCATTAGGAAGGGAGGAGGCATAAAGCACACTTGTTAAAAACAGCCAATAACAGCCACAAAGTGCTAGACTGTGAGAAGCTGGTGTAACAACTAGATATATGGGAAGCGGGTAATAGCTCCTCTTCTGGCACTTTAAAAATTATTTTATAACTATTACTTAATTTTATCACACTAAAGTGCCAAAGAGATCTTGTGTTATCACTTAGTGCTGCCATATCAAACAGCCTTTTTTTTTTCTTTTGGAGGAAAGGGCTTCATTCTCTCTTTACAGAAGTTCAAGTCAAGACAGAACAAAATAAAAATATTTGTTCTCACTTGTCATCACTCAAGAGCCTGAATATCAACTGACCTCCTCACCCTCACAAATTTATAAGCAGAAAGCTTTTTGTGTTGAAAGCAAACAGACTTTCTGGAAAGAAGAGATAAGAAAAGATTGCTTTTACCTTTGTGATTAACTTGTTCACTTCTTGTTCCTTTAAAATATGTGCAAATGGTGAGGCTAAAGAGTGAGGTCAGAGACTGCTGAATACCTGAAAAGTAAGACAAAGATTCAGAAATCCCATTTTGTCACAATCTGCAGTTTCACAGGCACATCCTGTCATATACCTGATGATTCTAATGGAGAGCAAATAATATATATATATATATTTAAAAATATATACCCCTGCCATAAACTTTGTAGAATGAGAACAGGTAGTAAAGGAGGAGGAATAAGAGTGTAGTTACATGAGCAGGTGTTATCCTTAGAGCTTACCAGCTAATGGCTGATACCAACTTCCTGAGTCTCCACAGGTGTTTGGAATTCAACTGTGTCTGCTGCAAAGTACATGGGAAGAATGTAATGCAATTTTTAAATGCACAAGTACATCTCCCTGGGGAAACAATGGCCTTAATGATGAAGCTTTGAGGGAGTGAGAAAAATTCATTAGTCATAGAGAAATCCTGCTGAGCCACCCAGTCACTCAGGAATTTACGATCATTCTTATTCCCAGTAAGAACGCATATGAATTTCAAAAACATGTAAGAACGAAATGTTGCAAGAACTAGATGTGAAGGAGGGAGTAAACAAAGGGAATTAATCTTTGGATTTTTCAAGTAGGTTAAATCCCCCATTGAACTAGAAATCTCACACCTGAATGGTATGACAAATCAATGTGTCTGCCTTTCAAAGGCAGTTCTCCATCTTCTTTTGGTTAGTCCCAAAGAAAGATGCAAACCAGACTGTGCAAACTGTTTCCCAAACAAAAGTGCAGTCTGGCCACAGGACCTGCTTGTCACGTTGTGACTGCTGGGTAATACAGCTCGCAAGTCATGATGCTGTGCCCACTCCCATGTACACATTTTGTTCAGCTCTTCGTCTCTTTGTTCAGGGAAGGTGAATTGCTCAACATGTTTGGGACTTTTGGAACAGGCTGATTCCTTGTGGAAAGGTAAATGCTGGGCGTACAGTTTGAGGACATTCATTCTTAGTTCACCATAATCAGAGCTGGCCCAACCCAGGAGAGTGTGCTTCAGAGACACATCGCTATTTTGACATTGGGTTTAGTTCTAGTTTGAAATTAAACCAAATTTGTCAAAACTTCTAGAAGAAAAAAAATTACATAGCAAATACCAAAAAGATGGTATTTTTGCAGTGGCATACAAGACCTCCTCAAGATGTAGGCATGCAAAACCATTTGCCAAATAAATGTGGAGATGGTGGTGCTCCAGACTTTGTGCAGTTGGAGAAGAAGGTCTTCCATGGATCCAAAAGTTCACCTCAGCTTGAACTGGAGCTCTGAAGGGTTTGGGACCCTTCAGGTTGCTACTTCGAGGACAGAAAATTTTAAGTGCTGGCGGAGCATTCCTGCACTGTGCTGCAGAGAACGGGGCTCTACTGTGTCACTACCATCTCACAAGGCGACTTCCTGACAGAAACTTGAATTAGATTCACCTGAAGTCCTAATGGAAAACAACTCCACAATGTGTTATGGATTTCAAGAATCAAGATTTTTTAATTACGTTTTGTCCAATAATTACTATCTAGTAATTGTAATTGCTGTCTCTGTATGCTTACACACAAAGAACTTCTTAACTCTGAGCAGAGATAGAAAATGGACGTATTGGTTCTCCCTTCAGAGCTGAGTCACAATTTGCATCTTTTAGTAGTTCCCTACAGTCATGGCATTAAGATAATTTCCTCATCCCATGCTGGTCCCCTCTGCTCTGTGCAAAAGGTCTCTGGGTCTGTAATGCACCTCTCCAGGTGGGCACAAGGTTTCCTTTCCACGAACCTGGCTGTCAACAGGCAGCCCCAGGCACTGGGTTGTATAGCTTTTTGAGGCAGGGTGCGTGCAAAAGCAAAGAGCAGGCTCTCATATACTTCCCAAGGCAGACAAAACACAAATACAAGGAAAAGGATTGATGTAAAGTTGTTATAGGGCCAAGTGTCTGCTCAAGTTTGGATGATGGTCAGTAGGTTGTTTTTATTTTTTTTTTTTTTGGCACTAATTCAAACTAAATTCTGCAGTCAGAAGATTGCAGAAGACAGGCAGAAGACAGTCGGGAGAGTTCAACAACGCTCTTTGCCCTGTTGGGATCATTTGTCAAACTACTACTGGCTTGGTTGGACAGAACTAAATGAGTGTAGTGTACTTTTGAAAATACTTTCATTGTTCTTTCTAGAATATCTGTGTCTAGACATTTATGGAATATGCAGCTTCTGTCTTGCTTAGGATATTTTGCTAAATGCTGCTGTGTTAATCCAGGAGTGGACAGACTTTACCTGAAATTATTTTTAACCTGACTTTGTGAGAAAGTGTAACTTAGGAGGTCATAACTGTATATGTGCTGTAATAATTGAATCCATATATAATATAAATGCAAGCTTATGTAAGTTAAACTTAAGTTCCTCAGTCAAGAACAGATCAGTGTGAATTGAGGCCTCACTTGAGGAGAGAGAGGAAGGGAAGGAGGAAGGAAGAGCAAGGGAGAAAGTGATTTTCAGCACCCAGATTTGCATAAGGCTAAAACTGGAATTTGTGCTTCATTAGACATTAATGAATCCAAATCTTGGTCATACTAAAATATCTCTGGATTTTTGAGAAAGATGTGAGGAAAAAACTGGGATTGCTATGAATATATTTTATGTTACTTTAGGTAATGGATAAAGTGAAGTGGTTGTAATGAGGCTTTCTGGTCACACTTTAAATATACTACAATATACAGTATGGCAATCCTCTTAAACTACATTTACATGTATTTTTAATAATATGTAAACATTCATTTCCTACATTTATGGAAAATTGTATTAAAGGGAATCAAAGCTGGCAGATAATCCACCCCATTTACCAAGATAGTGAGTGTTGATATATGTCAGTTATACACAATGCATAGTAAAGATCACACAGCAACTGCTACTCTGTCCATTAGATACCTGAGTAATGAGATCTCAAAAGGTTTTTCGAAGACTTGTTGTTAGCCTGGAAGATCCCCTATCCACTCTTTGTCTGCTGGAGATGGCACATTTTGTTTAATTTACAAAATGATTTAATGCACTAAGGCTTTGAAAGAGGTGGACTAGCCATCAGTAATGCCAGGGAGAGCTGCAAACTGCAGATAGCAAGAACCATTGAAAGCATTTCTGTTGCATAACTTGCCAGGCATTTTTTTTCCTTATTAGTCAAATATACCATGACAAGCAATTTTGTAAATTTGCAATTTTAAGCAGCCAGATGTAGAAAAGTATTCAAAGATTTCCAAATGCAAAAAGAACAGAGCATATTGTTATGAATTGATTTCACTTGCCGGTGGTGTAAACACCAAATACTGACGATAATGCAGCACTTCTACATCCATTGCCAGTAGATCACCAGAACATGCAGAGAGCACTTTAACTCTCTCTGCTTTGACAGATGAGCTTCGGGACCTGTCCGCAGTGTTTTCGGAGATTAGGGCCCACAGCCCTGCCCTGCCTGCCTCTCTGTGTCTGGCAGATGACTGGAAGGAAAACACTGCTGAGTGATTCCTGCCCACTGAGCCCAAATGGGAGCTCCAAGATCCCATGTGTTAAAATATTGGTGTGTTAATGCATCAGTGATTCTCTTGCTTTCAGGTGGTGTGAAGAAGAAGCAAGAGGGTCCTCAGATGGGAAGGTCTCATGTAATCTTATGATAAATGGACATCACTTGGAGCCTTACCTTATGCTCTGGATTCAGATAGTGTGCTGTCATTATTTCAAGGGGACCTGGTAAAAGACTTTAGGGTGGAACAGGATCATAGGTCCATGCTAAGTTACACTTTTGTCCCGTTTCTCTTCGGATGATCATTCTGATGTTTCCTGTCTTTATTTCCACCCTTTTTATCAGAGTCGCTCACAAAGCTGGTCAGTCTCACTGAATCTCTGATGAATTCTGGGCAACCTCAGAGGGCAGAGCAAAAATAATGAACATACAGTAAGCTTCTAATTTAAAAAGAAAAGTTAGAGTTTTTAGCAAGCTTTAGGGACAGTAAATTCTGTGGACAAAGTTATCACAATGCATACATCTGACTGAGTAATGTACAAATGAGACGCTTAATGTAGGCTAGACCTGGACCTTTACTCACTCAGAACTATTCAACACTCAGGCCAGAAGTATTCAACAAAGTCTGGGGGTTTGTTTATCTTGGAGTATAGCTGATTGATAACAAAGGGATTTAAAAATGCACTTCAGCATTTTACTGGCTAGGAGTTAATCTATGTGTTATTAGAACTAGGCAGTCAGAACGATGGCTTAAGTTAGTCATTGAAATTAATTCATCTGAAATTTGGCAAAAATACTACATTACAGTAAAAATCTGAGAGAGAGATGCTTTCCTCAGAGCTGGGTCTGCTTTCAACAGATAACAGCCCTGACCAAAGTCCAGGGGGCAGGGATACTCCTGCAGCCATGCCTTGGATCTGCCTTAGGAGCACCTGGCTGGTGGGCTGCAAGGAAAGATGATTAGCAAAGTCTGCAGATGAATCAGGGCCATTTGGGTTATTTGTGTCTGGAGAGATTAGTGAGCAGCACTACAAGTAGTTTATTACAAAATAAACAGGGGAAACAGTGGAAATAAGGGAGCCTGGTTTTCTTTAAGTCTATATCTGATTTCCAGCCTTGACCTCACTGCACTAATCACAGCATGTCTAGCATGTCTTTTATGAGAGCCCTGTAATTCCTGCAGTTCCCTCTCTACTTAATCTTAAGCCTCTTCACAGTATCTCCAGGCCCTTCCAGACCCACACTTAGCAGTTTGAAAGAGGCAGTACCTGGCTGTGGCCAGCTCTGAACTGACACTTGGAAGCTTTATGCTGTGGCTGTTAGCTCAGCTGGCAATAGAATTTCACAAAACTTATTGGAATTTAGGGCAGGATTCAGGTGCCTGGACATTTATGTCATCGCCTAAAGCTGGTGTGTGCTACCCTGGAGACTTCCATGTGGGACTGGAGCTAAGATGATACAAAATATACTGAAGACCTGCACCTCCTCTCTGGAGCAGCAGATGGACATCTATTAATAAAATAGCCCTAGATGCTTGTCTGAGCAATTGAATTGTCTCCTATTACCTATTAAAGCTTATACTAAATGTTAGATTTGATAGGAGTCAGCCAAGTGTTACTGGGAGGGACAGATAGACATCCAAATCCTACAGAGTAGGCTTCATTTCCTCAGTAAGCAGAGCTAAAAATTGTACAGAGTAGGCGCTGAAGGTGAACATTTGAGCTACCCAAATGTATCATTGCTTGGTAATTAGTGAGGAAAAGTATCTGGCTCTACAAGTCACTGTGAGCCGCTTCAAAAATGTAGTCAATTTGCAGTGACATACTTGAAAAGGATCCCTCTGTCATTCTACATTTTTTTTCCACACTCTGACTTAACAACTTTTCTCCCTCAGACTTCTGACAAAATACAGTCATGGCAATAGTGTCTCCAAAAATGGCTATGTCTCCAGACAGCTAGGTGGGGAACATTAATGTTCAGGGTGAAATTAAATTGAGATAACAACTTCTAAGCTTAATAGGACAGAATGATCTAGCAGTAAGGTCTTTTTATTTCCAGATTCATGAGTCAGTCTTCCCATGGCACATATGTATAATTTTAGAATTTATTGTGCAATAACTGTTCATTTAAATTGTCCCTGAAAGCTTGCTCGGTTAGAATGAGAGCTGTCTGGGAAAAAAAGGAGTCAGTGTATGCTAATGTATGGGATAAAAAATAATATCAAATGTGGTGTGAACACCAGGCGGGGCCAGGAGTAATGACATGGTGAGAAGGCTGCATAACATTGGGGGAAGTGAGAAGGAGCTAGATAGATGGTTCCAAGAGTAGTCTGCTGTGGACCCACAGCACATCGCTGAACAGCCAAAACCTCCCCCACTGGCACACACAGAGCAAGCGAGGGGGGATCACTAATGCAGAAAAATGGAAGCTTGCAATGGCAGGGACCAACAGGAGGAAGAGAATTCCCCCTAAAATCTGTGTCCTTGCAGAATAGCTTCACTACGCTGCAAACTAAGGAGGAAGGACCCATCATATCAGGAGACACACCAAGTAAGGCAGCCTGATCTGCTCCCTGCCTAACAACTAGCATAACTAAGAAAAGGTGATGGGTGATAGTAGTAGGCGACTCTCCTCTAAGAGGTATAGAAGCATCCATTTGCTGACCTGACACACTCTCTAGAGAGGTGTGCTGCTTACTAGGAGCTCACATCAGGAGTATCACTGAGGGATAACCAAGCCTCGTACAGCCCACTGATTGTGCATGCCTCAACTCTGGGAGTGTTCAAGGACAGGCTGGATGGGGCTTTGAGCCACCTGGTCTAGTTGAAGATGTCCCTGCCCATGGCAGTGGGGTTGGAACTAGATGATATTTCAGGTGCCTTCCAACCCAAACCATCCTATGATTCTACAATTCTATGATTGTATGATTCTATGAATATAAAGACTGTTCTTCATACAGGATCGTGGAGAAGTTTTAGCCTCTGCCTGCTTCTCTCTTCCCCTTGGTCATAGCTTCTAGCCCAGGTGGAGACACCCCTGTTCCAGCGCTGTGAGCTAAACTGAAGACGTGGCAGCCAGTTGCTTTTGCTTACTGTGTATATGCTAATGGCTCAGCTGAATTAATTTATTCATCTCATGAAATTGTGAAAGGTACTCGTTAGTGCCTTCTTCCGTTAGGACAGGACTATTAAAATGCAGAAGTGATTTCTCCGGGGTGTGTATATATGGCTGACCAGGACACAGAGACAGGATTTATTAGTATGCAGTGTACAATAAGTAGCAATCAATACTTCAGTCTTGGCACAGTTTAACTCTGCAGAGTAGTCTGAAGATATAGTTAATGCCAAAATAGCAGCATAGGATTTAGTGCAGTACAGATGTATCTGGAATATTTTAATAGAAAGAGGGGTTATGGAAAACATTTGGCAGTTTCTGGAGCATGCAGCAAATATTACATACCATCTGTAACAGTATAGCTGAGCATGTGCAATGTACTGAAAAGATGTTGCATCCATGTCCTGTAAGAAGTTTTGCCTTCTGTAAAAATGTGCCTATATTTTAGGTTTCTAATTAGGCAAATCTTGTTTGGTTTGGAAATAAAATCACATTTGTGCTAAGCTTGACTTATAGAATATCCTTGAAACAGGATATAAAACTTTCTAAAGTCTTGGTGACAAGTTCTATAGTCTTCAATCAAAACATTCTTCCTAGGACAGAAGAAAACTGAATTCTGGACTCTGAATCGTAAATGTTTCTGCTGTTCTCATCTGTGAATGCAGAAAAAGTCTTTATATTCCAATTAAGCAGTTTTCAGACTAGGAAACTTTTCAAAGACTGCTACTATCATGATGAAACCACCTCCTGAGCTTGGTCAAGCTAATACAACACACAAAACCTGCATGTTAGAGCTAAAACTTTGCTTATTCCTCAGTGTAGCACCTAGAAGGGCTATTGTATTAAAGAGCAACTATATTCTGCTCCCCATTAAGCTCCTTGGGTCCCTCAGTGGTATGGAGAGTTGTGAAGAGACGCACACCTGAGAGGAAAAACATACTTTCCCCCAAGCCATCAGGGATGGGAAGACTCTGCTGATCATCACTGCCTTAATTCAAGCTTGAAATACTGTTGGTTTCCTCCCTCTTTTCAAGGGTGTGAATAACAGTAGAGTAAGTAACATTATGAAATGCCAAATAAATGTGCAGACAGAAACTTGAGTGAAGGAAATGTCTTATTTACCAAACTCTGTTACACCCAGTTGGACTTGTCTGAATAAAGCCAATCCTTTCTGCATAAGACTGTTGCTGAATGCTAACAACAGAGTGCTTGTGAAAAAATGTACTATCATGTGTCCCCTCTCCTTTGGCATACTGTAGCCCTAAATGTGTTGCTCTCATCCTTGCACCACCACATGCACATGAACAGGAAGGCTACAGGATCTCTAATCCTTTCTCTGTCTGCTGTGGGAGTCATTGGGTCACTGGCAAAATATTGACATCTGAAGGAACACAGACTGGTGACACGTCCACTCTGGAAAGGCACAGAGAAGCAGCATATCACTGCCAAAGTGATGTACTGTATAGTGCGTTCTGAATGCACTGCAAAGCTTAGAAGCGGGCTTGTATTTCTGTGGTGTGATATGGAGGTGATTATGGCATGGGGGTAGTATATTGAATCTTTCACTGTGTTCTCACTCATTGCAAAATTGTTTTGTCAAAAGGACTGTTGGGCAGTATCTGCTCAGTAGGAAGTAGAGAGATGCTGTTGCTGTGACCATTGTGGGCAGACGTGGTGATCTTTTAAGTAAAATTGGACCTTGTTTTTTCTTTTGGACCATGGGTTTCTCTTTTCTTGATCTGTCTCCTTTGCAGTTTCTAATGTCAAGCCATTTCCAGTGTCGATGGGGTGTCGGATTCCTATGTATGTGAAGACTGCCAAGAGTTGAAAGCCTGTTGGAATGATACTTCATGGTTAAGAGCCTAAATTTGATTTTCTTTCTGGCTTACTAGCACCATATGTAGCATAATGTCTGGAACAACAATGCCAAACTAGTCACTCCATTCAGGTTTAAGGATGATTTTTCCTTCTACCACCACAAAATAGTTCTATGGCATAGACATTCCAACTTAAGCGACTGCAAACTAGTTTCATATTTGAAGTATAGTCTATTATAGTACTTACAGAATGTTATGTTGCATGATGGATTGTGTTCTGGTTTATGTCATGACTTTATAGCTGTAAAAAAGCCCATCAAGGGCATATAACAAATAGTTGGAAATTCATTCTCTAAATCAAATCACTCATCTAAGCAGAGGATTTAATTATTTAATATAAAGTAAGTCAGCAGTATAGGTAAGCGAATTCTTTATGGAAACCTAGGAAATTGCTGATCTTTGACCAGTTGTCAGTGCTTTCACTTGTTAAATTTCAGTGTGTAGAGTTGGCTTTGCTTTTTAGAGTTGGTTCTGTCTCAAAATATTTTCTCTTGGAAGCCCTGTAATAAATACAGTGGAGAATTTTGCATGTTATTTAACTTTTGACCAGGAGATATTATTGATATTGGTATTCCTGAAATATTTTGTTGTGATAGTGACATCTTATCTAATGGTGAAATAAACCTTCATTACTCTTACTGGGTGAAATTTAAGAACAGACACATTGCTTGGGCATGTTCCATTTCCCCATGTTATCATATGGCATGCCATTACTACAGACAGATTTAAAACAAAATGGCTGTGATGATGTGTCATCTAAGAGCCCCTTTGGAACTCCAATAACATTGAGACAGGTGCTGTTTCTGATTATAAAAGAATTACAATATGCAAAAATGGAGTGCAGTATATAATTAGTGGAAAAGGTAAAGAAGCAAGAATATGCACTTATATAGACATGTGTACAAATACACACACATATGTATCCTGTGTGTTTGAACGTATAACAGCAAGAATTTAATAGCACCCTCTTATTTTAATACAAAAAACTTCCCAACCTCTTAATCCTTATCCTGCTATTAATTAGTTAAGGGTTTTTCTGGTGGGAGTACATTAACTGGGTCTACACAGTGTGGAAGAACATGTTCAAGTGGGTAAGGCATGTTCCTTTTCCCCATCAAGTAATCAGTGATAAGACTGGTATCAGTGAAAAGGCGAAGCAAGCTGGGACAATGATTCAGCAAATATAAAGGTATATCTCTCAAGCAGGACAGAAATGGATTGAGTAGGAATTAGGAGGAAGAGAGATTTGCCATAGGACGAGTGCTGAACTGGCAGAACCCAGGGACGTGACATTCAAAGTTGGAATGAATTGAAAGAAGTGAGCTAAATTTGAGAAGTGAGCTAAAACTCACAGCTGGGACCTTCCTGCCTGTGCAAACATAGAAATAAAGTTGGGCTCTTCTAGAAAAATAAGATACTATGGAAGAAGAAGACAGCTTGATATACTTACTATGTGGTACAAGAGCGGAGCCAGAATTAAAGAATGCCAGGTCACAGTCTTGGTGGCTTAGGGTAACAAGGGCAATTAGAAGTACCACACTGGTAAAAACACAATTTTAATTGAATGCCACAAAATCTGCCTTGAAAAAGGCCTATATTGGAAGTTGTGTTCCTTCAGGCCTTGAAAAAAGCTTTGAGAGAAACATCAGCTAAATACTTCAAATAATATAAATGAAAATGAGGTTGGAAATGCCAGCTTGTGTACTGAGTATGAAGTAGGCTTTTATGATTGTGTTGTATTTGTGCTTTTGTTCATTATTCCCCTGCATTATTTTTCTGAAATGTCACCATAAACACAACCATAACAACCCTTCTGACTGTAGGAGGGTGATTGGGACGTTTGACTCCAGAGTATCTATAGTTACTCAGAACAAACTACTTAATAGTCAAGTCTTTCTGAGAACAGAAAATTGCATGAGAATTGTATTAATGGTATGGAAACATGAAGATGGTATTTTTGTGTAACAGGAGCTGAACTGATATGGTTTCCCCGCTCTGTACACTATAGCTCTTCAGACATACACTTCTGCTGTTCTGGGCTCACTGGCAATTAAATCACAGTAAATTAAACAGCACCAGAGAACATTTCTTGGCAGTGAGGTTTGGTCTGTTATGCCATTACATATTTAAAGCAGTCCCCATCACTGTTGTAATCCAGGTCAACTAGCATTTCCTCCCCAGATTCTCAGGTACCTTTGGCAGGAATGTTCCCAACAGGACTTCCCTGCTTTGAGGGTTCTCCCTCTCCAGCTGTGTGTGGGTGCAGCCATTCCGGTTGCATTGCCAGAGGATGGTCCCAGGGACATGTCACTGTTACTGCAGGTGCAGCCTGGCTGGAGTAATGTAAGCAGTCCTAATACACATATCCGTTTGTTTTGGTGCAGTAGCACTCCTTTTAAATTAAGAGCAGCTTAAATGTATGGATGATATTACCAGTGATAATTCTAGGCCATTTGTTCATCTGAGCAGGTGTCTGAGTCATTAAGCCCTCAGTGCACGTATTCACTATAATGCACACAGATGGACATGGTAGGTACCCAGCAATTAGGCTAACAGAGAATTAAATGAAGCTGCGTTTGGCTGTTGTGTACATGCAGACATAAGAGATAGTCCAAAGTAGGACTATTTAGTGTTCTATTTTTAATATTTTATTTTTTCAAAGTGCCCAGAATTATTTTATTTAAGAGACCTGGTACCTTTTCTGTGGAAAGGTGAACATCCAGCCCTGTACATAGTGAAGCTGAGTATAATGTACATCTTAAGAATGCTCTGCATGTGTCAAGTTGCTAAGCCTTACAAAGTTGCTGAGAGGAAAGGCAATAGTTCTGAGGAGTATTTCTAGATGGAGGCATCAAAGCTGAGAAGTCCAGAAGGATTTAAACTAGGAGTAGTTAAGTTAAAGCCATTAGTCCTGACACTGGACCCACCAAAAAAGTAATCATCTTTCACTTGGAAGTCCCAAGCCAGAACTTCTTCACCACATACCTAACTTTGAAAGATAGAGGATGATAATGTTTGTGCAGAGAGGTGGCTTAAGGTGGTATGGGTGCAGGAACACTCTCTGTCTGGGTCACGGTTTCATTGCTTGTTATTTTGTTTTTGTTTTGTTTTTGTTTGTGTGTGGGTTTTTGTTTGTTTTTGTTTGTTTGTTTTGTTTGTTTGTGGTTTTGTTTGTTTTTGTTTTGTTTTGTTTTGTTTTGTTTTTGTCCCCTTCACTTATCATGTGTATGACCTATTTTCAGGACCTGGTAACAGCAGATTTTCTAGTATCCATCACACACAACAAAGCTAATTATTGATTATTAAGACTGTGAACTGTACAGTTTTGAAATAATGTGTGCTCATGTAAGTCTTAGTCAAATAAGCATTTTGAAAAGATTAAACAAAAGCTATACAACTTGAACTTTTATACTGAAATAGATTTTCTTCAAGAGTTTTCACAGGTTCTTGTCCTGGTGTAAATTTTGGTCTTTGCTCTTGCCAAAAGACGTATCATCTCTTATTTCAGGCACAACAAAGGTGAGATCATCCACAAAGTGCAGTTAACGTTAAGGAAAGATTGACAGATGGATAGTGATTTTTTTTTAAAGCTCCATAAGAATTTTTCTGTGGATTTTTTTTTAATATCAGGTGATTGTGATAGCACTGGGAAAAGCTAATTCTCTCCAGAGCACCGGCAAACTATGCAGCTGCTTCACTGATTTCAGGGTACTGCTTACTCATCCAGAGGCCTCGTGCATTCAGAGGGAGAATGAGGACTATGGTCATTTCGTCCAGGGTAGGTGCCAGTTACTGCAAGCAATGCTGGTGGGGCAAATTTCTATTGCTAACTGAGTCTGTTGACATTTTCCACCTTGGCAATGAACAGAAGGTCACCTGTTGCAGATCCATGTGTCTGTCCATCCTCGCATGGAGGAGGAGAGTGTTCAAAACAGAAATAACAGGGCTTAAAAAAGGGAGAAGAGAAGGTCAAAGGGTTATAAACATACACAAGACTGTCTGGGCCAAACCTGACCCTCAGAAGCACCTGGACATTAGTGCTGCAGGCAGGGGAGTGGAGGGGATGCTATTGAAAACAGAGTGCATCCTCTGTGTTTGAGATGACCAAATATTTTCCGCTTGTGCTGTTGTCCTGGCAGACTACAGGAGGCCCAGCAGGGAGGCCCTGGCTGAAGGTGCCTTCCAGAGTTCCTGATGTTTGTTCAGGAAAGATGCTGATGTACTTCAAAGTCTTCCATTTTTTAGGCTCTGGGCACCTCATGGGTGCTGAGGAGGAGGAAATTTTTTGCAATCTTTTGTGCCTTGACAGGTGTGCTGGTTCTCTTGAAACTGCCTGGCTACGGAGATTATTTATTCATCCTAAAAAGGTGGAACCTGAACTTGTTTCTTACAATGCCAGTACACCAGCAGACACTCATGTAAGAGAGCTGAGTTTATGGCAAGTTTCTTCCTTTTTGGTTTCCATTGCAAAGTGCACACATTTGTTTAACTGACACTTAGAAATACACAACATTCACAGTCTTAAAACTCATTATTTTTAAGGTTTTGGGTAAGTTCTCCAGCCATTTGTTTTGTTTATTTACAAGTAGAAGAACATATGGTGAGATTTACCACGACATTGTCTTCCACGGAGTACAACATGGCCTAGAGAAAAATCTTACATAAGATTTTAAGGATTAAATATCATAATTTATGTGCTTTTTGTTGAGAACCTTTTTTCTCATGAGTGGTCCTTTCCCTTAGGATGTTAGGCTATAGAAGAGGAAGGACCCTTCTGTTCAGCTGAAGCCCCCACTTCAATATGCAACCGCATCACATAATACCACACCCAAAATTTAAACAAATGGTGTCTTAACATTGCCTCTCATGAAAATAACATTGAGTGCAGTTGGAACACACAGGAATACAGGACAGATTTGAGCCTTGATCTTTCCATGAGCATTTAACATAACAAAAGCAAAGTGATCAAGAAAGCTGATAGAGAACCATGTCTTTATTAAGAGAAGGGAGACAAAGTGAGAAGTCTTCCAGAATCACACGGTGTGATTCTGTACCACTCAGTAGAATAGCTACGGTTGGATGAAAACAGAGTACTTCCTACTTTACGAAGTCTAAAACTGCTTTTAAAAGAGTGTCCCTACAATAAAAGCTTGTACTACATCAAGAATGACTTTCTTAAAGAAGGAAGATTGTTTGAAAAATGCATCTTCAAAGTGAAAGTTTATATGCCACAGGGCAATGGAGAATTTTTTTTCTGAAAAGCATGAAATAAGCATTTCTGATGCAGATAGATTAGTCTTTGGAGCAATTGTTGAATGTACACAACATTGAAATTGGATTTTGGGAAGCTCAGGTAGGGTGATTTTTTAGTTAGATCACATTACTTTCAGATGTTATTTTTCTTTGAGTATTACATGTTGAGATACAGGAACCAATTTCTGCTGAATGATACTGATAATGTACAAAAAGCAGAGACATTTCGGAAGTGCCTTATCTGTTCATATTAGCAAAATAAAGAATTTGCTGAGCCTGTATTGTTAAATTTAATAAGTCATTATTGGATGCAATGACAATGAACTTGAGAGCTTTCTCAGCCCACTGGCTTAGCTGTGTATTTGTGTGCCACTAGAAATGACAAGCCAGATTGTCCTTTATGGTATGGTTGTTGGTTTTTGCTGTGTGGCAATGCCCACCTGGCCCAGGTATCTCTGCAGGACACTGTACTGTGCCATTTTTGAACAAGGTCACTCCTTATTAGCCTGAACAAAGACTTTTGCTTCAAGCTCTAAGCTAGGTCCCCACACAATAGCTGAGGTGTGTCTGTGTTGCACTGCCTTGTGCTACATAAACATACATCAAGCAAAATTGCACTGAACTAAAATCATGTTTTAAAAATCCATTTCATGTTAAGGCCTATATAGGCTTATTTAGTTCAGTCTAAGCTGTCTTCCCTCACCTTAGGATACTTACTGAGGCAAGCTAAAGCAATATAAAATAATTTTACAGCTACATTCGCACGCACAAGCATGAATTAAGCTTTGTGGTGGTTTCCCTTAAGTGTTCTTTAAACCAATTTAGTTAAATGGGTACAATCTTTGTGTTTTGACAGGCAGATAGAGCCCAGTGCTTTGAAGTCAGCTGGACCTTTGCCAGTGTAGTCAGGATTATTTGTAGGATCTTATGCTGTGCCAGTGCTGCGAAGTACCATGTAGAGAAAAGAAGTTACAGTCTCAAAAACTTATCTGTAAACTGAAAGAAGGATCTGAATGAACATTATCAATGAGCAACTTGTGTCTTTACAGTAATTAAAATCTGTAATTAAATGGTGGGCTCATTTCAAAATTCACTAAGTCATTGAAACCCTCCAAGCACTGCATCCCTATGAGAAAAAACAATCCTAACTCCTGAAACAGAATCAAAAAATCTAAACCTCCAAGCCACATGAAAATAAAAACAATCAAACTTTATGAAAAAAAACCAACAGCCCAAACCAAAACAAGCCATCTGCTAGTAAATCATAGATCTGGACATGAATAAACCACAGGGAAAGAATAAAATATTCATAGTAATTAGTAATATAGACAGAATAGAAACCTCTTCTTTGCACTTGCTGTTGTTATGGTGATTCTTCCTCCAAACACTCTCTCCTCCCCCCAGATGACATTGGCTCTCTCCATGGCTTTCCATCTGCCTCTTGCTTTCTTGTTTATTCCAATGAAATTAGCTCGACTGCTCATTTGTCACCTTGGAGGTGTAGTTGCTGTGAACATGTGCGGTGCGAGAGAGCAGGACAAGCAGATGGTACTTGAGAATAGATAAACAGACAGATGCATTAAAGAGACAGCAAAATTGTTGGTATGAAATAGCGTCTGGAAGATGATGAATTGGGTTTGTGTTTGGTGAGGCATGGGCCAACTCCTGCATGCAAAGAAGTGTCACTCCCTCATCCTTGTTTGCTTTTAGGCTGTTGGCACACACTGAAGGCCCTCTGAATTGCTAAAGCTTGTGGATAAGAAGAATCAGGGATATCACATTTAAGATAGTAGGCTGAGGTTTCATGTAAATTGCTGGAAAATGTGACACATTTTCCTGTCTGCTTCTCCTTAGCAAAATGAAAAACACAGCTCTATGAATCTGCACAAATCACTTATGTTACTAATGTCTGCACTTTGTCCTAGAAACAACTATTCTCAGTGTGCCATTTGTGATTTCTGTGGTAGCTTATTTGTGTGTAATGAGTATGTGTATAGGAAAATGATAATTTAATTATTCATTAATTTAATTGCATTAAATGCAGAGTTGGTCTGGATTTATGTCAAGGATAAAAATGTCTTGTCCATAAAGAAACAATGAGAGTTATCCTGGAAAATCTGTGAGGAATTAAAGACACAAACAGAGGGATAACATAGGTGCAGACAGAACACAGAAATAAGAATAATAATCTATAAATATGTGATCTAGTTGGCCCTATCCAGTAGGCTAAAACCAATCTTTTGGCCAAATGATATTTTTAAAGATAATGAATATGGCAAGTTATGTGTGTGGCACAGGAAAAGTGCCTATTAAAAAAGGATATTGAGACGAAAGCAGGATGATATTTACTTTCAGAAATTAGCACTACATTTGTATTAGTTACTGAGGTCAAATTTCTGTTTCCTGAAAGACAAATGGAGAGGAGTTGGATAGGAAGGTTGACCAGCTAGCAAACTTTACTCCATGGAGATCTTACAGCAAGATTGCCAGGTTGCAGCTGTCCAGACTTATACACAAACAGTCACACACACAGACATATAGCCTGGAATAATGAAAAGGCAACTGTTTAAAAAGAACGATGGTGGCAAAGGAGCCCATGTCAGTCCCTGTACACTGCCAGGAGGAAGGGGTGGGTTGGAGCTGGCGGGGACAGATGGAAGGGAAAGGGGAGTTAGTGTGCTTGGGTACAGCACATAGGTGGGACTGGTCCATGTCTGTGCATTTTGGATAAGGAGCAAAATGAGGATGTGGAAGAGAAGAAAAGAAAAGAGGAGAGGAAAAGAGAAGAAGAGAGGAGGGGAGGGGAGGGGAGGGGAGGGGAGGGGAGGAGAGGAGAGAGAGGAGAGGAGAGGAGAGGAGAGGAGAGGAGAGGAGAGGAGAGGAGAGGAGAGGAGAGGAGAGGAGAGGAGAGGAGAGGAGAGGAGAGGAGAGGAGAGGAGAGGAGAGGAGAGGAGAGGAGAGGAGAGGAGAGGAGAGGAGAGGAGAGGAGAGGAGAGGAGAGGAGAGGAGAGGAGAGGAGAGGAGAGGAGAGGAGAGGAGAGGAGAGGAGAGGAGAGGAGAGGAGAGAGAGGGAAGAGGCGAGGCAAGAGAAGGAAAGGGAAGGGAAAAGGGAAGGGAAGGGAAGAGAGAAGAAGAGAAGGTTGAAAAGGGCCAAGAGGGAAGTGGATTGAGTGTTCATGAGAAGGAAGGTGGGTTGTGTGACTTCCTCAACTACTGGAGGGAAGGCAGAACAGGAGATGAGCTAGGAGAAGACAGTCTGTGTTGGACTGGGTAGTGATAGGCCTGGACTGCAAAGGGAGCAAGATCTTTAGCCATAACTCAGCTGGTAGAATAGGCATATCTTTGCCCCCCAGAATGTGGTTTGGCATTGTCACTGTGAAGTCCTCCTCCTTCTGTCCTGAAGACCAGATAACATCAGATTTTGGGGGTGGAGAAGGAATAAAAATACCTACCCTTTGTATTCTATCAACAGTCTTAACTCAGCTACTTCCTTCCTTCTTACCCTGTGAACCTCTTCCCAACTCACCCTGAGCTTGTTTTGTTGTAAACAATGAGGACAAAATAAATTATGCAGTTTCTTGTTCATGGTATGGTGAAACTCAGTTTTGACCACACTGCTGAGAAGTTGGAGCTGACTCTGAGATAAACACAGACTTACACAAGTCTGAGAAAATACACATAAGGTTGTAACTGCTATGATCAATTCGGTTGAAAGAGATTGGATATTGTCAAGGTCTTATTAATGGTCTAGAGGATCTTCCAGGATTTCCAACAAATAGGCCTGTAAGAAGTGGTGATTTAATTTGGTGCAGTTCATTTGACTTTATTTCCATCCCCCTCCTATCTAGTCTTTTAGCCACAAGCTGTTTTAAAAATAACTTTAGTTATTAGTTGTTTAATGCATTTCATTTTCAACTGGACCCTAAAAACTCTCTTAATGTTTTGAAGAGAGCTTTCAAAAAGCAACTGGAACTGCTGGGACAAACACTGATACTACCTTCAAACCTGGCCCTGGAAGAAACGGTTTCTATAACTGGGAATAATATAGTGTGAATTCATGGATTCTCCTAAAAACAATATGTTCAGCACTTTTCACATGCTAAGAACTGCCATGGCAGGTATTAAGGGGCAAAGATACAGCAGATTGACTTGTTCACCTGTCAGGGATGATGTGTATGTCTGGTTCCTCTCTAAAACAAAAAAACATGGCTTGCTACAATCAATAGCTGACAACAAAGGTAAAACGTATCAGTAGTATTTTTTATTAAAGCAGTAGTTTCCTGCTCATGAAAACTGGCATAGCTATATGTGCTTCGAAAGTGCCAGGAAGTTCAAGAGTCTCGGAAGCTTCTGGGAGGTTGTAGCTCACTCAGTTCTCATGCTAAAAACTGGAGCATTGTGTGTGCCATTCCCAGGGCTGGCACAGAAGTCAACACAGGGACAAGACCATAGCCAGGCTGGAAGCACATATTTGAAAATTAGGATGTTTCAGGCCTAACATTTTTGTTCCTTGACACTGCCATGGAAAGGCTGCCCAGAGCCAGGTTGCAGCAGCCACTGTATGTTCTCCAGGCCTCAGAAGTTGCAGGCTTTGTTTACTGTGGGCCAGAAATGCTAATCCAGCTTCCAAAATGGTCAGCACATATTTCAGAGCAGCATTTTGTGTGCTCAGAGCACACGTGGAATTGCCAAGTGAATATTCACATTCAATCTTCTTTTGTTGTCTCAGGGATAAGTGTATGCCGCTGCTCTGACCTCAGCGTGACATATGAAGTGCACACTAAAGATTGTTGAAATGCAGCTTATATCCCTTTGACTGATTTATTTCTTGCCTTTGTTTCAGGTTGCAGGTAACTAAGGTGGCTTTCTCCATGATTCAGACATACCAGTTCCTGTTTCCCCAGCATGAAATAGATTCCTTGTTCGTTTTGTCCTTGAGAGAAAAGATTTTGCTGCATGAGGAATTCTTTGTTATCTTGTCTCTTTTGCAAAATGTATCTCTGTTTTAGAGAACAAAAATAACCAGTGTATGCAGGGATTAGAAAGACTTGCTTTGGGGCTAGTCTGGTGGTCCAGAGACAGCACCTTGTCACCCTGGACACCCTGAGTGCCAGATGGATATTTTTGGCCTCACAGTAGTGTCACACAGTTTGTAATTCCACCAAGTCTCATTCATACCCTCAGATATGAGCATATCCAACATACTGTTGCATCTCAGTCGCTCATGCCATAAGATGTGGCGTTACCACCCATGTTACAGCAGGAACTACAAATGAAGGGTAGAGTCCAGCTTTTCATCATACCCCCTTGGGAGCTGGGATAGGTGCTGTCCTTGTCACCCCCATGCTGTGCTTGGAAAATGAAGTACAGCAAATTCTACATCCTTGAGATGCTCTGTTTTAGATCAGGTCTAGTGTTCTCACTGTGCTTCTGACACAACCCTTGCCAAGGGGAGGAACTGAAGTGAATCCTCCCACCTCTCTTTAGTTTTGCAGAGAAACTTTGTTTGTGCCAAACATTTGAGGACTAGGTTAAGAATTGATTTGATGAGTTGAGAGTTTTGGCTTGCGGACATAGTAGGAGAATCCTACCTCTGAGTAACCAGGAAAAGTATGTTTAAAATTCATAGACCATAGGTGAACTGTTTGGTGCCACAGAGTTCTAACTGAATGATGGGAGGATAACATGCTTCAGACGTCTGGTATGCAAAAGAAAAATGAAACTCAGTGAGTTAAATCCAAAGCTTGTTTTAAATGCAAATGTAGTCAAGTTCTCTTGAAACTCCAGTTTGTCCCTTTCTATAAAGGGAGTGGCATATAGAGATGTTTTCCATACATAACACGCACTCATTTCCTTTGTAAAAGAGAGATTTTTAAAGTCAGGAAAAAATGCTGTATACTAAAGGGATTTGCATATATCATAGCTGCCTAAGTGGGTTTACTGGCTCACAAATAGCAAATAAGATCATCTAGCACTCAGGCAATGAGAAGCACCGAACAGTCAAACCACAGTAGTATCATTATGTTGATGCATTTTATTTTAGAAATGAAATGATGGGCTTTTAGTTTAAAGGTCATTTTTTTTTTCTAAGGAATTACAAGGACAGATTAAATAGGATGGAAAGGAGCAAGGAAATGTTCAGGAAGAGCACTCATTCAATCACAATTTGCTGCAGGGTTTAAAATGGTATCCAGGATATCCAATATTCTGTCAGAACTTTTAGGAGAAATAGACTTCACTTAGAATGAATTTCCATATTTATATAAAAATACATATTTCATACAAATACACTTGGCTGTGGCCAATATGTAAAGTACACAAAAGCCATTTCAATACAAATTTAGAATCTTAATCTCCAATAAACCAACAATTATTATTTCTTCAATTATAGGGATATTAACTGATGATAGTAGTACGTGTTAAACTTTTAGGAAGGGCACATGATGAAAGTATTAATTACTTTGTAAAACAGGTGAAGCTTCATGAGGGGAAGGAGGATGAGGTGCTTCTCTTTACCCTACCAAGAATCTTCAATGGCAGTGCAACATCCTTACCATGGTCTGATGGCCCCACCTCTTTATGCCAAACAGGACAAAAAGTACTTTCAGAGAAATTCATGTGCATTGTATTTAATATATCTTACCCTAGGTAGTACAAAGTAGGACCAACTTAGTTGTAAGAATGAGAAATGAAGCCATCCTTTACCCTTTACATTTTCAGAGGAAACAGATCCTTGTATATTCCTAGCTGCCTATCTTGAGGATAATCAGCTTTCAAATAGTTTAGATTTGTGTACCTAATGATTAACTTTCAAACCAACAACTGCCAGTGCAACAGAAAAAACTCCAGGAAGCTCATGGCTTGCTTTTCTGCTGGTGTATAGAATCAGAGAATGTCCTGAGTTGGAAGGCACCCACAAGGATCATCGAGTCCTACTCCTGTCCATGCAGAGGACAACCACGACATGGACATAAAATAAATTTACAGAGCTGGTTGTGCACACGCAAATATTGTAAGGGAAGAGAAACCTCTGTCACTCAGGACTTAATCACAGTTTTTGCACATTCCCTCTCTCCCATAAGGGGAATAATTTGTTTCTATGTCATTAACCTGGCTGAGCATATGATGAAACCTATGATGGGAGTCCAAGTCCTGCTAGTATTCTACTCCCTTGATGTCCAACGAATTGTTCCATACTCCTACCTTCTGCAAAAGTCAATGGCATTTGAAAAAAAAAAAAAAAAGTATTTGGTTTAAAATCCTGACATTCTTCAGGTAAAAGCTCTTTCTTGTACTAGTATGTTTCTTCTCTGAAAATTGCATGCCAAGCTGAATTTGGTATGTGAGTGCAAAAACTAAGAGGATGTGTCATTATGCCCTGTGGAGAGCAATGTACTGGAGATAGCAGAGGCACAGGAACAGCCTAATATCAACTGTCAGGTCCAAGGGTCGTAGTCACATCCTCTTATAATCTACAATTAGCATGACTTCTTAGCCTTTTCATCTTCTGAAGAGAGAAGTGACAACATCTGGTGATTGCTGAAGAGTACTTTGGAACACGGATTTTGTCACATCAGATAAGACAATTTATCTCTGTGTGCCCAGCCATTCTCTCTGCAGCACATACATCAGCTATCTAACAGCATCCCAGACCTCATGCATCAGGGGTTGGAAGTCTCCTGTAAGGCAGTGGTCTCCGCGAGATCTGATGAAATTGTGAGATCTTTACTGGCATTGCTGAGCAGCGACTGACTCACATGAATCATCCCAGTGATTTCAGCTGTTGAATAGCTGCTCACCATTGTGAGAAAAGGCCTCCCAGTTCCACCTTTTTTGCTGGTTGCTGCTTGTTTATCATGCAGTACGTTAAATCTTCCAGATGAGTTTGGTATAGCTGTGGTGTTATGACAACTCTCCATGGAATAAACCAGGACGAGGAAAATGAACAACCCTGAGGCATATGAGTATTTTTAGAATGTTTGATCGAGGACTTAGAGCAGGAGTTCCTTATAGCACTGCCAAGTCACTCAAAAGATGGGAATGCTAAACTAAATGAGAGGTTATTTAGTCACAGTCTTTACGTCTGCAGAAGATGATTTTAAGATGACTGCTAGTTTTAATGAGCAGCTGTGATGATAGAGCCTGAAGGTACAGCAAGAATTTGAAACCATAAGAGTAAGTCCAAGAGGAGAGAAAAATCTAATTGGGAGGATGAGGCAGGAGGCTTCATTTCTGCCATGCCAAGGGCTTTCTTCTATGCAGAAGAAATGAAAGAAGCTAGAACAAGGCGAGCAACTGTCTAGTCTTACTATCTGTGTGTGAAGTGTCCTCATCTTTAATATCTTCATTATTTCTGTTTAGTTAACCAACAGTTTAATGAGCTACTGATACAACCTTTATTTTCGGTCTTCTTTTCATCCAGTCAGCAGGGTAGAAATGGACTTGGGGCCAACTGAGACCAGGGCTAACATGAAAGTGACACTCAGCTAAGAGCAGGATGGATGCAGGGAAGTAAGGAAATTTTCTCAGCTCCTTTCACTGAATAAACTTGCTCACTGTCTTTTGCAGTATAGAAGTTTTGCTGGAATGTCTGTCCTCGATGAATACTTTGACATAAGGTCGGATTGCTCTTAGTGATATCTATACTTGGCCAAATTAGATCCTTATCATAATTGCTTGGGCCATCTTTGGGGTAGGTTGCTGTAACACAGTCTTAGATGGAGCTATTTCTGAAGACTGTGAAGACTGTGAAAGTATTTTTGCCACCTGCTAACCTACCAGAGAGAACTAACAAAGCAGGAGCTAAATGTTTTTATACAGATTTGGGAAGGAGTAGATATTCTTAACCCAGGAGAAGCATGGCATAACATGTCTGTACTGGTCACCATCTGATTTCCAGTTGATAGCTTTTAGGTATAAAGATCTATTAGTTTTTGTTCCTTCTAGCTGATCCAGAGAACTTTCTCTCCTAGCGTAGTTGCACCAAGGTACCTGGAGTACTTACTTCATCTTTCTAATGCAAGTAGCACCTTTCTTTTCAGCATTTCATGTGCATTTATCTTCAATTAAATTTGATATTTGCCAGTCATGCCAATTGAAGAGTAAAGCAGGTCAATTTGAGAATTGTTTGGAAAACAGAGTTTGTAACAATAGCATGAGAATATGATAGTCTCATTAATTGCATGTGTGGCCTTCAGCAATAGATGAGATTTTTAAAGCACTCAAAACAGACAAATCTGAAAACCTGAAAACACCCCAGATGTGTACAGCTGCAATTTGGTGACTCAATATTAACAAATAATTCATGATTTAATCAAATCAAGTCACTTTGTCTTATTGTTAAAGAAGTTTTCTTTTTCAGTGTATTTACATTGAAGATTTCTTGGATTATCTTTAAATTCTACTTACCTAATGCTTAAACGAGATTATTCAAGTGATTAACTCTCAGACTGAAAATATTGCTCATATATTACTGCAACCATGTCTTCACTAGGTAAATCACTGGCATGTGTGAATTTTTGATTAAGCATAGTTTAGAATTCATAATTATAAATCTGCTTTGTTAATGGTTACCATTTTAATTCTGAAGAGTGGTCAGACACTGTTCAAGTAATGTGCCCATACTTAGAAGATACCAAGATTATTGTAGAAGAGAAGACACTCAAAAAGTTCAGTAAAAAAAAAATAATAGAACTTTTCCCCTCCTGCTTCTTTACATAGATGTACTAAATAAAAAGAAAAGGAAAAATATCCTGACTTTGAAAAAGATGTACTTGAAAAGAGTGTAAAAGAAATGGGAAATCAGATTGGAACTACCCCAGAGACTTTCTCCTGGAAATAAACCTTTACAGGACAGTTATGTCTTCAAAGTAAGTTTGTTTGTCCCTCAGAAAGAGTGTATGACTACATTACCAAATTTAACAACTGCTTTTGCCTAAGAGATTATAAGAGTGAAATAGCTCTTGGGAATCTTAGGCAAAAGTACCCATTAGTCTGGCTTGTTTCTAAATAGCTAATGGGGGTGGTTAGGCTGTTCTGCAAACCAGTCCAGAGGGTGGTAAACACACTACCTGAAATGAAGGGAGAAGAAAGAGCACAGCTTACCCTGAGTCATCCAGGCTGCAAAACATGTAGTAAAAGGGAAAGAGAAAGATCCTCCCCTGTTTCTCACAGAGAAGTACACAGAGCCATCACTGATGATTAATAAACATTATTCAGACATGAGGTAGGGAGACAAGCAGCTCTCCAAGTAACTCCCTTTACTACAGTAGCCAAGTGGAAAGAAAGCCAACTCCTTTAATTAGGAAATGATATCTTGCTCGCTTGTTACCTCATCAGCCAGCTGCAACTTATCATAACCTAGTTTATGAGCTCCCAAGGATGGAGAGTATATTCTGCAGGAGGCTGATGCAGAACTTACTGCTACAGAACCTGCTCTGTAGCTGACGTTGCAAATACTATTACTGCCACTAAACCCAACAGGATAATATGATTTGGAGATACTACCCCCAGGAAAACATATGTAGATATAGGGTTAACAAATTAGCCTGGTTATATATGAACTTAATAATAAATCCTAATAAAAACAAGATCAAGAAGAAAATCTATTTTCTTTTAGCTCATTTAGTAGGTGGGGGAATTGTCACATGGTGTGTGAAAAAATCCCCAGACTTAGCAAGGTCATGCTTACCCACAGGGCTGATGCTGAGACAAAACTAACCTAAACAAAAATAAAAATGTTTTCCAGAATAGAAATGTTGTGTATGTTGCAGAGTGGTGCACATCCCTAGCCTTTGAAACACATTATACGTTATTTACTGTCCATGAAAAATTTGCTACAGCAGTCGCTATGCACCTTCTGTTACACAGGCAGCACTGTTGCTGAGAACACTTCACTGCACAAGGTTGACCTCCTGGGATATTTCAGAAATGAGCAGGTCCTCGGTCTGTTAAAGAGCTGGGAATTTATTTTCTTCTTCTTTCAACAAACTAAAACGGAGGGAACTCTAAATGAGGTTTAATTGAAAATAAATATAGCTGTGCACAAGTTTGCTCTTCTTTTGAGGTGATTTCTTTGCTCTGTGTGCTAGCCTACAACTCTTGCCTCTTCTTTCCTTTTCCCCATTCCAGAGATTTCACTTTCATTCTTACATGAGAGAAATTTGGCACATTGAATGATTCTTCTATTCCTGGTCAAATCGTAAAGACTACCTGTACCCATTCTGCAGGAAATAAGAAGATCAAGCTCTTCACAACTCACTGATGTACCTCCTTCTAGGGCTGGATTCATCCTTCCTCCATTTCTTTCATTCAGTTCCCCAAGTCGGGGACTTGAAATTCTCAGGACTTCTGCATCATCCAGCTACCAACACTTTCTTCAGGAGATAAGCTCTATCTGACATGATCACTATAAGCTTTCCTAACTCAATTTTGAACAATGAATAATTTCTTTTTCCCATTGCAGCTCCAGAAGATCCTAGCTTCGTGACCCATATCCAAAATAGAAACAGCTTCACAAATATTTCCAGGGCTAGAAAATAAATGGCTTACCCATCTGAGGATGGATTTTATCATTGCAACTATTTTAGCGTTATTTTTGTCACACAATCTTTGACACAGATTACAGGATCCATTCATTTTTCAATAATGTTGGATATTCGGGTCATTTGTGATAAGCAACAAGCAGTGGAGGTGGTAATCTGAGATGATTTCCAGAAGACCAATTCATCCTTTGTGGCTGTCATCAGGTCTCACCATCTCCGCAAATATCATTTAATCTGACTGACTTAACATTATTTTGGGGCTTGACAGTGATGACTAGCTCATGAAAACAAGTGACCCTACATAGCACCTTTTGGAGACAAACTTCTGCTTAACACACCAGCTAAGGCTTGAAAAAGAGTGCCTTGAAGTCCATGCAGCAGCTTCATAAATTTACTTGGCTGCTGCTTCTTGGCTTTCTGCCCAAAATTTTGATATTTGTTTTTGCTAAATGAGCCTTCACTCTGGAGAATTTGTTTTCTTAGTTGTTTTCACAGGGCACTTTGATATTTATGTAACTCTTGTATTTTTATTGTTTCCTCCACTTGTTCTCACAGCCATACAAGTAAAAGAAAAAGGATCTCAGACAATCAGTAAGTACTTACTATATCAGAGCCTTTGATAATTGCACGATAGGGAATGCTGGATGATGAGTCTTCTCAAGACTTTGTGATGAGTCTTGAGAAGAGAATCAGAAGCGAGAGACCTGAAGTGAAATTCAGACAGTGGCAGGTTTCCTTATGCAGATTCATGGGCCTAAAGAAAGCGTGATAGAGGGAGCACGGTAGACTTCTTTATAAGTAGAGTTTACAAACACACTATATACCTGTCTTCTCCATATATACCACATGCTCATCTCTTCTGGAAGTATGATGTAATTTTCTTCGGTTCTACCTGCCTCTCTGTTGAAAAGAGGACCTTAGGAAGGGCCTACTAAACTCTATAAAGAGCACCACCTTCTTTTGTTCTAGCTGCAAGGCAGAAGCCATTAAAAAATCATTCTGGGAAAAAGTTTGCAGGAAAATCTCAGTGGACAGTGCTAGTGTAATCAAAAATGTAAACAAAAATGCTCCTGAGCAACTAAAATCCTGAACTGCAAGGCAAGGGCCCAGACTTGGTTAATTAACAGCTGTACAGGGTTGATATCTGCCTGTTGAGCTGGGGCCTCTTTTCCTCTTATTCTTAAAAAACCTTGAATTATATAATTTCAAGTGGATTTAGACCATATGAATATAGTTAGCTTCATTTCAAGTCTTTGCTTTTAGGTCTTTGGTAAGTTATTAATTCGCTGCATGATGTGGACACCAATTAAGAGATCTTGTGTCTGCAATATTAAGACGCATTTTCCCTAGAAAATGGCAAAAACAATGCTAGATTTATGTTGTCCTAAAGTAAACCATCTCTACTGATAATGTTATCCCACAATCAAAGTTGTTTGGGGTTTTTTGTACTATTAGAAAGACATAAGCTCTCAGGGGCTAGTTTCTTAGATTATTGAGTAAATATGCCAAAAGCTAATGTGTGGATCCTATGCTTATAAAGTGAGAGCAACAATTTTATGTCAGAGAGGGAATAAAACTATATTTAAGGTGGCTACGATCAGCAGTGACATTTATTCTCTTATAAAATGCCAAAGCAGGTTGTGATTCTTTTTAAGGGTTGGAAGAAGGAACTTAACCTTTATTGCTTGCAAGCTACGTGGCCTCAGGCCATTTGGAGTTCACACGACAAACACATTATGGGAAGGAATAAGAGTGTGAGTCCTGGTGGGGTTGTATGCATTCATCGTAAGAATCTAAAAATACAGTACAGAAAAGAAAAAATAGGAATTTGTGATGCCCTGAAACTGTTGAACTCTGCTAATGAAAGCAGCAGAAATGTAGGCGAGTGTTTTCTTTAAGATAATGTTCCCAAAAAGCCATCATTTTTAGTGAATCTGTGTTGTTTTTCTGGGAATTTTCTCAGTGATGTTGTGAATAAGAGAAGAAAAATATCAATGAAGAGACTGCAGAGTAAGCAGTCACACAAGAAAGCAGAATGTCTTTTTAAAGGGTAAAAAACCCTCCTTTAATTAAGAACACCTTTTCTCCATTCGTGAATTCTTATTTGGTCTTGGAAGAGAAATGCATCCCAAGAACAGTAACTGAAGTTGTACGATACAAGAAGTCCAGCATCACAACAGCAAAAATTGCCAAACTCAAGGTACAACCTACTGCTATCAAATGTTTGATCTGAGAATGAAGTTTACAAGTCCTATAAACAACAGGTTCCCCCCCAAAGTGTGGAAGCATCCCTACACTGAGTTCATGCAGAGGGACTTGTGGGGTCTTTGTTACTTAAAGCAGGAGATGGTATGGAAGCAACAGTGTTTCTTTCCCCCAGCCGTGGCTCTTGCCCATGCTTTACCTAAGGCATGTCTTAGAACTTGCAAGAAGCCATCCTCAGGGTCCAGTAAGGGCTGTCTTCAGAGGATGCCAAAACACTGCATTAAGGAGGCTTGGAGATTGCAGAGGTCATTCCCCATGGTTTGGCATCTAATGGACAAATTTGCCTTCCATTTTCACCTGAGCCCATATTTTGGATTCAGTGTCTCAGCAGTCTTCATAGATGCCTTTTAGCAGTGCCTCAAAAGGGAAAGCTTTGGCATTCTGGGATTTTGCACAGAGCTTTAAAGTATCTCTACCAGCTGTTACGTGCAAGAATGGCTGCGGCACCTGCTTGTTCACATGAATACCTCCTATCAAGCAGCACAAGCCCCTCTGGTCCTCTTCTGTCCAGCCTCTGTTGTCCTTGTCTGTGTCCTGGGATGCCAGTTCATCGTTTCTGCCTGGACATGTTGCAGCACTCTGGGTGGCTGCTTCAGGATGGCACTGCACTAAGTCCACAGAGTTTCTTTCTCATTCTTCTCTCCCCTCACACCAGACCTCCTGTGCAAACAAAGCAAAACTGCATTTAATGACACCCTGAAACCAGGTTACAAGTGAAATAGGTGTTAGACATAATCCAAGACTATTTAGAGTAGGAATTCTCCCTACCTGCTTTTATGTCTCTCACCCAGAGGCCCTACAGCATCTTTTAGCTTTGTATAGCCAAGGCGTCAAGGTCTTTACAGTTGTTTTCTTTTGTTGCTACACAGTCCAGCTGGAGCTATGAAGACACTCCTATTATTTTACTAGATAACATTTGTAGATATATTGTGTACAGCTGTAATTCTCAGATGTGTTTTTCCAGCTTTCTATAGACCACACAAGATGCCAGTAACTAGAGAATGGGTTGTGTTATTATACTTTTCTGTGTTGCAAGTTTATTAATGATGACTGAGGTGAGGTCCCTTCTGGGATGGTACATACCACAATAGCTGAGACAAAACAGATTGTTTTAGGATAGAAAGAGACAAGCTGAAACTGCTGAGGGACTGCAGCATGGTTGTAATTACACAAAGCAGAGCAATCAACATGTAAACAAACATCGAAGCTGTCAAGGCTTCCTTTCTAAAAATTTTGAATAAACCCATTTAACATTTCATATATGACTCAAATGTTTACAGATCTCATGTTGTGTACTAAGGATTTGAAGCAAAGCCTAAAGAAAACAGATACACAATAAACAATTCATTTTATAGATAGGGCTGGCACTTCCTTTTATGAGAACATATGGTGAATATTTAGAAGACAAATCTATGCAATTCAATTTCACCTCCAACATGCATATTTTCCAGTGAGTGGCTTAAGGCCAAACAGAATAATATCCCTTGTGGAATCCCCCACACCACTCTCAATTGATTCAAGGCAACAAATTTAATGTGGGCTGCCAGTCATTTGTGGATTCTGTAAGTTGAATACATTCCCAGATGTCAACCTCCATCGGACTAAGCACTCTCCTCTCTCTGGTTCACAGCAGAAAGCTCCTATGAGAGCTAGATGTATTATTTTTTATATGATGATAATTTAAGGGTTTGATATTCTCAGTGCAGAGGCCCTCTGTGACATCTTCGTATTTAAGAAATCCTTTCTGTTTGCAGCACGAAACTGCTAGTGTATTGACTCTTAGCAAGTGTTAACAAAAAATCAAAGCATTTGTGTTTTTAACGGTATTTTTCTCTGTAATTCCACCCTATTTTTCTTGCTTTGAAACCACAGTGCCATAACAAGACCAGTTTGAGTGGGTGCCCATGAAAACCCTTACTTGGAAAAGCTGATTGCAAACCTAGGATTGCTCTTTACCACTCTTTAAGAGGTTTAGAATGGACATTGCTCTTCAAAGCATTTTCTTAACTTTTCTTGACTGCAAGGAAGAGTTTGAAATTTTTTTTTTCATTGGAAGTTAAAATTCATCACTTTTTTTTACTAGAAAAAAAGGAAAATTGTATCCCTGACAGAATGCCTTCCATCCTTAAGGCATCAAACATTTATTGGGCTAATGGCCCAACCATAGAAAAACATTTATTGTCACACTGTATTATTATATATCTTAATCGTTATCTTTATTTTATTAGTATCTTTAGCACAGCATGGCTGAAATAATGCAAGGCTGCTAGACAGTTAACAGCCTAGGAGATAGTTCCTGTAACAAAAAGCCTTACCAGTCAGATAAAGTTTGTCTCTGACTCTAAAATATCTCTCACCAAAACCTTATGTTTTAAATATGATGAAAACAAGGGGAAGAATTGTACCTCTGGGTGTGTTTTGAAATAGAGTGGAAGAGACCCTTGGAGAACTGCTCTCCATCTGTAAATGGGTTCCTGCAGATGTTGCTGGCAGCACCACGGTCTCAGCCTTTGTTTCCTCTGTGCACGGGGAGGACAGAAATGGTACCAAGTCAGAGAATCTGGGCTGGATTGTCTGCTATAGCCACGTCAGTGATTCTCAGTGGAACTAACAAGAGAAATTTCTTCGAAGGACTTCGCCCACAGGCTTTTTACATAGATGTAAGTGGCTTCAGAAATCCCCAGAAGGATCGAGCCTTGCAACGTATTTTTTATGCCAAAGTTTTAGAACCAGTAAAAATGTTCATGAGCCAGCATCTTGGTCTGGACCTGAGATGCTCTGTGTTCTGGTAAAAAATGGAGTGTGGATGAGCACTTGATTCTGACTACATGTAAATCTGAGCTTCTGGCTAGGGTTTACAACAGCACTGTATTCCCTACACTTCTATCCTTACCATAGCCAGTTAACCTACAGGCTTCAGGTGCATCCACACATAGGATGGTTAAGTTTCTTTTTTATCTGAACACTTAGCAGAGACATATACTCTTTCTTCTTTTCAAATGTAATGTAAAATGGAGCATAACACCTTTGATGAGTACCGTGGATGCAAATCTCAAAGGCACCGTGAAGTGCTGTCCTTCACACCTGAGCAGCTTTCTGTCCTGCCCTTGCACTGTGGCTCATGGGGAACAGGAAGTGGGTTATCACAGAATCGTAGGATGGTTTGGGTTGGAAGGGACCTTACAGATCACCTAGTCCAAACCCCCTACAATGAGCAGAGACATCTCCAACTAGATCAGGTTGCTCAGAGCCCCAACCAGCCTGGCCTGGAATGTCTCCAGGGATGGGGCATCTACCACCTCTCTGGGCAACCTGGGCCAGTGTTTCAGCACCTCATTGTAAAAAAATTCTTCCTCATGTCTAGTTTGAATCTCCCCTCTCCTAGTTTAAAACCATTATGCCTTGTCCTATTGCAATAGGCCCTGCTAAAATGTCTATCCCCATCTTCCTTAAAAGCCCCTTTTAAGTACTGAAAGGCTGCAGTAAGGTCTTCCTGCAGCCTTCTCTTCTCCAGAATTCTTGCTGGGCTCTGGTAGAGCAATCGATTTTCCACAAGCACTGGACAGCTGCTGTAAATACTGCCAGCTGGGCACGCAGTGGGAGCAGATTTCTTTATCCCCTGCAAACTGCCAGGGCCTCATCCTGTATTCTCTTCCTTGCTAAATCCCTTTGGGTGCTCTAGGTACATGTGGGATGAAGAATCATGGTCCAAGACCAGGGAAGAAAGGGAAACCTTCTTCTGTGAAGGAATTACAGAATTACCAGTACTTCTAGAGCCCAAGCAGTGTAATTGTCCAAGTTACTGAATCATGCGAGGAGAGGAAGAGGCAATCTGTAATACTCTGTGTCTGCCTTCATTTCTAGCTACAATTTGAATGTTTAAAATTTCAGTGAAGAATTATGAAGAAACATGAGGGTGACATTTGAGAGGACTGCGTAAAAATCTATTATTAATAGACTGAGTAAAATTAAATATAATAATGAACACTGCTCTAATACCGTGACCTTTCTGCCCTCCTCATCCTTCAAGGCAGAACGCAGGTTCCTGTTGTCAATACTAAAGGAGAATACAGTTGCAATAGCATAGCTGCTTGCTCATGACCATATCAGGTTTATTTACAAAGCTCTGTCTCTTAAAATCAAAGTTGTGTCCTGACTTTGAAATCTGACATTATTGAGAATGTGTGAAGGAATAATTTGATGCAAAAAATCACGCTGTAATATTGCTACAGTGAATGGCACTGAATTCCTGAGAACAGTTTTGCTACCGTTTCCCTCTAGAGGAAATCCAGTGCCCAGACTGTCGATGCTGGAGTGTTTTCACAATATTCAGCAGACAACAAGCACTATGAATCCTCCTTTTCCACACCAGGCACCAGTGAGCTGAGTGAAGATAGGACTGAGGAGAACAAATGCTCTGCAGGTCCTGGGGTCTCTTTCAGCACCACAATAAAACCCTGTCCCAGCTGCTTTTCCATACTGGTTCCTATTACAAAAGAATATAGGCACAGCTTGTGGGCACAGACAAACAGGCACAGGTCAACGCTGAGTGCATCCAGAGAGCTAAATGTGACATTTAACACAATTGACCTTTTTCTTTTTTTTTTTTTTTTTTGTTTTAAACCCAGTCCTTGTCCCACCCTTGGTGCAGGAAGCATAAGGAAAGGAATTGAAGGGAAGATTTTCCCAATCTGTAGCACCATATCTGCTGTACAAACAGCTCCACACAATGTCCCCGCTGCTTGCCAAGCTGGCCTTTAATTGTGCTGGGCAATGGCAGAAGGCCAGCACCACCTCTGAGACTGCTGTCACCACCGGTCTGCGACATGCCTGCAAGCAACACATTTTCATAAGGATTCATGCCCCTCATTCACCACAGAGACCAGTTTTTATTTACATTAAAATCCTTATATATGGCAGTGCACCACCTGCAACTCCCAGGAAATCCTTAAAGATGCTTGCTTGAAACAAAAGTTGTTTTCCACTGTAGCAGTTAAGATGCGTGCACATTTCACGCTCCCAGGTTGAAAACAGGCTGAAACACAGCATTTGGATGCTGTTGTTTTGTGCTGTTGTCCTTGGAAAAAAGCAGAAAACATAAATACAAGCAGACCCGTGAATACCCCCACTCTAGCTGCCCTGCTCATCTGGCTTTGCTCTTCTTTGTGTGCTGACCACACAGCGTAGAAGCCTGGTGGGAAGAAAGTCCTCCTCTGGGCTCCGGCGTGCTACGAGTGAGGCAGCATCAGAAAGTCCATGGCCAGAATCCTTGTATCTGAAGTTGCTCTCTTTGTGGAGGGTGCCCAACAGCACCCAGAGCTGGTCTCTGTTTGGGCAAGTTTCATCTTGACCAGGCTGGACAGGGGTCTGAGCAACCCAATCTTGAAGATGTCCCTGCTCATTGTGAGGGCAGGGTTGACTAGATGACCTTTGAAAGTTCCTTCCAAGACAAACTATTCTGTGATTCCATGATTCTATGATGCAGCCCAGAGGAATCCAGTCCTGGGCTTTGGTCCCCTTACAGTGGCTGGAGGTCATGCTTGTGGCTGTAATGCCTTGTCTGCTTGCAGTGGTGAAGCTTTCGGCGGTATGAGAGGTGTCTCAGTAACTTCCTCAAGGCACTTATCAACTGAAGTGCTTGGCAATACTTAGAGACTGGCTCCTTAGCACCAGAGGGGTGCTCTTGTCCTGCAGGCTCACCTTCTCCAGCCTGATGGCCCCTTCTTGTTCCATAGAAAAGTGCACAGGATCTGGCAGCTTTTATTAAACCTTGCCATTGATTTGCTGTTAGTGCAAAGGCAGCTTAGTGAACACAACACGGCCTAGGAAGCAGCAGGAATGGGGTGTTTTCCAAGGCAGGTTTGAACCTCGTTAAATAAATCATTAAACTTTGAAATGCCTCAGTTTCCCAGCTGGCAAAACAGCACCCATCACAGGAGAGAATGCAAACTGCCATGTGTTCCCAAGAAGCAGACGGCTGTGTGAGCATTTTTTGGGCTCATATTGGAACTTAACAGGGAGAACAGTATGAAAATTCAGATGATTACTTAGGAAAGAGGCTGAAGGTCAGACACAGTCCTGCTGGGTGCTGGCAGCATGCATCCTTCGTCTCAGCCTCTGGAAATGAGATGAACAGTTGAAGTTTCTTATGTCAGCTGTCACTTATTCCTGGTGTAATGTTGCCTGACCACTCCTGCTCAGACCTGCTGGGGTCTCTGGATTAGTGATGTTTCCACGGTTGGATTTCCCTTCCAAGTTAAAAATTACAAATGCATATTCACAGAGAGCACACACCTCTAGAAAAATGGGCAAGAGTGCTCCTGTCCTCAGTCACAGGACACAGCCACCTAAAGGGCACACAGCCTGAATCATGAAAATAACTAGAAGTGGATATTTCTTGCACAGCACTGCTGCTACATTAATGTATTTCCTGAACAGCTATGAATTTTCCCTATTCAAAGAGGTGAAGATCAAAAAACCTCCTTGTAAATCTGTTTCTCTCACTGCCTGAAATAGAGAGACAAAGAAATTCCTTTCTCCTGCCTCTACTTGCTCAGATTTAATTAGTACCACAATTTCTTCCTGCACTGAGGAAATGGCTTCTTCTTCTGCAGGTCACTGCAGCACAACAGTATTGCACAGAGCTTCTCTCACTAATATGAAAACTAGTTCCTGGTAAAATACAGTGCTGTCACATAGAGAAAAACTTTTAAAATTCTGCCTGAAGAAATCCTGACATATCATTACTGGTCAATCTCTTTACCTTGTTGTTACCAGGTAATGCATGTAGCAGCTACAGCTAAAACCCATGTAAGAGACTCCAACATTCCCATAACCACTTGGTCACACAGGTCAGCAGGAGTGTCTGGTTATTTATGCCACTAGATAGGACGTGCTACAGCAGTGCTACAGTGAGAGCAAACACCCTTCCAGCACAACTGTGCTTTATCCAGGAGAGGGGCGAGGTGTGTCTGAGCAGCATCTTCTGGGGGCCACTCTATCCCAAGCCCCCTCATTCCCTCAGCACAAATCTCAGCACTCCCTGCGGTAGGGATGAGACACCTTTGCCTTCAACTAACCCTCTCTGACAAACTTGTATGGACATGTGTGTGCTTGTGTAATTACTTTGTGTGTGTGTGTGTGTGTGTATACATACTGCACACACGTCTTTCCCGAGGGAGAGGATGAGCAAAGAAATTATGGGACAGATGTTAGCCATGCTGCTTATTAAACCATGGGATGGTGGTATTCAAATACTGAAGTGGTAACTGTGGCGGGACTGAAGAGAGAAAATTACTTTTAGGTGTCTGTTTTTTATAACCACATGTTCAGAGGAGGTGAGCACACAAAGTTTCTTTGATTTCTTTTGGGACATAATGTTTCATTTCCATTTCTTATTTGGAAAACACTGGGTTAACTGAGGGCAGCCCTACCTGAAGTGATACCTCCCTGTGCAATGCAGTTGTTCCAATCAGTTTGCCCTCGGGCTTTCCAAAATCTCCCAGTGAATGCTAGTGCCTTTTTAATATTGTCTTTATCTTGCTGCTAAAACCGATTGCCAGCAAATCCAGTCAATAAACTAAACTCTGGTTAACTTGGTTTAAACTGAGATCTGTGACTGTTTCCTCTGCTTTCTAATCCAGTTTAAAGCATCAGGAGGACTAATTGCTGTTTCTTACTGCTTTTGAATACACCGCTGAGGGTATAGATGTCTCAGTGAAGGTTTTGCAAAACATATGTTCTGTTAATGCAATGCACGGCTGCTTTTAACAACCATCGTGCCATAGCAATACATTATTTGACAGATGTTTTACATTTTTACAATCCAGTGGCATGCTATAAACCTCATCTTCGGTGGGGAAGGATTTATATGCTGTTTGATGTATGGGCCAGCCTGTGGCCTGCTGCTCCCTAAAGCGAAGGCTTATTTGCATCAAACATGCATCAAAAGGAGGTTTACGTACGTGGTAGCACATTCAGATGCCTGCTGGAAAAAATAAACTCACTGTGATGGAGGTTGAAAGCCAATGTGTGCATCTTTTGATAGAGTCTGTGTGCTTCATCTGATTACATTGATGTGGAAAAGAAATCAAAATTTATCTGCATAAATGATTTAGAAAGAAAAGCAACAACAACAAAACTGGACACGGCTTATACGCTATTCCCCAGACAGTACTTCAATCACCGTCTTTCCTGGTCCTTCATTAGCACAGAAAAAAATGTTAGACTTTAATCACAAAGACTTCCTAAGTAGATTAAAGGCCAATTTTCACTGTCCATTTAACTTACCTTCAAAGCTCTCTATTGTATTTATCTTCTTACTCTAAGCTGAGCTTTTATACACATATACTGTTTTAAAAAAGCAGAGCAAATACTATGTGGTGGCTCAGCTCTTTTATTTCCAAAGACCAGCTTTGCAACAGTCTGTGGTTAAAAGTTGAGTGATGCTGATATGGGATAGAAAACTATGCTAAGAGGTGTGGAAAAGTCCGGCTGGTCGGCTTCAGTGCTGGTCTGAAGGGCATCTTCTCTGCCTTTTTTTGGAAAAGGCTGTATTTGTAGACCATGCAAAGTATCTGTTATTAGGGATCTGTTTTTACCACGGTATATACACATATACAAAACTAGAGGTAAAAAGATAAAATAGACTGCTTTATTTTAAAGATAGATGCACCTTTATCTGTATTTCTTTAGGAGACTGTTTTCAACATATACATTTAATTATGTTATCTTCTGCGACTATATAATCTGTTTATAAGCGGTTGTTCTTTAGCCAATGTACTTTTAGAAAGATTTAATGCCTAATGTGCTGTCTGATGTGTCTTATTTCTGAGTAGTAGCCAAGGAGGTGCTGCTTCTAGGCAGCTGGCAATGAACTTTCTTCATGCAACACATTATTTTCTGTTTAAATGATTGTTTCTAGGCTGTAATTACGGTGTCTGCACTACAACATGCACAAAGGCTAATCAGTTCATCTGTCATCATTGTCTGCTACCCTGACAAGAGATTAAAATCATTGCAGGCCTGACCTAATAGGTGTCAAGGTTAAAAATGTCTCACTGCTTCTTCAGGTTGGCTGTTCTCTGCTGTAACAACAATGGAGGTTTCAGAGAAGCGTCCATGGATTTTTAAACTAGATTTTACTGAGTGACCTCTTTCCCACAGAAAGAAGCATTTTCACGTATCCAAGACTTTCTGGTATGTAGGTCATGGTAAATTTAGTTAACTTGCTAAGTAGCTCAAATGATCATTTAAGTTTGGTGTACGGTGGTGTGTTTTATTTCTTTTTTCCCATCCAGGTCAGGAGTGGCCTCAGGTAACAGTGGGCTAGTTCTTTACTCCATTCCCCATCCTGGCTCCATTTGGATGTCAGAGTTGCCTCTGCCTAACCTGAAGAACCAGCACCAGAGGGAACTTCTGCACTGGCCTTGGGGTGATTCCAGGGTAACTCACTCCAGTGGGACAAACCAGTAACCCTGGTAGTGGAGCAGGCTAAATAAACCAGTTCCGGATCTGAGAGCTGGTGGTGGCTGAGAAGTGCTTGGGGGACAGGGTCAGAACGGAATGGAGGTTCTCCTGGTTCTTCAGGAAGGACTGATGTGAATCAGGAGGACTGCTGGTCACCTAACCCAGACCTGCTGACCAGGAGCTCAGGCATATTCTTCTAAGCAGGGAAATGTTTCTACTAAATTATTTAGCTCTGTGCTAGGAAGATGCGCTAATTATTTGCTGAGTAAAAGCAGCCCACATGCATGAGGAGGTGTTACACTGTAGTGCTGCAGTTCCTGAATAAATAATTTTGCTTCTGTTCTTGATGTGAAAGGGGTTGTATAATCAGGAGAATAATGTCCCACCATTGTTTTTCATTGCATTCTTCAGGATGTCACCGCTTGGCAGGTCAGTCTATCCTGCTGAAAACTTGAAGGCTTGCTGGACAAACACAGTGCAGAACAGCTCCATCAGCTCGGGGTTTCCCTGTCAGTCAAACATGGACCAATTTTGAGACACACTGTCAGTGTTACAGACAGGCAAGGTCTGTAGCCTTGTGTGGCCTCCCATGCAATGGTACAAATCAAGGTTTGCTACAGCCAACCCACAGGTGCAGGACTGCTCCCCAGGAAATCAGAAGCAGACCTGTTATTTACCAGGTTGCTGGTTTCTAGGGGCTAATTCTGTTTTTCCTGCCTTCTTATTGCTGTTTTCCTCCAGAATATTTCATGGTCCTACTACTTTATAAAAAAATACATTTAATATCCTTTTTTTTTTTTTTTTTAAATATGACTACACATCAATTCCTATTTGTAAAACATTCAAGTTGCCTGCATAACGTATTTAACTTGCTTTTTATGTGCACGTAGTGAAGCTGTGGTGTTGTCAGAGGCATCACAGACTGAGGTGAACGCAATTTGTGAAGCCAGGGATTTGATTTTTGTCTAAGATGTGATTTCCATGACAAACCACAGTGACATTGTACTAATAAAATACCCTCTCAAAAGTCTTTGTTTTTGTCATGGAAATAGCTGTGACAAAATCATGGCCTTTATTGTTCTTCCTCTCATTCATATATGCAAAGTGAAGGTTTTTCCTGTTCTGTCAATGCAATGTGAAGAAAATCAAGCAAGGAACAACACAATACACATCTTCTCTCAGACAACATCAGGAACAGAGGCCATATTTTAATGAGAAACATACTGAAAGCTGTAGTCTGAGACTTGTGATAGAAGTTCTCAAAGTATTTAAGTTACTTAAGTCTCTTCTTCGGGCAGAAAATTCAATGAGATTTACGTTCTTCATGGCCTAAGCATTTAACATTGCAATTCTTAGTAGTTAAAATATTAGGACCACTCCTCTTCTATGTAAAGTGGGAAAATTTTTCAACACCTCAAAATTGTATCCCATCGCCTGTTACTGCAGGGCTTAGTATTTTGGAGCCAATTTAGTTCCAACCAAATCAGTGAGCAAGAAGTGCCTGCTGAGCAGTGCCTTTGGGATGAGCCTGTCCGCCTGCACTCAGCTCCCTCTTCCACAGCCGAAGCCAGAGGGATGACAGTGTGGGAGAGATGCAAAAGGAGGATGAGGAGAGCACCTGGGTCCATGACATCATTTTTCTGTGTAAACCTATTCTGAAGTCTTACTGTAGGGACAAAAAAAATCCAATTAAGGTATAGAAAAAAAAAAATCTTGTGATTTAACAGGACAAAACAAAATTTGCTGTTGTTGGCGTATAATAGGATTCACGTTTCATAGCCTAGAAGTACTCTTCCCTTTTAGTGCGGTATCTGCTTACATTGCTCAGCCAGGCTTACTGTCATCAAGGGACATAAAAAACTCAATATCGAACTACCTTCTTTCTTCTTCTCATTCAGATATCTATCTACTGTCAGCTTTCAAGGACACTTATTTTTTTTCTATGACCTTTTCTCCTCAGATCTCAGTCCATCACCCCTGGCAAGACTAACCACAGCAGGTGGGTGCCCTGCCCACAGCAGGAGAATGTTTCTGCCACCTACCTCTCCCCAACTCTCCACCTCCTGCAGCTCCAACCTGCAACCAATGGCTGCCAGACCAGGGACTTCTGAGGACCTGCATTGGGTCTGTGTAGCCTCAGCCCCACCTTTGCCTCCAAACAGTTACTCCGCAGGGAATGCCACCTTTCCTCAGGCCAGCTCCAGGACAAGTGGCTGCACCCGCGTTGCTGGGCAGCTCACTGAGCCCTCCCTCACCTGCAAAATCCTGCCCAGACCATCAAATGCTCTCAGGATTTCCCTGACATTTTTTTCAGAGGATGCCAGGATTGCCCTCCAGAAGGTGTTTGTACACCAGAAAAGAATAATGAGAGAAAAAGTCCTAAATCTGCTCAGCTAGAAAAACACAAAAGGTGTTTTTGAGCAACAGGTGGTATTTTTTCTTATTTTAGAGACATCTATAACACCACAGTAGTCTCTCTCACCCACACCTGAAGGCAGAATATCTCATACTCCAGCAAGATGGATAAGAAGATGATAAACAGGAAAGGGAAGCAGACTTTGCTTAAAGCCATTAAGCCTCTCCAGAAAGCAGGCTGGGCTTTGTGGATACTGAAGACATTAGCTGTCATTTCATATGAAAATTATATGTACTCAGCAGCTTAATAATACTGTAGCAGGTTGCAGTGATTTACATCAAAGGAAGCCAAAACAGAGGAACAGGGAGGAAGCAAGAGATGAGGTACCTCCAAAGACAGCAAGAGGAAGCTTGATGGCTCCAGATATTCAAGGAAGGAAGGGAGTGAAGATGCATGCCTTGGGGTACCCTACATGTATGGTGATTTCCTCTGTGCAGAGGGGGACGTGAGAGGAAGGGGGTGGTGGAGTGGGATGGTGCAAGTCTAGTCCTCGCCCTGTCAATGAGGCACAACACTGATCTGGTGTTGCCATGAATTCAGATGCCGTGTTCTATTTTGGGTCTTTCCCTGTAGACCTGGGTAGGTGAGTTTAGAGTGATATTCAAGTCTGTTTGGCATGGAAAGGGGAGGGAAGCATATCAGGGAGTGGCTGCAGATAGGCATGAAGGGAAGTGGGAGGGAGGGGTGCCTTACCTCCCTCATGCTGCCCACATGGACACTGCAGTGTTGTGTCAGAAGGGACACCCTGGGGTGCTGTGGCCCCACAAAAAACTGGCTGGCCCGGGAGGGATGCCACAGGTCGTGGTTCTGCTCCTGATTCCCACTGTGCTGCAGGACCGGGCGATGTCCCAAGGCCAGTGTCTCAGGCACCACAAACCCCTGGCTGAAATCCAGCTATCTATTTCAGCCTCCTCGAGCAAAGCTGTGACAGATTTCTTCACTAATTTGCGTGGCAATCTGCAAGGCTTCTCTTGCCCTGATTATTCATGAGGCAATAATTCAGATAACCCCCAGACACTGAGTGAGCTGCAGACCTTCTAAGAAGGCTTTTCGTTTTATTGCAGAAGCTTTTAAAGTAACCTTAGACAGACTGCAGGCCCATCATTTATTTTCTGATTTGTTTAAGCAATTCTGGAACATGCTGGAATAATGGGTGGCGGAAATCCCCCAGCCCCACCAGCAGGAATATTGGAAGATAAAAGCCCTGGTGTTTCCAAAGAGCCAGTAGAAACATGTGATATTTCTTGATGTCACTGTATTTGCTAATTAGACTAGAAAGAAGCTATGTTTAATTAATGTGATTCTTTTTATGACCGTCTGCAGAATTTCTATTTGCACTTAACCTTCTCCTTCTTGCTATTGCTTACCGCCTCGCTTTTGTTTCAGCCACTCCTGCTGTTTCAGAAGCACTTTGCCTGTCAAGCTACAAGCAGCTGCTTATCCTCACAGACCTTCCTACTTCAGGATGGCCAGAAGCTAATTCTGCAGGCTGGTGTATCCTTGATTTGAAAGGCAAATACGATTTCCTGGTAACAAATCTACAGATTAGTCACCTGAATTTTCTTCTGGATCATTAACAAAAATTACGGCTGTCACAAGAATCAGAACAGCATTTTTACTTGCTGGTAGTCAACGTTGCTTGTCACTTACAACTTTAAGTTACTTCATCTAGGAGAAAGATCTAAGGATGCAGCAACCCCTCCCCCTTTCCCTGTGAAGCTGCTCCTGGTAACTGAGAGTTTGAAAACAAATGAAGATCTTTCAGTTGTGGCTTGTCTTCCTCAATAACCATTGCAACTATTATTTGACCTTCCAAACAGTTGCACATGTTCCTCCTTTCACTCCCAAACTAAAATTATTGCAGCAATTCAGCATACTGTCACAGCGAGAAGATTTTCAAGCAAGTAAGGTGGCCACTGCGGACAATTTTGAGCATTCAGACTTGGGCGGGCCAACTTAACGGTCCCAAAAAATGCTATTAATAGCAGTGAGGCTTTGGTTCAGCTGGGAAGGCAATTATCACTACTGCTGCTCAGGACTGGCACTGGACACCCCTTGTTTTGGATGGGGCACTAGAGAGCCATTAGACAACAGTACTTTTCAGTCTGCCTATCTTGATAAGTGGCAATTTCCACAATGATGGCCCACAGGTGGACATTTTGGTATGAGGTTAATAGCCACGGTCCTGACTGATACCGGAAAACCCAGACCTCAGCTGGCTGATATTTGGGAAACAGAGAGTTTGTTCTTATCCAACAGCTGAATTAAACTTCCTAGAAAGCTGGCCATGACACAGCAGGATGGGATATGAGGGGCTTATCGCTTGACAGAGCTAACCAGGAAGGCTTCTAGGGATCCCAGATGGTGCTCTTTAACACACGAGCCTCAGAAAGCCTCAGCAAAGGAAATTGAACAGGAATGAGCCAGTTTAGCAATGGGATAAGAAGTCAGAGCAGTTCTGGGGCTCCCAGAGAAAACATGTGGCCAAACAGATGGTCCCAGGCAAAGTAGCTCGAGAGGCTTCCACCTCTTGGAAGCGCATGAATTCTCAGCTGCATTTGCTTCTCAGTGTTAGCCACCGATGTTACAAAAGCCCTGGTTTTATTAGTCTCTCACAAGCCTGGATTAACATTGGACATGTCATAATTTTGTTATTATGTTTAGCTGGCTGGTTTTCTCTCTTGCGAATGACTAAAAGTGTGAAGCCATATGGCCTCAGAGGAACGGAGAAGATGAGTCCCACTATCTGTGTGAGCAGCTGTTCCACAGAGTTCAGTGGGGAAATTCAGAAACCTTCCCATGGCCTGATCCAGTGCTCACAGGAGTCTGTGGAGCACAGCATAATATTTGGCTTTGCCATGATTTATTTCATACAAAGCATTCTTCCCTTATGAATAAAGGAGGAGTTTGAGAACTTTTTTTCTCCCACTTAAATGAACCTGGGAAGCATCATAATAATAATAAAAAAAACATCACGAAGCACTCAAGCAGCTTGTAAATACTGAGGGTTTTATTTCCACTTCACATGGTCTCTAACAGACTCTTAAACAAGACCACTTACAACTCAGTATGCCCAGAGATCTCCATGGTTTTCCCAAAATGAAGGAAGTTCTCAGTAAACGCTGTACATAGCCAGTTGAACCGCTAACAATAAGTTAAAAACTCTTTTTGTATAGTCAATGCAGGAATACCAACAATAAAAATACAGTACAGGTAAATTCACAACAATATTACAGTGAAACAGATTGACTCACATTTATGTGATGGTACAGTAGCAGTATGTACATGCACTAAAGTGCGAGGACCCAGAGGCATGCAAGTCAAGTATTGTAGGTGTATTTTACAGCTAACTCCATAAGACTTTCTGAGGCATTCTTGGTTGTTTTTTTGTTTACCCTTTTTCTTGTGTTTACCTGTATTCACCTCCATTTCAATTAATACAAGTCTAGTGAACTAGCTTAATGGCTTTCTTCACTACTTAAAAGGTATCATCGCTTCAGACAGTTGAAGCATCTTTAAGAACCTTACTTTTAAAAACCAGTAACACTGACATTACAATAGAATAAAATTAACTTAAGACTCTAGTTTTACGAGAAATAATAATAATTAAAAAAAACCCCAAAACAAAACAAAAAATGAAAAACTAAAATTGAAAACAGAACAGTGCAAATATAACCAAAAGGCAGTCAGTATTTGGAGAGAGCGCAAGCATGTATTCAAATTCCCTTAAAACTTAATTTACAATTTTTTTTTTAAATCTTACTTTATATCATTCCCCCCCCCCCCAACTTTTTTTTTGTTAATATACTGTATGTAGAAAAGATGGAGACAAAAATAGTATTCTCAGCTATGAAAAAAATTATGTTATTACAGGCACATTAACTGTTTCATTCTAGAAACACCTCTGTTTTCCCAGGCCGGACATTCAGCAGCTGCGTCTGAGAACATTCTTCAACCTCTCCAAGTGGACCTCTCTCCCTGGTGGCAGAGACGGCTGGCGGAGGTGACCTGGTGGAGGTGACGACTCGTAGTCCCCCCCCCGGTTCCCGTGTGGAGTCAGGCCGGCTCTCCTCCCCCTTCCTGGCTGGGGGTCTCCGCCGGCAGCTCCTGGGTTCCGCTCTCCTCCGAGGAAGTCAGGTCTCCGGTGGACTGCGCCTGTGAGGCAGTAGGGGAATGTGAAGCCCATCGTGACGGTGGGCGCCGGTTCGCTGGTCTCTCTGGCCGGGAGAAGCAGGGCTGGAGGGATGGGGCTAGTGCAGAACAAGGTAGTTCCTTGGCAGCCAAGAAAGCAAAACAGCGGTTAGTGACTTGCATTAAAGAGCTGTCTGGATGCACAACGCATTTTAGGAGCAAAAAGTTCAAGCTAAAGCTAAGCTTCTGTCCTGTCGCGGGACAAAACCAAGCAGCAAACATCTGGCTGTGTGTGGGCTCCAGGTTCCTGCATGTATGTCTGTGATTAATGGAAGAGGTAAGGAGCGAATGAAAGACAGAGGTCTGGGATGAGCTGAAGTAGTTGACAAACTTTCATTTGCTAGTTCTCCTTGTGCTAGAAAGAGAAGAGCTGAAAAGTACATTTGCATGATAATTCAGGAAAATCCACTATTCACCACAGTGCTCTAAGTGCTGACCTGGCATAAAAGAGCCAGGTTTGGCATTTGCAAGAGTGGTGAAAATCAACCACCGATTCCTTTTGCCTGCCTCAGAGCTCATACTGACATGCAGGAAAGTCTTCTTAGTGGCAGAATAATGACTACACGAGTAGTTTATGATCTCCAGCTGGATTAAAAATGAGGTTTACCTACAGATTTAATCTTATGGAACATCACTTCTTACTGTCAGCTGCTGAAGCCTGAAATACAGGATTCAATGGTACTGTACATTAAAGATGACATTCACAGAAATGGAAGAGAATGGAAATTTTATTCCTCTACCAACTTTCCAGGCTTGGTTGGCCTGCCTTTGTGATTAGAAACAATCTGCAGCTGTGATTTTTCACCTTGGCACTAAGTTGCTAATTGCCTCTAATATTTATGGACTCTGCTCATAGCACAGCTAGGCTTCCTGCCGCATTCTGAGTGCTCCCTACATCAAAATAAGTGATTGTAGCCGTAAGTCTGTCTTGTGGTGCCAAAGACAAACTTTCATTGCATTTCATTGCATACTTTGTAATTTATAAAAGCAAATCAGAGGAGTTTGCCAACCTATATAAATGTGTACACTGAGGAGCAGTCACTGGAGAGGACAGGGGAGTTCAATAAAACCAGTCTCAAAATCAGAATGTAAACTGGTGATAAATGAAGAGACGGACCAGAAACGATACAATGCAAAGGAAAAACTCTAGCACGGTAAGGCACAGGGAAGCAAAGGCAAAAACAGAACGATACAGTGGGAAGCAAAGGAGAAGGAGAAACGTGACTCGAGATGGAAAATATTGGAGTAGGTAACATGATATGACTGGCAGTGAACAAACGAGGTGATATGCCATTGAACCTCTTCGTTGGAGTGGGAGGACCAAACATAAATGTTACATGACAGAAAGATCAGTTTTGAAGACACAGAGCTGAGGTGCGGGAAATGGAGCTTGTGCAGGCACGTGTTTTGGAGAGAGGAAGCCTTTGCGGAGGGTGAACCTCGGTGTCTTTGGGCAATACACAGCCAAGAGGTTGATCCACAGCCACACACCACTGCTTGAGGCAGAGCTGTGTCATCTATCCTTGGCACTCACCAAGAGCGAGACCAGTGACCATGGCAGGGGCTGCCCAGGGGGCTACGGCGCTTGAGCCTGCACCGCCGCCTTCCTGCACCCTCACCCCCCGCCCCATCACAAGGACCCTTGCTAAAGCAACAGTAAGGCGGTGCTAATGAGAAGATTGACTCCGTGTCCTTACTTCACCTCATCCTGTTGCGCCTGGGGCAACATATGGTCTGTGAAAGCTGCCACTAGACTCAGATTTGTTAAGAGAAATCCGTATGCACGGCAACGCTCACAGGCAGCGCAACACAGTGAATGGAGGCTGTGAGATCTGCAGGCTTTGTCTTAGCCGCTTTCTAAACAGCGGCTTAATATGATATCTCTATAGTGCTGCTTGCTTCTGGCTGCTTTATCCTAGTTTCATAGGAGTAAATAAGAGTCAGCATGGTGATAACAAAATTTATTTCCACTGCTGCCTCCCAGTTCAAAAGCCTCTCTCCAGCATGCCCACAGATGTTGGTCAGCTTTTACGGAACAGCAGGCTTAAGCTCATCTTATCTGTGATGTACACATGCCCAGCACAATGCAATGGCAATGGATGTTGCTCCAGGGCCAACAAGTGACTGGCAGCGTAATCTTACAACATGCTGGCCGATGTGTCAATCACCCCCACCTGCACTGTGCTTTCCTCGGCATGTGCTAAGGAAATCCAGCCACGATAAGGAAACTGTCCGGAATGGTTTGTGAAAAGCCCTGCTCACTTACCACATGTAGCTGTCATAGCTAGAATTTTTTTTTTTTTTTTTTAAATCAGTATCCTGTGGGTAATTTAGTTTGGTGGTTGCTTTGGGGTGTGGGTGGAAAGGCAGCACTTCTTAGCCCAGACATTGAAAACAGGAAAGATTATTTCATGTTTAGTTTTTAGCTATTTCCTAAGCCAGGCTGTCAGCCACCATGGCTATGCCTGTATTAATAAATAAATAAAAGAGTTTTCTGTGTCTGAGGCAGAGTGGATGGTCAGAGCTCACATCTGCACAGCTTCTGCCCTCCCTCTGCTGCGGCAACCCCAGCCAATGGCTAAAACTGGGCCAGGAACAGCTTAATGAGCAAAGGTGACCATCAGCCATGGCTGGTGCTGGAGGTCCCCAGCCCACTCCATCGGCTGCTGTAGCCATGGCTGGAGGGGGATGCACCCTGGGACAGCCAGAAGCCCTGCACACCATTGTGTGTTTGTCAAAAAAAAAAGTTTGCTCTAAATCTGAATTCCTCCCCAACATTTTTGCATACCTGTTGGTCTTAAATGTTGCTTTTTTTCTAAAGTTTAACAAAAAAAAAAAAAAACAAACCCAAAAAGCCAACAGCCTAAATTTTGACTTAAGCGTGACCTTCTCACAGCCCAAGCTGCCGCAGGAGATGGCAGATGGACTCTATCCTGAGAGCTTCCTGACCGCTGCATATGAAGGAGCCCACAAGGATGCTGGGTGGCCAGCGATACCTCTGGAGTTGTGGTCATTTACCTCCCTTCGTTAACCCACACCTTAAAAAATGACCGCTTTCGGAAAGCTCTGGAAACAAGGTAGAAAGGACTTACAGCAGTGAGGCAGGCAGGGTTAGAGTCCCCAGGGGGCAGTTAATAAGACAGTTTGGTTCTGGACAGAACAGACAGAAAAGAAAAAGAGAGCAAGTAGGTTGGAAAGAACTGTTTTAATAAATTATTTTTTTAAAGTGAAGATTTCATGTCAGCAAGGAAGAAGTCTCCAGATGTGACCACCCATTCAGATCATGTTACCATTGTTATCACAGGGAAACTAATAGTCAAAAAATAAAAGATAAGCCACTAGCAGAAAAAGATTTAGAAAGAAAGGAAGCAAACAAACCAACCTTTTACAATGCTAGCACGATATCAGAAGTGGACATAGCATTAAACAAACCAAATACTTCTACTCAGCAGAGAAATGCATCTGTTATTCTTTGCCAACCTTGATTAGGGCTAGGGAAAAAACACTTCACTATGAAAGAGGAATAAAGCTGTATTTTTTTTGCTTGCTTTGATTTCAAGAGAGAATTTCTGCTTAGGAAAACTTTAACAAACTGAAAAGCGATTGATATTTTGTATTGCTCATGTTTCTCATGTTGCTCATGCTTACGTTACTCAGGTTTCATGAAAGCCCTTTGCCTCACCCTTTTCCCTTGTTCCTATTTAACAGCTGGATGGGAGACCCGAACTAAAGCAAAAGCCCTTTAATTCTGACAATACCTTCCCTTCCTTTTAACATTCCCCCTCCCATGCTGAATCATTCAGTGGCAAGTGTGCAGCGGTGTGCCTTGGTGAGCAGAGGACACAGCAGCTGCCCTCTCCTCCATGGGTCAGAAATGAGTCTGATCCCCAGTACAGGGCCGTTGTGTAACCTCTATGATTTACGCCCTTGCTAGTCATAGAAGAAAAATGTTCATACAGCTCTTACATTGTTAGTTAGGTAATGCTAATCTGTATTTATAATAGTAATATTTATGAATCCCATGATATGCAATTAAAATAGCGGTTTAGTGAATTAGCAGTATAAGACGCTAGTAGGCTGCACTGGGTGGATATGAATTTGCTTTTAAGCAGCTCTGGGCAAGTTAGAAAATACAAAGTTATTACTACTCTGTATGCATATACACTCGCATGCACACATACATATGTACGTAAATATTATATATAAATGTATATATGAACTAGATTTCATATTTGCAGCAGGAATATAAAAGGAAATTATGTAACTAAACCACCCAGAAGCTCAAATTAAAGGAAAGCCACCAACAGGTGACCTGTGTGAGTCTAAAAGTCATTAATATATCATGCCATGACTGCAGAAACAAGAAGGCGTTTGGTGGTAAGAAGGTCACTTGTCTCGGCCAGAAACCATCAGGTGAGGCGGAAGCACAGCAGGGATCTACAGAAGGGTGGCAGGGGCAGCAGTGACATGATGCCACCCCAAGGACAGCCTGCCTCCCCCAAGATCATCATTCGCTGAACTGCTGTGTCTGACTTTGTACAAAATGTGCTAAGTGGAATTTGTACAAAGCGTAATTTGTGTGGTCAGTGCAATCCATATATAAACCAAGGCATCCGCAGAGTTTAGAACTTATTTGCAGTATTTTCAGCAGCGAACCCGTGCTCCATTAGGTACATCTTGTGGAGCATCAACTCACCTAGGAAGAGCTAAGCTCATTGTATGAATGCCCACCGCCTTCCTTTTCCATGCATATTCCTGAGAAATGGCAGGATCACCCAAAGATCATAAACCTGTGCATCTAGACAACAGTCATAACAGCTGTGTAAGACTTGCAAGGAACAAGTCCTAGTTCTGAAGCTTGGAACTCAAAAAAATAGGCAAAAAATACTGAGAATTCACAAAGAGGAGCAATGCTCTACCAGGTTGATGGTCAATGGGTTTTTGCTAAATAGCATTGACACAAATCTCTTTGTGCATCAAACTCAGGTACTGATGGTAGTTGTATTTTGCTAATAGCAATTTGTGATGACGTGGGATGACATTCATTTACTTATACTTGAAATCTGCGGAGACAGTTAAAAGATGCAGGAGGAAATAAAGAGTTTCCAGAGATGCTTTGAAGACAAAGCTGAGTTGAACCTGTAAGAGTGCAACACACTTTCTAATGAGAACCAGTAATGCATTCCCAGTGTTTTGGACTAAGAACAAATACAGAGGTAACTATTAAGATTCAAATAAATGAGGCTGCTTTCCCCTTTTATTCACTCTGAGGTTTGTGCACAAAGCCAACTTTCATTCACTGATATTTATAATGTGGATATGGCTTCTTTTTTATAGGTACAAACTTCCCAATTATATCAGTTTAAACTGCATATAGGGAATATAACCTCAGCTTTGGATTCTCTGTTAGGCAAAAAAGATCATGTCCTCTGAGCAGTACCTACAAAAGAGGAACCGATTGTCCATGCAGAAACACCCACTAGTGCAAGGCAAACTGCAGACCAAAAGTCTCAGCACTCAGGCTCCCACAAATCCTTCAAGCCAAATGTTGACTTAGAAAATGAGGTTTGAACCTTCCCTTGGGGCTATCTTAGGCAGGAGTGGTAGGAATGAGCCTAGCGAGGCCAAGGGGAGATGTGTAGAGGTGAAGGAGAAGCAGCTGCCCTGTGGCCAGGGCCCACCAAAACATCAGGATGCTACAAGGGCAGCACAATTCAGCTTCCCCAGGCCCTCCTTCTCATGGCAACACTCTCATGTGCACAAAGTTTCACCAGGAACAGGAGGCTTAGACACTGATAACTGAAAGCTTTTGTCCAACATTACACCCTCTTTTTTCTGTTGATTGCTATAGCACATTACTGTACCTGAGACTCTAAGCCCAAATACCTGGGCATACTTGCTGATACAGATGATGATGGTTACACTGCTGACAGCAAAATATCAACAAAGAGTTCTTAAACACTAAGTAGGTATGTGCTTAGACTAGTTGATTATCTTTTTTTTTCTTTTTCTTGTTTTTGTCAGGCAGCAACACTCTGTACCAAATATCACACCATTTAATCACATTCACAGACCTGAGCCAAACTTAATCAGATACATCCAGAAAACATGCTGAAGGCCCTGAAGTTTTGGTTCTCTTCGTAGAGACTATTTTCCACACAGACTTGTCAACACCCATTCTTGTGTAGGAGAAAGTCTACCTTCCTATCCAGCATAAAAAAGAAATTTACTCAAACCTAGAGCATCTGTAACACATGGTGTGTTTTGTGACAGAAACCCCTTATCCCAGTAATTCAGGGGAGAACCATTTTTATCCTGTAAAGGCATCTTTATCCTGTAAAGGATAAAGCTCTTCTGATGCTTTCAAGCCCGATAAGCTGTCAGGATAGAAACTCAATTCTTTAATCAGTTCTTCAGTGACTAAGCCAGTAGTTTCATGACTGGGGATCGCTGGTGGTACCATGACAGGACTAGGACATTCATTGTAAATACTCACTAGGACTGCAAGAGATCTCATAATGCATCTGTTCAAAGAAGAGTGCATTTAGCTATAGGAGGAAAAACAAACAAACTCATTACCTCTATGGACCCTGGATCTACTTTGACAATTTCTCCTGTGCTGTTGTCATTGCTAAGATTTGGTGGGCTGTGTGAACGTAGTCTTCTCTCTTCCTTTAAGGCATGCTCCAAAAGTTTCTTATTCAAGATCCTGGCAGCATTTTCTGTAAGTGTGTACCCTGGAGGAGCAGATAAGTCCTGCCTGATACTTGTCACCTCAGTCCCTTCTTCCTTTTGCGTCTCTGTCCCCAATCGGAGAGGACTGGGTGATCTGCCACGGGCATTTGTACATGGCTCCTGCACTGGGCTTAGTTCTGGTCTGGGTTCTGCTGACCTGGACCTGCTGCTAGACCTTGGGCATTTTTGGAAAGTCTCATGAAAGATGGGGCTATGGTCAATAATGTTGAACAAACTGGAGAGGCCATCGTTGATGGTGGTGTGGACAGGACTCTCCCTTGTAGTAGTTGATCTAGCCCAAGCGGACTCACTGAATCCTTTCTGAGGTGTGCCAGGCAAAGTCCGGTTATTTGGCTGGTCAGATTTGGGAAGGATTTTTCTTTGCAACTTTGGAGAACCATATTTGGGGGAGCAGCATGTGCGTTCAAACTTAGCCTGGACCTTTTCAATGACGGGGGTCACTTGCCTGCTTCTTAGGCTTCTGGATGGTGAAGAGACAGGTGTGGACCCCCCCTTTGGTGTCAGACACTTGTGTGGACTGCTGGTGATACTGCGCAGGGTTTCCGTCTGCAAGCCAACACTGATCGTCTGGGTGGTCTGCGTTCCTGTTGTTCTCATGCCATTGGTTTGACACGCGGTGTCCTTAAACTGAGGCTCTGTTGAATTAGAGTTTGAGCGTATTGCATTTCGGACAGAGAAAGCAACCTCCTTCATATCATCACTCATGTTTTTGGACATCTCTAAGCTGTGCAGGGGTGAGGCAAAGCCCACAGTAGTGCAAATAGGACGCTCAATGGGATGAAGACCACTCTCCAGAAAATCCTTATGATGTTTGGCCAGGTCACAAGACCATCTTCCAAACATATCTGAGGAACCACCTTTTGTCTCGGTGACATTCCCCATAGCTTTGGTCACAGAAAACAGGAAGTCCGGCTCAACCTGGTTTTTCCCTTCACTGCCAGCTATCACTGAGTTATCAAACCTACGGACAACGGGTGGGCTGTGAAAGACCCGAACTCCCATTTTTTCGGCTACACTGTGACTCCTCGTTGGCTGCTTCTGGCAGTGCTCTGGGCTGGTCATGGTGTTAGTTGTCATAGTGACACTGGTGGTGAGGTACCATGATGACGCCTGGAAGGGATCTGAAGCAGGATCATTCCCAGCTTTCCCAATTTCTGTCCTTTCTGCCCAGCCTTCTGCAGGCTTCTCAGTAGTTCCCCTAGTGTTACTGTAATCCCAGTTTTTGTTGAAATCCTCAATGTATTTCAGATCATCAGGAGACAGGGGAGGGGTTATGTCATCTTTGCTGCTGGATGAAGGCAAGTGTTTTTCTGGTAGAAATGGAGATATATCCATCAGGCGCTGAAATTCTGACATGGACGAAACGGACATTGCCCTGGAGAGGGGAACATGGGAGAGTCAATCATATGCTTGAAAACTGATGGAGTGACTTATTTTCAGCAGCAAACTAACTCAGGAAACCTGATGTTCACCATCTGTTTATACATAAAACCACTTTATCCTTCTCCTTCATTAAAGTTCCCTTTTATTATCTTTAAAATAGCTGTGAAATGCAAGCATTCCTGATGTGTCATTAAAAGTACCAAATGGTTTATTAATGGCTCTTAATTTACTGTTTTCTCATGGATTACTGCTTGGCAAATGTCTGAAATATGGAGCAGTAGGATGCATTTCTGAAATAATACCATTCACAGAAAATGAGTGTTTGTGACAATATAAGGCACCCTTTTCAAAGCAAGTGTGGAGTATTTCTGACTTGCTGGGAAATAGCAAGTCCACCCCCTTTCCTGAGATTGCTCAGGCTGCACAGCTGGTGCATAGCGATGTGGGACATCCAGTCTAGATGCTGTTGCATTGAACCAGCTTGGGGAATTGAGCTCATGCTAAAATTCAACTAAAGGGAATCGCTATGTAATAATTTGCTTTCCCATGTTTTGCTGGTTTGTACAAATCACAAGCATTTAGCCGAGTTGTCCTACTGCTTTTTTTTTTCTTGTTAAGAAAAAAATCAAACAAAAAAAAGCAGCTTTCTGAATGGGACTACTTAAAAATGCAAATGAGTGTAGTTATCAAAGTTGGCTCAATGAGGTATCTCAAGCTGGGTGAGGATTCAGCAAGCAGTGGGTTTTATATCAGTGATCCAGAAGATACAGTAAAATTACACTGTGAATTTTTAACCGAGAGCACCAGTTGCAGTTAGGGTGCATCTACTTTAGGTAGTTACGTGACATCAGGAGTGCAGTTCTGAAGGGGATCTCCTATTAAGATGCTCTGGTTTGCATCAGAGGGCAATCTCAGAGAGCACGGGCTGCGTTCCTTTGGGATCAAAGTGAGCTGGAAGATGCCCTCCAGAAGCACAACTAATGCACTCTAGGGTTAGGTGGGTATTCATCCCATGGGAGACCAGAACGAGTCCAAAGCAAACTTTCCCTGACATGGAAGGGCATGTAAGGTCCTCAGCACCAACTGTTTTCCTCTATATACTGATGTCTACAGGCCTGCAGTACTTGCTAAGGTAGGTGTAGCCTTCAGTGTAACCTGCAGATCCATGCGCTTTCACACAGTTTGATCTTTGTGCACCACAGCTGAATGTGGCCCAAGTTAATCAGAGTAGAACAGAAGCATCTTGAGACAAATTAATCCCTAGGTAAATCCATTAATCTGGCTCACAGGCTGCTTAGGAGGTGGCACAGCTGCGCTTCAGCCATGTGGTTTGGGTAGCAGCGAGCTATAGCTCTGGCAGCTGAATATTTCCTGGGTTTTTCCCTGTAAGTTTTACTCACCTTTGAAGATTTCCTTTGTGTGTTTCTTCCTCCTGAAGAAAAAGAGAAACAAACAGAATAAGTTATTTCTGAACCTGTTGGTGCCATTATCTTCTGGGTATTTTGTCATTAATTTCCGCATAGTTGCACCAGGGATGTTTGTCTCTACAAAGTAGATGATTTTCCCTCTGATAAGGAATCTTAAATTGTGAGTGGGAATATTCTTCCCTTTGTACATAGGCAGCAGAATGGGCAATCCCATCAAGACAACAGACTGCCCAGGGAAAGCCTGTACAGCAAATCTACAAAAGCCTTGAACTTTTATAGTCCCATGCAATCACACATGGAACTAAGCTGCAAATGGCTTTTTTCCCACATGTCCAATATACTGTTTTGAACCATGTATTTGTGAGTGAATTTGTTCTGTGGAGGTAATCTGCTTTATGCCAGAGATTTAGCTATGCTGAAATAAGAGATAAGCTGGGGTCCTTTGACATAAGATTTCATTATATGTTCTCTAGGAACTGACAAATGGCACCAGTTGAAACTCATTAAGTTAGCTATATTAAGTGTGGGAAGACTATTACTTGTTTCATGGGGGGAATACCTACAGCTTGCTAATGGCATTAAGATATTGTTATGGCAATTATTTCCCTGTGACAATTCCCGTAATGAGTTGTGAGGGTTTTTTTGCTTGTTGTTTTCTTTTTTTTTTAAATTGATGCTTCTGAAGGGATTGCTCTGCAGCTATTATTTTAGCTGTTTGCTAATATTTCTAATAAACTACAGGGAATACAAAATATGATCAGGAAAAATTAGCATTAGTACCTATTACTTTTATTAGACCTCATCAAATCATGAACATTACCAAAACAGAAGTGTATTTCAAAGTGTGACTATTCAAAAAGAGCACTGCTTATCTCAGCAAATACCCTTCTGTTATTTATCCAGAAAAAAATAGGAGTAAACCGATCCTCCTTGCATTCACTCTGCTGTAAATCTGGAGTAATGCCGGTAGACTCGGTGGAGTTACTGCAGAGTAAATCTGATCTCACTGAGTGGAGAATCAGGCTGAAGGGTGGATAGACTGCTGCTACAGTGAGTTCCACAAAAAAAATACAGTAGAGAGGCACAGTCAGCAAGCTGCAGTTGCCTTTGTGCATCCTCAGTTAAGCTTTTCATTAAACTCCAATCAGTCTCACTTGAGCAAACCTTCTGAGGGGAAGTGACTTTGCCCAGGTTTCACTAAAGCATGCTTTGAAGGAAAGAAGCTATGCAAATTATCATCAAGGACCAAATTTTGCTGCCAACACTTTTGTTAATGGTGGTAATGTCTGAAAAACAGATAAGGGATTAGAGATCTCCCCTCTTAAACAGCAGATTGAGTTTGAAGGAAAGAAAATAGCAATCAAAATTAAACACAACAGATCTTCGACACTAATACCAACATTCTTCACTGAGCACTCGGACATATATAAAATAAAAGCTAAGAATGAATATGAGATCCCACATTGCCAGCCATACTTTTGTGGCACTGAGGGAGGAAAATCTAACTGGAACACACAGGTTCCTATAGCTCCTTAAAATGTAAGAAGGATGGTCACATTTCTTGCCTCTCTTTTTTTCTCTTCTTCCTCTCAAAGAACGTGATTTACCAATCCTTTAGTTGAGTAACAAAGTTCTACATCTCAAAAAAAAAATGCTTAGGTCAAATTTTCAGAGGTACACACATGTTCAGGTCAAGGCACACCAGTGAATCTGGTCCTGTGAGGAGCTGGAGATCTAACCTGTTGACAAACTGGCCAAATTTTCAAGCCAGAGTACATGGATATGTCTTTGACTAGAAAGCTTCTGCTTCCCTGTTTGCTAAATAAAAGGTAGAGGAGCACATACTTCTGTTAATCCCGTCAAACATTTCTCCCGCTCCAGCTGCCGAGACCGGTGCTCATCGGACTCGTCAGGGGAATCAAGAGACAGCGACTCCAGAAAGAGGTTTTCTGTGGCGCTGCACCGATCGCTCTCCTTCAGCTTAGACAGTGACCGATCGTCAAACTGAATGGCATCTGAATCAGAGTAGGATCTTGACCCCATCGGACGAGGCGCATGAAGGTTCCCCTGGGTCGTAAATGGACGAAGGTTACTCTCCTTCTGGTCACACAGAAAGCCACCTCCTCTTCGTGGGCTGACCTCTTTCTGAAGCTGGAAACAAGGCAAATTTAAAGAACTGCAATTACTCAGGTAGCGTGTGGCACACTGTGTCTATACATACACAAAACAATGCATTTGTGTGTAATCTGATTTTTAAGGAAACAAATCAACATTGACTGTTATTTATAAAGCAATCTTGATACGAGATCCTAAAGCAATACAAGTAGAAGCTCAAGGAAGGGTCAGTGACTTGGAGTCTCGTCAAAACAAACATATTTTTCTTCTGTGGTCAGCTTGCACTTTTTATGTACATTACTTATTTCCAGAGGTGGAAAATTCCACTTAACGAATGACAAAAGCTTCGCTTTACAGATGGTCTAGCCCTAATGCATGGCTAGACAGTTGGCTATTTGTACAGAACAGCATTGTCAAAGGGATGAATTAGGCACACAAAGCATGTTTGAAGAAAATACATATTTATACTAGGGACACCAAAGCTATTAATTCTACACTTTGTAAAAACTGGGTGAAGAGAGAGTGAACCACTAGTGAAATTGCCAATCGTAAAATTAGATTATGATGTGATCAACTTCTCTTTTAATTGTAAATACAACAAGATAGATGAAGTGATATTTTCAAATGTTAATGTCAGCAGGAATCCAATATGTCACTGATGTTTTGCTAAGATTAGTGACAATAATGTGCAAATGCAAGTCATTCCCTAGGACACTGGAGACTGAGGACCTACAAAACATGTTATTTTAATCTTGCTGCATGTGTTTGGAAAAATAAGCAGAGATCATATTGCCTAATGTAGATCAAAACATTTTAGGTCCCAAATGATGAAAGTTGCACTTGGGCTGAAATCAGTAAGATTTTTGCTTGATTTGGGTCTACAAGGAAGGGAATGCATCTTCATGATATACAAAATCTGAAACAGTTTTATTAGAAGGAGCTAATTTAAGGTATCCTACGAAGGTAGGGGCTGGAAGGTATATCTCAAGAAATCGTGGAGCACATTCTCCAGAATATGGGCAAAACCCAAAGCAAGGAGAAGTGGTAATCACATGCTTTCTCTATATGCAGTTCAAATTGCAAGCTCTTCCAGATTTTCAGAGATCCTATAAGGATAATGATCTGGGAACATTTATGAGAAAACAGTACAGATTACTAGCTTGCTCTCTGAATCTCAGACAGCTGACAGGAAAATTAAAGTGAGAAATACTGATCTAATTTTTCAAGAGTGACTAATGACTTTGAGTCCCCGTGTGTTTATACCTTTAAACACACAACTTTTCACACAGGTGATTTTCACAGAATCACAGAAATGTTAGGGACTGGAAGGGACATTGAAAGATCATCTAGTCCAGTCCCCTTGTTGGAGCAGGAACATTGTGGGTTTAAATATTTGCCAGTGTGCCCTGTGCACAATTGGCTTTAGGAGGACAGTGGAGGGGGATTCTGTAAGGGAAAACAAAGTGACAGTGTACTTGAAAAGAGAAAAAACAACTTTGAGCTCCGAAAAAAAGTAGGTCACAATGTTTTTTATATGTGAGCAGTATTCCCATAACCATCCAGAGTAAAGTATTTTATATATTTTATACATTGGAGTGGGCTTCCACCTTAACAAACATGCATTATTCAGGAGCTGTGTGAAAGCAGACAGGCACAAAGCATTAGTATGAAATGTGGTACACACACTTCTGCTGTCTCTTAGACTCTGTCTTCCAAACATACACACTGGTGTAGTCTCCTTATCCTCTACGTATTGCCATACATGGAATACACACAGAAAAACCCCAGGGAAAAGGACTTCAGAGATATATTAATTGTTTCCATATAAAGCAGGGCACAACTGCAATCTGAGAGGATATTCAACTAAAAGCCTTCAAATATTTGGAAGCTTCCTGTCACACAGGGAAATGTTTGATTATAAGCAAAGATGGAGTTATGAAGTTTTGCAGGCAGGTAGCCAAGATTTCAAATGCTACTCTGATCATCTGAAATTAGCTTGATCTTTTATTTCCCTTATATATTGCTAATTCTGTGTATGACTCTGTTGTACAGAAAATATGTAGTTGAACCCTAGAGGTTTCAGAATAGTAACAAAAGAACTCAGCTCCAGGAATAGTTAAGAGCTATTTTGTAGGCTCTCCCAAGATGACACTGAGAGGTTACATCAGGTTTAAAGAGAATTAAAGGCTAGGTAACATTAACAGAGATTTCTCTGTCACTTCCTTCAATGTGCCCTATTCCCAGTCTTCAACCAGTTTAAGTCCCTCAAGCTATTGAGGATATGCTGAAGAAATAATATTAAAAACCACAGTTCATAGGGACAGCAATGTAAACATCCAAAGATGTACCAAGTGACTCCCTAAAGAAAAGTGTGCATCCACATCCATAGCATATTGGGAAATTTTCTGAGTGTCCTTTAATTCCCGTTGTGTGTGAAGGATCCACAGGAGGCAGTTTGGCCACTGAAAATCAACAGCTAGAAATCAGGCCAGTTCTCCAGCCATGGAGAACTTGGCACCTCCTGCCACTGAACCCTGGAAAATCAGGTAATTTGGATGAAGAGCTCTGTTACAAGCCTTCCTAGCTCATAGGCATTGGTCGTTGCATCTTAGGAGACGTGCTAGTGGGCTGCATTATAAGGGCTAGCTGAACAAGCTGCATGAACTTCAGATAAATGGGAGATTAAAAAAATCCAGAATATTGTTTGTTTATATATTGAAATTTAGTTTTCTTGGTCTGTAAAACTTTCATATTGGTCACCGCTCACTCAGACCTACACTTCTGGCAGGGATTTTAGATATATTCTTAGAGTACAGCGTTTTCCTAATTGCTTCTCTGTGGGTTTAACAGCCATAGGTTAAACAGGTTTAGTCTTGCACTCACACCTGGTGTCTTTTTCTTTAGCTTCTTGTTGCAGCCCACACATGGGAACATGAGATCTAGATAACAAACGTTTTTCAAAAACAAGTTATGAAGTTACACCAGGCTTTCATCAGCTTAACCTGTGAAGCTACTTTGTGCTTCATTCAAGCATAGTGCTCCCTAGAGAGCATGTACAAATTTGGTGCCATTCCATTTCTGATGTCCTAAGGACAGAAAGTATTCAGTTAATTGAGGACCCACAATTTGGTTGTTTTTCTTACTTCTCCTGGAATGCATGACTCAGAGCTGAAAAATGTTCAGTCAAAAATGTTGTGTTAACTCTCCCTCATTAAACTTTTTATTCTTTGTATAGCTTCCAGTCAGATAATAAACTCATTAGGTATAATTTGTCTCTAACACTAAGCAGATGAAAGTGTGGATGGGCATGAGAAACAAGAGGACAGGTACACAGTTATCAGATTTGCTAATGATAGCGGAGATGTGGACAAAATTAATGTGACCAAGGTCAGAAGGGTCTTCTGAATATTTAGTATTGATAGCTGTTTGTTACCAGTCAGGGTTCTTCATGTTAACCACCAGGTTCCTTTACTAGAGAAAAAGAATTCAGTTGAGACCGAATAGCTGCAGCATCTGCATCTTTGGTGGCTAATTCACAGCTGAACAGACTTTGTTGGCAGGAAGCTGTATATCGAACCTTGAATAACCCTGCATGTGGGATTGAGTGTTTTAGCACGAAGAGATGCACACAAGCTTTCAAACAGAATGAATCGATGTGACCGAGCCTGTCCAGGGTAATTGAAATGAGGCAGGAAATGGCCTTTAACCTGGAGTTGATTTCTCATAAGTGGTCTTTTATAGGGATTATGAGCATTTTCCTTCTACTCCCTTGTGTATGTAAATTGTTTTGGAGCATGAGAAACACTGATGTAGTCAAGGAACTAAAATTGTTCCTGTGCTGCTTCCTAATACAGTCCCTTGACCTCGGCCTGGGTGCAGTAATGGTGCAATGCCTCATGCCTGCAGCCAGCCATTGCTCACCCAAGATAATTCCTTACCTGCTCTATCCGCCTGAGCAGCTCCTTCTTTTGACGCTCCCATTCTCGCCGGTCTCTATCAAGCCTGTCCAGGAGCTCGACCTTTTCACGGTTCCAGTTCTTCTCACTGTGCTGGATTTGCCAGCGGAGGTCCATCACCACACCATGACTCTCAGCCAGAAGCTTCTTGTGCTCCTCTCTTTCCCTTTTAAAAGCTCCCCTTGCATCAGAAGTGAGGCCTGTTTCTCCTGAGATGGTCGCACTCTTCCCTTCCAGCTGGCATGAAAATGAAATGTTACTAGGACATTAAGCTTTCTGCGGTGAACACCTGTGTCTGACAATTAATTTGAGTAAAAGACCTAACTCCACAAAGGTAATGGCAAAATTATGGCAATTCTTACAACTTAGGATCTCAATAAATGATAAAATACATTCAACTTGAAAAAAGTTTAAAATCAAGATAGTGAAAACCATAGTAAATAATTTCTCAAGCTTTACCAGCTCATGCTATTAAGACATCCGTTATGATCTTTCTGTTGGGAGTGTGGGTACCAGCAATGAAGGAAACATGGAGATAAACTCCAGCCTCAACAATCACCAGGACAATGTCCTCAGCCACTGCTCTGCTTTTGTGCTCTCACTCAGTACACCTGAAACCTAAAGACCATGAATTCATTTTCTGAAGAGACTCTTCCCAGAACAACCCTCAGCAATGGTCTTACCACACAGCTCTTCACACTTCACAACAAAATTGGGTGTAAGCAGCAGCAGCAGATGTACTAAGATCACCCCTCATATAATCTCTGTGGGTTCTGGTGCCTAAACTGATTTCTAGGGCAGTTAGCTGATGCTACTTTCCCTCCCTTCTCTTTCACTTCATGCTCAGGGATCAGCTCAACCTGATCAGAAGAGCTGGCCAAAGGTAATTTATTCAAAGGAAAATGCAAGCTCAATGAGGTGTCAGGAGGTCTCTAGTTCAACCCCTGCTTCCAGCAGGGTTGGCTCTGAGATCAGATTGGATTGTGCAGAACCTTGTTCGATTGGATCCTGACAGGGACTGCACAACCTCTCTGGCCAACCTGGGCCACTGCTAGACTGCTGTCAGAGTGAAAAAGGCACTTAATGGTTTTGTATAAGTTCAAGCGAGTGAAGAATTTATTCCTGAAGCCTGACCTTTTGTTGACAACTCAGAAAATGTGTGAGTGACTCAGAATGGGATACATCTCCATCCCATGGCTCTGCAGGTGAACTGGAATGAAAGGCAGCAAAAACTCATTTCTGCCTCTGAAGTTAAAGTTGCCCTCAAAAAACAGAGGCAGCAGGTCTTCTGGGAAACAAGCTCCTTTAGCAAGAGGAAAGCAAAACATTCTCATTGCCCCATGTGGAAAGCAAGCTCAAACTTTCTGAGCAAAGAGAACTTCAGACCGGATTCAGGAGTGAAGCTTACTATCTCTGGAACAGCCTCCCCAAGTAAATGGCAGAGATGTCATTGCTTGAGTCATTTAAAATTGTACTGAGCTGCAGAGAACATCCTGTTACAGCCACCTGCATTGACAGGGAGATCTTAAAACACCTATGTCCTCTACCACTAATTTCCAAAGTAAAATTATTTTCAAATGACCAGTCAACTGACCAAGCAACCAAAAAAATCAATTTAAAAAAAGCAGCATCCTATTTTAACAAAGTTGACATGACATTCTCTTTCTCATACTCACCCTATTTGTGCAGTGTAAATTTGTTGGACCCACAGTGATGTGTGAGAGGCTGTCCTGCACACAACAGCATGGCTCAGTGGCAGACCAGAGGTGCCATGGTGCAGAAACAGAGAACATTCCAGGAGAAACACCTCTGTGTTGCAGATCAATGAGGAGAGACACCATCCTGGGCAGTGCAACTCCTCGAGAAGTTGGTGAGCTTTGCTGCTTCCCTGCTCACTACCCAGCACATTGACTACTCACACTTTAGTTCAGCAATGTGTAAAATGATTGCTGCTAGCTTCTGAAATCACTTCAGGTAATCATGGAATCATAAAATCATAGAATTGTTTGGCTGTTGGAAGCGACCTTCAAAGGTCATCTAGTCCAACCCCACTGCAACGAGCAGGGACATCTTCAACTAGATCAGGTTGCTCAGAGTCCTGTCTCCAGGGATGGGGCATCTACCACCTCTCTGGGCAGCCTGGGCCAGTGTTTCACCACCCTCATTCTAAAAAATCTCTTCCTCATGTCTAGACTGAATGTCCCATCCTTTAGTTTAAAACTATTACCCATTGTCCTGTCGTAACAGGCACTGCTAAAAAGTCCGTCCCCATCTTTCTTATAGGCCCCCTTTAAGTACTGAAAGGCCACCATAAGGTCTCCCTGCAGCCTGCTCTTCTCCAGGCTGAACAACCCCAACTCTCTCAGCTTGTCCTCACAGCAGAGCTGTTCCAGCCCTCTGATCATTTTTGTGGCCTCCTCTGGCCCCTCTCCAGCAGGTGCATGTCATGCTCAGATGTACTAAATACTGTTTGTATGAATATCCTGTAAATCAAATTCATTCTTTTATTTTTTTGAATAACAAAAAAATATCAAAATGTTGAACCTCTCTCCCCTTACACCACTAAGTTCTTCACCACCACCAGGCAAATTCTCAGCCTTTCAGCTAGCTAACAAGAAAAGCAGTGGAGCCCAGGCCATGCTGCCTGTGAAGGGCAGGAAAGCTGAGAGGCAGTGGGGAGTAAGAACATGTTCCAGAAGAGCGATATCCCAAGAATGCATGGCTGTTGTTAGGGTGCTGTGCCCAAGCTGCCAAAATACAATAAGTTATCCTGTGTCAGACCACAGGCTCACCCAGACCAGAGCCCTGGGTCTTGCCCCATTTCAAAAGCATATAGGAAGTCTATAAGAAAAAACATACAAGTTCAGAACCAAGGCAGGTATAGTGATACACCTTCAAAATAATTTTCTGGTGTTCAGTGATTTGGGACCTAAAACCTTCTCCAGTCAGAGGGAGTGTCTTTGGACTTGGAAGACAATTCTAAGTGCCTCTAGAAGGTAGAACAATCTTCTTGGCAGAAAGAGGCCTTCTGCCTCAAATCATGGGGGCAAGGTCCATTGGTGGCTCCTTAGCACAAAAGTCTAGATGCAACTTTCCTAACCCTGCTAACTGCTAAGGGTGGCCGGATGCCCCTTTGTGTGCACCACAGTTTATATTCCCTCCAAGCATCCTGAAGCTGGACCATTGGTCCGAGTCCTAGTGAGGGTTCTCAATGTGTAAGCAGGGTTTGACCCCTCATACTAACTCCCTCCTTCTTCCAAACATTTCTCAGTTCCCAAAATACTGGGATTTCTCACTTGCTCAACTGGAGGCTAAGAATTACTGGGACTACTTATTGGCTCAGAGTTATTGCAATCCCACATTTAGGAGCTATCTCATTATTTCTTATCTTAAAAACTATGCCTAAGGATCCTTCTGCTAAATAAGATGTACATGCATTTCTGACAATCAAGACTTTTATTTTTAATGATATATAGTGTTAAAGCTCCAGAGCAGCAGGCAACAGTACATTGTCACTTCTGATATGCAGTGCTTTTTTATCAAGAGTTTTCTTTCATTTTTTTTTCAGTTTCTTTGCTATAGCACCAGTTGAAGCAGCAAAATGCAAAACTATTGCCAGTGACTATTAATTAGGCATTGACTCTCTTGAAAATGCTCTTGTTAATTAACCTACTCCTTCACAAAAAAAAGTGGAAAACAGCAGCAGTGAAGACAAGAGTGGAGACTAGAAAGGCCTTGATTCTCTATGGGCTTGTCAAGGGTTTGGCAGCTCTATAGCCCCCTGTGGTGGGAGTGCTGGACAGCCCGCTGCTTCATCACTAACAATCAAAACAATCAAATGACATCATGAGGGGTTGTCCTACCCACATTGACATGACAGACTTGGCTATTTAGTTGAAGATATTGTTAAGCCACATATTGGTACAGAATAGCAAAAGATGTTAACATTACTATAGGTAATGCTGATATTTTACATGTTATTCACTAGCTCCTCCCATTTTGATCCTGAAATCGAACCTATGACAAAAGCACCCCGTATTTTGAATCCTTAATATTAGTTCAAGTTAAATTTATGTTTATTTCTATTTCAGGCTTATTATATTATTATTTTTATATTTATTTTTTAATTGCCTCCTTGTAATTGTGAGCAGGTACACCAGACCTCAGTGGGACACATATTGTTTGCTCTATCCTAATTTACATTCTAGGGATTTATGTGCTATCTTTTTGCTGCTGCTGCACTAAGGACCTGTTTTTACTGTGAAACTGAAATTCAGTTTGGGGTGCTGGCTAAGGAAGACAGTTTTATGTCTTAAGCATTGACCAGTTTCATTCTTTTCATTTGCTGGAAAAAAGTAAAAAATAACATCCATGACTCGATAATTACCACATGTGATATATTATTACCAGTGGAACAGCAGGAGTAGCAAAGAGCCTGATAAGGCCACTAGAAGGAAGAATGCAAATCTATCTTCTCCCTGAGCAGGAATGGCAGCACTGTCCTGCTTACCAAACATGAGCCAAAGCAGAAACCTGAGAATATATCACTCATGCAAATGCAAAATATGCAAGCTCTAAATTGGCAGTTTGTTGTCAAACTAACTTTCACTAAGTTTTGTTCTTTTTTGCCATCTCAAGCTTATGGTAAATCTGTCATCAAGGTTTTATTTTGAGAGGAGTGAAAATGGGGATGGATTTTGTTTCCTTTTTCAAGTGATCAATTTTCTGGAAATGTGTGTGGACTAAGAAGCAGCTGAACTGATAATTCGAATTTGTTGACAGAAAACTCAGCCAAAATGAAAGCTTCTTCCTTCATTCTGGGAAAGCAGCCTACAGTACCTCGGCAGGAAAAGCAGCACTCGCATCTCAGCTCTGTGCGTCAGAGTGAGTCTCCAATGCTCAGTAAATCCTCCTAAATGTACCAGCCTCCTGGCAGTGAAATTTTTTATTATATTTGTCCTCTGCAGAGAAGCTTTGCAATTACAAATCTTTTTCTCAGGACCTGAACATACTAATTCTCCCACCCCTCCCCTCCTGAATGCGAAAAATTAGAGCTTTTATGCCACCAGCTTTGGAAATAAACCCTTGTGGGGATTTCACTGATCTCTTTTCATATTGCTTCAGAAACAGTACATCTTCTGTGAACAGCCATACGTGACACTGAAGCACCTGGCACCAGATTTTATATACACACTTCTAACAGTATCCCATGGTGGGTAGTTAGAGCTCTCTCTTCAGTGGGGTAACATCCCTCACTAATGAGTAGCTTTTAAGAGCTGGTTTAACGTTAACATCGTGGTCTCACGCTTCAGTATTATTAAATCACTCTTTTCTCTCCTGTCACCTAACACAACTGTTATGTGGCCAGGCACAATGACAAGCTAATTGTGAGCACATCAACAAAAAGAAATTTTATCTCCTATAAATGTCAATAAATACAGACACCTGCAAATCTCATTACCACAGCTGGTAGGTTACTAGCCAACGTTTCTGAGAAAATACAGCATGAAGAGGTTCGCTTCCTTTGTCCTCACCTATATTGCACAGTATCTACTACATGAGCACTCGTACTGGGACAACTGGAATCCAGGAGGCAACTCAAGAGGCAAAGCTTTGCTCAGGCTTTCAGGGCGGGCTTTCTGGCACCAAAGTAAATGGCATAAATGTAGTCCCAATCCTGGCTGTCATAGATTTCATGTTTAATTAAGCAACTCAGCCATTCTTTACCGGTGTTAGCTGTGGGGGATGTTACCTGCTCCAGGTGGCACTTCAGTTCAGTCATCTCCACCTCCCAGGCTGCCTTGTGCAGGGCGTACTGCTGCTGGAGCCCCTGGCGCTCCCGCTCCTCGTCCCGCAGTTCTGAGCGGAACTCATCCAGCAAACCCTTCAGAGCATTCAGGAGCTTCCGATTTTCGCTTGCCTGCCGCAACAAAGCAAGAGAAATGCTGTCAAAGGATGCTTCGTTTTTAGGGGGAAAATGCCTGCAGGCCCACTGCATGGAAGAGAAAGTGCCTTGGCTATCTTTTGCATGAGAAAACTAAGGATAGCAATGCCCAGGGAAGAGGCTGAGTCATCATCTCAGGAGGTATTCAAAAGACACGAAGATGTGGTGCTTAGGGACATGGCTTAGTGGTGGACTTGGAAGTGTTAAGTTTATGGTTAGACTCAATGATCTTAAGGGTCTTTTCCAACCTAAATGATTACATGATTCTGCACTTCTGTGATTCTACTTCTTGTTAGCTCTAGTCCTGAACCACCCATGAAAACCCAAGATACTTAAGTCACACTGAAAAAGGTACTAAGCATCTTTCTGGATTGAGGACGTGTAATAACTTATTTTTTAATACCGTAAACCAAAGCTAGAGTATCATTCCTAAAGTTTGTTGGGTAGCTGGACATCTCATAGATAAGTCACAGCTCAGCACCAAATCTTAAATACTTGTAAACTACATATAAAGAAAAGGGATTAATTTTCAGTGCTTTTGTATTATCAGACAAAATTACTTTGGGGAAAAAAAAAGTGTGGTTTTGAGCTGAGTATCTCTGTTAAGATGTTTCACTAGTCTGTACTTCACATTTCTCCTCTATGGGTCAGGTCAGCCACCTTCCCTCTTGCAGACAGGATCAAAGAGCAAATCCCCATCCACATCTCATTGTGGTCATACTGAAAACGTCTGTGCTCTTGTTCTGGCCAGGAGCCAACAATTGAGTTAAAAGTCTAGCCCAGAGCTGAGATCTGATCTTGGCAAGTACTGAGAGACAGCATGCATACTTAATTCAAATCTCTAATTTTTTTCAATTAGTTTTGGCATTTACTTTCTGCAAATTCCCTGAAGACTTGCAAAACCTGCCATTTTTATGATAAATATTGAAAAACGTTTTTTCAAGATTCATTCTGGATCAGTAAAACAAAAGGTATCCCACTGTTTTTTTGCAGTCATTGAGTAAGAAAACAGAAAAGTGTAACATGATTTATTTATCCAAAATTTAAATAAAATACTCCCAATGAGCCTCTCAAAGACCAGGGAGTAGCCAGAGATTGTATCTGACAAGCTATTCTGAATAGAAAAGACTTTGGAGAAAATTATACTTGATTAGCAAACACAGCATGAGCAGAAAGATGGGAAAGCTTAGTCAACAAATTCAGCATTTAATCACCTGGTTCTTATGAATGTGTTAGGTTCCTTGGGAAGGCCTAAGTCAAATTATCTGTCTCGATTCTTGCATGATAGTCCAATTAATTTTATTTTTATTTATTTTTCCAAGTGGAGGATTCCTGCAATTCCTCTTATCTGATGTTTCATGAAAGTATCTACATGGGGACTTCTTTGTAGACAAGTCAAGTAAACAGATGTCCACAAAAATCTAAATAATTTTCATGTGCTTTTCTCAGTGACAATACCTATAAAATTTTATGCAGGCAACTAAGCTGATTTCATATGCTCATCAGGTTTTTGGCATCCCTGAACCCACCTCACTTTTGTAATCACTGATCAGACACATCATAGTGCCTTTTTTCTTTAAAAGACAAACAAATATGGTCTACTTTTTCCAAGACATTTGGTTCATCAGCAAAAATATGCTAGATGCAGGGAAATGACTGCAGGTGCTCATTGACTGACCAATATTCTGTTTGGGCTAATTAAATGTGATGGTGTACAACACAGGGCTTCATAACAAATGCACCCAGAGAAGCAGAATTAATTCCATTAACATTTAATGCCAATTAGCAGTCTCCTACTATACAGCAGTAGTCTCCATCATGCATATAAGATCACCTACTTTTCAATATGCAATGAGATTTTATGTTTCCACCATGAATTTTCATTCTGATACCCAATTAAGGCTAAATTCTCCAAACATCTCAAGCCCCTTGTGTAGTAATCAGAATAAGAAATCTTTTGAAGATTCGTCCTTAATGTCACAACAGGAGCTGCTGGGTATTGAGCACATCAAAATCTGTCCTCATCCTCTTTGCAAACCCTGACTCCAAATGTCTAAGAAGTGCTTTCATTCAAAAGACACATTCTGTGTTTTCTGGTACGTTGCATAAACCTTTCTCTGGCCAAGTAGTCTAAAGGCTCCATGAAGGAAATTGACACAGAAGAAGAATAAAACCAAATAACACTAAAGCAAGCTATATCCCTTATTCTTGTGCATATATTTGATAGCTTTAGAGTCCTGTAAAATTAAGTGTGCAAAGAAAGAAGTGATGGACTAGTACAGAGAGTAGCCAAAAGAGCCTCATTGTAGGTTTGCAGCCTACTGGGATGAGGGCATGTCTTATTTCTAGAGGCATTACATCAATGTCGCTGTTATGAGACAAGTACCCCAGGTGCCCCTTGGGCTTGCTGGGATTATAATTAACTTGCCAACATAAATCCAGTTTTGGCTACATACTTCTAACTCCTGCAGAGAAGTCTCTTTTGCCTGATTTCGTATTTACAGTCTGAAGTTGGACAGGTCTGTGAGATTATTTTTCTGTGTTGCCAAGCTGGAGTGTTTTTGGAGAACAGATGAAGTACTTCTGAGACAATGTGCTCTGAAATACATTTACATCTAGACATTCGTTAGATTTCTGCTGGTAGAACTGCCAAACATCTTCTGCATAAGTCCCATAGATACAAAACAAGGATTGTTACAGCCTTCCATTCCTTCCAGGGATGTTGTCCAGGCAGAAGAAATGGGTTATGGCTGTGATTTCCTGGACAGTTTCCCATGCAAGAAGTTAGTACCTTACTAGTTACCAAACTTTAGAGCCTGGAGGAATTTGACTGATTCACAATTGACCTAAGACAAGAGAATTACTAAAGCAGATTAAAGCCTTGTTGCATGCACACCTCAGGATTTATAGGTAAAGGGAACAACAGCTGACAATAAGTAAAAACGTAGTGTATCTCAATTAAATTCTAAGACTTTGGAGTCTGTACTACACAAAGTCCATCCCAGAGATGGGAGACTTCAGCTCTAGAAAAGTCTGGCACCACAGCAGTTTTTGAAGCTTGGTTCTGCTTTTAATCACAGTTATTTTCTGGTCTGAGAATTTAACTTAAGAATTTAGCCACAGTCTGGTATTACAAGCACATTAGTAGAACAGTCAATTAAAAACACAAGGTCAGGAACCTAAACAGCAAACAGGAACTGTGCATTTTCTCTGTGTAGTCACAGACCGTGGCAAAAGTGAAGCTGGATCTCGGTGCAAATAATTTTAGTATATTTAGGTCTTAATTACTATTCTTTTGGGCTTTTCTCTTAGCTAAACTTTGAAAACAAATATTGTATGAGCAAAAAGAGATCTAACTGGGGATTTTCTTGACCCCCTCCAGCAACAACATGAGTGTACTGGGTTTTTAATGCTTTTTCCATTGGACCACAGATGTGTAAACTCTTCTTCCTCCGCTGATCTTGCACCATCCAACGGGCACCTCAGCCTTTCCACTCAACTGAACCAGAGCTCTTCCTTTTTCTGCAGGCTATTCTTTATGATCTCTTACTACACACATAGAAACTCTGACTCACAGCAAGCCCTCTGCCACTGTGTCACCAGCCTGACTTGCCTGTGTATCTCCTGCCGGTGATCAGACCTGACTCTTGAGTCCTTGCCAGTTCCTTGCCCAAATCTTTCAGCAGCGTGCCCCAGCTGCCAGCCAAGAGATAACGCCATGAAGAGAAAGATGAATTGGCTCTTCTCAGAGTCCACATCTACTCTGCCTCTCATCAACTAACCTTTTTTCTCCATTTTCCCCTCTGCTATTCCTTCATCACTCCACACAATGGCCACACAAAATTCCCAGACAAGTGAGATGTGTACTTTCCACCTAGTCGAGTACCTCAAATCACAATAATACAAAATTAGAGGTTGCTTTTTGAAATTAAGGCTGCAGGGTTTATCATTTCTTCTCAAAACAATTCCGCTTTCCAGGCAGAGTGAGAAAGTCAGCAGCAGAGTGCAGGTTGAAAATACAAGCCATTAAATATTAACGTTAAAAGTTAAAAATAAATATGGGTTACTTCAAGTTACCGTAAGCTCTTTATTTTTTCTGACCTAGTTATCTCAGCCACTCCTAGACTATTATAAAATTTCCTTCCTAATGTGAAACAAGTGCTGATGTGTTTCATCTCAGAGCTTGTCAGGCAGAACCAGCATCTTAGGTCTCTCCTGGGCAGATGCAAACCTTAGAGGCTTCCATCTTCACCACTCACACTCACCCCAAATTCCCTATATAAACAGTGCTTACTTCTAGCTGAGAGCTTAAGGAAACTGCAGAAGACCCCAAAAACCCTGGGTGTTTTTCAGCCCAGCCTGACAAGTCAGTGGTGTACTGGGGGACGTGCACTGGTGAGATCCACCCCTTCAGGAAGGACCGTGCTCTGGGTCTGCTGATACTTTCAGAGCTTTTGAAGCGGGGACAACACAGGCAAAGTGGTTTCTTGCTCTAGTTATGTTTAGTTAATGTGTTTTGGGATCATATATGAATGAAGTGGAGCTGATGTTTATGGGTGAAAGTCTGCATGTATGTAGATGTGTGTAGAGCAAGGATCAGGGTCGGTGTGTAGAGGACAGGACCAGGACCTGTGAGGTTTGTGAGCATGACGAAGGTCTTGCATGTGTGAAGTTTGCAGGGCCAAGCCATCCACCATAGTGAGATGGACAATTCAGTACAACTGATACTAAGGGATGTGGGAGCAGAGCTTGGCTCTGGCAGAGCCTTGATGGCCAGGAGGTGTGCAGGCAGCTAGTCCTCTGTTGCAGTCCTCCAGAAGACACTTCTGATGCCCTGAATCTAGGACAGCAGCAGAATTAACTTACACTAAGGCTTCCTAGTTCTGTGCCAGAGAATAATCATAATCCTTTCTCGCCATTGACAAATACAAGTCCCGTAGCACTGAAAATTGGTTTTACATGCCTGTCAATAAACGCAGTGCTTGTTAGAAGATTCACTAGCGTGAACGGGCAAAACAAGTAATAGTGCTCAAGATGAGAAATATTTAGCAGGCTCACCGACTCTTGCAGTGTCAAAATAACACTTTTTTCCTAGTTGGAAGGCAAGAAGCCTATTTTACCTTCATAAATCCATCTGGATATCATGCAATATTCAACATCAAGAGGTGGTCTGTTCTTATGGGTCATTTCTTTAAGCAAGATTACCTGGAACTGCTGCATTAGAATATCATTCAGTGTATATAAAAATGAATTATAAGCATCTCTACTTCCAATTTCTGCCACCTCGATTGAGATTAATTCCTAAGCAATGATTATTTCAAAAAGGATCTAATTTATTTGCATGTTCTTGGTCATTTTAAGAGCTCTATGTGGAAAATTAGTACATGACAGACTTTGTACTGAGATAGTGCGTTGGTTTATATTTATTTTACTCATTTTAGATTAAATCAGCCTACAGATGGAATGCAGTTAAATTATGTGCTCAGGAGCATCTATTCCACAGCCTTCTTCAGCCTCTGTGAGAGAGGAGTTTGCTGAGTGGATGACAGTGATGGGGCCGGGTGACTGGCACAGTATATCCTCAAAATCAGCAATGTCTAACCTCCCACAGGATCAGTAACACTAGAACCTTTCCAAATGCCAAACTGATCAAATGAAAACTACCTTGGTAGCACACTTCACAGAAAAGAATAGCTAGAGAATGGAGTTGTCAGCTAGCACTGTGAAAAAGGAAAAAGCAAAAGAGTACATAAACTTAAAGCAGAATATGAAGTAGCATAAAGACCACAGATCTCTACAATTTTTTGTTCAAACAGAAATTCTGACTGAGGGTGCAGACTGAACTAGAGAGGCACGTTGCAAGGCAGCCTGCGGATCTCCCAGCACCAGCCCAACTTTATTATAGGATAGAGACTTACTGTTGCATACTGTTTATCTATTAGACCATATAGATAGTAAATAAACAGGTTGCATATCATTGTGAGAGTCTGGGGAATTCAAGGCAAAAAACTGAAATGCAAAGACACACACCATATCCAGATCCTGCAGTGAGTTCAGCAATGTAATGTGATAATATAGAGTACGTATTTGTCTGATACCTCTTCCTGTGGAGCAGACTCCCACGACAAAGGCCTGGATAGAGATGGGGCACAAAGCACAATGCTTCAAGGTCTTTTCCACTAAATTTGTGTTTTACACAGAATTCTTACTCCATTCTACTTATGATTGCAAATAAGTCCATGCAAGGATTTTTTTTCATCTGAATTATTTTCTGTTTTACAAATATAAAAAGATGCTTCTGAAGAACTGTTGGAAGCCCTACGTCTGTCCCCTTTTAATGTTTGCTATTATTATTATTAGGACTGCTGGTATATTAAACGCACAAAGGAAAAAGCTAGGATATATGGCAGTGCTCTAAAACACACAGACAGGGCACAGGAGATGTTGGGGAAAAGTCAGCAGGATTAGATTTTAGGCATTTAAAAACAAGCCCAGTGACAGGAAGGAACTTTTGCATTGTTTTCCCATCGTCTCTAAGGGAAACCTTAAATACATGTGCTAGTTTCTTAGATTACTTAAAGGAAATAAAATCACCTCTTCTTGCTAACTTGACAGTGGAATACAATAGATGTGCTCAGGCAAGAGAAGCATGTAAATTCTGCAAACCATCACATACTGATAGATGTTTCTGGGCAAACAGCCACAAGAGGAAATAGGATTTTTCACTGATAGCATCTGCCAACAGGAGAACAGTAATCACATGGCTCCTGATTAAATATAAATATAATGGATGAAATCCACTCTAATTGCCGTGTAGCTAGAAGTGTTTTTACAAGTATGATTCTAGGTGATTTAGCACAGCAGCAGAAGAAAATGAACTCCCTTGGAAAATCCAGAGTTTCCATTCCCAGGGCATGATACACAAATGGTGTAGTACCTGTTTCCGCTGCTGCAGTAATTCTGCAGTCTGCAGCTGTGGTCCATGATCAGTGCTCTCTGTGGTGGGACATGGGGAGAAATCTGTCAGTGCAAACACGACGTCCTCTTCCTCCTCCTCTTGCTCTGCATCATCTTCTTTCTGCTCAGACTGAACGCCGAAGTCTGGGAGGGCCTCAGGGTGCTCAGTCTAAAATGCAAATGATGGGACACATCAACACTCCTTTGACATGATGAGAGGGCTGGAACACCTCTCCTATGAGGGAGGGCTGAGAGGGTTGGGGTTGCTCAGCCTGGAGAAGAGAAGGCTCAGGGGAGACCTTATAGTGGTCTTTCAGTACTTAAAGGAGGCTTATAAGAAAGACGGGGACAGACTTTTTAGCAGTGCCTGTTACGACAGGACAAGGGGTAATAGTTTTAAACTAAAAGAGGGGAGATTTAGACTAGATATGATGAAGGAATTTTTTAGAATGAGCGTGGTGAAACACTGTCCCAGGTTGCCCAGAGAGGTGGTAGATGCCCCATCCCTGGAGACATTCAAGGCCAGGCTGGATGGGGCTCTGAGCAACCTGATCTAGTTGAAGATGTCCCTGCTCATTGCAGGGGGCTGAACTAGACGACTTTTGAAGGTCCCTTCCAACCCAAACTATTCTATGATTCTCTGATTCTCTGAAATTTGTTGAAGGGCTAAGAGAAAGGACTGTCTTCCTCTGCATCTCTGTGGTGGGATATATTGACTTCGATTCAGTAGGGTACAGGAAATTATCTTTGGGTCATGTATGACATGTTGCATATGTGAACACAACACTATGCAGGCCTGCAAAATAGGAGATCTCTGGAGCTGAGAAGATGCGTGTACAACTATAATGCACCATAATTGATACAATCCATCACGCACTAATGAAAAGCTATAGAAGACACTGGTGTATTGTCTGCTGAAGGCATGGACATCAGGAAGTATCCAAATCTAGCACTTTATTGTCCTCTAATGTGTCAGCAAAACACAACTCCAGTAATGACTTGAGGTGGATTGATTGTTAATTAACCAGTCAAAAAATCCAAACAGTGAAAAAATGAAAGCTACTTTGATATTAGAATATGAGCTAGTTTACATAGAAGCAAATTAGGATTGCTGAAGTAAAGTAGAAGCAAATTATTTCTAAATAGCTACTCATCTCTTGTTTCTGACTCATATTACCACAGCAGATGAAGATGTTCATCCACCTTTTGTCTACGAATACAAAACATTCGAGTATTCATCTGAAGCACACTCCTATCAGACCTGAAAGGTTACTTGTGCTGCCAAATGCAGCAAATGTTGAAAAACACTAGGCACGTAAGTATCAGAAATACTGAGAAAAATTACTTAGTTGACTTAGCAAATAGTTTCAGAATTGCATGAACCTGTGAAATAAATGTATTTCTCTCAAGAATTTTGCACAAAATGTCAGAATGAGCAAAAACTTTTTTCTACTTATTGTTTCTTCAGGTTAAGTTTCCAAAGCAAATGGCAATCCTGGATGTGCAACTCTACACAGTTTAGCAGCACCCTTCTTCACAGCACATGTGGGCTGGCAATCACGCTCCTGTTGAGATGTGTCAGCTTGGGGATTCCAGGTTGTTATGTACTTCTGAAATTCCTGATCTTAATTTAGTTGCTACTTGGAAAATCACCATGATGACTACTGGTGTACTGCTGCTGACGGTGACAGACGCGTGCATGGAGAAGAGGAACAAACAAGAATGATTCACTGTAAGTTCCCACAAGAAGCTGTATAATTCTCTTGCCAACACAAAAACAGAGCTTCCCTCCATCTGTATTGCTGAAGGCTTTGTAAGGAACACACTGTGCACACGATGAAAAAAACGACAGCTCTCCACCCATCTAAATAGATTTGACTCCATCAGCTCGCTAATGTACTTTTCTTTCCAAAAATTACACAGGAGTTGTATTGCTGAGACCTAATTAAATTTTCATTTACTATGAGAGAATTTTTCAGGACCAGATGTTTGTACTAGTTAAGGGTTTAGATTTAAAGATGGCTGATCTGTAACATATCATGCAGACTATATTTTAGCACATGCCAACTTAAAAAAAAGGCTTCATGTTTAACTTGACTTGCCTTTAAATCTACATGTAATTATAAAGTTGCTGATGCCACACTGTCTTTACAGTCTACACTTAAAGAAGGGATACCCCAGAACCCCCACTACTTGCAATTCCATTGGATTAATAAGGTGGGACAGTTACCTCTAAGATGTCCTCCCCTTCCTCCTCCATTCGCTTGCCTTGCCTCCAATGTTTCAACAGCCACTTCAGTTTGACGTAGAGGAGAAAGGTGTCCTGCTTGAAATGCCGGAGCTCTTGCTGCAGCAGACTTTTCTCCTGGCTCCAGGTCTTCTCTTCCAGTTTGTTCTGCAAAGTCAAGCTCTGCACTTCCAAGTCTTTCCTCCGCAGGGTCTGCATATGCTCCTCCTCCAGCTTTAATGGAATGACAGACACCATGTCAATGAGGTGGTGACCTGGGGCAGTCTCCAGGACTTGTACTTTGATGGGTGAGACAAACTGAAATCTCTAGTTTTCATCAGTAGTGAGTAGCTATTGAGTTTGGCTCACTAAGTCCCTCAGCAGTTACGACTGTTGAGGAAATTAGAGGACAACAGCTGATAAGCTTAGATAACCACATCCAAGTAACCTGCTGTGGAAGTGGACAGTTTGTTTAGTTTAAAGACACATGAGACCTTTGCTGCTGCTTTTTATACCACTGTTTTCCTCTCTCTTGATTGCATACCTGCAGTGTGTTCCCAGCACAGCCACCACCCCACACTGCTGCACATATCACACCTGCTGAATGCATTTGCAGTCATTCCTACAAGGTGGGACCACAGCTGCCCTTCAGACAACTTGGAATGTTATCCTTGCCTCTTGCCTCCCCAGTCATTGACGCATCCTTTCCTCTGTGGCTACATCTCCCTCTTCTTCTGAAGGGGCAACGCCTCCCAAGGAACCACATTCAGTATTTCAGGTACAACTACTGGTCCCTTACTTCTCACAGTGCATACTTGGGAGGCACCTGAATGACTCACAGTAAACTGTTTCTCATTCTGATATGACCAGATCAGGGACACATGCAGGAACCAAAGAGACGGCAATGGGCTGCAACTCGGTATTCACCACTTCTCTCAGTTTCAGTACTAGAAGCACCAAGAAATGCTCATTCTTTGGAGCACACGTATAATTACATCTGTTTCAACACAAGGCCACCTGAAACATTATTCTTTAAATTTGACTTCTCCCTCAATATGTCAAAACCAACCATGACATTACCTGCACGCAATAGCACATGTAGAAGTTATTTGTACAACATCTCATATTCTACATGGATGAGATGATGTTTTCAGTTCAACCAAGTTGTGGTTCACATTTATCAAGAAAAAACTGATGGAAAACAAGTACAGAGCCACTGCTAACAGATACCAGTTGCTACCATTTTCCATTCTATGGAACAACAGCCTCTCCCTTTGCTGACCAGCTCCATAGATGAAGTCTATGAAAGCCACAGTACACTAATGACCATGATGATTTAAAATGTAAGAACATACCCTGCAACAAACATTCAAACAGGAATGACGAATACTTCAGAGATTCTTCTTCAGGAGCGTGGAGCCCCTGGCAATTAATACTGCTGAGAAATACAGGCTTGATTTACATGGCAACATTCAGATGCTTCTGATACAGGCTACTGGTGCATACTAGATTGTTTACTAAGGACTTTCCTGCCCTTTAAATGATGTGCTCTGGCATAATGCAAATTCTCAGCACCTATGCTCCTATGCCTTAAAAATTCCCGATTAAATTAAAATTATTTACAGTAGTTGTTAGCTTAAATGGGTTAAAATGCAGCTTAAAAGTAGTTTGGAGCAAAATTAGATATAATGGCCCAAAAAACATACACACAACTCCTAATAACACTTACAGAGATTGTACACTGCTAGCACACATCAATTTGATACCATTAAACATTGCCCAAAATGAAATAGGAAAAAAAGGAGTTCTTTAAAATTTAATTTTTACAGGAAGAAGCAAATTTTGTGGTGATGCTGGTTCTTCCACCAAATGAAGTTATGGTTAAATACAGCAAAGATCTGAGTCATTTCCACCAGAAATCCCGGAAGAGGATAAAAAAGGAACAATATCAACAGGATGGGCATAATGTGGAAAAAATGAAGAATCCAGAAGATGCTTTTATTCTTCTGTTTCTCCTGGCTGCCAACATGAATAGCTAGCTTTGATTTTGCTGCATTTTTCATTGTTTTTACAAGCTGTTATGATCTGAGTCCCCGTGGTCACAAATTCTTGCAGAAGACCCTGGTGTACTTCACAGAGTATTATGCTTTCAGTAGATAGCTATTGCAAAAGAAAAGAACTTTAAGAGGCAGATATAGCTTCCAAAAAGCTTTCATGGCCAAGGCAACTAGGAAGGAAATCAATTTACTGGTTGCCTTCAAAAGCCTCCATGAGAAAGCTCCCATGGAGATCGACTGGAAATTAAAGCTACTTATGAAAAAACAGATACCACTTGGGCATAATGAGATTACCTGGCACAAGGATAAATGCTTTACACCAACAATTATGCTGAATTTAGTCTATGAAGTACATTTAAAAACAAATCTTCAGTTAAGAGCCAAACAGCCTGCAAAAATTAGCAACAGATACTTTTCACTCTAGGAGCAGGAGATCACAAAATGATTTACTAATATGTTCCAGCATTCAAAAGAGTAGGGGAGACCATGTAATGAAATATGATTTATTCACCAGTTATGAATTAGAGGGTTGGAAGCATGGGGTACTGAGAAACAGAAAAAAAGTCCTGATTTGTGTCTCAGTTATGAGTGTGTAACAGCTCCTCCAACTTCTGATAAGTACTGGCTTTTCTTTGGGCTAGAAAGTGTCAGAATAAGGCACAGAGCCAAAATGCACTCCCAGATATGAAGCACATCCTTTCTGAGCCCACAGAGAACTGAAGGGGCTGATATAATTCCCCATGCAGTATTTCACATCTCTACCTCGACTTCCCCCACACAGGGGAGGGCAAATCTTGTCTCTACCAAGCAGAGAAGCCAGATTCAAAGTGGCTAATTAGGCTTGAGTTTATATTTTCCCAGTTTCCAGATTCTACATTTATTCAGATGAGCTCAAACAGGCGCAGCCATCAGGACACAAGTTCCCATGGTCCTGACAAACAGGGTCCACACCACACGTTATGGTCACGCGTCTCTCCCAGCAGGCAGGTGTTGTATTTACCTGGATGATCCTTTCTGTAAACTTTTCTTGCTCCTCTCGGTGAAGTCTTGTCTCCTGCTCAAGCTGAGCCTGAAGCTCCTGTATCGATACATTCTGTACAGGTAAAACATGGGAATCCCTGAGCTCATCAGCAGGATAAAGGGATAGATTTAGCAGAAAACATGTCTCCGGGGTGTGAAAAAAAAGGAAAAAAAGAAAAGAACTGCAGGACAGACATCTGCACAACTCACGGTTATCAATAGTTAAAACCAAAGCACAGTGTGCAAATAAACAGCAATGCCCTAAATATGTGTGGGAATTTCCTGTGTGGCTTCTGCTGAAAACTAAAGCTGGGATCCTTAAGTTACGTTCTGGATATTCCCTTCAGACCTCTGCTCTGAGTTCGCACTTGAGTAGCTGAGACAGCTCACCATCAAAGACATTTGCCAGATGAGCTCCTGTTTACAGGATTACGTATTCGGTGACGTATTTCTTTATGATAATTAAAGCTATAAAATTTTAATATCTCTGCAGAAGATGCATCTAGTGAGCATATATTGAATCTAATTATATATCCATTTGCAACACTTCTGATTAGGCAGTTAATGGGATAGCATTTATTAAACCAACTAAGCATATAAGGTCCCTTTCTTCAGAGGCAAGACAGCTCTCTGCACAAGTCAACATCATTCATTGATTTCTGCTCAAAATAATGACTTCACAAATGTCATAGTGATAAGCTGTGTGAGCCTGAGTTCTGACCAAAATGTTTAAGTATCTTCCCTTTCAGGTCCAACACCATTTAAATCTTAATACTTTCAATTTTATGTTCTCATTAAGTTTGGCATCCCATCCACTTTACTTCTGAAAGTTACTTAATTTGAAAATAAAGACTCAAGAAGGCAGAGTCACAGACCTCATAATTTATTCTATGTGAATTCATCCTGTGGCACTTACATTCCTCATCAGAATTTCCTGTGCCCTTCATTTTGTGTCTCTCACATTGGAGCTGAAACTGATTTGTAAGTACAAAGATGATGCTTGGCCAGACGCCGTCCTCTTCACGTGTGTCCGCAGAAAAACACTACGGCACCAAACTCCTACAGTAAAGATGCATTTAAGAAAGGACTGCTCAGGCTTCAAAGCGTAATCCCAAATTCTCTGCTGGCTGATGTCCAGTGCACTCCAACCTCAGCAGCTGCAAGGACATAATGCAGGTCATGGGACCGCTCTCAGGGGCTGCGTTGCTGTTTCCCCTCCGGCATCAGCCCTGACACCCATCTCCTCTCCCCAGGCATCCCTCCCGCTTCCTGAGAGCAAAACCAGCTGCTGCTGCTCTTGGGGCTGTGGCAGCCCTTACTGGGACACTTTTGGTTACTGAAAACATGTTTGTTGCTGGAGCAGATGCTCATCTCTTCCTCCAGGGAAAAAGGAGATAAGGCAGATGGAAGTATCCCATTAACCAGGACCATACTTCACCGAACAACAAAAGTCATCCTACAGATACCTTCTGGGCCCTAGCGGTTCTTCCTTTACTTGATTCACGTATTGACTTGTGCATGTCTGTTTTGTACCCGAGGAAGAGACACTTCTAGCCCTCTGAAACGTACCACCAGGTAACCAAGTGCACATTAGCTGCCTTATCATCTTGTGCCTTAATGTGTCTGTAGACATTTTTTATTGCACGAGGCCAAAATTCAGTCTCACAAATAATTTGGAAAGAACTGCTTGCAATGGGATTTGCCACTTTTGCACAATCATTTGTAAATCATCAGTTTAATTTTCTCATTCAACAACAGAAAAATTACTTGCATCAGCAATTTCTGTATTCCAGGGGTGTAGTTACTTTTATACTGTCCTAAAATAACTTCTGGCCCTTTGAAGGCAACTGTGAGGCTGATGTGGCCCCTGGCAAAAATGAGTTTGACACCCCTGCTGTATTCTTTTATTCTGATCAGGCTTCTGTAGCAATACAGCAGATAAGAACCAATGTACCTATTTAATTCAGGTGTAATTTAAAAAAAAAAAAAAAAAAAGTGTGCTCCTTCTTTTTTTTAATTCAAAATCAGCAAAAATAATGCAAAGCCGATCTGGTGAAAACAGATATAACATGGCAATGCTCTTCTGTTCACAATAATCACTGATCTTAATATGCCTCTCCTTACAGATTATACATTTAGATAGTTAGAAATATTGTTGGCCTCGGGATTCCTGAAACTGGAAGCTGAATTGAAACATAAAAAGTCACCAGGAAAGTAAGGTTCGAATTTTTCACTATTCCCTTCACACTTGTGTTTTCCAATGAACAATGATTTGCCAAAAGATCATTTGTTCTACTTCAGACTACTATTAATTGGAATCACATAGTTACATATATACTGACAACACTTTATGTCTGCAAAATTAGAGCAAGAAAATTATTAACTCATGCACCGTTTCTACAAACATGCAGCCCATGCAAAGCCAAGTTTCAGGAAACTTGGATGCTGGGATTATGTGATAAATATTGGAATTACTAAAAAGAGATTAAATACATCATATAGGCAGATAGACTATTACATGCACATGAGACAGCACATATCTTTTCACAATTGCTTTGCCTCTTTAAGGACGACAGATTTTTATAAGCAGTAAACATGTTGAAAAGCAGTTAATGCACGAATGCAGAGCTGCACACCTTTTTCCTTCTGCTGGAACCTGAGGACTCTTTGTAATCTATTATTTCATATAATAGAATTTCTACCAGAAGCATTGGAATTAGTACTGCTCAAATCAAGGGAGGTAAGGCTGCTTAAGTGCCTAATAGATTGCTGCCAAACATCTGGATCGTGAATGAAGACTATGTACAATTACATCATGTGATATTTGTATACGCAGATGAGGTAATTCATACTGCACTGATAGACATCTACATATTTATATGTGGATATCAGGCCCCTATGATATAATCAGCAGGGTGTAGTCTGTGGCACAACTGTGGTTTTGTTTTGCTTTTGAAAACAACACTGCTACAAAATGAACACAAAATTGATAACCTGTTAACTTCCATTCTTAGTTTCCTCTGTTGTCATTAATGAATGTGCTACATGAGGAAGAACGGAAAACACCCCGAATATGATGGCCACCACACAACATACCGACACCACAGAAACTCACTACGCGACACGAACTCACTACAACAAGACACACAAACACAATATAACGGGAACTACAAGCTAGTGCCACTCCATCACAGCACCACAGAAACAGCTGCACTTCATCTGCAGCTCAACAGACACTGACAGTTTCCCATGAATCCCAATTATTGTACTTCCAGACCTCCTGCCACCCCCATCCTCTTGGACAGACAGTGCCAAATCCTTCTGTTATCATTCTAGAACAAGTTAATCCATGCTTATGTCTTTACCTCAAGGGGATGTTCAGAGAAAAGTCACCCATGCTTCGGGGGCTTCACCACCACCCCCTCATCACACTGACCCCCTTCTGCCCTGCTCAGCATACTGAAGGCCTTTCAGGTTACTTTCCAGTTGGCACAATCCCACATTTCTGCCATGACTTGATTTAACATGACTGCCATGCACCATGAGGTATGGCTGGGTTTTTCTTGTCTGTTTTCTCCACGCAATCCATGCAATCTCAATTTGCCTGCAGCAACTGTGAACATCAGGTTTCACGGAATCTTTCTTTTTAGCCTTTTTTTTTCTTTCCAAAGGGGTGGAGCAAAATAAGGCCTGAGGAGGCAGGGTAGAAAGATGCTCTCTAGCATTTGTGTGCAATCCCAGGAAGCCAAAAGATGACCCTTTTGTGCTGCTCAACTATATGTTATAATGCTTTGATATTTGGACCTTACATTTGACCACGCAGTCTAAAAGCTGCTACTTTTTTAGACATGACAGCTGACCATTGCATGCACACATTCAACCAGACTAGATAGGAACTTTCAGTGCCTTTTGTATTACTTTTTACATGCAATACACATCTAACTGAGTTCTCAGAGACTGCTTCTGAAGATGCATTCTTCTTCTCATCCCTTAAATATAAATTATGTATATTCCATTTGCTGGTGTACAATAGGCAGTTGTGTGGTTATTTGTCTGTGCTTATGTGGAAAGTCTCTGATTTTGAGAAAACACACAACACTTTACTCCAAATATTTTAAATCCATCTCATTGTATGGGTAGTATACAAAGTCTCACTGAGTTTGGTTAGGACTGGCATATCCAGATTTACATCATAAAGGGTCTTTTAAGCCATTGTATTGTCAACCTTTACGGAGTCTTGCATAGTAAGAAAGAATATAATTCATCAAAGTAAATTATTCTTGCTGCCCCTAATCTTGGTGGGAAGGAATACTGAGAGGAGTAGTTTATCTTTCTTCTTCCCGCAACTTCGCATTGGAGGAATAGTAGACACTAAGAGATACAACTTTGTGGTCCTCTTTTTTTTTTTTTTCAGAAGAAAGAAAAGTCACAATGTATTAAATATTCACTGCTTCCCTTCTGGGAAAACAAAATCTTAAATCAGGCCAAGAGAACAGGATGTGTAAATTTTCAGCACATAGCTGGGAGTTAACTGTGAAAGCCATCCAGCTGAACAGCTCTCACGTGGAATTATGAAAATTGCACAGGAGCACAGATAACCTCAAAAACAGCTAAAAAGAGAACATTCAAAATACAGACAGAAATTCTCCTCACATGTCCAAAATGGATCCATACAAAAGTTTTGATTCAAAGCAAGCGGTGAAGTGACTTACCTAACTTGCATATCACTGTATCAGGTTGGCTCTCACTTAGCCCAGTCTAGAGTAATAGAGATGTTTTATATTTCTTACGGGCACGATAAGTAAGGGAAATGGACAAACAGATTAAGAATGGTCTAAAAGAAATTATCCTTCAGTGTGAGCTCTTCCTACTTATTACCAGACCTTGTGGAAGACTTGCCTTTTAAGACATGCTCTCCTTGTCTACTCTACACACTTTTATTTGGATTCTCTGGTGACAACTTGTTCCTTTTAAGTGAATTAACTTCAGTGGTTCTTTTTCCATAACCTGGGAGTGTCAGAGATTTTGTTACATTTTTCTACACAGAAAAAATATGTAAGTCTTTAAAAGTCATGTATGAAAACAATCCAAATATGAAATGCAAAGATGAGTGCTTTTGCCTTCGGTGATATGTACTTACTCAAGTAAGGGCAGAACTGATATCCTCTGAAGGAACAATCAGAGCTAGGAGATCCAGCTCTATTTAGAGCATCAGGCAACAAACTACATTTAGTCATTTGGAAGAGTGATATTTTTCTTCTCCAGAATGTATTTTTCTTTTTTTTTCTTTTTTTTTTTTTTTTTTCTGAATAAACAGGAGGAGACTGCTTAAGGAAGTTGCCTTTCGATAAAGGGTATTCCATTCGTAAAAAGGGTAAAATTCACCCAACGAAAAATTATTTACCATTTTTCCCACTGGTTCCCATTTGTTGCCATAGTAATCCTTTGATTTGTGCTGGGCCTTTGCTTCATGAAGCATTGTGTTAGCTTTTTCAGCTCCTCTGTGCCTTTTAGTCAGGGCAATTCTCACTTGTTCACTCGCTTTTTCTTTGGATGGTAAAGAATGATTTCCCTCTCCCACCATAACCCGGTTCTGCTAAAATCATGAATAATGGATCAAACATCCACCCCAATGGGCTCCAACCTTCTGCAACAGCAGCTGAATGGCTTGTTTCAGCAAGAAAACAAAGCCCTGCTCTTAAGGCAATTTCAAGATATAATTTCCCTTGGACTGTGACTCTAACCCATCTCTTTAACATGCAAATACTTTCTAATAATACTGTTGCACTAACAACTGTAGTGCAAAGCCCAAACAAAGGCAGATGTTTACAGCTAGGCTACAGGGTAGTTTCAAGCACAAGTCAGTCTGCATTTATTTTGTTTAATCAAATAATTAGGCTCCCACGATGCTCATTTTTAAAAATAGGAGAAATGGCTAAATGGAAGCTACTCAGCATCGCTTGGGAAAATTTACATTTAAAATTCAGCTTGGGAAAAATGAATTTAGAAAAATGGGTTTGCTTGCTTAAAAATAAAATATTTGCCTCACTGAAACAAAATGTGTTCTTTTCATGCTTCTCATACATAGCAAGAAGATCATCAATCAATGTTATCCACTGGCCAGTGTGTGTATTTTCACTTTATAAGTTAAAGCAGACAATGGCTCGTGTGTAGTCGTCTCTGCTGTGTGCATTAAAAGGTTTGAGCCTCCACCTGAAATTTCTGTGGTAATTAAAAAAATAAACCTTTTGTATTTGAATAATATTTTCTCCTGCTCATTCATCTGGCACAAAAAACCACAGTAGTTTTAGCTAATGTGGTGCAGAAAATTAAAAAAGAAATACTAAAAATGACATCATACAAAATTATTTGTAGGAATCTTCTGCTTCACTTGGGTTTGACTATTACAGATTACAAGATTTGAACTGGCTGTCCACCCACTGAAATATTTCAGCATAAAGCAGTGCAATATTATTTGTTGCTTAAGTAAACTTCCCTGAAACAAACACCTCAGTCTTCAACATTTTCTGAGGTTGGGCTATTTGAACTTGCTCATCTTTTGATCACATCTGGAACTCAGCTGGATATTCCATACCATTGATTATAATTATTGGCTTGTTCCTTGTCAGGCTATGGCATGAAAACTTCCATCCTTCATTTAAACACAGTTTGCTGTACAGTTTACATTTTGTCCCATCCTGGGAAAATTAAAAAATATCTGCTAAAATTACCCAAACTCCTAATTCTAAGAGGGCTCACATATACAAGAATTAATATAACAAGAAGGCTCATCTAAGGTAAGGGAATTAATAAGATGACAGAACTTAGGCAGAAATATTGTAAACATTTACTGTGGTCATTTTCTGACCTAAGTCTACCATAACTATTAACCAAAAGGATCCACGTTCAACAGCAAGGTTTCTCTACCTTATTGTTCACAGGTGGGTAAGAAAGACTTCACCTTGCAGTGAGAGACTTACAGTGTCCTGGGTTTATCAGATATCCTTCCTGAGGTTTATTATCACTGGTCCAAGTGAGAAGTTGAAAGAGAAGCTGCTCAACCAATTCGTTTTTCTAATACTACCAAAACTCAGCACTGACAGGATAGTTTAAAACAACCAAAAGCAGCAAAGAATTACCTGTGTTAAAATGAAGGGCCACTCTGACACTCAATACAGCATTGAGCCACTTGGCTACCAGCCACCCTGAAGCTTTCTCTTCCTACTCCTGCAATTTAGTCCTTGTTATTGCTTACTCACAAACCCAGCTGTCTCAGCCAGCATTCTACTTTTCCCAGACTCAACTAGCTTTTTCAGATATACTAAAGCCTCTGCATTTATCTTCAGAACTGAAAACATTCAAACTCATCTCACTAGAAGCTCCTCTAGCCACCACAGTTTCAAGGTGGATTTGGCTTCCCAGTGGCCAGCAGAAAAGTTTTCAAATGCTCCAAGATCGCCCTTATGGAGACAGATTAGAAATTGTTTTCTTCAGGACCAGTTGTAGCATCTGGACAACCCATGTTCATGAGAAAGCAGCTAAGGAGATGTTTACTGAGGCGGATATGGCCTCTGCATGGATGAGGATTTAAATAAAAACGGATTGATGTTTTTGATGAATGGAAAATTACACAACAACCCAAACAATGGAGAATTCTGCTTTAAATATGTTTTTCTTTAGAAGCTGCAGGGTGCTGTGTTCCCTGTTGAGAATCATCATGCACACCAGCATCAAACCCCCTCCTGTGCAGACTACTGCCAGGCAAAACGCAAAGTGGTTTCTGTCTGTAGACTTTCCAGATTTAAAATATCCAACAAGGTGAAATCTGGAGTCAGAGAAGCATGATCTCACATCTGGAATTACCTCTTCCAGAGATACTTTGTTACTATACTCAATTGTAAGGGGTCCCTGAGCCATATTTTCCCACGTAGCAAGGCTACTGGGAACAGAGTGACAAGTCCAAAGTCAGGACCAATTTGCTTCTCTGAAACTGGAAGGGGGAAAAAAGGTCAACCACAAATTTTACAACAGGGGTGCTGTGTTTGGTCCAATTTACTCCCCCAAACCCTGGCTCCTGTTACTCATCTCCTGGCTAAGGTAGCAGGAGGCAGTGAGTAAGACGGGCTGCTTTGCTGACCTCTAGACTGAAACAGCCCTTGTCTCCTGGCCTGTAGAGTTTAATGTCTCCATCAGCTCTGCGGTGTGGGTCGGTGGTGGCTCGCTGGTGGTGAATCTCTCGCTCCTCTCCACGATCTTGTTTGAGCTGCCACGTCATCTGATCCCTCAGTTTGGACTGTTAGGTGCATGGGCGGATTATAACAAAGAAAACAAAAGGACAGAAGGGAATAAAGAAAACAAAAATGGGTAAAGTAGACGACTGAAAAACTACAAGACAAAGAAAAGCGTGAACAGAAAAACCAACTTAAATACAGTGGCATAAGAAAGTGAAGAGAACATAACCAAAATGAGGATGAGCAAAATGATGGGCTGAAACATCTGAAAAGCAAAAAAGAGAAAGAGAGGAAAAAAGAATGCAAACACTGGTTATGAGGCGCATGCAATGAGGATGCATGAGTCAAACCAACAGCAAGCATATAAGTCATGAAGGATACGGGACACAAGGCTCTTCCTTCCTTACTTGTGCTGTGCAGAAAAGCCATATCCAGTGTGGCAGTGGTGGCAGTTTAGACATGCGCCCATGGGCAAGGCTTTAGGCAAGGCAGTCCTTCGCTGGCTACAGAGCTTCTCACTCGCTGCTCGGTTAGGGGAGTGAGCTGTAAGCAGGCTTTTCAAAACATATCACTTAGAAAACTGCATTTGGTTGGGTTCTTTTGGCAAGGTTTTTGAGAACACGCCTGACCCTTTTATGAGAGAGCATAATAAAGACCTCCTCACATTTCTTAGCAAGGCTAATTTACATTCATCAGAATTTTATATTTTTTAAATTAATCTCCTCTTTCACATGGAAACACTGCTGTTACAGACAAAAAGAAGACAGATCTCTATAGCACCAGTGGATTAGCCTTTTTGCCATGAGGAACCGCCTCTGAATCAAAGGACTTGTGCAAACAAACAAAAGAAAAAACCTATAAAGTGTTTAACATTACACACTTTAATACATTGCGGGTCTGAAATCATAACAAAGCAGCTGTGAGGAAAATTAGCTCTAGGGTAGCGATGCTAGCAAGAAAGAGAAACAATAAATAGAGAGAAGGCAAACAAGGGGCCGACCTACCTGGAAGTCGGTGATTAACTCCCTCCCAAGGTTACCAATGGGAGAGTCTCGAGACATGGATGTCATCGTGGATAGAAAACTGGAAGACTCTGTGAGATGGGGAAGAGGGGAGAGGTCCTCCATCTGCTCCTTAAGGCCCTCCCCAATGTGATCAACCTTCTCCAGGAAGGTCTGCAGCTCCTTCCGGAAAGCCTTCATCCTGGAGTTGATGGTGTCCAGAAGCTCCGGTTCATGCTTATCCTCTCTCATTTCCTCACCACTTTTGAAATCCTGCTCGGTGGATGAGTTGCTGGTTATGTGCACCTTTGCATCATAAATCAAGCTGTCCGTATCAGTGATAAGGCGGTCCACGGTCCTTTCGAGTCGCTCAGCCTCGCGCTTGATGTTAATTAAAGACTCAGTGTCCTCTTTCACCCTTATGAGCTCGGCAGAGCACAGGTCGCTGACTTCTGATGGCTTCCCGCTCCCAAAACCTGATGTCTTCTCATAAACTTCTTCAGAGTCGCTCTCACCCCCAATGGGCCCCTCTCTCTTTGGCTGGGGTGGGCGACCTTCTTCACTGTCACTCTCCTTCTTTCCAGCATCGCTGTCGGCATCGCTGTCCCTGGGGCTGGAAGTGCGCAGGCCCAAGTGAGAAGCAAGATCGTAACGCTGGACATTGGACATCAGGACCCTGTTCTCATACTGGAGCTTCATCACTTTCCCGCTCAGCTCATTGATTTGCAACCTGGCTGACTTCAGTTCCTCTTGCAAGGTGCCGCCGCACTTGGACGCTGCATCATCCAACCAGCCCGACTCCTGGCCTGGCTCGAACCTGAACTTGTTCAGCTCGTTTGTTAGCTGCTTATTGTGATCTTCGATTTCAGAGATTGACCGCCTCAGCAGCTCTGCTTCCTCTTCCACGAACTGCAGATGCCGGCGCAGCTCTGTGGCCGACTCCACGGAGTCACCATAGGGCGAGGTAGGAATGCTTGAAATGTGGTCCCTGCTGAGACACTCTTTTTCATACTGGCACCTCATATCCTCCATCTCAGCCTTAATCCCCCTGTTCTCCACCTCCAGTTCCACTATTTTTCTGCCCAGTATGTTGGCTTCCTCCTCCACCAGCTTCAAACGAAGCTTCAGCTCGGCCTCCCTGGTGCTGGGTGGGCCCCCTGCTTCCCCAGTAGGCAGGGGACTGTCCACATCTCCATAGATTGACTTGTACTTCTGGAGCTCCTGCTCCAGTTCGTCTTTCTCCCTCCCCAGTTTGGCCATCTTCTTACGCATCAGTGCTGCCTCCTCTTTGGCAAATTGGAGCTGGCACTTCAAATCAGCACTGTCCTCCTGCCAAGAATAATCGCCCCCCCCCGCAAAAGATTATATTAGAAGTGCAATCAGTTCTTCACCTTCTGAAATCTCTACCTCCCTACCCTCTGAGCTGTATCTGTTAGGTATGCAAATGATACACACACAGACCTGCGCAAACCACACAGCTGACACATTTCACGGCTTGGTCCTGGTTAAATTGGCAAAGCAGCTTGACCAGAGTTAAAGAGGGCAAAAAATAAAAAATAAAATTGGTGTGCCCGTGCAAGTGATGCAAGAGTGCCAACACGGTGCTTAGTTTATCTCAAATAGTGAGCAAATTTTGTGGAAAATAAGAATTACTTGAATGAAAAGATGCCATGATTTATCGGCACTTTCTGTTCCATTTATGTTTAATGATACATTTGCTCCCTTTTAGCATCATGAAACAAAGACTACTCAGATTAATTTGCTCATCATAATCCCACATCTTGGGCTCCTTCTGCTAGAAAGCACAGAAAAAGTGTGCTAAGATGTAGGGTTGCCTTGAAAAGTTAAGACTTTTAGTACTGGATCTCACAATGCTGTGAACCAGTCAGAGTGCCTAACACACTTTCTGAATAGGAAGCACTACTGCTGTCTCTGCTGCTGTTATTATTAGGATGAACCAGACTGTGATCAGTGGTTCTGGTATGGGCAACTGTTCACATGGGAGATTGGTGAAAATATGTGAAAAAGGAAAGAAAAATTCATTAAACCGCAGTTACATCCAAATCCATCTCACGTGAAAACCTGCGTTTTCAGGAAGGACCAGGGTATTGAATGAGAGTTTGACTTTTTTTGTGTGTGTTGGGCGTTTTAAAGCAGCACATCTCAGCTCAAATGAAAACTCCAGTGTGTATTGTGCTCAAGTAAGAGACAGGGTTAAGCAAATTCTAAGCCGACAAACCATTTCTTTGCATGAATCACTTTCATGAATTGTCATGGAGATACAGGCACTTGGCCTTGTAAGAGACACATTTATCAGCATTAGCAGTATAATGGAAGGCAGGCTTTGAAAGATGATCTCTTGAGACAGCAGATTTCATCATTGTTGGTAGGCCATGTGGACATATGTGCAATTATCTATGGAAACTTCATTCAGTCTCAGGACCACTGTTATCTTTCACAAGCACCATTTTGTTATAATTCCTAACAATGGCAACCAAGTCCAGGAGAAAACACGACTGACTTTAATCATCCACTTAGATCAGGGTATTAAAAAATAAAAATATTTAGCAAACTAATTATGGCTCAGCAATCTGAGGAAATTATTTAATTTATATAGCACACATCCTTGTACATGGGTAATAGTTTCTTTTATGTTACCTAGATTAATTTCACCCCATTCTATTTAGATATATTCTAATCAAGTCTTACTTTCAACTATTAATACCTAAACAGCCACAAAAGTAATTGGCTGTATACTTCTGAATTCAGCTTTCTTACTGATTCTGCTTGGCACAGGTTGGAACTTTAAAATACTAAATAGTAACAAAGTTATCTTAAATGTTAATAACATGACAGAGGTAAACAAAACCCTGTTTCTGTTAATACGTGGTTTTCAGTGATAGCCAGGAGTCAACCACAATTGCAATCCATTGATCTGACTGAAACTGACTAAAACTCTGGCCATCATGTTTCTAGCACCAGAAATGTGAATACAATGAATACAATCAAGGTGCATATAAGTGATTAGAAGCAGAGCCTCTAGAAGATCAGCTTTCTTTCTGTCATCTCCTCACATACACACACCTCTTTTTCATGCATATATTTGCAAATTGCTCTTGTCTTTATAACTGAAATCTGCAAACTAAGTATCAGATTTAAATCTGGCAAAACTCCCTGAAGCCTCCACTTGGAGTCACTCTGAATTTTGGTTACTCTGTATGGATAAAGCTGTATGATTAAAGTATCATCTTTGGTCAGGGCTGCACATTACATTACCTCTGTTTTTCCCCCTCATCTAGAATCAGTTTATCCATGCAGCTGTAGGCTTTGCTTTTAGGGAAATAAAAAGATCACAAGGAAGGAAAATTACACCCAGACCGTGCCGCACATCAGAGCTCAGAGGTGGTGTGATTACTCCAGTCTATTTATTTATCTGTTAATAGCTTAGAAATAACAACATCTGACATTTTCCTCATTCTATCTTTGTAATGCAGCATTTTTCACTGCACTTCTTGTCTGCCCCTGGCTGCAAACACCCAGCCATCAGTGACACTAGCTGGAGCCTCGCACCTCCCTGCCTGGTTGCAGGACTGATGCTGGTGCCAGTGGGGAAGGACCAGCCTGCTCGCACCCCTCTCCCCAAGCTGGGAGCTCCTTCCTGGGGCTCAGAGGGGGCTCCAGCCTGACACCCACTGTGTTTCACACAATATACATTACAGCCACCCAGTCACACTCAGGACAAGGCACTCAGCATTTTGAAGCCTTTGAAGAAAAAGTAAGGGCTTCAATGAGTTTGAGGTCAGGGCCCCAATGTTTTTGCTTGGCATCACTGCACGACTCAATGCATCTGTGGAGTTAGTACATTATTATAGCAGGACAAAATCACCATTAACTTCTTATAACGGTGTTACCTTATTGCTAGGTTTTGTCTATGAGAAGAAAAAAAGGATTACATTTGTAAGTTTTGTTTTTCACAAGAGCTGAAACAAAGATTTTTTTCATTAAACAAACACAAGCCTCATTACAAACAACAGAGCCGATGGATGTTAATCTTGCCTACTAAATATGGATCCCATCTGGAAAGGTGAGAAAGCTCTAGATCTTCCCTGCTTCTCTGCCAGGGATCATGACTACTGAAAATCCCATTCCGCTGACAGCTTTTTTCCAAAGGAAAAGAATGGTCAGGAGAGATTTATCAGCCAGATCTAAGCATGCCAGAAGGGTAGGACTCTATCCTTCAAGCGTCTGTCCCTCGGAAACTTTGTGTACAGAAATATCAGTGATTTCTTGATCAGTTGAAAAGAAGTAGAAATAACAAGGGGGTGAGACACCCAGGCAGGCAAGTAGAGATTTGACATATAAGGCAAACTAAGGAGAGGCCAAATCGCCAAAATTAAGCATACCTCATTATTAGTTAAATCATGAATGAAAAGAAAGGTGAGGGGGGAAAAAAGGAGAATAGTATTTTCATCTTTTTGGAGGAACAAGAGGCTTGAATTCCAGGGGCTGAGTCTGGGCTATGGCAACCTGACCATATTACACATCATTTCTTAAAAAGCGTACGCAGGGCAGACTGTATAGAAAGATCTGTCATGGTGCTTGTCACAGACTTTAAGATATCATTAAGGATAAATGGGAATTAATGATTACTGATTGTGATTATCTGCCTGCAATAGCACCATGGCTCTGCACAGCACTTCAGAGGGATGTTAATGGAAAAAAAAAAAAAAACAGAAAGAAAAATAGCAGATCCCTCCCTACAGAGTCTGCTGTCTAATTAAGACAAATGTAGAATGTGGAGCTAAAGAAAAGAAACTTAAAGGAAAGAAATGAACTTAAATTCATTATGCAACATAAATGATGTGATGAGAATGAAGAGCTGATCAAAAATTTCCAAATACGATATTTCTTTTCTGGCAAGAAGACACAAAGATAGATAGAGACCAACGCCATCTCCTGTACCACCACCACCGGCTCAAGGGAACTGCCAGGCAGAAGATGGGCAAGCAGTTTTGGGGTTGCAAGTCTGACGACAGGGCAGTACGACCAGCACCCAAGCATCTGGCTGAGTGCCAGCACTCCTACCTTGCGCTGGAGAACCACTTTTCTTTGTGTTTTGCCTGGTGCCTGGTATTTTCCAAGAAGCTCCGTTTTGCAATTCTGCTGAACAAAAACTTTTTTTCTTCAATACTGCTAGAGGTGGGTAAGCACGACTATGAATTCTGCTTTTACACGACTTCAAGACAATCAGTTTCACAGGTATTATTTAGTTGGTGTGCCCTGTGGTTGGGTGTGACGTTCCAGCTAATTTTCATGATGAGCTCCCAGTAAGTAAAAGCATTGGTCTTGCCATATGCCACACATATCTGTTAGTATGCAGATGCACAGAATCTAAGTTTGTGGTTGCTTTTCACAAAATATGTAATGGATATTTTACTTATTTTAGGTATTTAGGGTGGCTGTCCCTGAAGAACAGCATTTTTAAGCTCCCTGGCTGTGTTTGTACCTACCTCGTTAGGCCATGTCCAAATCCTTTGCTTGCACAAGTTACAACTTGTGTGTAGAGTGTAAAGGGTTTTCTTTCCCCAGGTGGTTTCTGGGGTTACTTCCCCACGTTATTAGTGGAGCAGAGCTGACCCAGGCCTACTCGGATAATTTTGTGAAGTCCTTTTTAAGGTCTTACAAGGCAAACTACAGCTGCTGTTAATGCCTGAATTTGGGTCGAGGAAGCAAGCATGAGGAATCAATTCCCTATGCACTGCTCTGTATTTCCAGGAATGAGGAAAGGTAGGACAGAGCCACCCACAAGCCCCAGTGGACACAACTCTGTGTTCATACAGCTTCATCTGTAATCTGCATGTGTTTGGGCATATATATATATATATATGTATGTATATATTTAATCTGTGTATTTTACTGACTTGCAGAAAAACAAATTCTCTGACCTGACTGATGACTTAAATAATTCTCCGTAGCAAGCATTGCACGCAGAAAGCCCAGTGCCCCATTTTAAGGTCTGATTAAGCCAGGCTTGTATTGGCTTGGCAGGGAGGCTTGGTTTGCTGTGCCCTGGGAAAGGCGGCTCCAGTCCCTGGCCACCATGAGCCCCCATCTGCCCACCCTACCCACTCAGCTGCCCGCCCTACCCACTCAAGTGCAACATGTTGTAATGATTTATTATGGTTATTATTATAAATCAATGGATTTTAAGACTCCATTGACCCAGAGAAGACCTCTAGGGTCCCAGCTGCATACACTGAGCCTGCCAAGGGAGTGGCAGGGGAGGTGCAACCTTTCTCTAATGAAGGGACAATGTCTCTCTTGGCTCCTTTTGCAGCTAGGTGAAACAATATCCACATCTCTCTGGCTATAAACAGCAACTGTATGGGCGCTGGGAAAAGCTTTAACTCCTACAGTCAGCATAAAAAGCAGAGGAAACTGGACAGACTGCTTCCCTGAGAAAGATCAGCCTACAGGATTTCAATAAAACTGGTGTCTAGAGGGAGACTGAGTGGGTAGCTTAGGGTCTGCCTTGTATCTCAGCTTTGGGGGAGCACAAATTCACATGCTGCCCCCCCAGCATCCAAGAGAGATCAAACCCAGGGCTGCAACACCAGAGCTCGCGAGGTGTCGTTGCAGCGTGTCAACCGCATTCACTGCCAAGATGCTCATTAGCACAAAATCTTTGGCACTGTGTATAAATTTAGTTAGTTAGTCCCTAAGCTGCGATACAATTACTTTGTGAGGCAAGGTGTTCTTGTAGAAAACCCGCAGCCTGGATCTATGGATAGAAGCACAATGAGACCAAGAAGCTGCACGGTTTAGAGATCACACTTGTGTCCTAAATTGCTTCTACATTATCTCTGAGAGGTCTCAGTAGATTAAGGCCTAATTGCACTCCAGTTAATGTACCTGATGGCCCTGTCAACACCCGTAAAAAGAAATCTTCAGTTTTATCATGTGATTTTGCTCAAAATTGCAGTCTTGAAAACCATACCTGGGTAAATGTCTTTTTTTCTTTGTGCATTTCTCTGCTGCCTCTTCTCTTCAGGGAACTCTGCAATAGAAGCAACACAGAGTTATTGAAAAGCTAAGCAGAAAGCATGCAAGTTTAGCAGAGCTCACTACCGTAAAACTAACTGGGGAGAAAGCAAGGATATTCTCCTGGGCAGCTGGGGATTTAATTTTTTGTACTAATCACTAAAAAAAACAAGATGATCAGGGCCTTGTCAGTAAATTTTCAATGCACAAAACTTCCCACCGAAAAAAACCCAAAACATTAGTTGAAAGTTCACAGAGGAAAAAAAAAAGTAACCCTCTCTTCTTCTCCTTTGGGCCACCACAATTTTTGGCAAAACTTTCTTTTTGCATGGGGCAATGATTTATGTTTGATTAATGCAGGGCAGAAGTCCAAGAATGTTACTCACAGTGGATGTGAAACACATTGTGGAAACCTCAGAAGAAAGCAACCCCCAAAAAAGGGAAGGATGTGTATGTTTTAGTATGTGGTATAACATTATTAGTTAAAGCTTGCCAGCCAACATACTGAGGAGCCCAAATAAAGACCAGGTATTTCTGAATTTACTTTATAAATTGAATTTGGTTTCCTTTGCAAATCTTTATATCCCTTTATAAGCATTTTTTTAAGACATGGAAATGATGTCAACACCACTGCTTGGTTTTCAGAAGCTGCTCAGCACCCAAATGGAAAAGCAGTTTTCCTAAGAAGCAGGGATTGGAACACCATCAGGATGTTACCAATGTTTGCACTGACTTGTGTCTCAGGACCGAGTTCAAACTGATGTGAGCTGGATCTATTTAGAAATGGCATGAATTTGACTTTTGTACGTTGAAGTGTCAGAGGGGAATGACAGATATTAGGTAAAAAAAGCGGGAAGCTAGAAACAACTGAGTCATCTGAATTCAAAGCTGGCCATATTGCTTTGTCTGCACCCAGAGCCTGAAGGCTGATACTCCCCAGCAATCACCCTGACGTTATTGCCTCTTTTATTTACTACTTCTGTTTATATTTTCTCTGTGGGGGACAACTTCCAGCTGAGGCGAAGCCCAGGCTGCCACGGGCATGCCCACAGCATGCCTTCCCTCTAGCCCACGGGGTAGGGAAGCGTGCCTGGACCAGCGCTGGCTCCTGCATCTGATGGGCTAAACCCTGGTCTCTGTAATCCACACAAACCCAGCACTGCAAACCATGAGCCCAGCGAAGAGGAAGGGAGGGGCATCCTGTCAATTAGCTAAGCCCAGCCTCGTGCCCAGCCATCAGCTGGCAGAAAATGCAGCGTGAGCTCGGGGACAGGCAAACACACCCCCTGCAAATCCTAACCGAAAGCTTTCCATGGCTTTGTGGTTTCTGACTGTTAAGCTACGCAGCTACTGCAATTTATAATTATTGTACGTTAAGACAAATCTCTCCTTCTGCTCTTTGTTATACACAGTTAAGTAGTTAAAACCCATTCATATGTGGCACCATATGCCCAAGACATACTAAAGTTTATTTTTGCTAATCTGCTTTCAACTTTAATCCAGTGATTTCCTATAACTAATGAAGCTGAGTAAGAGAATTTTTTTTCCTTTTTTTTTCTGGATACTGAAACAGTTTAATGAAAAAAGACTTTCAGCACTAAAAACACCATATGAAAACCTGTTATACAAGCTTAACCAGGATAAACAGTTACTCTTTTCTCTTTTTTCTTTTAAATGTGGTGTTATTCTAGCAGTGGATATGTAACTGAAAGCAGTCTTCAGTCATCAGCATCATGCCCCAGCGTGCTAGCTGGGTCACAGTCCTGGCCCTCACACTCTCTGCTTTTCCATGGGAGTTCAAGCAAGAGTATTTTGAGCAAGAGGAGGTTGTCTGGTTACTGCATTGAATTTCTAAGTCCTTAGAGTCAGGGATGAGTCTACCAATGTCGGTAGAGCCCTCAACACACGACTGTAGCAAACAGCTACCAATCATGCCAGAAATACAAAACCTCATGTCAAAGCCTAAAAACCTCTTGCTCTTTCCTAACTATAGGCAAAAGGTTCTATTTAGAAACATGGAACCGGAGAAGCTAGGTGATATAAACACATGGGCTACGCTGTGTAAGAGAAAGTAACAAAGCCTTTGCTCTGCTATACAGGGTAATACTTGGAAAATAAGGGGAAGGGAATTAAAATCGAGGATTAAAATGTAGGACACATGGATCACAGGCTGAGAAACAAGCAGGTAAGTATCTAGCTTTGGAAGCTGTAAGCAGCACTCGTACCTGAAAAAATGGATTTAACAAATCCAGACTAACAGGTTTGTACCATAAGGCCATAGATGAGGCTTGGCTTTAAGCATTTTCACACTGTCCTGTTCGGATTTGCCTAAGAACAACCTTCTAATCACTGCTTGGCTGGGAGATTGCTTTGTATTTCCATAAGACAGAGACTCAACCTTAGGCTGCATCTGGCCTTGCTGTAATAAAAAGGATGGTGTATTTACCTCTGGGGGCTTCCAGCAGATTACAGGGGAAAGCCTCCCTCCCACGTGTCAGTGGAGGACTAGAAACACAGGTGTGGCAACAAGGGACTGCCGGGCCAAAACACCCCAAGCCCTATTTGAGCGCAAGATCTCGATTTCACCACTGTGGGACCAGGCCGCACCTGTGCACAAACACCAACCAGTATGGCTGATAGTTGAACTGAGGGCAGAGGGTGTCCCTGCAAGAAGTAGGTGGAACGCACTACAAGCTTAAATGATTTAAAATGTAAAATGGTTCAATAAAAGAGCATTTCTCTTTAATAGACAGGAGATCGGCATCAGAAGCTGATCTGAATTCATGCTAGAAGGAACATTTCTGTACTACTTTTTATACTCAAGAGATGAACCAGGGTTGGGCCAGGGTTGGCTGTCTACCAAAAAGTCCTTCAGTGATTTTATTAGTCCTTTTGTTAACATAGTCTCTTAGGAAAAAGGTTACTTGCCAGACATTTTCTACCTTCACAGTTTCACTGCAGTTTGTCACCATACCTCCTGGCTACCAAGGAGAGCTAATACATGGAGGGTAATAAATTGCCCAACGTTTTAAAAGTTAAACTTCCCAGAAGATTATTGGCTGTAGCAACTACAGTATTAACAGCAGGAAGAGACACAATTATTTTTACTTTCCCTAGGAGCCTAGCATGGACAGGAAGAGATAATTTGTATCTTTTGGTGAATTTCATTTTTAACAGGTCCAGGAAAGTCCTGCAAACTGAGAAGTGAGAGAGAGGCTTCTCTTCTGGGGAACACCAAGCAGGAGTCAATGCACTGGAATTAGAAGTTGAACTAGATGTGGGAATGAAGTTTGAGTTAAGAGCAACCATACATGTAAACACATGATAATACCCCAAGTTTTCATACTGAGGCAAGTGCTGAGTAGAATGAGAAAAGAGCTGTGAACAGGCGGCAGTAGAGAAGGACTTGGAAAATAAGAAGAGAGAACCAAGAGTCCCTAAGAGCTGCCAGCCTGTCATTTCAGACACTGCTATTAAGAGAAGCAAGTAATTTTAGGTGCTGTCTGGCATCTCCAGGCAAGTGTGGGTTTGCTATCATATGCACATCAAACTGAACCTGCAAAATCAAGTAGTCAGCCATTGAAGTGACAATGTCTGCACCTTAGAAACAGAGAGGCTGCCTAGGAAAGCCTGGCCCCGAAGGCAATTTCTATCACTGTGATGTGTGAGGAATTATGTACAAGCAACACTGGGGCTTATGAGCTGTATAAATGGTCCGTGTGCAACAATGGTTTGGTACTGATTGCTTTGAAATGCATAATCCCAATTTTCGTTTGCATTCATTAGAAAATACTGCCTGTCAGAGATCTGACAGTGCTTTAAAAAAAAAAAAAGAGCACGAAGACCAAACCCACTTGCTCTAAGGTACAGCAGTAGGTTAAGCAAGTTGCTTTCAGATTGGGGCATCTGCAAGGCTAACAGTTTCAGAGTTGCATACTGGCATTTCATAATAAGAGCTAACTTCTTGCTAGCTGTTGAACCCCCTCATGTTCAGGAATGAACAAAACATCCAGAGAGACACAATCTCTATGCCACACCATATGACTGATTCAAATGTCTTGAAAATGGACCAACTCCTTGGTAGTGGTTACACCCCAAGAAACACCAGTGATTTAAATGAAGGTAATTCTGCTTGGCATGAACGTGAATCGGAAGAAAACCACACGCACTTGTAACATATGGTCAGAAGGCGGATTTATTCCCAAGTGATGTAAACCAGCATTCGTCAACTGCATCACTAATCACTGCTCAGGAACGCCTCACTGCAAGCATTTGCCAGGCACTGTGCAGGACTGCATGGGAAGAATATGGCAGAGGATGTAAAAAAGCAGGAGATCTCCATGCTGCTTCTCTGGCAAGACCCATCCACACAAATCCAGTTCTGCTAGTCACTGCAGGCAGTTTCCTCCTCAACTTCTTGTAGCTTTGGACTTGCCAAACCCTGACACTGAGGGGGTGCATGATACCCCTTCATCTCACTGCTTTAGAGCTATCCCCACTTGCCCAGTCTTGGTCTTTTGTGCAGAGCTCTGTCACTCTCAAACCACTAATTATTAAAATCTTCTAACAAATGCTCCACTGAAGAAACATGACTAAGACCTGTTTCTTTAGGAAAGGCAGCTTTCAGCTATCACACTGCGGCCTTCTGAAATCTCCTTTCCAGTACTGTTACTTGCCCATTTGGGAAAAATGATGCATTTTTCCCATTTCTGTAGCAACAGCCCTTCTTTTAGTGGCAGGACAGGGTGGCTTTCCATTCTTTCTTAAGGCCTGAAGTGTCTCTAAATACCAGGTGTCCAACTGCAGTTTTATTTTGCCACCATCCCATGTTTCTGTGTTACAATGACTGCACAGTTAAAGTACGGTGGCAGCTTTTTCCATGTGGACTCTCATACAGATCTATGGGATGGTTAATGTAACTGGAAAATACAATGAAATCCTAATTGCTTTTCAATTGCTGTAGGCCCTTGAAAAAGATATCACACCAAACCCTGATAAAGCTGGGTTTGACGCAAATGATCTATATCTGCATTCATTCCCATGTGCATTTCATTTACTAGAAACCTCTAAATACTGCGATATTCATCATTCACATGACCTACCAAAGCAAGCCATGTCTGAAATATCATAAGCATTACAGTTCATGATAAAAGCCATCCCTTGAGTAAAAGGCAGCAAAGCACACTAGCTTTCAGCACCAGCTTGAATTTCCCTAACGCTGCATTACTCTATTGTGCTAAGCTTATGAATAGGGGCTTTGGAGGAGACTCTTTCTTTTGCCTCTTACTACTAACACATGGCACCGTCTGTCTCTCACGGCTTCCCAGTGCCTTTCGCATGTGGACTGCTACCATTGTGGTATTAGCTGGTTTGGTGTTTGCAAATAATTTGGTGTGACAAGTCTGGGAGTGTGCTGTGAGGAGGGAAGCAGCAGGGTTGCACCCGCTGTCTGAAGCCCTGGAAGGTGAGACAGCAGCTCTTGGGTGGACGGGAGACAGCTGGGCTGTTCCTAGGTCCAGCTCAAAACATACTGTTCAAAACACATCATTTAATATTTGGTCAGTGGAGGCTGACAAGGGGACCTGAAACTAATAGAATCGTGTTTATTAATATGCTAATTACTTAATAATCTCTATAGTAAGAATTGGTGAAGAATTATAGCATGGTGATGTAGTAATTGTTATTAATATAATAAACAAAATCCTGCAACAGACAGCTGAGATCCTAAACCCTCACTGGTGTATCACTCTTACACAGTGCTTCTGCCCAAACACTTTCCTTAATAGCTTCTTAAATTCATTAAAATGTATTTGAAAAGTCTTTGTCCTGTTTTGTTAACACATAAAATATTCAAATTGCATCACATGTGTCACAATATATAAAGAAAATTATAACACAATGAGCACAATGAGACCAGACTTTCATTTTTTTCTTTATTTTTTCTGGGGGAGGAGGTCCTATTTCACAGGAAGAAAACCAAAAAGAAGCCAGGCAGATTGCTGCAGACAGCACTGCTTCTCCCCCTCTTGCTACACCAGTGCTGTCACACTGATGTGCCATGAGCAAACACGTCCCTGAAAGCCTTGTCTCCCCTGCATTTGTGCAGCTATTAAATGTGAATTCCCCATGCTGTGCCCATCCATTCACCCTACACCACAGGCACACTTGCTAAACCTCTGCCATGGCACCACCTCACTCCCATCCTTGTGCCAGAGGAGGAACCCACAGCCACACATCCCTCACAATCCTGCCAGGCAGGAGCCGCAGCAGCTCTGACCACAGCAGGGGCTTGCTGCCCTTCCTCCTCTTCTCCATCTCCCACTATATTACACCTGTAACGTCCACAATAAGGTGTGCTAGCTGGGATTGCCCATCCACCCAGGGTCCAGCTCTGGGGCCCTCAGTACAGGAAAGACATGGACCTGTTGGAGGGAGTCGAGAGAAGGCCACCAAGATGACCAGAGGGCTGGAACACCTCTGCAGTGAGGACAGACCGAGAGAGTTGGGGTTGTTCAGCCTAGAGAAGAGAAGGCTCCAGGGAGACCTCATGGTGGCCTTTCAGTACTTAAAAGTGGCCTATAAGAAAGATGGGGACAGACTTTTTAGCAGGGTCTGTTGCAATAGGACAAGCGGTGATGGTTTTAAATCAAAGGAGAGGAGATTCAGGCTAGACATGAGGAAGAGGTTTTTTGTGATGAGGGTACTAAAATACTGGCCCAGGCTGCCCAGAGAGGTGGCAGATGCCTCACCCCTGGAAACATTCAAGGCCAGGCTGGACGGGGCTCTGAGCAACCTGATCTAGTTGAAGATGTCCCTGCTCATTGCAGGGGGCTGGACTAGATGACCTTTAAAGGTCCCTTCCAACAGCCAAACTATTCAATGATTCTATGATTTCACTTCCCACCAGCACAAGATACAGAAGCAGCACCCCAAACTCCGCTACATCAGCTGCACCACAGCCACTGAGCACCAGCCCAGGCCTAGGAGAACAAGTTGTGAGCCACGTCAGCTTGCACCCTGTTCGGAAAGGGTTTGTTCAAGAGCTGAGCCTAATCCAAGTGGTATGTGCTGTGCTGACACTGCCTGACCCTGTAATTACCTCATTAGTATTATATCGTAGCAGACAGCCCGTGAAAAATGTACCCAGCACTATATACACACAGAAATAGACCTGTCCTGAAACAGCTTACCAATGGGCATAGTACTTGTCCTCAGCCACAAAACCCAATGTAATGATACATGCTTACTGCCCACAGTATCCCAGGCCAAGCTTCAGCATGCTGCGAGAGACATGGTGTCACTTGCCAGGAGGTGACAGCCCCAGAGATGCTGCCTGGGACTCTATTCTCTGCCTCTCTGGAAAAAAACAGGGGTTGCAAAACTCCTGGAGAAGACCAAACAACTCATACAACATTTTAAAGCCCTTTTTTGCTCTCATGATGACACTTACTGCAGAAGCCTGGGGAAACTACACAACTGCTAGAGAAAACAAACCCTTGGAAACAGCCTCTGACACGCCTGCTCTGCCATCACCCATCTGCGACTCACTGCTCAGCATTTCCCAACGCTGAATGCAGACTGCCTGAAAACAGAGGTGAACTTCCCTCCATGCCTCTTCTCCCTGAGAAAATGCTTTAAAAGCCAAATATTTTCTGAGGGACTGCAGCAAATGCACTGCTGTCATGTCACAGGCCTTTCAACCGGGGGCTGCTGGTGAGCAGCCATCTGGCGCTGGCTCTGTGGAATGGGACTGCAGGCCAGGTAGTGCTCAGAGAGGGGATCAGGAGTTCACATTCCCAAAGGACGACAATACGAGAGCATTTATTGCTGATCAATGCACATCCAGCCTGGCATTTCCTGTAGCACAGCCAATCTATTACAGGCATAAATGTTTATGGGGATTTTTTGTTTGTTTGTTTTTTTCAGAAGGCAACTGAGAAGGCAGTGTATGTGCAGGGATAGATAATTGCTCTCCAACTGCATAGATAGAGCCTGCTCATTCTCTGCCACCAAGGGCATTTAGAAAGCAACGCTACATAGCTGGTGGTCCCAGTATCGGGACAGCCTTCAGCACACTGGAGGCACAAACTGGAGAGTTTGACAGTGACAGGACAAAGCAGAGTTAGACACGATTTGGACAGCACTAGTAAAGGACAGGAGGGGAGCTGAGCAAAGCCCCAAGCTCATACTATGTCAGGAGGTTACTGCAGCAATTTATGGCACTGGGAGAGGGAGAAAATGCACAGCTCTGCAATCTCTGTAGTGGTCAAGGTATAGGTGTAAAGAGCAAATCTCATAGAATCTGAAAAAAAAAAAGAATATTTTTGGAAGTCTTTTTGTAGAGAAAGATATTCAGAGCTGCGCAACATCTGCACTTTCCGCACTAATAAATCAACAGCCACGGGATTGTTTTTCACGTTGACAGAAAGTAAAATTTTCCTTGAGCAGATAACTATAAGTACAAGCATATTCAATCTCCCCTGGATTAGAGCAACTTGCTATTTCTACAAAGTATTAAATTAAATTCTAAAGAAGCAGAGAGATTAAAGGCCAACTGCAATGATCCCCAACGAACATGTCCCAGATAGTCCTTGTAATCCTTGGTTGCCCATCTATTATTTCACAATTTTAAGGACACGGCACTCTGAAAAAGGGGTTTATAAAAATAGAGCAAAAAGCCAGCAAATTCACACTTTGGTGGCTGGTGACATTTTTGAACCTCATATAGCTGCTACCTGTGACACACTTGCCTACACATCATTCAGCGCACACAATCATTTACCAAGAGGTGATGGGTCACCCCCAAGACATCCACATTCAGCAAGCCATAGGAGTCACAGTTCAAGCACAAATAAAGTCAGTTCTGCTACAATGAACAAGGCCATCAATTATAGGAATGAAATTCAAGCCAGAGTGTGGCACTTAATTAAGAAACGGTGAAGGCCAGGCCAGGGCAGGTATAGGTGACAAGTAGGGGACGGATGGAGCTCCTGTGAACACAACAGCCTGCTGGTGAGCTGAAGCGCACAATGCTTTAGGAACAGCAATGTGACATCCACCCGCTCCATCAACACATTCTGCAGGGCAAGAGTTACCCTCATAGAAGAAAAGTGCTAGGCTACCTATGAGCCCAAGTGCAGCTGGAAATGGCCAGGAGGGAAAGAAACTGTTAGGAGAGACTACAACTGTAAAAGCCACATTTTCTTAGTAAAAGAAGTCTATAAAGATATGTCAGCAGCAACCTGGTAAATACCAAATGAAAAACTCTATGTGACAGATACAGCTTCACAAAGATGTGCTTGGAAATGAGTATGACAAGCCCAAGTGGGAACACAGTGCTTTAAACACTAAAATTAAAAATGCACAGAAAAATTATAAGGGTGCCACAGATGTTACCAGTAAATCATTCCAGTATGAAGCATACTTGTGAGGAGACCCCCATTTGGATGGGTATTTGGGCTATCCTTAACCATTTTGCCTGCTCCTGGGGCTGGGCCATGATTACCTGGGAACCTGTTCCCATTTCTTGCAGGGAGCTGGGGTGACTGTAAGCATACAGGGGCTGTGCTCTCATGCGCTACCACTGCTTTGAAGCCTAAACGAGCTGCCTCGCCTCCTTACTGGGATTCGTGGTCCCTGCCTCTGGATACAGAGGGATGCTCTGACCCTCAGGACCACAGCACAAAATGAAAGGGATATTGTGCATGAGTGGGTCTTACGTGGAGAAGGGAGACCTGGGAAGGGGTCTTCAAACTCTCAGACCTCTGAGAGCAGCTCCTAGGGAGACAGGTGAAAGCGTAGGGTGAAATAACACTTCTTGGTCTCCTCTGTGGTTCCTGGGAAGGTCAGTTGGATTCCCCATCCCTCATGCAGGAGCTGACTGGCCCAAGCCTCCCCACTGCAGTGCCTCAGTGCTTCAGGATGCAGGTTTCTGGGGAGGTGACAGTGATCAGCACCTGCTCAAAGGAGGAATTCACAGCTTCCATTTTGTTGGTATTTGTCCCTACCTAAACACATCCTGTTTGGGGCCTAACTGCTGTATTTTGTTTGGATATAGATTTGCTATGAATCACAATGTTCTGTCTATTTTTCCAAAACAGAATTGAAGAGAGAAAGAGGATGACCCATTTAGATTTCTTTAAACCAGAAAACGGATTAGCTTCCAGACCACTCAAGTAGCAATAACCCAAGGCAAAAATCTTTATTCAAGCAACATATTGATTTGAGAATACATGACTAAGGGACCTGGATCATCACGTCTTACTTTAAGTTGTTATATGAATGAAACATAACAAAAATGGATTAGGACATCACAATTTAGTCTATACTTTAAGGACTACTCATAGGAGAGGATTTCTCGTCTCCGAGAACTTATCCCGCTGTCCTCCTCTCTGCCTCTCTCGCTGACACCTAACCAAACACAAGAAGCCTAAAATGGCAATATAGATGCATGTTTGTAGGTTTGTTGGTTTGGCTTTTTTTATTTTTTTAAATTTTTTTTTAAATATAATCATTATGCCAAATAACACCCCACATTTCCATTCTCCTGTGTGGGGTGAGCTGCAGGCACATAGCCAGAGCTGATTTTCAGGAGCTTCTTCTGCACAAGAAACCTTGTACCCTCCAGAAGCTGGAGGACCTACCAGAGCAGCACAGGAAGGTCACTGCAGCCAGGACCAGCCCTGAACCAAGGCAGCAAGCAGGAAGGGACCGTGTCTGCACTGCATTAGGCTGTTTGGGAAACTTCTGGCATTTCCTAACCCTTCCAGTGACGGAATTTGTAACCCTAGTTAGGTGATACACCGTAACTTTATTATGATAATTATTATGATAGTAAATGAAGACTGACAGCACTTGGGTTTGATGGCTTTCTCTCAAAGGCTATAAAAGTATGCCTTTGTACTTTTATATACCTGCTGTAAAATGTGCATTTTGCTGAGAATATATACAGTTCACCGATGAAGTGGCAAAATCCCACTCCAGCTATCTGGATTGTGCTGCTACAAATCCAATCCTGAACAGGCAATGAAATACGAAAAAGGTGAACAGCACTGTCGACTTTACAAGTCCCTGAAAGGTGATGCCAGTTGGTATATCCTCAGTTGTAACGACGCAGCAAAACACATAAATTACAGGGCAGAGCTTACTCATCCCATTCACACAGCTTGTTGATGCTGCTACCTAGTAAAAGAGGTCTGAAGATGATTCGAGGATCAGCTTCTGAAAAAATCATTTTTAGACAGTAAGTCCCAAAGACCTTCTATTCTCTGGGTACTTCTCATGCCGAAGTATTAATACATCAGAGCAGGAACATCCTTATGTGCTTTGTATTTGATTTGCCTACTCCAAAGAACTTCTTCATATGTCGAAAGCATTGCAAAGCACTCAGGAAGAGCAAAGCAGCAATAGCATGCTCCTGCTGGGGACTGCAGGCTGGGAAATTATTCAGGGGAAGTACCTTTTTATTATACTTCTTGACCAAAAAGAAAAGAAGCACTTTTTTTTTTTTTTTTTTATAAACTATAAATCAGCATACATAGTACAGGGATTTAACCATATACAAATGGCTAAATACCAGATACCACTGTGGAACATAATTCTGCACCAAATTCACACCGATCTCTACTGTTTAATGATTTTTTCCAAAAAAATCTCCTCACCTTTTCATTAACTTCAGTGAGGGCTGGACTTAGGCCTCAGGCAGTGTAAGGCTTTCATCTTTGCTGAAACAGAAGTTTCCAGAAGACTGGAGAGCATACAGGGTTTCCTGCAGAGAGGTATCTAATGGTCACTAATCCGTGACTACTGTTGTTCTCCTGTGATTAAAAGCAAGGCAGCAGGGATGCCTGATGCAAGGATGTGATCAGGTCATGTCCTGAAGCCACACTGAGTGACAGGCAAGAATACAAATCTGGGATTATCTCACAATGCCTGAAGACACAGCAAGTGCAGATTTGTTAGGGGACTTGATAAACCTTCACCTCTTTTCTCTGACTAGCAAAACAAACCAAAAAAGGGAAAGAAAAAGGAAAAAACCTCAAATCACCTGGCTAAATATTCTTTCTCTACCACTGGTCAAGAAGGGCTCCCAAAAGGCTGTGTTACTCTCTTGGTAATAACAAAATTGCAATGTCTGAGCTACATCAGTGGATGAGTTTTTGACACGAAACACGGCAACTAACAGCAGAATAGGCTTTATCCCAGCCTGGGTGCAGAAGATTAATGACTATGAATAATATGTATGCATTAGAGTGAATAATGATAGAAGGAAGGACCGCCAGAGACCCACTTTTTTTTTTTTTTTTTACATCATTATTTCTCAGATGACAGAAATTCATGCACTTTTCATTTTTCTAATCAAAACACGAAAACTGTTTCTCTCTACCACTTAATTCATCATTCTCTCTTTTCTACATCCCCAGCCACCTGGAAAAAGCAGCTCTTCACAGGTAAACTGTTTCTTAGCTGAGGGCCCACCCTATCTCAGAGGGTGCTGCTGCAGTGTCAGTGCTTAAAGTAAGGGCACAAAAGCTGCCTTAAGGATTCTCACAGAAAAATAACTACATAATTTGAATTCCTGCTGGACCTGGTTGTACACTGTGACCACTGAGTGATAAAGAAAGGGCATCAAACTGTTTATGGGGCTGATCTCCCAATGTGGCTGCTGATTAGCAGTGAAAATTTCAGGTGATCACAGTTTATATGGAGGATGTTGACAAAACATGCATTTCTATTCTCTTCCTAAAAATCTCAGGGTGTGGCTTTTTTTGTTTGGTTGGTTGCATTTTTTTGTTTGTTTTCTTGTTTGAAAAGCTTGAAGTCCCTAGACCCTTCTGGCAGCTATTTTTGAAGATCCTGGCAGTCTTGACACCTAAATTATTGGGAGGTAGAAAGCAAATAAAACCACAGGCAATTAGCAGCTGGTCTCAACCAAGGCATCCCTTCCAACCTTTCCTTTTCCTTTCCTCACTGCCCTACCTTGCCAGGCTCCTAGGAGCCCTGAAGTGAGCTCTGAGGCAGGCTCTGGTTAAACAGAAAAATAGAGAAGCACTCACTTTTTCTCCCAATAAATCTCTAAAGTGTGGCAAAGCTCAGGTCTCCCTCTCCAGGCACTGATTCTCCCCCACCTTTTGCAGTGTTTTGCCCCTAAATGCAAAGCAGGAGGTGCATTGCCCTTGTCCCTACAACCAAAGGAGCCTCACCTAATGAAATTTAACAAGGGAAAGTGTAGAGTCCTGCATCTGGGCAGGAACAACCCCAGGTTCCAGTATAGGTTGGGAAATTACATATTAGAGAGCAGTGTAGGGGAAAGGGACCTGGGGGTCCTGGTGGACAATAGGATGACCATGAGCCAGCACTGTGCCCTTCTGGCCAGGAAGGCCAATGGCATCCTGGGGTGTATCAGAAGGGGGGTGGTTAGTAGACCAAGAGAGGTTCTCCTTCCCCTCTACTCCGCCCTGGTGAGACCACATCTGGAATATTGTGTCCAGTTCTGGGCCCCTCAGTTCAAGAAGGACAGGGAACTGCTGGAGAGGGTCCAGCGCAGGGCAACCAAGATGATTAAGGGAGTGGAGCATCTCCCTTATGAGGAAAGGCTGAGGGAGCTGGGTCTCTTTAGTTTGGAGAAGAGGAGACTGAGGGGTGACCTTATTAATGTTTATAAATATATAAAGGGTGAGTGCCATGAGGATGGAGGCAGGCTCTTCTCAGTGGCAAACAATGATAGGACAAGAGGTAATGGGATCAAGCTGGAACACAAGAGGTTCCACTTAAATTTGAGAAAAAACTTCTTCTCAGTAAGGGTGACAGAACACTAGAACAGGCTGCCCAGGGAGGTTGTGGAGTCTCCTTCTCTGGAGACATTCAAAACCCGCCTGGACATGTTCCTGCGCGACCGCACCTAGGCGTTCCTGCTCCAGCAGGGGGATTGGACTAGATGATCTTTTGAGGTCCCTTCCAATCCCAAACATACTGTGATACTGTGTGATACTGTGATACATGTATATTGAGGCTTGTTTTTTTTTAGAGAGTCTTGTGGTACGCATTTGGCACAAGTTATTACACACAGTACACGATGGGAAGGTTGGACACCACATATTGGGATGGGTATGCAAGGAGTGAAAGCCCTCAGAGATGTACAGCATCTCTTTGAAAAGGACCCCCCCAAAAAAAGAAAAATAAAAAAGCAGGAAAAAAAAAAACAGGCAAAAGTTTGCAGCATACACAAATAGTTTAAAAAATATTGACTTGCATATCTGCAAATTCACTAAACTGACATGAAGTTATGAAAATGAAAAAAAAAGAGCTCAGTGAAACTTCATCCCATGTGCTCAAGTGTTCTCTCATACAGTACATGTGCACATACATATGAGCTATTTTCTGTTTATTTTGCATGTAATTGAAGTATGAATGTCTACTGCATCTCAATTTATATGGGAAAACTGGAGAAAGCTGTTCGTGCCCCAGAAGGAGACAATGAAACCTGAAGCAAAAGATCTAGAGTTAAGCAAAATAAAACGCTAATTGAGATAATTATTTTTAATTACTTGGAACCAAAACTCATTTGGATGAGTCCCCTTCAGACTTTGCCTATTCATTTCTCTGTCAACATAAACATGGCAGGTTTTAGCCAAATAGTCTACCCTTATAACAAAAACTAACGTGAAACCTTGTTGCAAACTTGAAGAGGCATAAATTATCAGTTTAATTAGAAGTTATATACTTATCTGAAATCTCATCCCACATTTCAGATAATGCTCATACTTCAGGAATAGCAAATTATTGATTCTGATTGGTGTTTAAAGAAGATACTTCTTTTTTTTTTTTCAGCTTGCTTTCTGCCACTGGGCTCTGTGCAGCATTATGTATGCTCTATATCACTTGTTGCTATGATTCCAGCAGTGCCTTGTAGATACTGCAAAAAGAACTAAGTAGGCCCTACGTTCCAAATGATTCAACAGGGATTCTCTTTCAAAATAAAACTTTTAAAACACCATTCAGAGCTGCTGAGACATAAAATGAAAAAAAAAACTTTCTATCCCCAAACAAGACAAAAATAATATAAAAAAAGAAATTAAAAACCCTCCCACCCTCAACCAAAATTCGATAACCACTTTGATTTCTGCACAGTAAAGTGACTTTATAGTATTCACAGCTGTTCAGGCTCCCAAGTTGTGCTGCATGTACTGATGTGAGTGGTTCATTATTAGTTATGCAAGGCATCCCACTGACCTCACTTCAGCACAAACGGCAGAATCACAGCCCTATTATGGGCAGACCCAATATTTATGCACACTTGTCAGATTTCACACGGGTCCTCTGAATGACGTGCTCTCTTCAGGCCCTGCTTTTCTTCTTTTTAGGCACTTCTTCCTTTCTTTCCTCTGCCCTCTAACTTCTTTGTGGCTCTTCATAAGAAGCGTGAATTTAACCAGCCAGCCCCTCTGCAAACTCCCATGTAAGATCACACAGTTCTCACGAGGAGTGCTAGACAATATTCATTAAGATCCAGGGATGAAATGCCGAGTCACACAATAAACCTGCAATTGAAAGATGCTCGCTGGCTAATGCTAAAGAGCTGAGCCCAGGTAAGAGCTGAGGGAAAGGAAGAGACTTTCAAAACTTCATAACTGCTGTCTGCAAATAGTTTGCTGAAAATACTTCAGGCTTCCAGTTGATCACACTTCCAGGAAATGTTTAAAAAAGCAGCTTTGACAAACTTCCCTCTCAACCAACTGCTTTTCCTCCCAAATTTTTTTCTGGAAATGTTATTCTCCGTAGAAGCCAGGAGATGCTGATTTTTCTAAGAGCAATGCTTTAATACCAAAAGTGTTGGAGATTGGAAGAAATGGCAGATTTCCTTGCATGCTGTGTGGAGGGAATGATGTCCCCACCGCTGCTGTTGCACTAACACATTCCCAGCCAGAACAGCACTTCTGGATACATTTCACAGCAAGAAACTACACAGGGTCTAATGCAGAAATAATCTGCAGAAGCAGTATTTTCCTTTTGGCTGGATTTTAACAATGAATGCAAATGCATATAGGCTTTTATAGTCTGAATGTTTCTATTCACTCTTTTGATTCAAAAGCCTTTTTTTCTCAACCACTGATCGTGAAAACAGAACCTAAAAACCCACCAGTCCTTTTCTGAATCAATATTCTGGCTACAACGGTGCAATGATGCCACCTAAAAGGTTACAGTTTTTAATATCACCTCTAGGTCTTACATTTTTACTTGGCTATTTCAGTCTGTCTTTTTAAAATGAGAACAGAATAACCTTAATGTAGAAAATCCTGCAGTTCTGAGATATTTCTTAGGACACTGGCTTGGTAGTATGCTATCGGATGGCTGCTCCAAATTAGAGACAGGCTGGTATTTTCAGCTCTTCTGGCAATTTTTAAGTTTACAAATTTGTTTCCTTATGGCCCTACTGTTGCTTTCCTATCTGTCAATGTGTCATTGCAGAGAGATTAGCTAAAATTTCAGACTCCACTGAAGTCTCTTTGTCCTCTCCCACATGACACATTAGCTGCACATTGCACTACCCCAAACAAAAAGGGAAAACTGGCATCAAAGTGGCCCAGAGCCTACAGTGCTGATGCTAATTTTGCCAAACCATGAGTTTTAAACCTCATTACACTTGGATTATTGTGAATAAGTGCCTGGATCTTCATATGCAGTTGTAAAAAGCTGCTAAATGAAGAAAAACTATTGATTTTTTCTCTTCTTCCCTACAATTGGATATTTATAATGCAAACAACTCCTAAAATACGTAGGCTTTCTTGCAGAGCCTTGAAGAGGCTACACAGTCAGCAGAATCCAAAAGTTCAGCTGCAAAGGTCAAGCAGACACATGGAAAAAAGAAGAAAAATGTCTTGGGACTACCCTCACTTTGGAGCAGAACAAGCAGATTATTCTGCAAGAGAGGTCACAATTTTAATTTCTCCAACGCTCTGTTTTTACCCCATACAGATAGATGGCTGAAGCAGCAGATGCAAGGATGGATGTGATAAAGAAGACTGTTGAGTTCTAGTTTATGCCAAGTTTTGTATCACCTAATTTCTGGACTGCAGTTTGCCCATGTATGTACCTCACAGGATTGCTGCAAGGATTAAATCCTTGTAAGGATTAATCTTTAAATCTGCATTTTATATGTAGAATAACAGCTATGGGTAAGGTCACTTGATTACCCTCCAGGCGACAGAAATTAGAAGATCAGCTGATAGCTATCATGTAATTATCTTACATTGCATTTAGAAAATCACTGTTATCCTGGTATAAAATCTGTACATAATTTGGCATAACTTAAAAAGCAGGCAGGTATTACAAATAAACAGACCTCAGATGATTTCACAGTTACACAAATAGCAGTCATAATTTATTCTTTGATTCCCTTTGATGTTCCCCCCCACTGCAAACACATATGTCATTTCATATTATGGCAGTGGTCCTGGAAACGAGCCAAATTCAGCATCGGTGTTAATAGGTGCAACCTGGCATAAAGCAGCCACGATACAGCTGCTGCCAACAGAGATGAAGCTGGTTCAAAGCTCTGTCAAACCAGGAATGTGTCAGTTTTACACCTTTATGGTCAGTGTGTGAAGTTCTGCTCCCCTATTTAATTCTATACTGCTGTCTTCTTGAATGTGAAGCATTAAATCAAAGAGAAGCGGAAAAGTAAAAAACGCAGTATAGATAAGAAGTTCCCCACAAAACACAATGTCCAGATTTATAGCCATGAGGAGTTACTTCTCAGCTGTGGTCCTGTGGCCAGAGCTGTTCAGATTTCCTTGTTGTAAGCTCCGACAAAAGACAAAGACCTTTAAAAAGTGTGTTGAATTCAGTAAAAGTGGCTGCCACTGACATGAAGACCCAGAGAAACAGGCATGTCACTGGGGGACAGGAGCATGTCCCCCCTGGGACCCTGTGCATCAAGTCACTTCTATTATTTGCTACCAGTGGCTTCCCAAGAGTTGCAGGGCCCGAATCCCAGTGGGACAGACTGCAAGGGTAAGGACACCACCTCAAAAGGGTCCTTCCCTTCATCTGGAAACACATACACATAAACAGACCTCAGATGAAGGTCTCAGGGAAGGTCTAGCCCAGAAAAGAAAAGGTCTGTGATTTGGAAACCCACATTAGGGAAGATCTCCAAGAAGAGATCAGTTGCAAGGGCAGCCTGGTGACAAAAGCAAGAGCAACCAGGGAGTTGTGTTGGTGGTGAGAGTGGTATGACAGAGGTGAGAGCCATCTGGCAGCAAGAGACAATAAGCACTTAAAACAGATTTATACTTGGAAATAACACCCTGACCAACAATTAACGAGGCTGCTCTAAAGTGCACCCCAGCTGCTGCTGATGTAGCCCGTAACTAAACTTGCTCTTCCATGTCTGACTAGTTCTTCCAAGCCACTTCTACAAAAGCAAGTGACAGTCTTATTCAGTCACATCATTTGGTAGGGAAATGTACAATCCTGGCTCTGTGCAAATGTTTGTAATCTCCACATCACAGGGACTGCAAAACACTCTTCCCTCTTAGCTGTAGACCAAAGTCTGACATCAGTCCCACGCTGGCCTGGGCCACTGAAGCTCTCGCTGGATTCCCAGGGGTTTTCCACCCAAGAGATGATTGATTAATCTCCACCCATCTAACAGAAAGATGCCAGTGCACTCTGGGCTCCCTTGAATACTGTGCAATCATAGGTTTCAATTTAAAGTTCATAAAGACCAGCAACTGGCTTCTCAGATATGATCTGCCAAACAGTAGGGTGCTCAGCTACAGAATAAAGAAAAACTGGGATAGGGCAGTTCAGGAGGCTACTGCTAATGAGCAAACCATCTGTCTGTCTTCTTTGTAAAACTGGCTATTTATTCTGACATTTCCTTTTCCCCAAATAGTTCTTCTGCTGATGACCTTATTATTTTAAAGTAATGGAATCTAATTTTATTGCTAGCACTTGTCAGAATTAAAAAAAAAAAAAAAAAAGAAGCAATAAAGATAACTGCAGCTATCTTAGCAAATGGAAAAATAAAAATGTACTATGCCCATGAAACAGAAAACGTGCATGCTATCCAGGCTGTGAAGTCCCACCACAAACAAGCCTGGCTGGTGATAATTACACTCATTATTAAGAAAGAAAACCATGGCCACAGCTGTGAAATGAGTGACCAATACTGAATTCTTCATATAGGATCATTCTTCCATCACAAATGAAAAACAACGCTGAATACAAATCAGAAAAAAAGAACAAAGGACAGTCTCGCTGTCAGCAAAAGCTTATCATAAATACATAAACTGGTATAGACTCTCCCTCATCTGCCTTACCCAATTTATGTCTCTCAAAGGAATGGGTCCATTTCAGGACAGCAGACTGTCCTTGAATGCCTGTGAATGTGAACATCATTCTAGCAGAAATGTAAGAAAAGTATACAGGGACTAATCAAGTTGTTCATCCATCTTTCAGTATCACGCCTCTGCTGCAGACATCAGCAGCTGCTTCAGAGAAATTGGTAAGAGGCCTGAATAGTAAGTTAATAGGGATAGCTGGCCCAGCCAGGAAGTCTCCTCCTTATTCTTACCAGCTATAGACTCGTTTCAGATCTCAAATATGAAGTTTCGTGGCCCTTTCGGGACTTTCTTTCAGGTTTTTTTTTGCTTGTTTTCAAGCAGTGCCATGACAATCCTAAATCGGAGCAGCTACACAATGCCTACACACTTCTAGCAAACGAGAATATTCTAAAATGTAAAAAAATGGAGTATACCAAACTGAGTACACAGGAGTGGTTGTTTTGGATCCACGCTTGGTTTGATCTGATGTCTCACATCAAAAAGCGTGGCCCAACTCAGACCACAGAAGTGATGTCAGGGATATTTATTTGGATGGGAGGTAGAATTTGATAGTATCTCTCCAACTGATATTCATTTTAGTCTCAGCTAAGCCTGTATTCCTTCATGCATGGTTTTATGCCAGATAGTAAACAAAGAATGCTGCATTTAGAGTCACATTTGGACTTTGGTGAGGCAAGCATTTACCCCAAATGAACATTTTGCTAAGGAGCTTTGTCAGCAACAGCATTTTCTGATGCTTAAACTGAAGTTCAGTTTGCCAGACTTAGAGAGTGAAAGGGGAGATTTATGGAAAAAGGACTGACACATCCTGATGCTGTGGTCTCACAAGAACATACAGTTCATAACCACATGTGGCCCCTCTTTCTTCAGCCTGATTCCTTCCTTATCAGCCTTTGAGACATTTGCAACACACAATGAAAAAGGCATAATGAGCCTTGAGCTAGTAGTAACTAAACATTTTTGGGATGCAAACCAGCTATCAAGGATCAACAGCAGCACTAAATAACATGAAAATGTACAAATCAAGGTGGTACAAAGGCTACATCTCTTTAATAACCTATGTTTAATGAGAGCAGTCCCACATACCAGGAAGCTGGATCAGACCCTTGCATTAAAAGGAAGAAGCTGCTCACCCCTGTTTTGTATGTTGTGCTACCTAGTGTGCTAAAGCCCTGCAAAAAAGCAACAGTACCTAAAATTTTACTTTGATCAAGCAACAGAAGACACCCAAACAGGAACTGCTAAGGGCAACCAAACTGGCACAAACTTCTCTTCTAACGGTGAGTAAAGCTTAAGTGACTCTTGCTTATCCGATGGTTTATCTAAAGGACCTTGGGTATGTCCACTCCTCTCTAAGGCACTGTGGACAACTGCTCCAAGCAAAGCTGCTTCACTAAAAGGGGACTTCAAAAAACATGTTAGCATTCATCTGTTCCTCATTATTCCAACTGAATACTAAATCTGAGCAGATCTGGAAAAATGTACTTCCTACACAGGCATTTTTTCCTCATTACTGTCTCTATAAGTACTGAAAATGCAGCTGCAATACTGAAAGCTACAAATACGCTACTGATGCAGTAGCAACGCTGGAATAACCAGAGCACGGTGCTACACTTTTTCCAAAAGGAGGAGTTTTGCAAGAGAACTGATAGGGCAGATATTCCAGCTCCTCTAAGAAAAACAAGTACTCCAGGGGCAAGTGCTCATCAAAGAACAGGACACACATTTCTGGTTTTACAGTCTAGTAGAAGAAGATAAAGGCCTAACAAAACCTCCACAATAACCCAGAGTATGTCTGAACAGTTCTATTCTAAATTGTTCCTTCTGGGAACAATGTGACAATTTAATTTTTTTTTTTTCATTAAATGATGAGCCCAAGCAGTATTGATGGCAATGTGACCTGTGAGGGAGAAGGATTCAGGATAGCCTAGCTAACATACACCATTAGACTGTAATTTTATTTGGCTTGAGAGTGACCAGGAATACTAAGGCAATTTGTTACAAAAAAAGCTACACCTTGAAAGATTGAAAAAAATAAAGAACAAAAAATGAAGATGTAAGGTTACCTGACTAAAGGCTTTATCACAATATGCATAAAGACCTGGAGAGGATCAGAGGAATGGCAATAGGTGGATCAACCCAAGTAACTCAGTGAAAACAGAGCATGATGAGTGCTCCATCAAAGGAGAAGATTAAGCTGTTGTCCCTGGAGTGAAACTGAGGGGAAGAAACTTTCCTCCTTGACTGCCATGAAAAACATGAAGGTTACTAAAGGGGTATAGGGCTTATTGTGAGATGCAGGGGGAAGCAAATTTGGGGAAGTTGTAAAATCTATCCAGCTGGCAGTTTGTCACTTTAAGAACATGAAATACCATATACCTGCTTGAAGTGGGCAGAAAAATAAGTTTAGGGAGAGAGATGGTGCCACTAGAGAACCCTTACATTTATTTTCTTTTTCTACTTGCAATTGCTTATGTATCTCCATGGATGTGCCTACAAAGTCATCAAGTGCACTATGGCTGTATGTTCTACGTGCCCTACATCTACATATTTTATTTATGGAGCTCAATTAAACAGCATAGACACTTTTACTTATCCACTACAGTCTTTACTAGCTGTGCTCAATTTCACTTAAGCACCTCATTTTGATGTGAATGGGCTGTAGTCAGGCTCACCTGTTCTGTGTTCACATTGAGCAAAAGACCTCATTATAGAAGTTTCCAGGAATGAAAACTCACTCGAAGAAAAAGGACTGAGGCCACTATTGCAAGCAATGAATGGGAATCATATGCTTGTCTCCAAAACTGGAAATCCCATTCTGAAGTTTCTGATGTTCTGGACAGAAACCCAATACAATCTCCTAAAACTATCTCAAGTTATGAATGCTGGATTACACGGGGACTGTGAATCAAGAATTATTCCAGTGGATTATGAAGATAAACAACTTCAATGGACTAACTGAATCTCTCTTCACATAATTCATCAATATGGTCAGAACATGACAAATCACAAGGACTTTACCCATTCTGGCCTGAATTTAAGCTTTCAATAGAGAGCAACAGAGTGTGAATGGAGACATAACCTAACGAGCTTTCTCTTCCTCTTTGTACAGTGACTAAGTAATGGTGACTTACCTCCTCAAAAGCATCCCTGCTGTCGAGAAGTGCGCTAAGACTGACCATCAGCAGCACACATACGCCTCAAGAGAAACAAGGCAGAAGCACACGTCACTGGCCATATGCAGAGCTGCAGTTACAACTTCAGACCACCCTCAGTCACAACTTCAGATCACCCTCATTTTTAAGGACTGAATCCACATAAAAAATATGAAGCATCAAGGATCAAGAGAGGCAGACTTAAAATAACAGAGCTGATGTACCAAGATAACGAACACCGCTTGGTCAGCCCCTGTTTTAAGTAACTGAGAGACTTCTGGGGGCAAATGAGAGTCTATACCAGTCAGGAGCATGTAGTGGGTCTTTCCATCCAAGCGAGTGTGATGTCTTGTGACATATAAGTAAGGGTGGCACCGCAATTCTCCACGCTGTGTTACTCAGCTGGCCAAAGTAAAACAGACCTTCTGCTTTCACAAATGCTGTATGTGCTCCTGACTTGGATTTGTTTCCTTCTTTTGGGACAAGGGCCTCGTTGAGTTAGCCATGAATTTTGGAAACAGCACAAGAAGTTATCAAAACCACAGTTGCCAATCTTAACATATTTGATATACACACAACTTCCTGGAAAACAGCTGGAACAACCCCTACCAGAATGTAAAAAGCAATTAAATCAAAGACAGAAACCTGTTGTTCTGGGTTTTTTTTAAATTGTATTACCACCGTGCAGTAGGTCACCATGAAACTTCTTGGTTTACAGAGGTACTTTATGATCGCTAAATTAAGAAAGAGAGTCTGTTAGGGAGAACAATCCTGCAGCCACGTTACAGGAGAAAACTGGAAGAGAGAGATTGCAAATATTTCATGCCTTTTTACAGTTGGCAACATATTCCCCTGACTCACGCATATATAGGAGACCTGCCCACAGTCTGAGTCTACGCAGGAGCTTTGAGTAAGACTTTATTACAGTCTCTTTCAGTGCATACCTGTAAACAAGTTTGTCTTCTCAGCGTAGATCTTCTTTCACATTATATTTATGCTCCACTGCATTTCTCAGGAAAACATTACAGGGTTTATCATTGCTAACATTTCAGATATACTACAGGTTTAGAAAATTATCTGATAGCTGTTAAAACAGTTAATGTAAGCCTCACTTTTAAACTGTAGAGTCTTTATAACAGAGGACCTGTCTTCTGACTTTTCTGTGGTATTTTGGGGCCACACAAAATGATAATAATACCCTTGCAATCAAGGTAGCAAAACCTAGCATGCTATAATTGCCTCTTTGATAGAAAAAAGTGTTTTAGAAAAATTCTAGCATACCTATCTCTAACTGGAAGTTTTATTTATAACAAAACATATTTCTACCTTGCCAGATCTTGATTTAATCCCTTTGTACTTTTAAACATGTTTTCACTTTAAATCATACTTCCACAGGAACAAATAGCTTCAAGTTGAAATCTCTTTATTCTTTGCTTTCACTCCTCCATTATGAAAAAAATACCATAGAAATAATGCAAATTCTGGCCTTCTTGCCATAGGTCAGCACTAGAAAAATCTGAAAGCGTTAACTTTTTATATAATACTCCTTCTGTCTGCTACATACATTAACATTTACGATGGAAAATGCTGAAGACCTCCCACCTCCAGTTGTTCAAGAATTTATTGTTTAGCATTCACAGCATACTATAAGAGATTTGCTGGAATACACATCTCAGATGAATACTCTGTGTGTTTGCAAAGGTCTAAGGGATGGGCATGCCAGAAAGTGGAGTTTGTTAACAGCTCCACACAATTCTCACTAGAGTTTCTGTCTGCCCTAATACACATCTCAGTAGTCACATGTAATTTCTCTGCACAGAGCTAAAAACTGTACCATGGGTCAAAAGAGCCTTGAGGTTGATATCAGTCATTCCCAGCTGTCCCATGTCCTTGAATATTGACTCAAAGAAACAGCCTTCAAGGAATATCAAGCCTTCAGCTTTTCTGACTTTTTCAACTTTTTGGTAAAGACTTCCCCATATCATCTTTTCTATCTAACACTTGAATTCCCACAGAAAAGAAAGGACGTGAGTCAGAAGTAAACATATGAAGCATACCAAATGCCTGAAGAAGAACAAAATTGTGTCTCACCGATAACCTGATGAATAAGGTTCTTTGCAAGTCAGTGATTAATCCCCCTTTGCCTGCCTTGATTCAATGGGAGAGGTGTTGTAGGAAGAACATACTTCCTTCTTGGGTAGCCTTCAACTCCCCAATCCTCCATGCCATCACCTACTCTTTCATACGTGCAAGGACTTCTAAATCAATCCTACCCACAAAGAGGGCTGTAACACTCATTTTAAACTGTCCTTGTTTCCAAATTCTCAGCTGGTGTGGAGAAAAGTGGTTCACGTCTGGGCTTGGGACTCTTTTGGGCCCAAACAGCAATGCTGCTCCATTTTCCTGTGTGATAGATGTGGGGTGAAGGAAGGAAACCAGTGCTGTCTCTCCCAATCAAGCAATCCTCCAGGATAAGAGAAGGACACATTGGATGCCACCTTTGCAGGGACAGGCATTTGGCTGCTTCCCAGGGCTGCCGCACAGTTTGGGCTGGGCTCCAGCTCCAGGGGTGGTTTTGAGCCACAGGGTGACTCCCTATTCCCAGGGATTTACCTCGCTGCAGCCCTGACCCCACCAGCACCAACCCACCAGGTGTGGGGTTCCACGCAGGCACCATCCCAGGGAAACAAGATGAGCAAATCCATCAGCCAGCAGGAGCAGGAGTGTGTGTCCACACACTGAGAGGTGTCCACGTAGGTCACTCACATCTCCTGCAAGCTAGCAGGATGATGTAAGTGTGCATCCACAAATCAAACAAGCATAAATGTAGCCCAGGTTTCAAAGGCAACATGCTTCTTTGACAACACAGGGCTCTTTAAAATGGTAGTAAAATACACATGAGTATTTAAATTAACCATGCACATTAAAATGACAAGGGACCAACTGATGAAGTGACCCATTTCTGAGGGGAGGGGAGAGGAGGGGAGGGGAGGGGAGGGGAGGGGAGGGGAGGGGAGGGGAGGGGAGGGGAGGGGAGGGGAGGGGAGGGGAGGGGAGGGGAGGGGAGGGGAGGGAAGGAGTAAGTCAGGCAAGGTGAGTTTGCTGTGAAGAGACCAGCAGTTTGCCTGGAGACCAGCAGTTTCTGGGAGGAAGTCAAGCACTGCTTCATTTATTGAACTCATACAACAATATTTTAATACTACCTGCCCATCAGTTCTCGCCCACAGAAGATATGGAAAACCACCATTGGGCCCTTCCCCAAGTGACGCAGGATACTATGAAATTCAGCATAATAACTAAAAAAGACGTAATAAATCCCAAAATTTTCTGGGTTGAATTTTTCAAGCAGTGCTGAGGTGGCATGGGATTAGTGCTGGTCCTCTTCTCTCTTCCTAAGCAGTGCCACTAACCTGTACGCCCAGCACTTGCTCTAATTCCTTCTAACTCCTACATCTTGGTTGTATTTACTACTCCTGTTTTTCCTATATTAAGTCTGATAAATGTAAAGAGAGGACTAATAGATTTTATCTAATCCCCATCCAAAGGATTTAAAAACTTAAAGAACACTTTTTAACACGTTTCAGTGATCAATGAAAAGGACTACGCATATCTCTGTGCGGAGCCTGACCCCTCACTTGGGTTTCACCAATCCCAGCACAAAAAGTGGTGCCCACTGGGCTGGGATGAGGTCTGCTGCACCATGTCCATCCCTTCATGCCCTGGAGAAGGTGGCTGGCCTGAGCCTGGCTCTGAGTGGCAGCTCTTCCCCTGCATGAACCCAGAGCCCAAATCCCCCTGTGATGCTGCAGCCCACGGGCTCCACAAGTAATTGTAGATCTGCTATGCAGCTGTTCCTCTCAGATACCTGCCCACACAAATCCTGTTTACTCCAGCTTTGCTGGGAAGGTACAGAGAAGCACTAAATCCTATTTTATGACAGTCAGCATTAAGCTTATACATCCATGATGATAGCCTAAACCTCACTAAAAGGCCTTGTTAAAGCCATGCACCAGCTAAAAACTGGTCTCTCAGACTTCCAAGAGATTCTGTAACATTATGTTTCCTTCATTTGTTGTTGTGAGAAAATATTAAAGACCTTGGTTCAGGTGAACTACTTATTAGATGTTAATCTAGCAGTTTCCATGAAAAAAAATCCATCCATAAGCAGCAAGATGATATAGCTTACTTTAATTTATTTTGCCAGAGAAAAGTTACACAAGCAACTGCATTATTAGAATGTATTATTTTTAATTACAGTTCCTGAGGAGAAGATAAGCATCAACTAAGAAAAGCCAGCCATGTCTGGAAGCTGTATTGAGAATTAAAAAAATGAGATGCCAGCACACATTACAGAAATGGACTTTTGACATTTGAATGAGAATTTCTAATAGCTCAGATGAAGGAAGAATATGAAACTGCAGTTTCAGTCTAGGGCCGATTCAGATATAATCCCTCTGTTAGGGATTTGGGGCTGTGAAGCTTCTCATCTTCCATGAGCATGTTTTTAGCAAGGTTATGCATATCAGACTGAGACACACCTGCATGTTCCCTTTGGGAAGCAAGACAGAGAGGATCACCGACAGTACCCAAAAGAAAAAGCGTCTGCAGGAAATCCCTGGGACCCCAGGTAAATCTCCAAATTTGATGTGCACTTAAATCCTAAATCCAGTGCTGCCTTAATTCCTAAAATTTATGGTAATATTTGCACTTGTATGACATGTCTGGTTGCTCACTATACAGATGCATGCCTAGTCTCCTTGGAGTCTCCCTAAATCCTTGCCCTTTGCTGATAATCATGTAGCAGTGAGTTTCACAGACTGGTGACTTGTTTATGCTGTCTACCCAACAAGTTACTCTGTAATAGTTTCTGCCTCCAGCAACCCTCTGTGCCAGTATAAAAATCACTTTGTTTTCAAATGGTGGAGGACAGTAAGCACCAGTAGAAACACTTTTTCTGCAGTAAACACTAGAGAGAAATGACAGGGGTTTAAATATTGATATTAAAAGCTGTGACTTGGAGTGCTGTCAATGAAAGGAGATCCAAACTGGGCAGAAACTCTTTAGCCACACACACACACACATTAAAATTCCAATCTGAAAAACAAAGCAAGATATAAAGCTGCTTTCAAACATATCCTTTGACAAATTCCTGTAGTTGCACTTAAAGAATCAGAATTCATTGCATAGCAGTTAGGCCTCAAAGCCCAATGACTATTCCTGCTTCAGGGATCAGGAACAACAGAAGAAGCAGTATATGTTTAAAATAATTTAGTGCCTCACCCTTCCCCATCAGTAAGCCTGGGGTAAATCACATAGCTAACTCTATCATGTAATTTATTAATATTTTTGAACTACAGTGAGTGTCTCCTATTGAAAATATTTTGATAGCCCCGAATACATTACTAAATGTCAGTAAACACTCTGAAATACCTCCTGTTCATTTTTATGAGAATGAAAGAGCTACTCGTACTTTAAGTAGTTGCATTGGCTAAAAATCTGTTTCAGATTACCAGAAATTCTTGCATACACAACAGCTCTAAGGATTCCTGATTTTTTTCTCAATGGCTGTTTTCCTTGTAGTAGATGAAATAGTAATCAATAACAACTTAAATTTATTTTCAACATGCTCTTTCTTCTTTAATGATTTATCTTTTCCCACTACTGTTTAAATCCCCCTGGAACCCAGTGGATGGCATTAGCAGAGGTTCCACTTTGTGCCTGAAATGAGCCTCAAGCTGACATTAGACAAAGCTCCCTGCATGTGGCTGAGCAGCAGTTTGCATGTGGCTTCCACACCCAAATATGCAAACATGGCATCAAGCTCTGCTTATGCCATGGCAGGGAATGCTGTAAACATCATGAGATCATCACAGGAAATTCACATAGTAAAAAAGCACAGAAGGAATAATACAAACAGATTAATGCTTCCAGGCAACTAAACTTCATACCAAAAGAAAAGGGGGAAGGTGTCTTCCAACCTCTGCTGCACCAAAGAAGAAATGCCAATTGCAAATTAAAACCAGAGTGGTTGTATTTCATTAATGTTAGGAAGGAAATTCTGTCTGCCCTCTGATAGCTGTCTGTGCCAGTCAAAAGTAAATTTATGGCATAGTTGAAATTACATTCCTTTTCTGCTACTCACTTGCTTCTGCTGAGCATCATTATGCTGATGCAACTTATCATGTTTTATATCTTAAAGAGCTGTTCTGTTTTCACAATCCCACTCTTTGTACCAGCAGCCTCTAAGAATCTGGACATTATAATCTTCTTCCCCCTCCTCATTCCCTTTCATGAAAACTGCAGAAAATTGTGAGACAAAATACAGAGGATGCACATAATCCCAGACAGCCACAACATCTTCTGAGAATTAAGACGTACTTTCACTGGCATGGGTGAACTTTCACTTTGAGCTTTTGACTCCAGTGCCCCTCACCTAGCAAATGCTCCAAACCCACCAAAGAGCAGAAGTAGGCAGCAGGAGAGAAGCAGCAACCTGCAGCTGGTGTATCTGTAAGCACCACCCAACTGCCCCAGGCACTGGCTGCACGGCAGATCAGGAACATTGTGCATGCAGGTCCCCCTGATGCTCAGCAAAGAAAGGAGACGTATTCTCTTCCATTCCTCCCGGCAGACAAACGAATTAGCATCCACTACTGAAGGCAGGAGCTGGTGGGTTGGCTGGTGCCCCTAGATGTGTTATTGTAAGAAGAGGCTACCTCCACTGATCAGAGCAGAGAACAGTCAATCTGTGCCAAGGAATACAGTCTGTTCAGCAGAACTTCTTTTGCTGTTGTTTATGAACAAATCTCATCCCATGCTGAGATTTCAGGACTGGTAATCAAAAAGGACGCTAAACAGATTTACTTTGAAGGTCTGCTTGATCAAACAGCGAACCCCAGACGCTGCTTTACATACCATTTTCAAAACCAGCATGCTTAGCCTCACCCAATCCAGGTTTTAGTTTGTTACCTGTTGCCACAATGCTGAACTGACTGTCTGGATTTGACAAAATGGTACCACAGATAGGGGAAAGGGACTCTGTTGTTGCTGGATCCCACTTTGTATGGATAGGAGTAGACACTCCACCAGATGATGCTAATTGGAGGTTTTTAAAGGCAACTATTCAGAGTATCCCAATTGCAAGATAGTGAAATGTTGATATTTTATTTGGCTGTAATCAAATTACCTCAACAAACATCATACACGCGTTTGCTATTGAATGTCAAACCAAAATAATGAGTGCTTTGATGCACATGTATTAGTCTGAAGGATCTGTTAGGTCTATAAGAATAATTAACGGTTTGAGACAGAAAAAAAATCTTCCTGTTGGGCAGTTTGCCTCCAGAGATTGTTACTGTTACCTGGGAAGGCTTGACTTGCCTTCGCTGTATAGTCAGCTTCTCTTTAAAAACTGCAGACAGACCTTTGACACCTCCAGGGATCCAATTCCCCTACCTCCAGTCCCTTGTAAATATATAAGCACTGTCATCAGTTTCTCCCATATTTCAACATTCCCATGACCTGAACGCTAAAGTCCTAAAAAGCTTAGCATGGACTGATTTTTCTCTACTTGGGCAGTAACGTGATATTTCACTTTGCGTTTCTTCATTGCACCATTCCCTAAGGCTGCCTTTGTAATGCACACTCAGTTATGAAAAAACCTAGGTCTGCAGTTAAAGAAAGAAAACAATGTAAAATGCTGAAGAGTTATTACACCATGAGCGTAAAAAAAATACAGGTAGCTCTGATTATTCTGACATCTGCTCACTTCTGGTCAAATTCTCCATCTCCTGTCAAAAAGGAAAAGATGAGTTGCCACTGTTACGGGTGCTATAGAGGAAGAGCCTGACTGTAATAGCTAGGAGTGCTGTCAAAAAAAACAACCCTAAGTGCAGTCACTAATGATTTCATTACAGTAAATCTCTCATTTGAAAATAATAGTTGGTACTTTAATGGAGAAAATAGAAACTCAATAAATCCTTAATGATGCCTAGTCTCTTTTATGCTGGCAGTTTTACATGGTAAAAACAATTCTTCTTGTGAATGTCAACCTGCCAATCTGGTTTAAAGTTTTAAACCTTTATGAAGAATTTCAGAGGGAGAGAAGAAATATTACTGTTAATGGCTTTGTTTGAAATGTCTTGATTATGGATAATCAGCTATGAGCAGCTGCAACATGAGATGCCCATGAAAAGAAAATGAAAACTAAATTGGAAGTGTTCCAAGGCTTTCTATTCCTCATGCCCCATCACAAGTCTTTAAGTGGTTCCTGCCACATCCTTCTCACCCCGCAGTTCCCACTTCTGAGACAGGAGGAAAACGAGTCTTTGGTGGTGGGCGATTTATCTGAACTATTTCCTCTCCTGATTGCCCAAGCGGAAATCTCATATTCTCCCCCTTCTCATCTCTAAGCTGCCAAGTAAAACTTAATTCCAGGACCTCAGAGCAAGAGCTACAGTGACCAAGTGAGGAACCAAATCAGTTGCAGACCAGGAAAGGGATGAAAAGACGGCTTTAATTTTAAAGACAAGATTGTAATATGATAAGAATGACAACCTTTGCATTCTAATTAGTGCTCTCGTCCCCTTAAATTATGTTGGCTGATGACCTGGAATAAAGAGGTGCCAGGATCCAATCAACATCCACATTTAAAACCAGTTAACAGACTGTCAGGTTCAGTTGTGAAAATGCCTTTATTAGTAACCATTCTCAATGAATCCTGGAAAGTGCTGTCAGTCTTTATGCGCCAAGAATTACATGGTGGATGGTTTAGGAAACTGAAGATAAATGTACAGAAAGGCCTTCTTTTCCCCTCTCTCTTGGTCTGTGTTCACTATGAAAAAATCATGTAGTAATGTTATGGAGATCTTTCTGTTAATATCAGATTCTTTGAAGAAGTATTATACTTTGTTGTGGTTGAGACAGACAAATGACATAGACAAAGTTCTTAAGTACAAACAGCAGTCTCCATTTATTGCCACAAACACTTTTTTATATAGTCTTTACTAGCTCACATGTCTTTTTGCTATTCGTTACAGGCTGCAATAGTAACATATCATTGGCTAATTTTGCTATCATCAATGTTACTCTTTTACTCCCTTCTTTCTCACGGGTACACTTTAATATCTCCGGATACTCCTTTACTCCCATCTTTCACAAGGATAGACCTTGATATCTTCAAGGTTAATCTCTGTTCCCATACCCTCTGTCAGAGAATTCACGGACCCGCCATAGTTTCCCACAATACTGCTCATGGAGCATTACGTTGTGGATTCTGTGGAGTATCACGTGTAGATACTTGTGGAGTATTACATCCACAGCCTGTCTATTGCTCTCGCTTCTAAGGAAGGCATCCATGAAGACATGAAGCATGTGTGAAATGTCCATGCCACCAATGCTCATCCCCACAAGGCTCCTCTTCCTTTGCTTTGACTAAGAAAATTACTGCCAAGTTTTCTCCTAATCATCTCGTAGCAGAGAAATAGCAATGCATGTACTGGAGAATTGCAGTTTCAACTTAGCATCCACATCTGCAATATGCAGAGGAAGGAGATGTTTGGCTATCTGAGGAGATGGAGGGAGGACTGGTGGTTTGAGCTCCAACTCTTTTTTTTTTTTTTTTTTTTTGGAAACTAACCTTAATTTAATTTTCCTTTCCCTGGTGAGGGTAATCCAGATACTACAGTCACATACCTTGGCAACTGACAACAATAGTGGAGAACTTAAGAGCTATCCTTCTATAATTTTGATGCATAATGGTCAAAGTAAAACAGCAACCTCCTTCCCACAAGTGATTTCCATCACTTCACATCTCAATAAGTAACGTAGGACCTATGTTTCAGTCCCTATCCTGATTAATATGGGAACCTTCCCCTGTAACTACCCACAGTTCATGATACCTGATAGATCTTCTGGTTTAGGAACAATCAACAAATTAATAAAGTCATCATAAAAGACATAAGCATGGCAGTGGAAAACCAGAAAGACTCCTTTAGAAAGGAGGACCCTGGGAACTACTCACCTATCAGCCTCACCTCTGTGCCCAAGAACATCATGGAACAGATCTTCCTAGAAGCTATGCTAAGGCACATGGAGCATGGGGAGGTGATTAGAGACAGTCACCATGGCTTCACCAAGGGCAAGTCCCGCCTGACCAGCCAAGTGGTCTTCTTCATCCAGAGGGTAGTTGTCAATGGCTCCATGTCCAGATAGAGACCAGTGACAAGTGGTGTCCCTCGGGGGTCCATATTGGTACCAGTACTGTTTAATATCTTCATCAATGACACAGACAGTGGGATCAAGTGCACCCTCAGCAAGTTTGCAGATGACACAGAATCACACAGAATCACAGAATCGACTGGGTTGGAAAAGATCTCAGAGATCATCGAGTCCAACCCTTGGTCCAACTCTAGTCCGTTTATTAGATCATGGCACTAAGTGCCATGTCCAATCTCAGTTTAAAAACCTCCAGGGACGGCGAGTCCACCACCTCCCTGGGCAGGCCATTCCAATGCCTGACCACTCTCTCTGTAAAGAATTTCTTTCTAATATCCAGCCTAAATTTCCCCTGGCAGAGTTTAAGCCCATGCCCCCTTGTCCTATTGCTAACTGCCTGGGAGAAGAGACCAATCCCCACCTGGCTATAACTTCCCTTCAGGTAGTTATAGAGAGTGATGAGGTCACCTCTAAGCCTCCTCTTCTCTAGACTAAACAACCCCAGCTCCCTCAGCCTCTCCCCACAGGTCTTATGCTCAAGTCCCTTCACCAGTCGTGTTGCTCTTCTCTGGACTCGCTCCAGCACTTCAATGTCTTTCCTGAACTGAGGGGCCCAGAACTGAACACAATACTCCAGGTGTGGCCTCACCAATGCAGAGTACAGGGGAAGGATCACTTCCCTTGTCCTGCTGACCACGCTATTTTTGATACAGGACAGGATACCATTGGCCTTCTTGGCCACCCGGGCACACTGATGGCTCATGTTGAGCTTCCTGTCAATTAGTACCCCCAGGTCCCTTTCTGTCTGACTGCTCTCCAGCCACTCTGCGCCCAGCCTGTAGCGCTGCAGGGGGTTGTTGTGACCAAAGTGCAGCACCCGGCACTTGGCCTTATTGAACTTCATGCCATTGGAATCAGCCCATTTTTCCAGTCTGTCCAGATCCCTCTGCAGAGCCCTCCTGCCTTCCAGCAGGTCGACACTCCCTCCCAACTTGGTGTCATCAGCAAATTTGCTGATGATGGTCTCAATCCCTTCATCTAAATCATCAATAAAGATGTTAAATAGGACTGGACCCAACACCGACCCCTGGGGAACACCACTAGTGACTGGCCGCCAGCTAGATGCAGCCCCATTCACCAGCACTCTCTGGGCCCGGCCCTCCAGCCAGTTCTTAACCCAGCGTAGAGTACACTTGTCCAAGCCATGGGCTACCAGCTTTTGCAGGAGTATATTATGGGAGACAGTGTCAAAGGCCTTGCTGAAGTCCAGATAGACCACATCCACAGCTTTCCCCTCATCCACCAGGTGAGTTACCTGATCATAAAAGGAGATCAGGTTGGTCAGACAGGACCTGCCTCTCCTAAACCCATGCTGGCTGGGTCTGATCCCTTGTCCATCCTGAAGGTGCTGTGTGATTCCATTCAGGATGATCTGCTCCATAACCCTGCCAGGCACTGAGGTCAGGCTGACAGGCCTGTAGTTGCCAGGGTCAGCTTTGCAGCCCTTTTTGTGGACTGGGGTAACATTGGCCAATTTCCAATCATATGGGACCTCCCCAGTGAGCCAGGACTGTTGGAAGATGATGGAGAGAGGCTTGGCAAGTTCTTCTGCTAGCTCCCTCATCACCCTAGGATGGATCCCATCTGGTCCCATTGACTTGTGAGGATCCAGATGGCTCAGTAAATCACCAACTATTTCCTCCTGGAATACAAGGGGCCTATTTGGGTTCCTATCTCTGTCAACCACCTCCAGACATGAGTTGTCCTGAGGGACACCTGTCTTACTGGTAAAAACTGAGGCAAAGTAGGTATTAAGTACCTCAGCTTTCTCCTCATCTTTGTTAACTATATTTCCCTCAGAGTCCAACAGAGAATGGAGATTTTCCTTGCCCCTCCTTTTGTTGTTAACATATTTGAAGAAGGACTTTTTATTATCCCCGACAGAACTGGCCAAATTAACTTCAAACTGCACTTTTGTTTCCCTGATTTTTTTTCTGCATGATCTAGCTATTTCCATAAATTCTTCATAAGTAGCCAGCCCTTTTTTCCACAGTCGGTAAAGTCTCTTTTTATTTCTGATTTCATTCAGAATCTCCCTGTTTAGCCAAGCCGGTTGTCTTCCCCGCAAGCTGAGTGGTATGGTTGACATGCCTGAGGGACAGGATGCCATCCAGAGGGACCTGGACAAGCTTGAGAAGTGGGCCCATGCAAACCTCATGAGGTTCAACAAGACCAAGTACAAGGTCCTGCACCTGGGTCAGGGCAACCTCCTGTATCAATACAGGCTGCAGGATGAAGGGATTGAGAGCAGCCCTGCAGAGAAGGACTTGGCGGTACTGATGGATGAAAAGCTGGACATGAGCTGGCAATGTATGCTTGCAGCCCAGAAAGCCAACCATATTCTGGGGTGCATCAAAAGCAGTGTGGCCAGCAGATCGAGGGGGGTGATTCTGCCCATCTACTCTGCTCTGGTGAGACTGCACCTGGAGTTCTGTGTCCAGCTCTGGAGCCCACAGTACAGGAAAGATGTGAACCTGTTGAAAAGGGTCCAAAGGAGGCCACAAAAATGATCAGAGGGCTGGAACAGCTCTGCTGTGAGGACAGGCTGAGAGAGTTGGGGTTGTTCAGCCTGGAGAAGAGAAGGCTCAGGGGAGACCTTACTGCAGCCTTTCAGTATTTAAAGAAGGCTTACAAGAAAGATGGGGACAGACTTTTTAATAGGGCCTGTTGCAATAGGACAAGAGGTAATTGTTTTACTTTAAAAGAGTGTGGACTTGGATTGGACATAAGAAATTTTTCACAATGAGAGTGGTGAAACACTGGCTCAGGTTGCTCAGAGAGGTGGCAGATGCCTCATCCCTGGAGACATTCCAGGCCAGGCTGGACAAGGCTCTGAGCAACCTGATCCAGTTGAAGATGTCCCTGCTCATTGCAGGGGGTTGGACTAGAAGACCTTTGAAGGTCCCTTCCAACCTAAACTATTCTATGATTCTGTGAAGGACCAGGCTCTTGGAAACAGAAAGGGGACATGAACAAACAATGCTCAATTATTTTTGATGGAAAAATATATTATATATAATGAAAAACATCAAAGAGAAAGGCAACTTAAAACCTGTCAGATTTAAATCTGCCTTAGAATTATCATGCCATTTAATTACTTTATTCCCTCCTTCATAACTTCAAAACCTGCTGTTTTGACACCACCAAACTCAGGGATAGGAATTTATCCCCAGCTCTGCACACAGAAATGGTGAGGTGAGCTGCCTTCACCAATCTCTGCACAAGACCCAGTTTCTCTCGACACAGCTGACTGCAGCAAGAGCATGCTGAAGAGATTGGACTGTAACTATTTTGGAGTGATCCCCAAGAAAGAGGCCTTAAATAGACAAATACGTACATCTAGAAATCTCAGATGGATCATTGTGCTCCTTCTGCCCACATAAGACATCATGTTGACTTCCCTAAATATCAGCACAATTTACCCTCAGCTCCTCAGCTTCGGCTACTATCATTGGAGCAAGACCTAAAATTTTCATATTTAGGTAAGAATATCTTGAAATGCTTATATTCATTTGGGCTCAAGCTTCCATCTTGCAACAAAATACAGAGTAAAAAGAAAAGGAAACACAGAAAACAGAGTTAACATACCCATTAGGGGCAGATGGTGTCATTTTTCTAGATTGAATGAAACATGATTACGGGTGCTAAAAGAAAATTCAGGCTTCCTCACATCAAGGCACAAACCCAAACCCCAATCAAGTGAACGCTTCGCTGTGATTCCTCCTACAGAACAGAAACCATCTCCTTCCCAGGCAATTCTCAGCAGGCTGAGTATAGGAATGGGGTAAAGAAAGAAAAACATGCCAGCCTTGCAGTGAGCTCTCTGGAGATATAACTGCTGGCAAAACCCAGTTGGATCTGTGAGGGGATCACTCCTATGGGGATGAGAAAGAGGCTGAAGTACTGTACATGCCACTACTTTGGCATGAGTTAGCGTTGCAAAAAGAGTGAGATGGGTGAAAGTATCCTCATCTGTGCCACACAGGAGACAGGTTATTTACAGAAAGCAGCAAAATGTGCAGACTAGAGGTTTCTTGAAGACTCCCAATAGCTCAATTCCATCTCTTTGCCACTTAAACCCTTTTACTGACCTATCTGCACCAATGGACTCTATTTCTCCATTCCAGAGGAATGGAGAACTTCTTGACAGATCCAGGCTACATGTGATGCACCATTTATCCAGGAGAATAAAGATGCCCCAAACACTTGACAGACAGCAACGCTTTGAGCAGTGGTGCCAGGCTTACCAGCACAGTGCCAGGCACAGAGAAGTGGGAAAGCCCAGTGCCATAGCATGTGGCAATGCAAAACTTGCCAAGACAGTGAGATCTTTCCTCCTCATTCATCCTCTGACAGTTTGAGTAGCGCAATGTTAATAATTCATAAGTTAACTGTGCAATAAGTTACGTTCTCCTTTTAAAAATAGAGCTAGAGAAGCAAGTATAAATAATTAATTTGAGAAGAGAAATAATCAATTAACCCTTTCAAAAAAGGACAAAAATCAATAGCTCTGACTTTTTTCACCTGTCTAAGCATTTCCAAATGGTGTTGTCCCCATGGCGGCCAATACTCCAATGTGACACACAGGCCTACATGAACATCACCATAACAAAAAACACAGGAAATCCGGGAAATTTCATAAGAAACTACGCGTCTCACAAAGCTCTTTGTCTCATGCTGACAGACTGTCTCTTCTTTTCCATCCTGTTACTCAGAGCTCCAGATGCTGGGATGAAATTATGGACAAGGTGAGATGAAAACAGTTGGCTCCTGCTCACCGTGAGTCACCCGAAGTGCAGCACGAAAGCTGCACCACACAGGAGATGCCGCATCGAGTTTGCTCGCAATGCCAGCTTGCACTGAAGGCCAGAAGAAGGCTGCTTTTTTACAGGTTTATACACCCTTTCTCCTTCAGATGGAGCTCCCTGAAATGCTCGAGGCCAGATTCTCTTAGTATCTGTGCTGGCTGCTCTGAGCCCTGGGAGGAAAGTGAGGAGGGCAGGGTGTGAGACATCTCTGAAACCACGATGCCCTGGGTGCCCATCTCCACTCAAGCACTGTATGACACTTCCCACATGAACATTTGATAGACAGTGGCTGATCTGAATATAATCAGAAAGCAGAAGGGTGAGGGGTATTGCTAATTAACTCCAGTGTACACTCAGCTGTGGATACTCCAGCTTTAAATCCCAGCTTCTCTGAGAACAGCAGCAGGCTAAGAAAACTTGCTTGCCCAGGGACAAATGCTTGCCCACACCTTGGCAAGGAAAGCAAAGGGTACAGTTTTCATTGTGGACTTATGCCCCAGATGAAACATGATTTAGAAATCAGAAAGCATGGCCTAATTTCCTTCCCCCACTGCCCCTCAAATTGCACTTGAAGGATTTGGTTACCAATTTTTTAAAAGGGCTTGCTGAAGAAATTCTTTAATTATGCTGTGGATAGATTAAGGGAAGGAATCAAAAATAAGCCCATATTTTTCCCATGAAAGTTTTGTATAGATGTCATAGAGGCTACAGTTTGTTTGCACTGTCACTGCTGAAGCCCACGTGACAGACAGCAGGATTATTTTTGGTAACTGGGTGGAGGATGGGGAGGCCAATACACAATTTGAGCTTCATGGAGGTTATCTCCATGTCAGTCTCCGTTGCTGAAAGAGCATCAGTCTTTTAGTTACTGAAAGACTTCTGCTATATAGCAGGAAAAATGCATGATGAATGGGACATAGAGGAATTCCAGCTACTATACAAAGACAAACCTTATAACAAACCAGTATCTGGACAATCATGCAGCTACGGGAGATCATTGTTCCTGCTGTAAATGCCGCCACTTAAATGCCATTTCTCCATATGCAAAGGCCAACTGAGGTCCACCAAAGCATTTGGGAGCAGGACATAAAGGGGTGAGTCAAAGGAAGCCCGTGTCTGGGAGCGGAGGATCTGCTCAGGCTGAGCACCAGGAAGGCAGGGGGTTTTGCATGATATAAAACTCTGCATCTGATCAGCAAAGTTACTACTATTTTCTCTCAAAAGCCCTCACTTCAAACATTATAGTAGGATTTGGAAGCAGCAGCAAGTGATTGCTGGCAAGTAATAATGAATGCCTAGAAAACAAAGGCTAGCCAAAGCTTGGTGGCAATTTATTTGGTAAATCATAAATTCAGATGCACATACTGTTCAGGGTGTGGGGATAATATATAAGCATAAGAGACTGGCACAAAACATGAGAAAATTTTGCTGTCTTTTCTTGTTTAAATAGCTTTGTTTTGTTTTTTTTAATTCTAAAAAGAAATAGAGACAGTGCATTAGAAGTTGTATAGTATAATTTATTGGAAAAAAAATAATTATGTTCCTGAGTTTACTTCTTAACTGCTATACATTTTGAGTCAAGCCAGATCCATTCCCACTCCTTCCCTCCACCCTGCTTGTTGGCATCAACACTGAGCAGGCTATTTCAGCATATATACAGTTCCTGAAATGCCATCATGATTATAAATCATTCACTGTGGTTTAAGTACCAATTCATTATTTATTACAATGAAAAAAAGATACCGGAGACAAGATGGTGCTGCACTAAAACTTTCATGCAGTTAATGGTTTTAGTTATGATTATTGCAGAAGACTTCATTACTTAAAACTGTCACAAGCTGTAACTTCCAAGCAGGGTTACTGAGTCAACATGGTGATCTTGCTTAGCCCTTCTAATGTTATTTCAGTCCATAGCTTGTGAGTCTTCTCTCTGCCCTGCCTCTCAGCAAGTTCCCATCATTGAATGTACATTCACCTTGGTGAGTATGAGAGTTTCATTTGAGAAATGACATAAGAAAATTATGTGCTACCTTAATAAACATGTATGAAGTCCTAGCTAATTAAAACATGGTCAGTATTTTCTACAAACAAGTATGCTTTCACCAATAATAATTTCCTCACCATTTGTGCACTACTTTTCACCATATTTATATATTTATATCAGAAAAACAAGAGGGAAATGTGATTTCAGATTGGAATAATCACACTTTACACACATGTTGCATGTATTACGCCCTATTTAAAAGGTTCAAGGCAATGATAACCAGACTGCAATGCTCTGCTTTAGAAGTAGCCTCTAGTTTTCATTTTGCTATATTATGTTTACAGAGCTGAATTCTTCTATCAGCAAAACATCCTCTGCCTCTAGTGATGTTAAACAGAGTAGTGCACATGCACTTTGGAGTAAAATTTGTTTCTAAATAAGATGCCTGAAAGATATTTCATCTTATATATTTCTATCATTTTGAAAGCATCTGAATACAGCTTTTGACTCTGTTAAAATGAACAAATATCTTAACAAAAAATTCCTTTGACTTTAAAGCAGCAGATCTTGAACTGTTCCTCAAAAATCAGGCGCTGCAGGGGAGAAGGAGAGGGTGAGCTCAGGCGTGGTGGCATCCCCATTAGCAAGTGAGCCTTGGATGAAAGAGCCTTGAGAGAAGCCACTGCCCTAAAAAGCCCACAGGTAACTGGGGAAATCCAATTTACAGTACATACTGTTTTTCATCTCAATCTATGTCCTAGGGAGACACTGGAGACATTACTAACGGCCAGTGGACTTGAAATTCTCTCATGCAGAAATGAATGGTAACAGTATTTCTTGCCTTCCCATTTTGCCTCTGCCTTTCTTTGTAAAAACACCAGCAAACACCACCTGCAGTCATGGTTCTCCAACAACTGGAAGTGATTTCCCAAGTGAACATGCCCAGAGGATGGCACTCGTGCGTCTAATGGTCCCAAACAACCTGGAGGGCTGGAAGCATGAGTTATTTCAACTGAAGTGAGGAGCTGGCCAAGAAAACCTCCATATTGCCGGGGAGGTCACTGCTATGCCAGAGGTCCTTGCAGGAGAGAAAGCAGCACCTCCAGCCACCCCCACTCCGGTCCTTCTTCTTTCAGCGGCAATAAAGAGCGACCATCACCTGCTCAGTGTGGCTGTCCCACAAGCAATAAATGCTCCTTTCTTCCCAGCGACACAATTCTCATTCATTTCTTGCTAAACCGTTTCATAGCACTCATGTCAAATCTTTCGGCAGCTGCTACCCCTTGTCCCTAATCCTCCCCTCTCTTTGTCTGGTCCGACAGGGCTACCATTCCCCAGCAGCACCAGCGCTGCCACAGCCCTGCCTGTTTCTCTTCCCTGGCTCACAATGCCAAGCCCAGACAAAGAAAGTGAGAAAATACACATTTAGCAGCTGCAAATAAGTGACTGGCTCATTCTCCCCATGGGGAACAGGAGCAGGTCCTGTGCCATCTCAGCGCATCTCTACAATAAGTAGCAAACATGGTTTATTCTTCCACAGGTGCAGAGATTTTAGAGAGAGAATTACTCCGAGAGGTATTACTTACAGAATAATTAATGATCCCTGTACATAAAAGGCACCCAACACTTGCCAAGCATGATTTCATAGTAGTTTAAACTTACACTAAAGACAGATCATCTAGTTGTGAAATATCCTTGCTGAGAAAATGTCCTGGTGGCTCCAGGGAAATGATGTGTATGATGGGTTAAATGCTGAGTGAGATGATCAGATCTCTAAGAAAATCAACTCACTGTTGTCTATCGACTCCAAATGGCCATGTTAATAATCAAGACAACAAGAGAAAAGCAAGCAAGCCTAGGCAGTGATATATGTACTTATTGAATTTGTGAGGGTACGCTGCCTTTGTCTTTCAAGTCATAAGGAAGAAGTAGCTTTGGTAAATCACAGAAAATCCTAGCAAATTCCTAGAAGGGAGAGTTCTTAGAGACATCCCATTTTACAAGGATATGCTACAAAGAAGTGTTCTCAGCAGTAGGAAAACTCTGAAGCTCTGACGGAGAATGACACAAAAAAGGCATCAGAGGGAGGTCAAAACCAGTTGAAAAGTTCACAGGAAAAAAAAAAAGAGTTCAAAAAGGGAAACTGAAAAAGTAGGTGAATGTAATAATGGAAAAAAATTCAATGGACCACAGTTTTGTAGCAGTTAGGGAAGACTAAAGCAGAAAATCTTAGTACAGTCAGTAAAGTTAAAAAACATTCAGAGAGAAAACATTATGAACCAGTGAAAGAAGGAGCTTCAAAAGAATCAGAGGAAGTATTTCAGGGAAGAGTAGCAGAGTGAGGAACCTACACAGCAATAAATAAACAAAATCTAAAAAAAAAAAATTGGAAGCATTATGGGAAAGGAAAGCACCGTATTTATCTTCTGGTTAAGAGGACTGAAAAAAAGAAGAAGTGGCATGATTAAGCAAAGTGAATTCGAGGGTGCTGATGAAGACATTCAGAGATGAATGGTGTCTAACTGGAATATATCAGAATTAAATACAAAACACAAGTATTGGTTAAAAATCCTTACCAATCCACATCTTAGCTCAAAACACATCTATAGAAAATGCTGCAAAAGGCTGGAGGGATGGAGCATAATTATGGAAAAAGAAAAAAAAAAGAAAAAAAGGAAAGACGTGACATTACTCTCAAAATCTGTAAGTGACTCACCTATGATCTGGGAGCTCCTTATTGAAACAAGTGAAAAGCACAGTATTTTGATGATGGGGAGTAGCTGGCAGACACTGTAGCAAAGCAAGAGTCTAGATGTGGTTTTGACAGATTACACAAAAGCTTCTGAAAGCATGTAATGAAATGGGAACCCAAAAGCATCTGGAATTGGGGAGGAAGTGTATTAGCTACGACACACCAGTAGAAAAGGAGATGAAAACACTATGAAGGACATGTTAGGTGACTTCTTGTCACCCTTCCTCTTCATTGTAACTTTGCTTCTATTATTTGCAAAGCTGAGACGCACTGAGAAATGTTAATTAGTGACAAAAGAAGAAAGCCTACCTCCTATCTACTTAATACAACAACTTGAAATTACACGGTCAGGAGGAGGCAAAAATTAATTTCCCAGTTAAAACTGCACAGTTTTTTTTGAAGGAAATAATAATTTTATGTAGACTGAGCAAACCTGCACATATTTCACGTCAAAAATATCTCATTTAAAGTATCACCAATATAGAAACAGGTACAGGGGTGAAAGAATACATAATGGCACTAAACATTGAATGTGTTGGAAATTCTTCAAAAGATAAAAAATGAAGGTGGCTTTAAAGAAAGAGCACTTTCAGAGACATGTACAATTCCTAAAGATATTTCCTCATGGAAAATACATTAAAGGTAATGGACATAAATGCCATTTACCACAGCAAGAGGCTGGACCTGAGGGAATTGTACAGTAGGACAAAGCAGAATTTAGCACTGAATTAAGCAGTAAACACAAATGTGGATGTGAGAAAACCTTTTTGTTGATCAGACGATGATAGAGGAAAAGGGTTGAGAGCATATGGTGACAGTAAGCTATACCAGAGAGCGAATGCTGTCTAACTGGGTCTTGGGCAATGCTCCAGGGCTGGATAGGAAAGAGACTCCTTCTAAGTGTCAGCCTTTAGATAGACAAGCTGCATAGTCAGGGTGGACTGGGAAGAAGCTACATGCCCCTTGGGTCACTTTTCTCCTGACATATAAAGAACTAGTTTTCCCATTGGCATGCCTACGATACATTGCTTCAGAGCTTTATATGTGTTAAATGTTCCTAAAGAGTCACTTCTGGTAGTTATTTGAACACATCTTGAGGCGAGAATATATATTTTTTAAAATTTGTTTTTCTGCAATGTCAACAATGTTACAAACACATACTTATCTGGCACACATATCACTGTGTTTCTCAAACTTGTAGCTCATCTGTCCTTGTCTAACCTGGCAAAGACCAAAACGTCTGTCTTCTCACCTACTGTGTGTGACCTTGTGAAGTTCATTCTGACTCCCAGAGAAACCACTACTCACAGTATGAAAAACACCAGACTATCTCTACCACTGCTACTGCATTTTATGTCACATCTTATGCCCCATTGTGCCTCCAGATCAGCATGCACACATCCCATCATCCCACCTGCCATCTCCCCCTTTCCCTAGCTCCTCTCCAGCCTTTGCCTCTCTTGGAGCTAAGTCTGCTTCTCAGGTAAGGGTACGTTCACTTTGACTTGCAGAGAGATGGTTGCATTAGTGGGGCTTCCCTCTCCTACTAGGCTCCAGCAATCTAAGAAGCAGGGTAAATTCAGCCTGTGTAGAGCTAGCTTGAGACTCCCAGCACTGCTGGACCAGTTTCTTTCCCACTGTCCACCCACAATTTAGTTTCTCAAATTGCTGAACCCCAAAGACCATCAAGCAGTATCCAGTGGACCCATGTGTTAATCAACAGCAAGCAATAAATTCAGTACTGTGGATGACATGATTATTTTTATTTGGAATATAGACTGCAGACCCTGTAACATGGTATCATGTCCATTAAGCACAGCCTTCACAAATAACATTCAGAAAGAAGAAGAATAGCTAAAACATCATGCAGACTTTATCTTTTGGGTCAGGCTCCTAAGTAATCTACGCAACACTGATATTTAGAAGGCTGCACATCTGTCCTGTTAGGTACAAAATGCTCCAAAACTCTTTCACTGGACTCCTCATAACTCAAACACACAGAGAAATTAAATAGGGGTTGTCCTTATAAAACTGAGTCAGGCTTTGTGCCAGCTGACTCGCAAGCATTGTTTGAAAGATTAAAATAACACATAATTGCACCAGCTCTCTAAATCTGACCAGGGCTCAGAGGATAAATGCCTTACCTCATTACGTTTAAATATTCTATCTCAATCTGGTTTAAAACAGAGCAGAGGCTGCGAGCTGCCAATCTGCTGTACTGTTAAGAGAACAGAAAAACCACTACAGACTGGGCTGTGGGCTCCAGCAAAGAGCAACACTTAGTATTTGGCTTTCCTTTATTGTCCACTGCTCCTCAGCTCACTCGCTTCCAAGGATCAACACTTCACCCAGTATGACTGCATGTCAGCTCTGATTGAAATGATCCCTTTTCTCAGCAGACAGTGTTTCTGTGCCCAAAGTGCCATGTCATTTATCCATTACAGACCACATTCCTGCTGCCTAATTCATGCCAGTGGCTCCCACTGTCACCACTGAAGAGCACCAGCCAAACCAGAGGCATGCCTATCTGAAGCACCCTCTCAGAGTTGAGTCATGCACCCCTCATTTGACTCTCAAATAGGTGGAAGATACATCTGTGTAAAGGAGAGTCAGAGCCAGCTGGCATCAAATCAAAGATCGTTTAGCTCTGGTAGGAACAGAGGCTTTGAGGAGACAGTTTAAGATGGGACAGAAGCCCTGTGAGAAGCCCTGGATAAAAGCCCCAGCATCACTCACCTACCTCTCTATTGCTTCTAAATTACCAACACACTCAGGACATATAACAAAGGAGACATTTTTGGCAATTGTACAAGCAATATCAGCAAGGATTTCATCCAACAATTAGTCTAAGATGCCCGTGTGTCGAATTTCCCATCTAACCCAGAAACAATGCTCTGTATGGCTTTCCTGACCATCGCTTACCTCTTTTAACTTCTCCAGCTCATTTTGCAGTGTCTGCTTGGATACTTCCACTTCGATGATTTGCTGCCGAAGGATTTCATTTTCATCTTCTGCTTTAACACGTTTCTCCTCCACACTTTCCAGCTCATGGTGCAGTCTGACAGAAACATCTTTGGCTACCTGGTCAGAAGAGCACAAATGCATGAAGAGGATCCCTGAGGAGCAACAGCTACAGTATTTCTCCTACAGCAGGAAGCACATTACAACCCTAGACAGCTCAGAGATTTTAAATTCAGTTATAAGACTGTTGATGAAAGACTCCAAGCCTTTCAAGTACCAAAATGAATATTCATTTCTAATACAGAAATCCAAGATGAAAATACATTCGATTACCCATTTCCAGCTCTTTCTCCACATTAAGCTAAGGCAGTGTAATGAACAGCAGGAAGAAACAAGCAGATACCAAACCTGCACATCAAAGTCCCAGTATGTCATGTTGATAAAAAAGAAGATGAGGAATTGTGCTGTAAAATTGACAGGTCATCGATCAAAGCTGCATCCGTACAGCAGTCTCATCCACCTGAACTTGCTGCTCCAGCAGCAATCACAACTAGGCAAGAGTGACATGAAAGCACAGAAGTATATGGTGTCTTAGGTTTTCTGAGGCCAGACTAACTAGCTGGAATATTTACTCCAAAAACATTTGGAAAAGGTGATTCATCATGCAAAATGATGGATTACTGAATCACAAGTCAGCAAAAACAAAGCAAACAACCTAAAAAAAAAAAAAGACCTCAATATGTCTTTCACTCAAATCTTTGTACAAGATTTTTACTGAGTAATGTATCATTTCTATCATGATACAGTTATCATTTATTTTCTATCATAAAAGAGAAAATAAGGTCTGACATTTTGAGAAGTTTGATGGCTTGATATGTCACTGTCATTTCCACTTCTGGGAACCAATTATTCCAGTTTCAGAAGGTTTTATGTTTTGCATTTTTAAGTACAAAATGCTTAATAATTCTAGTGGTAAGCAGTCCCTCTCTAGAGAAGATATTTTCAAAACAGCTAGAAAACAGCAATATTAAGAAAGACAAGTAAAGCTAGATAAGCACCATGCCTATACAAAGCTTAGTCTTGATGGAAACATTTCTGAAAAATATACAAGTTTTGGCATGAACACAATTTTTACAGAAATCTGTGTTTTTATGGGCATAGCATTTTGATTGTCTGTTTTGAGTGTCTAAATATTATAACAGCCTGCTCCTGTTATGATTAACTTATTAGGCACTAAGACTAGGAGGACTGGACTAGATGATCTTTTGAGGTCCCTTCCAATCCCTGACATTCTGTGATTCTGTGACATGCAACTTTGACTAGATTTTTTCCAGTTATTTGGCATAAGCAAGAAGTGAAAAGGAAGGAAATGACATGACTTGGGAAAAGCACATCAGGTTTTGTTTATACAATTTTGCAAAGCTAAGGTTTTCTGTAAAACCAGTAAAACAAAATCCTTTAAATCTTTCAAACGCACAAATGCAACTTGACTGCATTTATTTCATTTTGAATGTAAGCACATGCTTTTTTAGTCACTAAAACATCTTTTTATGATGATAAGCTGAATATTTGTTCTCTACAACAGAAGAAGGAAATTGGTCCTGACGTTTGGATAACTACTGCCTGTTTCGTGTGGCACCCTGCCTTCCATTGCAGGGAGCTGAATCCCCATTTCCTCTCTTTTGCTGTGAATATAAATCTCTCACCCACCTTTAAATCTTGTTCCAGGCTCCTAATGAGCTCTCCATCCACATGGCCTGTTTGTGCAACTTTCAAGCTTTTCTGTTCTGCTTTCCTGAGACGATATTGCAGAATACGGCAATTCTTGTTTGCCCGGTCCAGCTCTCGACGGAGCTCCTGCAGCTGGTAAACATCTTCTTCTAAATAGCTGTCACGCATTTCTTCCATTTCAGCCCGAAGTTCATCCAGCTCATCCTGTGAGAAGTCAAAACAGTGCTCTATCATACCTCGAATCTCCCCCGTGGGAGCAAAATAGGAAACATGCTCACTAGGATACCATATTAATGAAGTGATACAAATTGAAACATGGAGCTCCAGAAGTCATAGGAACAGAAGTTTTATCCCAACATTGAGTAATTATGCTGAACTAAATCAATGAATACTTGTTATATTTCTTATAATTGCGTCAATAATTAAAAACAGACCAGATGCTCGTCTGTCTCCTGAAACTGGTAACACCTTCCTTTCACCATCCCTAATTGAAACAAGAAGTACATAATACTTTGCCATTACCTGACCTGATCCCTTGCTTTGTTTAGACTACTGTAAACCTCCTCAACCAAGTGTCTCAATATCTCTGTGTTATGTGCCTTTTTAACAATGAGAACTTCCTAAAAATAAAATTGTCCGTTGAAAAATTTTAATGAATCTTTATGCCAAATACCGAATTGCTCCATGGGAAAATGCTGTCTCATCTGAGCCTAGCACCGTGTACATCCTTAATGACAGATGGTTGGATGTGAGGATAAGTGGGTTTCAGCTGTGTGCACGCACATTTCCATAACAGGGCCTCAGGGACAATATAAAACCTGTGCCCATGGGAATTACCTGGTCATTCTTTTCTGGGAATCATGAACTGTCCCAGTTCCACATCATACCATGAGCGGTACATGCGCTCTAAAGTCAGATTTAAAGATTTACGGCTGAACAGGATAAGCTCTATCATTCCCTTTTGTTTAATCTGTGCATGACTGAAGCTCCAGAGATAAAACTCTTATAAAGGTCTTCCAAGCTCAGGGGTACAAGCCATTAAACTACTGTGTGAGAGGAAAACTATGACTGTAGTAACTTTGAACAAAGTTGAAAAAAAAAAAAAAAGTCAATAAAGAGAGCCAGGAGGAGTACATTTAAAACAAACTATTAATTTTTAAATAGTTTTCTTTCAAATTGAGTTTGATATTACACAGACCAAATTTTCTGTGCAAAACATAAATAAGATTCAAGCAGAACTTGCACCAGGGCTAGCTGCACTGTCACCTCACTTCAGATTTGTAACAGACATCTGAAATACCAAGGATGGCTGCAGAGTATGTCACACTTGTATCGGGTGGAGAAGACAGTGCTATGGTGTTAGCTCCCTTGACAAAGCGCTCCCCCCCCCCAGCCTGGACTATCCCTGTCCACTCCCTCCATGAACATGTCCACCTACATCCCTCTTGATAGCCCTCTCAACCATTGCCCCTTCCCATGGTCTAACTGGATGGCTGGTCATGTTTCTGCCCATATTTATCTTGGTCCACTTGAGCTTCAGTAAGAAATGAGTGACAGATCTTGCCTCTGAGCACAGTCCTGACCAAAGGAAGATGTGTTGAACTTCTTTAGCCTCACTATTATAGTTACTTTTGAATTATAGTGTTACTCCTACTAAAATCTTATCCACATATAAAAACTACAGTATTTAGACAGTGGTGTTTTAACTTCAGTTAGCTGAAACAGCATAAGTCTAATTTTAGGTAAGAACAAGACTTATTATCTCTAAAATGACCATTCTGGGCTCAGCAGCAAGGCTTTTTTCCATTGGTGTGGTCCTCCAAGGGCTCTACACAGTTCTCCCTAGATGCTCATAAAGGACAGTCAGATTTTCTCACAATCCCACTATAGCACTATACATTCTTAATATATTCAGATTCCCGCTATAGGGGCATCCTGCCCCACATTCTCCCTGGGACAGCTGCAGGAGCAGGATATTTGTGAGGATGGAGGAGCAAAAGTGCTGGATCACACTCGAGCCATACACTGTCTGAAAAGGAACAGAGCAAGCACAGTAACAGAAGTTACCCTTGCAGCAATGACATCCTCAGAAGTTGCAAATACATTAATTAACCACAAACAGCAGACTGCAAGGAAGCAAACGAGCTCTGCAGACCAAATCCAGCAGAATTCTTCCAAAACAATTCACAGTCCAGGCTGTACCTACCCCTTCTCAGGGTACGGCCAAATCCTCAGGCCAGTTTAGAGCTAACACACTAGTGAAGGTTTGATGAGTGACTGATATTTTTTTAAAAGGAAAATATAACAATATATGCTTGAGTGAACTGGGGAGGAGGCCTGTTTTTCTTTGTAATGTACACACATTCTCAGTATGATTCACATTTACAGAGGCTTCCAAGAGGTAAAGTAAAAGTTTACCCAGTAAAGATAGACATGCAGAAATAAAAAGTCAAGGTCTTAGAAAATGGTTAGAGAGGAGCTGTGGCTTTTGAACCTAAGAAAAGGAATATAATTTTGCATTACCTGTATATAACTAGGTATTTTGGCTAAAGTAATCACACTAAAACTACACTCTACCTGTCAGAGCTAATATAGCCCTCTGGAATGAACAGGACCAGAGTTATTGCTTAGGGCTGTCTGCACACTCAGGAGATGAATCCACCTCAACTAGATTTAAGCTCGATTAACTTTTTAATTTCATCTTCAGAATGTTAATGTTAAGTTAGATTAATAGTTTGGTTGTAAACCGAGAATTTTGAAAAACAAATCCACAATAAAGGAAAACATCTGTCATCACTAAATTAATGGGATCTAGTTTACAATCTGCTGTTTATACTTCAAGAACTAAGCAATGGATTTATGTACTAAGTGGCCTGCAAAGAGCAATTATAATGTTATTGCTCATCTTTTAAACTTGCTTCTTATCTGTATCAGGTTTTTGAATTACTAAATCTAGTCAGCTTCTAAAGACAAATAATCCACAATATTTGACCTCAAAACATTTATTACAACCAAATTTGGAAAGTGAAACTCACATCATTTTAAACAACCAAGTCCCTGAAACAATCATCCCATTGAAACTGAATATTTGCAAATCCTCACAGCGGGCATGGGGAGCTGTCCCAGCCTTAAGAGTCACTGTGTCTCCATTGGAGACTTGAATCCAATGTCTTTCCTCCCACCAAAGACATTCCCTGAAGAGCTGCGAGCATTAGCATGAGCTGTATTTCAGTGGATGGGCCTTTTACTTCCAGGAAAACTGAAGTTTTCTTCATCTCCCTTAATATCACAACTCTAGCCTTGCAAGTCTGTGACTTTTTTTTTATTCTTGCACCTGATTTTGGTTAGAAATTCACAGTTCGCTTTTCTGTAGTGTAATTTTACAGATAAACTAAAATATGGGATAGCATCAAGAAACCTGTACTTTGAAAGTGTCAGTTTTGTTTTTACTGAATTGAACTTCCTTTCCACAGTTAATTTCTTTTCTACTCCCAAAACTTTCATATAAAAATACAGACTGTGTCCTGACCCCTTGTATTTAGGAATATAGCATCCTTTGGATGAGCTTTTAAACACAGCAACTTACATGCAAACACAGTGACAGCACAAACAATTTTGACAAGAGAAGGAGCAAAAACCTCTCCGTATGGGCTGTACACAGCACCAGCTCACTTGCTGCTGTATTACTGCAATGCCTGGGGCTCGGACCTACAAAGTCTGTCCAAAAGGGAGGAAAAACCCAAATAGGACAGTTTACACTAAAGACATAATCTTGCTCTCGACACAGGCCACAAAACCAGTGGCAAGGGTGTAGATGCTTCCAGCTTCTAACAGCTTATTCTCCTTGGTAGGTACTTGTGATTCTGCCATAGACACTGAAACCTTGTGTTAGCATCTCTCAACTCATAGCTGTTACAATCACACCTACAAAACCAGGACAGCTTAAACTCTCCTTCTAAACTGATGTGTGCACAGCAAACAAAAGAAGCTAAGTTAGAGACCCAGGGAAGTGGAAATTACAACTGAAACTATGATGGTCCTACTTACTAAAGTGGTAATCCTACCACTTTGGAGGAAAATATGTCAGTCATTAGAGAAATCAAAGGTAAAAGCAGCAAAGCCAGAACCTTGAAAATCTCAAACTCAGTAGTTTGCAAAAAAAGATGCTTTGGCTCTGAGGCAGTTGGAAATACTACATAAACCTAATTCCAAACCTCATTAAAATGTATTGTTCTTATTACTATTATTGAGAGTGAGAATTAGAACTCTTTTCTCAAGAGGTGCTGAGTTTTATTCCATGGACTTTAATATTGTAAAACTGAAAAAAAGAAAAGATCAAAATAGGCACTTAAGAGTAATTAAAACTAACAAGTAAGAAAGCAGCCATCCTTTGTGCACCTAAAAAATGGAGAGCTTGCTCCCTTTCTTAAACAGGGAGGCCCTACTCCAGGATCCTAAAGTGGCAACCGAAATTTGAAGGTTAAGTGTCAGCATAAGAAGCTTCACTTTGCTGTACATTCCTGTAGGGGATGAGAGCCTCCTCTTGACCCCTTTTAATTTCATGGTAATTATGTTATTATCTTCAGTAAGAACAGCATCAGGCAGAGAGTCCTGGAAGAAATAATATTGTTTAGGAAAAAGCTAAACTGCTTTGCTTTCCAGATGTCATCCTGGTCATTAGAAAGAACAAATGGAAGTACAGGAAAAACAAAAAAAAACCCCAAACTTCCTACCTGGCAGCTCTTTCCAAATTTGCAATAGACATCCAAGTTGTCCCTGAGTCTAACCACATACGGTTTCAGGTACTTGGCCCAAATTACTTCCTAAGGCCAGCCACTTGGGGTCTAATAGGGATCACTCATCTGAGATTCATGCAGTGGCTGTATAAACACAGGGACACACATAAATAGCTGTTCCTTCTGCAGGATCCCCCTAGACTTAGTGCAAAAGCAAGTGAATTAGGATTCCTTGTTGCCATGTCAGTGTGCCAAGCCAAGGTGAATTGGCTGAAAGAGAAAAAGCCTGTGTGCAGTTTACATTGCTGTGTAGCCCAAATACATACTGATGGTGTCATTTCATGTCTGCACTGTGCAAATTGAAGACTTGCCTGTCAGGAGAAAAGCCATTATCTCATTAATACCTTTACTGATGTCATGCTTGTTTATTATTGATTTAATTTAAGTATAATTAAGGGTAAATTACAGGAATATGCCTTGCTTAGGATTCTTGAAAAACAAAAAACAAAGGGGGAAAAAGAGTCAGGCCATGCAGCTATTACACTGAGTCATTCCCATTGAAACGACCAGGAATACTTGCACAACTCATGGGCTGTGTCTACCCAACCAGTAGGGTTGAAATCCATAATGAGGTTTGAAAGTAAATTTTCCAATGAGCCTCAACGACTGTGCACTCCTACAGCCCACAGAGCACACAACAACTGGATTCCTTCTGAAATAAAATAGAGACCTACACTCCAAGAGTGCACTAAATGTACTTCACTACTCTTGACTCCTCTGGACAACTGTAAAACACATGCACGATGCGGATGTTTCTTTCAAGGGGCCAGACTAAATATAGTTCAAGATAAGACCCCTAAATTGCATATAAAGACAGAGATAGAGGCATCAGCACCAGCTGCGTCTAGGTCTGCCTGCTGATCTACCCTCACTGAGCTGAATGACTGGCTAATACAGAAAAATCTCTTAATTCAGAGTGTGACCAGAGACTAAAAACTGGAACCCAACCATAAGTAAAAAAGAAAAATAAAATTTTTGAAAATTGCTATTATGGAGAAATTCCATGCAGAAAATAGCATAAAAGACATATGGGTACTGAATCCATTACTATGCATTTACAATTACATGTATTACCAAACTTAAGATCTTTAGGCTCCATGGAATTAGAACACATCAGTGTCCAGAAGTTATACACAAACTTAGAAACATCTGCAAAATAGGAAGACAAAAACATACAAAACCAACTGTGAAGCAAATGTAAATGAAGGATGAAATTCAATTGTCTATGTAAAAAGTATAAGTATTTATTAATTTAGCCAAAAGTCATTCTTACAGATTGTGCCAGTATTTTTTTTCAAATAGAAGGTTATTATTATACATTAAATGAAATGAGGGGAGAATGAGGAAGAAAGGAGGGGTAGAAATTACAGTGGGTAGCTGCTACTGTGCTGGTGAATCCAGAACTTCTGGAAAGTCCTTGATAAAGCTAAGATTCATGAACTGTGATTTTATGTAATCTCTGTTTTCATATTTTAAATATCTCAAACTGTCTTTATGTGGGAGACTCTGCTGCTGCTAAGGAATAAACACATCCCCCATATCACTTTACAGCAGTGATGCAGCAGAGATAAATATGCTCTAAAAGGCTTTTGGTTGGGAAGAAAGCAACGACCATTATTTTTGCTTCTTGCAAAATATGCTAACGAACCTAAAGTCTCTGGGCCTCTGATATTATTGATTAGCTCTCAAACCAAACTACTTGATCAGTCATGCACTGATCCAACGTTGCTTGAAGCTTATGCACAAAACAAGAAGAGAACTGAAAAACCGTAGGGCCATGAGCACCTGTTGACTTCAGGGCTGGTTTAAGTTGGCAGGATCCAAGAGCAAGAGCAGTGTCTGGCAGCTTTTCTGTTTCATTCAAGCATTCGCCCCAGTATTGTTTCTAAACGCTTCCTTGACTGGGGCGGCTGAAGCCCTTCAAGCAGTCACCTGCCTGGTGCAACACTGATATCACCCACTGAGGGCCACCAAGGGAAACTATCGCCTGGTGCATCACGCAGCTAATCCCCTCCAGCCTCTGAAGGGGTTGACAGGGACACAGCTGGGGCTGGGCTATTCTTCCCCAAAGAGACATTTCCCTCTGGCAGCTGATTGTCCCTCTAGATGAGCCACTGCATGCAGGTTTTGTGCCCCAGGCAGGGTTATCACCTCCGTTCTCTTTGGGACCAGCAGTCACCAGGTGGCAAAGCAGCACGTCAAGCAGAGATGGGGGGACAAGCTTTGTTTTGCCAACCCCGGTAACCCTCACCAAACAGAAAAAAATTGGTGCCATCACTTCATATCATTTTTACTCTGCAAAACTCTTTGATGTACACAACTCCCTGGCAGGTTAATAAAAGAAACAGTGCTATTACTCCTCATGAGTTCATCTCAAGCCTACGGACCTAAAGATCTACAGTTTCAAGGGAGCCAACAATTACAATGTAACCTCATATGACACGTACTGTGATTTTAAACAAAAACGAACATCCTCTATATGTTATCAGACTGGAATAAGGGGCCTGGAGTGGCCCCTTATTCAATTTATATCCAGCACATGACACAGATAAAAATGAACGTAGAAAGAAAAAAGACAAAACAAGATAAACAAGATGCTTATCTAATAAATCCAAGACAGCTTAGAATATATTTTTGTGCTAGTCCACACTGTAGCAGCATTTCTGGCATGCTGAACTTACACCAGCACATGTACAAAGAGAAGACCCAGTAAAGCACAGCAGAGCAAGCACCCTTTTTGTTTTAAGGGCTGTACGAAGTGTTATGCTTCATGCAGGATGCTGCTTTCACATTGTGGCCATGAAGGACATGACATAAAGGAGAAAAGGGCATGTGTCATGACTAAAATACCACTGCTGTTTTTGTGAGCACATTTATTTAATGAAAGCAGTCTGTATTAAACTTTGGCCGAGATAAAGCAAGAACATTTTCAGTTGCTAAATTTTGGGCCCTCCTTCTTAGGATCCCTCATCCTTTAGAGGGATCTACACCACAAAGACCTTCTGTCAAAGTTTCCCAGGACTCACATAGTGCATCATACTCTCTGCTGGAGACTAAAGTAATCCCGAAAATAACCACTTGTGTGGGCCGTATTTTGCTATTATTAATACTAACAGGACTGACTAGCAATAACTAAAACTTTACCTTCTACTAGCATGTACCGATGACCTCCTGGCCCACAAAGCCAGACACCACTACATAATTTCTCTCATACACCTCGATACATAAGTGATACCTTTAAAATGCTGCCGTGGTATAACAGTGCTGCCCATAGGTAGCTGAAATAAAGTTACGCAAGAAATACATGAAACTGAAATGAATGATGAAATTTCACAGAGGCAGTAAAAGAAACACTTTACAGTGAAAACACTTTGCCTCAACCACTTCACCTACAGGCTGAACTTCACAGATAGTTGGCCACTGCTGAAGTCTAAGTCTCACCTAGGGTAATATCACAGTCCCTGAAAATATATAAGGTGATAACTTGACACCAGGTTGAGATTTGGCTCATAGTATATGAAGTCTGAGACATTTGCAGCATCAGCAGTTTGCTCTGGAAAGGCTTCCATGGAGCAATCTGGGAGACCTTCTAGCACTTCTTGAGTAGAAATTAAAACAAACAATTGTGTTTGTTTTGTTTCTCTTAGTAGCCCTTTAATTGCCAGCTATCTTTAGCACTAAGTCTATGTATATGATGTATGTATATGTATACAGACTATGCTCTATATTCTAGACTCATGAAAGATATGAGAAAGACCTTCCTATGTGAAAGATAGATTTCCCTGAAATGGGCTTTAATCCAGCAGGAAGGGATAAGGAGCGGTGAAAGCTACAAAATTTGGCATATGTCCACACTCAAGAAATCAACAGCTTCTTCTGGGATTTATCTAATAATTTGCCTACTTACAGCTGACAGCTTCCCTGTTATCCTTTAGCCCCCTCCAGTAAAAAAAGAACATCTCTTGCTGAGAACTGTGTTGTAAGAAACACAAAGAACAAATCCACAAGTAAACAACTCCCGCAGTGCTGTTGTTTTGATTTGCAGAAAGTTTTTACAGGTTTCCTTAGAAAGGAAAATGAAGTTTGGGAATTCTCCTGATAACTTTTGCACCACTGGGAGGATTTCAACAATTTCAAGAGCAGAGCAGAACTGCTAAGACTTGATGCACCCAGGTGGCCAAGGAGAGCAGACAAACCATGTACTCATGACCCTCAGAAAAGGTGACACTGTGAGCTCGTGGCTTCCACTGGAAGTCAGCTGAGATACAGAGCCCCAAGAAACCAGTCTGTATTATCCTACTGGTCTCAGAAATACTTGTAGCCTGAAAAGGTTATAGTCCAAATCAAAGAAAGGTTGGGACACAATTGCTGTAGATGATGAAGACATCAAGGTGAAAGCCCTGAAGGCACTGTTGCACAGTGTGAGAATTTTGAAATGATGTAGAAGAAATTTCTTTACCTAGGACTTGCCAATGTCAATCAGGTCCTGTGGTCAGAAAGTCCCTAAGGTGGGACAAATGGTGATCAGTCCTCAACAATTCACAAAACCTTTTTTTAAAATTTTGTTTCACATAGTTACAAACTACCTTCAATATGAAACAGGATGCTTAACAGATTCTTCATAATGGGGTAAAGTTTCAGTACTATAATTGTGCAAATCCTGTAATGCAAAGAAATGCTCTTGGGCTTTTGGCCTCCGTGATTTCTGACAGAAATGCCAGTTTACCTACTCTTAAAAGCAATTCCTATTATGAAATCTGAGTTCATTACATCTCCTCTTGTTTCTGGGCTGTCAAGTAGAACAGAAGCCTCTGATAAAGGTTCTCCATGCTGCTTATTTTTTATAGACTACTACATTTCCCTAAACACACTCCAGAGTTTTCCAGCCAATGAGTGCTATAAAAGCTTTGCTATGTGGCAAGAATTTTTATTGGTCTAGTTCTGTATCATCCTTTTCTAGATGACCAGCACTGCCCACAGTATTTCAGGTACATCCACTGATCTGTGTAACAGCTACAGGTCTATAAAATATTATAATATTTTATTTGTTATTCTATGGTCAGTTCTCACTGAAATCTGACATAATTTTTGCCTGCAGTTTCACACTGAGTGGAGATTTTCACTGTTCCTGTTCTCATGATGTTCCCAAGTTAACCCAACACATTTTAAACCCAGAAAAGTGCATACTCAGTCTTTCTTCTCTCTGAGTGCTTCAAATTTTCAATATTTAGATTTATTTCCCATCATCTGCCTTCATTTTTCACTCATTCCTTGGGCATTAAGTCTAAAATCAAGTTCTGTCTGGTCTTTGCTGGATTTGGCTTAATAAAAAAGCCCCTTAATGTCATCTGAAAATTTTGCTGTATCATTGTTCATTCCTTTTTCCAGTTCATTAAGCAGCACCAGACCCAGCAAAGAACTTTGCAGCACCCCTGCTGTTAACCTCTTGCTATGATGAACATCGTTTCTTGTCCCTCAACCAAAACCTGTTAGCAAGCCCAGTCTATATCTTTACTACCCTGCTCAGTTCCAAGGTTATACCCAACTCTAGTCCTCATCTGAACAAAACTTCAGTGGATTTCCACAGTAATTTTGCTTGGCAACAGGGTGTTTACAAAATCAGGGAACAAAGATCGTTCTCACTAGCAGCAGAGTCAAATGGTACAGTAGCTGCGGTTACATGATTATCTCAGTTTATCTTATTTATAGATCTTTATGAATGTAGCCTCTTTGCTGTGCCAAAAGATCAGATGGTAAGTGCAAGTCCAACTAAAAGTTCCCGCAAGTCAATCCTGCTCAGAGCATGCCTGAATATAGCTTCTCTGTTTCTCCAAGGATGAATGCACATAGATGTACTTTTCTACCTCCAAGAGGATGCAATGACACGTTTTATTGCTGCTATTGTTATTCTATTAGTACTTCACAAAGAGTGGCTTCCCTTTCCAGTGATAAAGTAATACAATAAACAGACAATATAACGTTGTCATCCTTTCCACGTCAAATGAGGGAAGCAGTTTGGGCTTCTTTTTAAGGGTGATATTGAGAAAAAACAGTTCCTGAAAAGCAAAGTCTTGCTAACCAGTAGAGTGTTTGTGGTGTTTTCGGAAGAGCTGGAGATTGCTAAGCTACCACTACGATAACCAAACATAACATTGCCATAGTACATGTTGCACCGGACTACGTTCACCCAGCCTTCACAAATAGGGCTTTTGCAGACAACCGTAACCACACGCTTAAGTCCCTTATCTGCCCTTAAGCCGTGCCACGGCTCCGCTTTTCGGGGCAGCGCCGAGGCTCCCGGGTGGCTCTTCCTGCCTCTGTTTCTCTCCCTCGGGTGAAATTGGGCATTTGTTCCGACAGCGCTGGGCGGGGGGAATTCAGGCTGCGCGAATCCACTCGCCACCCCTAGCGCGGACCCCGCAGTCCCGGGGAGCAGGGGGCTGCGCCGCTACCGCTGCCTCCCCCGTCCCCTTCCCAGGCGGGGACCCGCTGAGGCCGGGTTCCGCGGGCGATGCTCACCTTGAGGTACTCGTTCTCCGAGCGCAACTCCTCCACCTCCCGCTGCAGCTCCTCCGGGGCCGCTGCCGGCGGCTCTCCGCGGCTCGGGACTCGCCCCCCGCCCGGGGCCGCGGGCAGCGGATCCCCGCGGGGGCTGGGGGGCGGCGGGACTCCGCGCCCGGGGCCGGTGCGGGGCGGCTCGGCGGCGGCGGGCTGGGCGGCGGGCGGCTCCCGCTCGCGGTCGCTGGAGCCGGTGCCGGACTCGCCGTCGCTGCTGGCGGCCGGGGCCAAGCGCTGCTCGTCGGAGAGCGGCTCGGAGGGGCAGTCGGAGAGGTCGGAGCTGCTGTCCGTGTGGCCGACGCGGGCCAGCGTCGTCGCCGCCGCATGGCCGCTGGCTGCCCCGGTGACCCGCTTCCCCTTCCTCCCCTTGCCGGGCGGCGGGGTCGCCTCGCTGCCGGGCTGCCGCCCCCCGCCCCGGCCGCCGGGGCCCAGCTCCGGACCGCGAGCCGCCCGCTTGGTGCAGGGGGCGGCCTTGGTGCCCGCCCTGCCCGCGGCGGTGACAGCGGCGGCGGCCTTGGCCCCCGGCGCGGCGGGGCGGCGGGAGAAGCGGCCCGGCGCCGCCAGGAGCCCCGCGGCCGGCGGGTGGGCACCCGGGTGCGGCGACGGGGGCGCCCGGCTGGGGAGGCCGGGGGACTTGGGGGGGGCGGGAGGCGGCTTGGCGGCGGCGCGGGGGTGGAGGTCCTTGAGAAAGGGTCTGGCGGGCGACGGGGCGCGGTGCAGCCTCTTCTTCTCGGCGTGCGGGTGGTGGTGGCCGGGCGAAGGCGGCGGCGGCCGCAGCGCGTCGCCGGGTCCCGGGCCGGGGCCGTTCAGCGCCTCCATCGTGCGAGCCGGGGGCGGCGGGGCGGCAGCGGCGGCCGCGGGGACTCCCGGTGGCCGCAGGAGCGGCGGTCCCCGCGGGGCGCAGCAGCAGGACGGGCAGCCTCCTCCAGCCTCCCCGCTCGCTCTCTCATCACTTCTGTTTCTCCCAGCCACAGCCCTCACACTTTTCTTTCTCGATCCCCCTCTTCCTGCCCCCCCATCCCCATCTCCTCCTCCTCCTCCTCCTCCTTCTTCTCCTCCTCCTCTCTCTCCCCGCTGCTCTCTCCCGAGCACTGATTTGTTTCAATAAAACGAGCCCAAATCCCCCGGTGGCAGCCGTCTCCTCCTCCTCCCTCTCCTTCCTCTCCCGCTCCCCTCTCTGCCTGGCTCAGCTTGATGCAGCTCAAGTTGTGATGCAGCCCGACGAAAACCTCCTTTTCTCCTCAATCCGAGGCAAAAGCGCGTTTCCCGGCTGCCTTCGCCTCCACCCGCAAGTCCCCGCTCAGCCCACCGGCGCCGCTAACCCCATGGCTCGCCGCTGCCCCGAGCCTTTGCTCCGGCCACCGCCGCCGCCGCCTCCGCCCGGCTCCTGAAATAGCCCCGCTGCTGCCGGGGCCGCTCCGGCGCGGCGCTGCCCGCCTGTGCGCAGGATCCGCCCCCTCTGTCAGCCAGCCAGGCTGCTCTCCCTGTAAACTACTTTCCTCGAGCTGCCTCCACGCTTTATTATAGGGGCGCCTCTGCCAGCCGCTTCCTATCAGAAAGCCTCATTTGGGAGGAAATTTTAATTTCCGAGCCATAAGCTGCATACCGTTGCCCGTGTACTCTTTCCATTTTTTTTTATTTTTTTTTCCGAGCTAAGACTAAATGAAAACAGTCTTTTCAGAGATTCGCAGCAACGAAACAACAGCCACCGCATTATCTCTGTGCTTAAGGCTGACACAGGTTCACCCAGAGTCAGGGCCGAGTATCCGATGGAATCGGCAAGTTCCTGAGTGTGGTTAAACTACAAAAGGCCCGGACCCATCCTTTTGCAGCACGGGGATGTGAAATTACAGCCCTTACATTTGCAAAGCACCGGGAGAGTAAATGAAAGGGAGGAGAGGCTCAAGCGTGGGAAAGAGGCACAGCCTAATGGGTAAAGCAGAGCAGCAGCAGCCAGGATATTTCTGACTCCTCCGCTCGGGCACAGACGGACCTTGGACAAACAGCCGTGGCTCCCTTATCTGTCAAACGGAGGTGGTAAATGGGTGCTTAGCTCATTAAATCCTTGGGTGGCTCAAGTCACCTGCTTCTGAACGGCTGTGACTGCAGCGCGCCCCGTGGAAGGGCAGTCCCGAGGGGTTTTTTGTGGGACAGCACCCTGGGGAACTCCGAGTCCCCTGCTCCGCTCATGTGGGCCCAAGGTATTACCCCGAAAGGCAAAAGCCCCAGGGTGTCACGGATGACTGCTGGAGCCTGAGGGTACCGGGCTGTGAGGGGGGCCAAGGTAAAACCGGCCACTGGCTCGGGCAAGTCCAGTCGAGGTCAGTTTCCAGGCGACTTGGGGCACCTGAAACGGCCCGGGCCGGTCTACCGGGGGCTCCTCGTCCCGGTAAACGAGGGGAAAACTGATTTGTCCTGCTGAATAGCAACACGGATGCTGCCGCATGAGTATGCAACAGGTACTCCTTATTTTACAAAGGCTGCAGAGGTGGAAAAAAAAAAAAAAACAAAACATATTCAAATCAGAGCTCTATTTACAAGTCTCCGTGAGCGAGGAGCAGCTCCTCAGCCCCGCCCCGGGCAGCGCCAGCCGGGAAGAGCGCCATGCGGGCCGGGCTGCGGCGGGGCCGACTCCAGCACCCCAGGGAAAACCGGGCTCGGAGGAGGACCCTCCCGGCAGGGCAGGGCGGTGCGGTCCTTCCCCGAGTGAGCAGGAGATGAAAGGCCTGCTACGGGGCACTCAGCGAAGGGATTTGTTGCTGCTGTTGGTCGGGGGGTTTTTAATAGCTTGACAGATTCAGCTTCTGTTACTGCTCACAGTTCCCCCCCGCCCCGGTTCCCGCATCCAGATGTGCCTTTCAGGTCACACGGCGAGATGTCCCTTCTGGCAAAGGTTGTACTTGCTGCTGCCGGTCTGTACATCTAGCAGAGCTACCGGGAAGACTTCGTTGGGCCAAGGCCTTTAGAATGTCTACAAAATATTCCGAGGAAAGGAAAACAACAAACCCGCTCACGGGTGTAAGTCCCCTCGTTCTCCCTCCGTGTACAACTTTAGTAATTGTTGATTGTGTGAAATAACCAGTCTACAGAAACCATATGAAGCGGCTCAAATAGACTTTGATTTAGAAGGATGACTTATGAAATATAAACTATTGTTACATTTTAATGACAGCATTTGTGTCAGGCCATCACACATTATAGGTCTTTCCTACCAAGCTGTTGTGCTCTTAGTTGGGGGTTTATTTGCCAATAAGCTGCTGCTCAGTCCAAGCAACCCTCCTTTTCAATAATGTTTAAGTGTGAGAGAGGTGGCAGTTGCTGTATTTCTTCCTGAGAAATAATAATTATTATGGAAATACTACATATTATGGATGTTGCCCCAGATGAGAGATATCAGAAAAGTTGTTTTGCCCTACTATATTGCCACTCTTACTTGGTTTTGGTTATAACTTTCAAGAATAGATGGGAATTCCAGCTTTCCCTGATAGATTTGCAATGTGTTCTATTCCTGTGATGAAAGGGGAACTGCTCTGTAATAATTTATGAGTAGCCTGTTTTGACTTTGCCCCATGAACAGAACAGTTCAATTCAAAAAGAAAATGAAAGGAAAAAGTACAGTTCAAGATAAGCCACTTTTCTACAAACAATAGCTGAGAGACAGTGCCAGGCTTCTTTGCACAGGAGGGGAAAAGAATTCGGGAGGTGAAAAAAGGAGCACATTCACAAAAGGCTGGGAATTGTCTGGGAGAATTAATCTGAGACACCAGAGTGCCTGACAGAGTCCAGTTTCCTGTGGTTACCTTGTAAATTTTACATTGCAAATACATAAACTAATATATTTTTTGCTATTTTGTGGGTGGGTTTTTTTTCCCACTAAATGCTGTTTCAACTGCTAAATGCTTTATTTTTAATATGTCCTCTTATATCGTTGTGCATCACTGACCACAAGCTACTAAAGGCAAAGAGGACAAAATCTCAGCCTGACTTCTCAGGAGGTGCCCTCACTGAGTGGACCCTCAGAATAATTATAGAACCCTGAACCCTGACATTGCAGGGCAACCTCAGATTAGAAATGGGACTGGACAGTAGACACCTCTGTAAACATGTATCCTTGTATTCTGTGCATCTTGCTCTCACTGAAAGTAAGCTTCATTATCCTTGCATCCAGAGGCAGCACCAGTTTAACTAGGCATCTTAATGAAGTGATTTATTTACATTGATGCTCAAGCAAAATAGCTGTGGAACTGAAAACATGCAGCAGCAAAACACATTGGACTGAGACGAATATTCAGTCACACTAAGATCCCTTTACATTGTACTGGCAGTATAAAACATTTAATAACAAAGAAATGCAGCTTCTGCAACCCTCGCTGGGCACGTGCCCGGCTGGGTGCAGACGGCAGATTTGTGTGGTGTGAGACCAGCTGTAGCATTTTGGCTGCGTTCCTCTGTCCTCTGCTGTCTGTGCAATTCCATTTGGAGATCTGTGCAAAAGTGGTGTAAATAGACACGGCGTGAATGAGAATAAGACCCTAATATGAAAGCTAAGTACATACCACGGAAATCTCCATTGGGCTAGGCAAATGCCCAGTAAGGATTACTGATATCGTATTTCTTACTTATTTATATCAAAACATTTTTTCCTTTACTTAAAACTCACTAATGGTTCTCACAGGAACATGCAGGCACAGACTACCACGCTCACCCTAATTCTCCTCTCCCTTTCTTTTTATTTGCTTGTAATGTCCAATTGTTTTCTCTTATCGTAAATTAGTCATACACTCCCTGGTGGTGGAATGGTCTCTTACATGCTTGTGTAGCTCTTAACAAAATAGGACGTCTGGGTGTTGGTTGAATAATACAAATAATCAGACATAACACTTCTACAACAAATTTATTTTGGCAATACTGATACGCTTTGTCTGATTAATGCAGACATTTGATAACTGAGTTGTATTTGCACAAATAATTACGAAAAGTCGATGCTAAGCCTGACTACTTAGATTAGCTATCACACATCTTACAAAGCATAAGACACAGGTTTTGGCAGTGCAGGGCTGTCTAAATTCTTTTCCAGGGCTGAGGCATGTGAGAGTTTACAATTACTTAGAGAAGATGTGAAGAGGCTCAATCTAAATGTAAATTTGTCCCTCAGCTGGCCCATCTTACAGTAGCCTAAGCCTAAGCCTAAACTGTAATTTTCTCCTATTTCAAATCCCTCTTCGAGATCAATGACACCAGAAGAGCAGGGAACTTATAATGTTCAAAGTTATAAGGAAGCACTGATGCTTACAGAGTTAAAACAAAATAGTAAATGAAACCAGGTCACAAGTATGGATAAAACAGCATATATCTGTTTGAGCCTGTCATTATTCACTCTGTTTATGTTGTGGATCATGAGTTGTAATTTCTTTGTGGCCACGTTGTGCTGTGTTATTATACCATCCCAGAAGAATCCTAACCAGGGCCAGCAGGTGTTACAGTAACACATTAACAACAGCAATGAGGCATAGCTTCAACAGAAAAATGTGTGACATTTTCAAGTTCACAAATGCTGTTTTTCTGCAATGTCTCCCTCAACTGCTGTCTCTCCTTGGAGGATTCAAAGCCCCAAAGACCTTTTTTTTTAAGCTTTATTCCTGGTCCCATGAGTTATATCTACATTGTGACTGCTTGCTCCTTATTTGTACAAAACCCTGCTATTAAAGGTTTCGGTTCTTTACTGGAGCCTCTGTCCTACAGTAATAATATTACTGATTGCCATAATGCAATTGGGGAATGGAAACAATTGCATCAACTAGCTCCTAGTCTTAAAGGCCTTCAGTACTAGAAGGGCTGAGGTAGACTTCAGGCATCTTAATCCAAAAGTGTGATTCCCCAAAGCCCATGGCTCAACCTCATATTAATTTTGGCCTATGTGTCTATGTCTGCTCACTCAGAGACAGCAATGGAGCCCCTGGGCATCATGCACTCACCACTAAGGCTTTCTTGTAGGGACTCTGGAGTCCTCACAAAACACAGAAGCAATCAGCTCTGTTGGGCAAAAGAGCAGCACCCCACCTCTTGCAGAGGGCCTGATGACCATGTGGTGGGGCAGCAAGTGGGATGTTGGGCTTTGAAATCTTCTACAGACTTCAGGGATTAAAGACCAAACCCCCAACTACAAAGGGGCTGGTGGGGCTGGCTGCCCACTGCCAGTCATTCCTGCTGGTGTTGAGCTTGTGTGTGTGTGTGTATGTGTGTGTGACTTTGGGCCTGCCCATGCAAGCAGCAGGTGCTTCCCATGGGTGAAGCTCTCCTACCCTTCCCGAGCGTGGAGCTACCCCTTCTCCCTGTTCCTCCAGCTCTGGGTTAGTCACCCTTGCCCAGGCTGAAATCTGCAACCGTGGTACAGGCGGGTATTCCCAAGTTTGCATGGTTCCTCTTTCAATGGCCATGGAAATGCCAAGGAGCCAGCATATTAAGTTCTACGTATCCAGCATTACAAGGCTGGGTTTTTTCAGTCCAGTGTTTGCCTGAGAATCACAGAAGTTCATGCTGAGGCCTGACTTCGTCTGTTACCCACTGTCCCACCTCTGCATAGTACAGCCAGCTGTAAAGTCCAAGGGGAAGAAAGCTCTTCAAAATTATTATATAAAGTTATCATACCAAGTGGCTTCTGCAAACCTCAAACACCAAGGAGCACACCCCATGCTATTAGAGTTACTGCCCATTTCAGAACTGAACAAGTCAAACATGCAGCTTCCAATATTAACAAATTTGTACTTTTCCGCCTCACAAACCACCTGCAACCTGAATAAACACCCACGTGAACACTTCAAAATTTATCATCTGCTTCACATTGTAGGTACAAGTACCTAGAACCTGGTCTTGTCTGTAGCAAAGCACTGCATACCACTCATTTTCCAGCTCCTTAACTTTCAGGGGGTTATTTGTGGCATTTCAACAAGTCTCTCTTTTAAATTGATACAGCTTCTTTTGTTTCTTGTTAATCCTTACATGCTACAGCCCAACTCAGTTGACCATCCTTACTGGTTTTTGTTTGTTTGCTCTTTTCTTCTTATTTTCTTCTTCTTTTTCTTTTCTCCTTCTTTTCTTTTTCTTTTCTTTTTCTTTTCTTTTCTTTCTTTTCTTTTCTTTTCTTTTCTTTTCTTTTCTTTTCTTTTCTTTTCTTTTCTTTTCTTTTCTTTTCTTTTCTTTTCTTTTCTTTTCTTTTCTTTTCTTTTCTTTTCTTTTCTTTTCTTTTCTTTTCTTTTCTTTTCTTTTCTTTTCTTTTTCTTTTCTTCTTTTTTCTTTTCTTCTTTTTTCTTTTCTTCTTTTTTCTTTTCTTCTTTTTCTCTTTCCTTTTCCTTTTCTTTCCTTTTTTTCTTTCCCTTTTTCTTTCCCTTTCCCTTTCCCTTTCCCTTTCCCTTTCCCTTTCCCTTTCCCTTTCCCTTTCCCTTTCCCTTTCCCTTTCCCTTCCTTTCCTTTTTCTTTTCTGGAGGTAACTGTACTAAATTGAGACTTTCAAAACCCTAAAACAGTTGCTTATTTTGAACCCTTGGTTGTTTGGTGACATGCAAAAAGGAGAGACCAAATAAGTCATGAACCCTTTCAAATCAAAGGCTGGCTCTAATCAAAGGCACCCAAAGAGGAACAGTGCATTCTGGGTCTTCCTTCACAGGCAGCAGGGAGTTGGCACAGAAAGTAGTATTAATTTATCAGACATTCAATGAGGAAAATGAAATATACACTTGTTACACACTGCAAGACAGATGCTTTTCACAGGTTTTGGTTGTTGAAACTGGTGTGTATTACTGGATATACTGTTAGTAAGTTATAGTTTGATATTACTCAACACCAGAAATATTTCACAGATTTATGAAACTTATTTTAAAATCCGAGGAGGCAGACTAATATGATGTCTGTTGGTTGGTAGTGTTACTCATTTGGATATTCTGCGAAGAAAAGTATCACCTTACACTGAGCAAAACATCAGTCTTAGAGTAATATAAATTATCCATTTCTAATGGCACAGTTGGCTGAAGAAAATTGCAGAAAATACCATATTTTGCACACACACACATACCTCTGATAACTAACTGATACCCTAATATCACAAACATTCAATAGGATTAACTTCCTAGATATATTTGTGCCCAATTTAGCAATTAAAGAGTCAGTATTTTTCCACAGTGTTTTATGGCCTCTGTATTATTTTCTCCTACCCCTAGTACCACTTCAACTATTTCTCTTCTGAGTATGATTAAAGAGCCTGTTCCCAGTAGAAACTAAATCCCCAATTTTTTTTTTCATTCCCACTTCAATTCCTGCTAAGATTCTGTGGGCACACATGCTGTATTCTTTATTTTGTCTCTTTTCAGTGTTTCAATTAATCTACCTGCAATTGATCCTAAACCTTTAGGACCTCCGGCTTTAGTGCCAGTTCCCTTCAAAGCTGTAGCTGCTTTTGATTTAAGTCTGGTTTTTGAGACAGCTGCTCTGGGGTTTTTTTTCTGACCCTGAAAATCCCAAACAATTACTTCTTACAAGTACTACTGTGATGGTTTAGGAGTCGCTTTGTCCTCGGTGCATCTGCTGTTCTGTTAGGGCTCAGGAAAGCTGATTACTGAAGTCTGCTTCCCTGCCTGTGCTTTCACATATATTTTCCTCTCCAACTCTCCCCTCCAAATCTGGGGCACATCATTGCATGCCCGTGTGGTGGTCAAGCTCTCGATTATGCAGCACCTTTGAGTCAAGCCCACAGTTACCTCCTGCAGACTAGACTCAGCCAAGGAGGCTTTGCAATCAGCTGAGATATTAATGATTTTTAAGAAACATGCAAACTCTTACCCACCTGTTACTAAGGACCAAAATATAAAGGCCTGGAAGAAGCAGAAGCTAATGAGCAGGAATGTGTTACCCTGACATACAGAGCAGCATAAGCAAGAAAAATTGATTTCCACACATCAGAGGGATGTGTGGAAGACGGACCATTAATTGCAAGGGAAGATAGAGGCACAATATATGTACAATAAAAACACAATATAAGTCACCCAAAATAGTATTAGTGGTATTTTCAGGGTTCCATGCTCTTTAAGCAAATAAGTAATTCACTTTAATTTGTGAATTTAACTAAGTACTGTGAGCACTTCCAATTCAGAAGTTGAATAATAATCTTTGCTTCCTTTCTTAACTCGTTTCATCATGTATTACAGTTGGTTTCTGATCAGTAGCAGAACTGACAGCATTGTTTCCCTGCACCTGTAACAAAAGGTTCAACAACAAAGATTTTCAGTAAAACAGGGAGTTAATGTTCACTAAAAAAATATTTTCAGATCAGCACATGCCTCTAGCATATCCAAGAAGTGTTCTTAGCACTGAATTATTAGAATTCTCAAAAAGGCTGAAGATTTAGACACCTGTTTTATCTTTTCAACACTTTGGGGCTCTTCTTTTTTGAGGATGGTTTGAAGCAGTTCTTTATGTCATTTAGTGATGCAAATGCCTGCCTTTTGTAAAGAATAAGACATAATTTGATAACTAATTAACTTACTGCATTTCTGTTTGTAGAGTTGAGCTCAGAACTATGCTGAAGCACCCTGTCAGGGCAGGAAAAACGGGGGGAAGAAGAAGAGTTTTCAAGTTATCTTATTTTGTAAGACCATTTGAAGTCTCTTCTCCAGCTTCTGAAGAAAGAAATATATTTTTGTTCAATTTCTTGCCTTGAAATGCAATTAAAGCTCTAATAGTCTCTATTTAAAATCATGAAACAACAGCATAGTGCTAGCACTGACCCATGTTAAATGTATTAGAATGCCTTACCTGTGCATAGCTAGTCCAATATTCATACGAAGATCTTTTTACATTAAAGACAAAATAAAACAAAACCTCTGTTTCTTGGATATCTGTGTCTGCCTGGGAATGATCACAAGTTCTTACTGCTGTCTTTCTTACAGTAACACTGCAACTTCCTAAATTCATTTATCCTTGGTAAGAAGAGGCACTTGCCCGAGGTGTAGTCATTACCACTTAGAAGAAAGAATCCTGTCAGCAATTGCTAACCTAAAGATATGTAAATCCTTTCAGCTTTAGGTCAGTCTGCTCCTCTAACAAAGATAAGGGCGACTTGCAAAACACTTAATCAGAAACTACAGAGACTACTGACCTTGCAGCTTTAGATATTCTGAAGCCTGCACAATTAGTTGAGGCTTGTTTTAACACAGTTGGATACTGTCCTTAGCTAAATGTTGCTCATTATACACTAAAATGATTATGTAACCAATATGCAAATGTGCAACCAATTGGCTCTTTAGGACTGTCCTGAGTAGCGATAAGATTTTGTATATAATGGCTGTTACTTTTCTTTCAGGTGCCCTGGCTTTATTCCAGCATCCAGACTTGCGGAACTCCATAATAAACAGTATCTCTTCTCTGTGTGCAGAATTTGGCCTATTTACATGCATACCGGGTAAGGAACCTTGTTTAGGGACAACAAAGGGATGCCATGGCAGTGGATGCTTCAGTGGGGAGTTATTGCTGAGGCTGGGGGGAGAGCCAGCCCCCTTCACAACCTGGTGCAGCCCCTTTGCGGGGTGCAGGCAACGCTGCCCGTGTCTGCTGGCAGAGGTCCTCCCGGAGCTGGGAGGAGAGAGAACAGGGGTTCAGTTTTCCACCCTTTCTCCTCTCTGTGCTGCCATGGCCTTGGCTCTCTGTCCCAAGGTTTTGTGTTGCCCCTCGCCAAGGAGGCACGGGTGAGCTGGGTGGTTTGCTCACATACAGCTAGCTAGGTGGTATGGATGATCTGAAGATTGTGGGCTGGGTGTGAGCTGGAGCTCTGCATGTGCTGCCTCTGCTGCTCGTGTCCCTGCAGAAAGTTAAACCCATTGACCCTGGTGGCTTGTGACTGCGAAGGAAGGGGGGAAGGGAGGAAGGGAGGAAGGGAGGGAGGGAGGGAGGGTGGAAGGGGGGAAGGAGGGAAGGGGGGAAGGGGGGAAGGAGGGAGGGAAGGAGGGAAGGAGGGAAGGAGGGAAGGAGGGAAGGAGGGAAGGAGGGAAGGAGGGAAGGAGGGAAGGAAGGAAGGAAGGAAGGAAGGAAGGAAGGAAGGAAGGAAGGAAGGAAGGAAGGAAGGAAGGAAGGAAGGAAGGAAGGAAGGAAGGAAGGAAGGAAGGAAGGAAGGAAGGAAGGAAGGAAGGAAGGAAGGAAGATGTCCCCTACCAAGAGATGATATCGGCATAGAGGCGAAATCACAAACCAGCTGCTGCTCTGGGAGAGTACAGAAGATGATTCAACATTGGGTGTAGTGTAGATGTTAATTAAAAATAATAAAATGAAACCGTCGAGACTTTTATGGAACAACTAATGTTCCTCTAAATACCTAGAGTTTAGAAAATGCACAATAAACAGCAGTTGTAATTTATTTGCATTTTTTCTGAAAGGTTTTGATAAAATCTTTCTTAGGAGGTTGTTGACAAATCATCTTGAAGTGAGCTGAAAACTTACTGCAAGGTGGGAAATAAGTAGGGATAGCTGACAAAAAAATAGAAAGTGGTTAATCGTTGAATTTATCAAGGAGTATCACAACCCAATCGGCATTTTCAATCTCTCTATTTTCAATTTAGAAGAGGAAGTGAATGTCCTCGTTCATCAAATTTGCTGATAGCAATTTTTTTTTTTTCTGGTGGCTCAAGACTGTGACAGAGTCTAGGAAGACTTTAATGAAATTAGGTAATAGACAATTTTGTGTTAAATTTAATTTAGACCTCTTCGGGACTCAAGATGAGTGAATAATTAGTTCTAAAATGTATTTAGCATATTTAGCTTTTGTATATGTTTGCAAATTGCTAGAGATCAATTTATGTTTTTCCAAAATTCATTACTTGTTTCTGGCACTTCCAACAAAATTGTTATGAATAATTCTCAATTCATAAATTTCTTATGGCCAGTTCTGGCCATTTTATTAGGTGGGACCTCAAAACACATGCTCTGACTCCTGACTACAGGTTGATGGTATCTGGAAGAAGCAGTACAAACTGATATATGTGCTTTTAACCCCAGACCATGCTTCATTGATGCATTAATTATTCATTTATGCATTAATTAAATATGATAAAGAGAGATTTCTAAAAGTTTCTAATTAGCTAAATTAAGGGAAGTGGCAGAGAAATGTATGATAGAGTAGAAAATGTAAGTGCAAGACACAGATCATGGATCAGGCTTTCTTCTCTTTTTTTTTTGTGCAAGAGGTAACTCAATGGGATTTTAAAAATATAAGCTAAAACACATGGTCTTAATCAGAGCTTAGCAGCAATAAGCTAACAAATATAAAATGAGGTTTATAAAAATTACATGAGTAAATACAAAATGTAGGAGAATTGATCTTAGTAAAAATGGTATTTTTTACAGAAATTCATAGGAAGACTGTAGAGAAGCTCAGAGGGTTTGTAAGACCCAAGATGATCAGTCCAGTACCACAGGAATCTCTTTAGTGTTGTCATTTTATCAGGATGGTCAAGAAAGATTTCAATAGTTAAGAACATAACTTTAGTTTGCTTTGAAACCAAACTACTCTGTGGGTTATAAGTAAGAAAGTATGTTCATCAACAGCATCTAAAACCCCAGCTAATGGGCATCATAACTGTGTGTGCTGAGAACAACTTGGAGATGAGAACTGGATCAACCTTTTGTCATTTTATAAAAATCTGTGCTGAGCCTGTTTTGGCACATGTTACAAAAAACTAGCATTGGATTATAAATTATTTTGCACACCTAGATTTCTGTAAACATACCATCTCACAGGAACGTGGAGAATTTGGGGGAAAAGGGGAAAGAATCTGGACGAGAAGAAAAAGAGAAGCAAGCTTACAAATAAAATTACCTTCCAACAGTTAATAAAATCCTCTAGGCTTAGGACATACTTCCTATTACAGTATAATTGGAAAACTACCCCAGTGCAGCCTGACAATGACTTGTACCTCCTCCTCTTCCCATGGATGAAGAAGAGCCAGGTGACGAGGTCAGGGATGAAGAAGGGGCTGGTGAAGGCCCTGTGAGACACCATGGCCATGTACAACGCCTGCCGGCAGCGCCTCCCTCTTAGCAAATGCATCCCACACATCAGAGGCCTTTGTCACATGAGAATGTCACTCTGCTTTCTATGTTCACTGGTGCAGAAGCCATTCACCCCTCCAAGGGTAAGCAGCTTTGCTCCAAGGAGCACCAGTGTAACACTGTAGCTCACAAGGAACACAGTAGTGCAGTATCATTTTAACAACAGTGAATTTCTGTTTGTGCTACCTCTCATTTTTAATTCACTGTCATGGATGCATTAATTTTGTATCACTTGCATCATAAATAGAGCCCTTCCTGCAAAAGAAGCACTAAGGGTTCATTATTTTTATCTTTTCCTCCCATTCTGCTTTGTTGTTAGTCACCTTTTCTATGTGAATCTTCATTGTTCCTCCCAAGAAACAGGCATGTGGGATTTATTCAGGAAAAGTGTTGATATTAAAATTGGGACACTTACCTTCAGCAATAAACAGTGAATGATAATGTAAAGCTTCACGGTAGGACAGCCATCACTTGAATGGAGAAAAATACACACCTCATTCATCCTTCCTGCTGTCTGTTACTTGTAGCATATTTGGATCCAGCAGTACCTCTGCATGCCACACAACAGGTTGTGTCCTCATATCTTTTGGACTTGTGTACTAAAATCTGTGTTGCCACACTCCAGATATGCATCGATTTATATAACACCCCTGTTGCCTGCTGAAGAACAAGAAACATCTTTAACATCTATTAAATCAGCATTTGTCACTAATTATTTTTAAGCCTATCATAATTTGTGACTTTAAAGCTCGTTTTAGTTGCTTTAATTTTGGATTCTGTACACCATCCTTTTTCCATTCAAGAAAAGAGTACATTGTCTCAAAAGGCAAAGTCACGTACTATTTTAAAAAACTCCTGAAGAGATTAAAAAAAGTATGAATGGATCCTGCAGTCTAGGTGAACACCTATTGTCCTGATGGGACTGCACAAAAGAAATAAACTCTGAGAATATAAAAAGGCAGGTTCACTTCTGGCATTAAGTTTCTCTTCCTTTACTACACTTTCCCTGAAGCATGCCTGTGCCTTTGTTGATCTCCATCTCCTGCTTCCTCTGCTCGTCTAACTCCTGCTCATTCAGAGTATCAAGATCACCTCTGCCCTTTGGGCCACATTACTCCTCTCTTCGAATCCTTCTTGCCTGCAGCATAAGTTTGAAGGTCTTATACTCCCATCTTCATGGGTTTGCCCACACTCCATGCTTCTTTCCAAGCATAAATTATGATTTGGGTAAGAAAGACACCATAGGCCTGCAGAGTATGAAAGTATTAAGTCTAGCAGTGGGTGAAGGCAGAGGCTTTCATATGTATTATATCTATTGTAGAGGTGGGCTGTGTAAACTACCTGTTGAAACCTTGTTTTGTGATGGAAACTCACAGCACCACAAAATATACTATCAAGAACAGGACAGGGAAGGAGGGGGAAAAGTATAACTGCTACTCAGTGAACTCATTACTCCAGTATGGGATGAAACAAGGTAACCAGCAAAACTTGGCAGCGCTCCTCTATCTTACCTCCTCCAGGACAAGTAGCATCCGTCCACTGCAGGGACAGCAGTCACAGCTCTCCAAATGAAGATGCATTTCATGGTGGACACAAAAGAAGGCTTCAATCACAGTATCACACAGTATCACAGTATGTTTGGGATTGGAAGGGACCTCAGAAGATCATCTAGTCCAACCCCCCTGCCAGAGCACTTCTTCTGTGCCAAAAATGCCACATTTATGGTGCCTGCCCTTCAAGAATTTTCAAGAATATGTACTGATTAGCTTGATGTGATATTAGTTAAAGACTAGGAATGATGGCATGCGCATGCATTCTTGTATCATGCACGGGATACACTGGCAGAAATTTGGTTACAGTTCTGCTGAGTTGTTATATGGTCTTCTGTCTAATCACTGTGATTACATAGACTACAGGCGGGTTCAGGACACGAGTGCAGGTAACTCTTCAGTGGTCACTGTGTGATCAGAGATAAGGCAACTGCTTGCTTCTCCACTGCTGAGCTACAGCCATGAAAGCTCAGATTCAAGCTCTGCTGCTCTCTCTTCACATAATATTGGTCTCACCATAACGGTCTTGCAACCTCAGAGATCAGCTCTAAAGCTAGAGCCCAGATTCAGAGGCTGTGTCTCAATTGCTTGGTCATGTTCATATATGAAAAAAGTCATGGGAAAATAGTCTGTTGGGAAATTTTCATAGGAAAATATAATCCATAAACTCATCAATAGTAGATGGCATGCTTTATTTTGTCTTCTTTGGTATCTTGGTGAATTTACCCATAAATCTGTGTTGCTACTGCATGTTTTATCTAATAAGTGATATTAAATAATGGCTTTCTTTTTGCTGGGTTTTCTTTGTCTCAATTAGTGTGCACATTTGAAATTTTAATTTGTATTAAATGAAGAATATTATCCAAGCAAAACTATCAAGCATAAGGTTAAGAATTGAAATCTATATTGTTAACTCAAGGTTACCACACATTAAAGAGCAAAGCCTTTTATAGAATACTATATAACACATTACAGATCTAAGCTTTGCAAAGCAGGATATGCAGGATTAAGGCTACATTTAAATCCAAACATGATAAAAGGGAAAAAAAATAGGCAAAACATGACTACTTTATAGCAATGTTATGTAAGAACTTACATGGGGAAATAATTCATCCCCTGATTCTATCTTGTAATGGTATCCAGAGGAAAGAAGATATTTTAAAACATTAATACATTAATTCTTAGTGTGTGTGTGTCCTTATCTAATCTGATACCAAAAATACTAAAATACTTTAATCCAAACTGTATGGCTACTGCCATCACATGGCAGAGATAATTTTGGTTCTGAGCCTCAGTGCTGTGTTTTCTGTTTCAGCACATTTCGATTTCTCTTCAGCACCAGCTCAGCTCTGACATTTCGGGAGCTTGTGACCACTGAAATACTGAGCTTTGTGACACTTTTCAAATAACTGCAGCATTGCCTGTACTATGTTCTGTTTTCAAGTTTGTGACAGATATTCTCAGTACTGACTCAGTCTTGAAGTTACTTGTGATTTCAGGCAAAAATGCTAAGATGACACTATCCTTTGGGACTATATATACTGCCTACATTATCTGTATGTATTTTGTAAGCAGTTTAGGACAGGGACTATGTATTATATAAAGTGGAGCGTATAACCAATGCCCTTATTTAGTAATAACCCATGTTCTCACTCCTTCTGACCATAGTGCCTGCTGGCAGACTGCGGTCTATTTGGAAGATGAGCGGTAGCACCATGACATCTACTAAAACACACTTGTTATTCCTGCCTTTCTCATTTGAAGCTGAAGACGGCAAGCAGCCAGCGGTGTAACCTGCTTGGTAATCGATATGTGTAAGAGGCTCCTGGATCCTCTCCCTGTCGTTCCATCTTCCACCTCCCCAGGAAGAAGTGTTGTGACGGAGGCGGCAGCGTTATCCGCAGGAGGGTACCACTGCTCTTCTCCCTCCCACCCCCAGGCTCCCAGAGAAATACGTTGCCTTTGAAACTCACGTGCCAGGACATTATTCAAAGATTCATGGTTCCCGATTCTCGCTATAGTCTGCTCTCACGGCTTTGCTTACTTGGTGAGGGAGGGAGGACAGAACTGGATTAGCCTCAAAACCCCACAGCAAAAGGCGGAAAAGCTCTGCCTTAGGCATTTAGTAATCTGCATTTCTAGAGAATTACTGAATATGCCAGAATTACCTCCAGAAAATTTGGCGTATTTTAAAATAGGTATTCGTAGCACTTAATAAACACTTCACATCAGAACAGATTTGAAACTAATAGGAGTTTTGTTCTCATCTGGAAACCACTGTCACATACCGTAAGAGAGGAGCAAACCAAAATGTTCTGTTTTTATTTCCTTTACTTTGAGAAGCATAAATATTACACAGATAAAAATAATCAGAACCACTGGGATGGGAGAATTGGGAAAAATAAGGGGAAGCAATTAATGCTTTTGGTCAAGTGAACAGTTATCTTCCCATTTGTAAAGACCTTCACAACTGAGAGAGAACTACAATATTTCCCTGAACATAACGTGGGTAGAGGACTGGGGTACTGTTTTTGTTGATTTTTTTTTTTTTTTAAACAGAGGAAGAAAACTACCTAGTCTTTGTTTATGGTACTAGACAGATATCATGCAATGTCTCAAAACGCTAATTTGCTTAATTGCATTAGTCCACTTCCCTCCTGTTATGGGAATTCAAGCTTCAATGGCAAATTCAGCCTCCTAATGAGATTATGGAGACATTCCCAATATGAGGCTGTAGGGTGGCAGTCAGATGGGCAAAGGAGCCACACGTTTCCTTGGTGACTGGCTGAGTGGTTAACCCGGGTAAGAAGGGGTGGAGGGAAGAATCAGTCTGAGTGACAGTACTTCATCCTTTAAACTTCAATTCGTGGCTGAGCCAAGCAGAAATAGTGCCAAGCAATGACCGTGGGGAAATTACCCTTGTTTTAATCTCTGTCTCTTCCAGCTGATGTCAGTAGAAGGGGACAAGACAAAGGACCTCAAGCTGTGGTAAAGATCATTAAAATAGAAGAATATAAAGCCATGGACATCACTGAGCCATCTATTAAATATTAATTTCAGTTGAATGTGGACATTTTTCTTTGTTATGCTGTTTGACACTATTATTATTATTATTATTATACCTTTAATCCATTTAAAATAGTTTTATTCCTTTTTTAAGCTCCTTTGTAACGAAGGTGCCTTTTAGTCAGCTCTACCAGCTAATCAGATTGCTTTCTCTTCATTACTCACATTGAGCTTTGAAAGCCTGAAGCCTAAGCTAACTAGAATATATGGTCACGATTTAAGTTCCATGGAAGAGCTGAAACTATGCCAGAAACACAGCACATAGCTATGTTTTTATTGCTGTCGTATTGAGAGCAGGTGAGATGCTTTTGAATTAGGGAATATTTAATCACAAACGTTAATTACTGTACAGGAGTAAAATATGTGTTTAACATTCAAAGATTTAAGTGGAAACAACTAATACTTATTTTTTTTTTCCCCATTTATCCAACAAATTGTGTTAAGACAAATGTAGGGCAACAATAAAGAGATGATGTCTGTGAATGGAGAAAGACCAGAATTTTGGGGGGGTATATTATTTTTTCCCAAGGCAAAGATATTTCTGAGTCAGAGGACAATACTGCCCACATGCAATTAAGCAGTCTATAACCCACACACATGGATCCCCTGAGCCTGGTTAAGTTCCCAGCAGTGCAAACCTACAGGATTTCCATTGCAGTCAGTAAAGTTAAGCTGTTGTCAAAAACACAAATGCAAAATTGTTTCCTTTCACAAGACTGCGGCGGGCTGTGAAGATATTAGGAGCCTAGAGCACCTTTCTTATGAAGAGAGACTGAGAGAGCTGGGTCTGTTCAGCCTGGAGAAGAGAAGGCTGAGAGGGGATCTCATCAATGTTTATAAATATCTCAAGGGTGGATGTCAAGAGGGTGGGACCAGACTCCTTTCAGTGGTGCCCAATGATAGGATGAGGGGCAACGGGCATAGACTGAGGAGAAACTTCTTTACTTTGAGGGTGGCAGAGCACTGGAACAGGCTGCTCAGAGAGGTTGTGGAGTCTCCTTCTCTGGAGGCATTCAAAACCCACCTGGACACGTTCCTGTGCTATCTGCTCTAGGTGAACCTGCTTTAGCAGGTGGGTTGGACTAGATGAACTCCAGAGATCACTTCCAACTCTAAGCATTCTGTGATTCTGTGTGATCCTGTGATTCTGTGATTTGTGAGGAAAGACTGGAGGTGAAGGCCCATGGGTAAACCTGAACAAAGGACTTTAAAGACTATGTGAATCCAGAAGTGACAGAAAACTTACCCTGACCACCAGGTACCACCAGCAGCTGACAATGTGATATGCCTCTTCATCATGTGGCTGCTGCCAGGGAGGGTGGCGGTGGGGAACAGCATCCTGGTGCAAAGGTGAAAAGAGAAGGAAAGACCATTACTATGTGAAACCAGCTGCAGCAGCTTATAATTCCTTTATGCTCTAATTTAGTACAACTGAGAGTATCATCAATTGCTGAAATCTTTTTACTATTTTTAAACCTTAGTGAGCAAATGGAAATCACATTGTAAAGACGGAAACTTAATTAGGGTTCTTGAGAGCTAGTCATTTGCCAAACGAGAAGCAACAAGGCCAGTTCTACATTCCTTACCTCTTCTTTCCCCTGGGAAGGCTTCTGATGTTTGCTGCCAATCCACGCAGTGTTGCCTTTATTGTGGATTTGTCTGTGATAGCTCCTGGCAAAAAATTTTGATGTAGCTGGTCATCAGGATTAAAATAGAAGAATCAGTGGGGTTTTCAGTTTGTTTGTGTTTTTGTTTTCCTCAGTACTTTCAGGAAAGCCTGTAATTCTTATAATCACATCCTGACCTTGGTTCTCAAGATCTTCTGTTTTTGAAGATACCTACACTGTAATCGAAGTTGCCATTATGGCATGGCTAGGTATACCTGCAGCAGCTTTCATCTGGCTGGATTGCAATTAAAGGTTTCTGCAACCTTTGGGCTGCTGAAGCCAATGGCAGAGAGGCTATCACAGCAGTGGGGCCCTTACAGCCCTACAGGGAGCACTGGGCATCTGCTTGCAAGGGCCATGGGCTTGATGGCCCTTCCCATGACAGTTCCTGCCTCCTGGCTCTGCTGGAGTCACACCTTTGCCTGCTAGAAATACCTCGTTAGCCCCATCATGATCGGAATGTCTGTAGTTAGGTCTTCAAAACATGACCTTCTGCAGTCCTTCAGCCCAAATATTTATTAAGTGCATGGCCAGTTTTGCTCACTAAGCTCTCACAGGTCATGCGGACTGAGAGTTTAGCTCCACACCAGCAGCTGCTCTTGCTGCCATGACACATGTCTGCGGCTCCTCTTCTTCAGCTCTGGATTTTTTTCTGAACATTTTTCCTTCTAGGCTTTCTTCAAGCTTCTTTGTTGTTTTTTGTTGGTCTAGAGTCCAAGAGAAGATCTGATGTACTGTTCTGTACATCAGGATCTGTAAGTTAGCAGCTTAAGAAGTGGAGAGGCTGGGAAAAAGGTGAGATACTCACAGCACCTTTTAAAGGTATTTGATACAAAATCAAATACAATAAAATATTTTGATACATAAGTTAGGAGCCTAATCTCTGTTGACTTTCTTAACAGTGAAAGAGATGACTCCTCCTAACTCCAGCTGGTGGAGGAACCTAATTTAAGCATCTAGATTTAAATGAGTTAAGTTTATGATGTGATGACTTCTTCCCACTCCCGTTCATTTTTCCACTGCTCATATGAGTAGGAAATTCAGATGTATGTTACTATTTTTTTTAGCCACATGATGTGATCCCTTATTGCTAATGAGAAGAAATTAACCTTTTGAAATGTGAGGATGAAACTACACTCTCTTCAGGACTAGAGCCACAAGCTAATATAATCGTGTAGAGCCTAGGAAAGAGCTATGGAGACACTACAACCTTAGATCTGAAATTTGTGTCTATAATGAGAAAACCAGAACACTTCTTAAAGGGTTATTTAAACAGGCTCAGGATCACAACTCCAATCAATTCTACTTTGGCCAGGAACAGAGAACAGAGTGTAAGGATACGAACCCAGATCTCCACCCACAGTTTCAGTGGGAGACAAAAAAATCATAATCCAGCTGGGTTTTCCCATTGACTAATCCTGCAACGCCAATAATTTTGATTTTTATAGAGAGGCCTAAGAACTAAAATGAGCTCTCAAAATGCAGCCCCAACACGATTGGAACTGAATTTTGGGTGTGTAACATACACTCATGACAGTCTTTGGCCGTACTATGTTTTGAACACAGCTGCAAGCACTCATGTAGTCTTTCCCTTAGAAACACCCATCTTGGTTATGGAAATATTAGCACTATTAGAAAATAACTGTTAGTCATTAGAAGAGTGCACCATCATCTGACCATATGCTAAGAGAAGAACCGGGGAATATAGGCAATATTATTTGCAAATTAAGGAACAAAGTATGTGAGGGCAAAGAAAGGCTGAAATAGAACTTTGTTGTGTTATCATAAAATACAAGTAAGTAAAATATAATGCACTCATGATGCCAATTCAGAATTTGAGGAATTCCTTAATTATGTCTGCCACAGGTGAATGGTCAAGTACACTGCCCTTCTGATTGCCAGAAACATTTTCAAACTATTTGACATATGCTTAGGTGCTTGTGAACCCACAGGGAAGGAATAAGAAGGTATAATGTAATGACATTAAGTAGATTTATCCATGGCAGAAAATACTTACTTACATTAATCCATATCCCTTTTGGTTCTGCTGTCTTGTGTATCAGATGGGATGTCAAGTTAAATATTGCAATGCTAGAAAAAGAGGGTTTGCTGCTGTTATTTGCACAGTTTTAACAGAAGCAGAGGGATAGTTTATTGTGCCACCACAGAAGTAGCCCTACATATATATTTTAGAAAAAAAACCAAAAGTACATACAGTTGGATTCTAGCTGAAAGATGCTTCCACTCATATGCTAACAATATTGTTGGCAAGATCTAGACTGCACTTTTAATATTATCAACAGTTTTTCTAGTTTCTCTCTTTCATTTCAGTATGCCTACTTCTTTCTTTCTTCTCCTTCATCTCTTCTAGTTCTTCTGCTCCCATTGCAATAGTGCTCTGGAGGCTGCTGTCAGTCCTGTCCTGCAGGTATGAAATGTGCCCGAGACTTTCATGTTACTGCTCCTTGGATCCTGGTCTGAGGATCTGAGCCCTGCTCACTCATTGGGGCTGCCTGGGGAGCACCTTGGTGCAGCCTGTACGGTGCTCAGCTACCCCTTCATGACTGGCAAGAGGCTGCTTTGATGGTTCATCTGGGCACACCAGGTGCTCAGCTACTGCTGACAAGTTAGGCATCACCCCCACCAGCTCTGACAGGTGGACAATACAGGTTTAACAGTAATGAGTACAATTTCTTCTTCCAGTACCTCATTAATATTTGCTTGATTAGTCTCATGTCTTTTTTCCTTTGCTTCTACTTCTATTACTACTACTTCCCACTTCTAGTCCCTCATCTAAATTCATTTTACTTATGATACACTCCCATCCATTCTTCATTTTCTCTTTGCTTTCTCCTCAAAAACTCCCCTAATTCTCACAGGATCACACAGAATGTTTGGGGTTGGAAGAGACCTCTGGAGATCATCTAGTCCAACTCACCTGCTAAAGCAGGATCACCTAGAGCAGATCACAGAGGTAATTCTTTTGCCTGAAGCAACAGTGGCCAAGTGCACTGAGCAGTTAAAGCCCAAGTAGGTAAGTTACTGAGCTTCTGAGCCCTCGCTAACACAGCCTTGCATGGAGTTAAATAAGAAGGAGATGTGATGGGTCATGTGCTCAGGAGAGAGGTCAAGGCCTAGCCGTGGCTGAGACACACTTTCTAACAAAGAGCTTTTCAGGGAGATCAAAGATGAGGCTGCCCAGATGTGCTAAGGTTGCAGTGTGCCAGAGGCACAAGGAAACAGGTCCGGCTCCCTGCAGTCACTGCCCTCGCTGGAGCTCTTCATGGATGACTGAAGGGATGCAAAGAAAGATGGAAAACATAAGGCATCAAAAGCCCCAAGTGACACGGGGCAGATCTGACTCTCAGCTGAATTACTACTTGGTGTGTGACATTTGAGATGTGAGGTTTGACTGTGCACATCCCTACACACATTTGCATTCTGCCTCCTATTCATTTTAGTTACTCTTCTGCCACATAGGAAGAAAGCACTTATTAAAAAGCACAGCACTTTCCAAAAGCAGCATAACCCCCTCCTCTTTCTCTTCTCATTGCAGAGCTGGGACAAGTTAGACTTCCTCTGGAACTGCTGACTTTCTAAAGTTTTTTTAAAAACTGAAGCATACAAAAAAGCCCCATTATTAACTCATTAGGAATTCAGTTTCTAGATGGCGGCTGTTTAGAGTTGGATGGCTGATTCAATCAATCAACCCTGATGCCTGTGGATCTGGCTGATAACTGATGTACTCCAGGGACTGCTTTCTGACCTCTCCAGAGATGGGCAAGCACCTGGAGGCAAATGTCTCATTTTCATTTGGACCCCTACATCAGATAAAACCCTCTTTTAGGCCTTTTATCTCTCAAAGCCTCATTTACTTACAATGCTTACTTGGACTCATGTAATGCGTAGCAAAAGTCGGGGTTTTTTTTTTAAAAAAATGAAATAATCTCTTTCTCACTGACCTAATTGCATGCTGTGTCCTTTTACTGGGAAAAGTTGAACTGGTGAGCACAGCTCTCCTCCATCCCCCTTTGGGTTCCATTATCAATGCCATTTTCAAATTCAGCAGACACCTAAACTTAGTCTCTAAGAGCTGCTGGCACAGCATAGCACAACTGCTATGATTTAAATCTATCCTATCCAAATACATTTTACCCATCAGTATCTTATGACCCGGGAAGACATAAAACTCAGTTTACTCATTAACCTTAGCTTCCTGAAACTGCAATTACTGCCTAGTGGACAGTCAGTAATTGAATTGAATACGGGTAGCATGCAAATGCCAGCCGGCGCTAGCTGCTGCTGAAAAGATAAACCTGCCTGCTTACAAAATTTGCATGTGGCACACAGACAGCAGGTAGCGAAGCAGAGTATTAGAAAGGAAAATCCATAAAGTAGCATGAGCAGGGATTAAGGAGATGCAAACAATCAGACTCACAGGAGCCCACTCAGTGGGAATAAACACAATATTATATTAGTTTAGGTTTACGGTTACAGTTAATAGCATGCAGTTATTACTTTAGCATTGAAAAGCATTTTCTGAGTGGATGGTTTCACTGCAGAATCAGATCTTATTTTTCTCCCTTCCTTTTGTAATTCAAGATGTTAGTTGGCATTTCATATAGCCTAGTATCCCTTCTGTGCCCCAACTGCAGAAAAAGAGATCAGGACATTACAAATAAGGACTGAAGTTAGCAGAATGAGATTCAGTTTGAAGTGCACTTGTCTTTCAACCTAGTTACTATTTTTTTTCCTCCCATTGAACCATGAGTGTATGCTTTTCCAGGCTTGTGGACAGAGCTCTCGCATTTTTCAGCTTGATCTGAATGTAGATGGCCTTGGTCTCTTACAGCTACATTTCATTTCTCATCATGGCCCTTACAGAAATCTCACTGGTTGGCTGAACACATTCATTATGCAACCACATATTCCTCTCACATTTAACTTGTTTTGTTTAGTTTCCTGGTTCCAGTCCTATTTTTTTCCTTTTTTCCTTTGCTACTGGAAGATGCTGCAGTAAGTAAAAAAATTACACTTAAGAACTTCAATCACCATGGTTCTGATCCCACACAAGGCTAGCCTATGTCAGTATTGTAATTCAGATCAGGATCATCCCTTCTTACTGTGCTTTGTTTCCCGTCACATAATTGCATTGGAGAAAATGAAGTGGATTTTTCTAGCGGCGTCTAAACCAGAAGATGTTCAAGAGCACAGGTAACAAATCCCGACTGTTATCAGCAGTCAGTGACCAAGGCCGGACCAGAGCAAGCCCAGAGCAATCCCTTTCCTGGCAACGTCTGTGCAGATTCCCAGCACCAATTCAGTTTGACAGATCTGCTCAGTTGGGATCACATTACTTGTTAAGATTGACATAGCATCAACAGTATACATAGGAATACACAACTCTCACCTGGTTTAATCTATTGATGCCTTGCAAGAGCCTGCAGAGGATATACAGAGGATCTAGAATAATATGATTTTTTGCTAATGTTTTTGTTGTAATTGATGTGTCTCTAATCTGATGTTTGACTAGTGTAGTTATCTGTTTCTCCTCTTCAGCTGAACTTGGCTCAGCCTGACTGAAAACCTTGGTTCAGCTTGCTTAGCTATAACATTTTTTTTCTAGAGATCAGACAGTTACTACCCATTCTGTGTACTTTTGCTTAATCATGTGATGTAATAATTTTTATAGAGCTAGTAATGGCAGTTGGTTATTGTACATAGAAAAATGTATGTAAGACATATATAATTACAGACAGTGGCCAGTGCAATTACACAGGAATAGCAGCAAGGTATGACAGCAAAGGCCACCAAAGTGGGGACACTGGTTGTGTTCTAGACAAATACAGGCCTAGGCTGATAAGAGAGGGCTTAGTTTAACACTAAGGATGCAAGTACTCACTTATGGTCAATTAACGATGCAAACAATTTGAAGCTGGGCAAAATCAATGTTAGGAGTAAAAGAGAACAAAAAGTAGCATCCAACACATGTAAAATGCACTGTAAAGGCAGATAGAATGTACTTCAGACCAGTGAAGAAAGAACAAGGTGTATGAGAGTGTCAGCAAATGTGAAAATGGTCCCAAGTGGAACCTCGAGTGGTGAAGAAGTCGCCAACACCATGTTCCTCCCGGCAAAGAGGAGGAAACCACATCATGAACATCCCTCTCCACCCAGTGTGTGTGTGTGTGTGTGTGTGTGTGTGTATACTTGCGTGCATTTCTCTGATACAATTTAAGCTGATTTTTTTTTTTTTAACTGTGAGAAGTCTTTGTTTAATTAGATAACTAGGACCGTGAAGTTTACTAACTAACAAATTGTAGAAACTTTTTACTGCATTATATTTAAGTCTACTAAAATTTTAGGTAGACAAACAACGAATTCTGGTCTTTGCATATAAGGTATGTCCCCATTTTTGCCTATAACAGGATTTTGAGAATAACAAAGTGATTTCAACTAAGATTTCTTTTGCTGCCACTTTGAGTAACCCTCCTCTGGATGCGCAGAGCTCACAAGAACCTGCAAGGTGAGTTATTTCAGTACAGATTTGTATCCAGAATGCCACCAGTGGTGCAAGTTAAACATTAGTAGGTTTAAACTTTTAAATGTATCAACATGGAGATCTTCAATGCTTTTAAACCATACAGGTCTATTGCAAAAACCACCCATCTTGTCTGTCCTTCCATGCACGTTCCACTGAATAGCGTTCTCTAAGGGACATCAGACTGACACTGGTATGGAACAGTTAGTAGATACTGTTATCAAAGAAGACAGAAAAATGATATTTGGGATGTAAGAATATCTGTGATATCCAGCCATCACAGACTGCAGGAAAAGGGAGATCCACTTGATCTAATTTACCTGGATTTATAAAAGCTATTCAACCACATCCCTCATCGAAGGCTCTGAGAGAGACTAAGATGCCACGGGATAAAAAAAACAACTCGTCTTCTCTATGAATTATTGATTAAATGATAACAAGCTATTGTGAAAACCTATGCTGAAATCACATTTCTGAATTCAGTGCTGGCCACCTTGAAAAAATATGCTAATAGAGAAACTGTACAGGGGAGGACTGTAAGGATATTTAAAGATATGAAACGGCTTTGATAACAGAACAGTTGAAGATATCGGGACTTGTCAAGCCTCCAAAGGATACAACCGATGGAAACATTTGATAAAGGATCTTAAAATTACAGGAAGCACAGAAAAAGTAAAAAGGAAACAATTGTTCAACTGCTTCTTCTGGTAAGAGAATGCCGGGGGATGAAATGAATTAGCAGATGATAGGTTTAAAATAAAGGGAAGCACTTTTCCCCATAGCGTAATCATTATGCTGTAGACTTACCACCACAGTATACTGAAGATATCAATAATCCACGTGGGTCTAAAAAATTGCAAGCAATCAGAGCAATTCTTGGAAGAAAAATCCATTGTACTATTACAATTCATTGTCTCAGGGAGAGCAGTTTACCATCAAGATTTCCTACTGAGCGGGGGAAAAAACTTCACTTTTCTTTTAATCCTTGTCTATTATAGGACGGCAGTGGCGAAAAAGCCTCTATTTTATGTTTGCCTATAATCATGGGGGATTAAGTTAAAGAGGTCTGAGCAGCCCTTTCCACTTCTTCTTCTTAAAAATCACAACTGCATTTGAGCAAACAAAGCCTTGCCCTTATGCAGAGGTCATCACTGGCTGCAGATGATGTTTTGGTCTGCTCTTTTCTCCCAGGGGTATTCAGAGCTCTTTGGATTTTGTCTCCCTCCTGACATGCCACTAGAAACCTCATTAGGGGCAGCCACAGCTTCCTCCAAGGAGAAGTGACTACAGTCAGAAACCTGTAGCATGAAGCAACTTCATAATTCGGCAGGTAACACATTTTGGTTGCCCTACTGCCTTCCCTCCCGCTTTTCACGTAGGCTTGGACAATTCCATGAAGCCCATGTTTACATCGCTACTGTGAATTTGCATCACGGTCCCTCAGGAGGAAAACTGACGGCTTTCCTCAGTACTAGCCAGCTTTTTGGGACCCATAATTTTATGCCAGCTAGGGAAGGTGTCTGTAGGATTGTGTGTACTAACACACTGAGATACGCATGGTAGATTTTATAACCCTTAAATGCAACATCAGAGGGCTTTAGAGAATGTGATAAGGAACTCTGGGTTCAATGAGAATGTAACAATTTTTATCTAAAAAAGCATCTTTGTTCCCTCATAACAACAACAATCATAGCCAACACCAAACCAGATTCCTCCTTTTAAGAGACAAAAATCACCTTCACGAAATAAAAAATCAAAATTAGGAAGAAAATAATACCAAAATGTTTCATAACTATCTGCTAGGACCTACAGAAAGCTGGATTCTTTTGCAAGGGTTGTTTTAATAGCATTGACCCTGTAATTCTCTGCAGCAGAACAGCATCCTTGAAGAATAATTTCTAGAATTTGACCTCTAAAGTACTTAGAATTAAAATGAAAATTTGACCGTCACAATTTTACGGAAAAATACCCTCCACCAGAAATAGTTTATGTATATTTTGGCCAGAGTTGGAAGGAAAAATAATTTCACTCAAGACCACTTCATCAACTAATAGTACAGAGAATAGATTTTAGAGACAACTCTAAGATATGAGTCCTGATAGAAACACAAGTAATAATTCACACAGAGGTTTTTGGTTTTTTTTTACATGTTGATTCATTTATTAGGAAATGAAGAAGGCTCGTCTGTATACTTAATTATTTTTGAGTAAGTCATTCAAGGGGATCCCCAAGAAGTACAACTAAACAAATTGCATCTACCATACAGCTGACAGGAAGTTAGCTAAAAATATCCTGTCAGAGAAGATACTTGAGCAAACACAACTTTGCACACAGAAAGAGAATTGTCTTATTTTAATTCTTCAATACGACCATCCTTGGACCAACACAACACAGTCGTGCATTTCTTTGGCTAGATTTTTAGTGTCCACAGCTATTCACCACTACTATACTTCGAGCTGCTGCTTTGGAAAAAGCAGGAGTTTTGACAAGGGTGATGTTTACTCAGCAGGCGCAGCCAGAAGCGATGGCTAATCCAACAGAAAGGTAACAGGCTCCTTCTGATGGAGCTTCAGTGACCCCTAATGGGCAACTTCCACCCATGCAGGAAATCCAAGCCACACCATAAAAACTCGCAGTACTCAAAACTTCCCGTTTCAGCCTAAAATAAACCCTGGCACTTCGGCTTTTCCTTTTCTAGTGTGAAAATATTTATAGCTCACACTCAAGACAACTGTACCTACTAGGATGCCACCTTCGTATTTTGACCATTTGAAATGTTCTAAGCCAGAAGGAAGAGATAAGCGAGCAAACCCTCCAGTTAATGCAGTCGCTCAGACAACTGGTCGCGACAAAGCAAATTCAGCTTTTTAAAAACTAGAGTCAACTGTTTTTGCGTCTTTCAACATGAAATAAAAAATGTTCAGGACATCTCAAATTGATCCATTTAAACTATTTTAAAAGGAAGACTTGCCATCAGCACAATCAAGGGTCTGTATAAATGACGTTGGTAATCTGGAGGATACAGTCCACATATTTCTGCCTTTTCTCTCTAAAATGAAACTACACCTGCCATGAGTAAGGCAACGAGCTGTTTTCCTTACAGGGAAGGATTCTTTGCTTCAGCAAAACTACTACTGTTTCCACTGAATGAAAAACTGTCAACACAAGAAGGGAGAATGAATTCATGCCAGCTGGTGCACGTTTTATTTGTCTTTCACAAACTGCAGAGATGAACTCGTGTCAATGAACTCCCAGCACAGGGAAGCAACCAAGCTGGAATCTGGCTGCATTCCCCATTCCCCCTCTAGAAAAGGTGTTTGTTCATGTTCTTTCTTGACCAGCTTGGTTCTCTGTTTCCCTTTTCTTACCTGCTTTGCATTTTGTCCTACCTCAGAAACTTACCTGCTATAAATTTTCCTGTCTCAGTGAGATTTTGACACACAGAAAGCACTGCCAGCTAGCAGAACAGCCCCATTTAGACAACCATTGGCTTCCAAGGCTAACTGGATTAACTTGAAATCCTTGCCCAAGTCAGAATGACCTACCAAATTCCTAATCCTGCTTAAATCTAGCACTCTAAGTAACGATCAGTTTATGATAAAAAGACAAACCAATGAAGGTAAACCCTTCGCTGTCAGAAATTCCTGCCCATTCAGTGTGCTGACATAAATAACAGATTAAATTAAATGACAGAATGCTGAAATCTCCAGCAAGGGCACCAACATGCATCCCTAAATTTGCTTTAGCAAGTCACCGTATCTTGGCTTTTATCTTCCAGTGCTTTTTTTCTACCTTATTCTCATCCTACTTCCTCTGAAGTACCAAATATTGACATTAGTTGTGTATCTCTGCTTTGAAGGGGCAAAACATCTGGTGAAAGGAAGATGTGACTGTTACTGTTCCTTTAGCACACAAGGCACAACAATGCATAATTCAAGATGTCCTGGTAAGACAGCGGGTTTCGGCTTTTTCCATTATCCCAACTCACGATTACATAAAAGAGAAATTTCTAGCCTTCCTATTTTTCTTCTGTTCATCTATGAAGAAATGATCTAACTCAACCCACTGGTTGAATGTTTATTATAGGCAGATCTAAAACTTTACAGACACAATCAAATACTGTATCAGTCTCTTGCTAGAGATGAACTTTGGCTTTGGTAGATGATGCAATGTCAACTAAACGTACCACTGAAATTGTGTCATTTCAGGAATTTACTGCATAAATCCTAAGCACACTTAAAATCAGCAGCAAACCACCCTTCAATGGCCATGATCAATCTAAGATTATTTCATGAAAGTCAAGAAGCCACAACTAATTTGGAGTAGATGTTACTATCCTATTTCTGACACTCCTGCCAGTTCTGCTTGCTGTGCTTGCTTATCAGAAGACACTCCTGTGTATTTTCTCCAGCATGAATGAACTGGCAGGGAATGGATGACCTCACAGCATCTGGTGAGTTTAGTGGTAAAGCACGTTGGGCACAATGTTAAGAGGAAAACAAACCCCCACACATACCCTGAAGAGGGGAACGGGTTACCCTTAACCAAAAGAACAGTGATCTGCTAACACAAATTAGAAGAAACTTAAAGGTGCAGTTAGTGCTCAGCCTCCCTTTATTTCAACCTGTGATCTCTCAGTGGTTGTGAAGACCATTCAAACTATCCGTCATTAGATGTCAACACGGGTTGGGCTGACAGCTGAGCTTCCACATGAGGCAACAGAGCAGCAAGAATAATTTCTTCCCACCCACCTTTCTGTACCACACTGCAAATGCCTGCTAGGTGGAGCAAGGACATAAATGAACTTTTTCTGACCCATATAAAAATTGCAGAGTTAAAATTAGGAGACCAAGCCCTCTGCAGTTGCATAGTATAACAGATGCAGAGCAAACATGTTTCCTGAACTTTTTACAATTTCCAGTGAATAATCAAATACATTCCAGCATTCTTATACAAATACATCTTTCTCAAATGCAATCATTTTTATATTTGGTACAAGAGACTGGGATCCCAATCTACCTATATACAAACAGCACAGAATTACAAGAAGAAAATTTATCTAAGTCAAATTTCTTAATTTTTATTAAATTCAAAAACTGCAGGGAAAAAAAAATCACAAGTTTCTAAGTACAAATAAAAACAAATCAGCTAAAATAAAATGGTTGTCAAGTTAAAACTCATTTTCCATAATTTTCCCTTCCTTGCTATTGCCCACAATACCATCAGAAATCCCACAAGTGCTTTAGAAATTGTTTTTATCTTACCAACATGAGAGTAAACCATAAGTTTACCATGTAAAAAAGCAAACTGTTTAGGCACAAGGTGGCAGAATACATAAACACAAATATCAACCATGATTCCTTACATTTGTCAGTTGCAATCCAGGTGAGCTAGAGACCTGCATGGTCTTGTATTCCGAATGTCAGAGCTTACTCAGTGAAATAAGGGCTTTTTTTCTTTTTTCTTTTTTTTTTTTTTAATGTTAAAAGTTTGTTGTGTATTTTTTCCTTCCAGAAAACAGAGAGAAGCTGTTTACATCAGTGGTATACCTTACTGGTCAGTGCCAGTGTTCTGGCTAGAAGAGCGGCCAAGGTGACAGAATGGGTTCCAGCACCAGAGAACGCTAAGTAGAGAAGCTCTAGTGTGAAAAAAAGACTGGTTCATACTTGTGTTGCCAGTGTAATTAATAGTTTGGTGACCACCTGCTAAGACAGCATGACAAGCAGTCACATGCTCCTTGAACGTATCAGTTGGGTTGGGTCATCAGCTGCTCTCTCAAGAGAGCAGTGATCAAAGTGAACAACTAACATCTGCTGCTCTTCTAACTACACCTAAAGGAACTGTCAAACTGAAAATTAAACTGCAACAAAACTAAAACAAGCCTTGTTCCAGATTCTACCTTTTAGCCATTGTTTGATACTTGCCATTCTAATAACAGGTGCAGTTCCACTGTCATTCATAAATACAAAATTTTATTTGCACTTCATTAGTTTAGAAAGACCACAATGTTTTTCAATACCACAACATTCAGGACACACCAAGTTATTCAAATATGTAACTACTGATTTACCACAGCTAAACTAAACAGTGCATTTTAATAAAAGATATACCAAAGATATAATCACAAATTCATTATCAGACAAAAACCTAACACAGTATTTGCTTGCTGGGAATAATTTCCACCATTAGGAAAGAAAATAATTTTACCTTAGGTTCCCTTCCCCCCCAACCCTACAGGTGTTCAGACAAATACACAAATATATTCCTTAACACAGGAAAATGTATAATCTTTTTTTTTTTTTTCTTTTAAAGAATTTGTCTAGGACAGCAGCATTGCTTTTTACACCTTCTTTTAGAGCTTGAATATATCGTCATTCTTTTATTGAAACTCGATGATTCCTGCAACCAAGTTTACGCTTATGCAGAAAATTATATATGCTACTTCGGAGTGCAATCTTAGATCTGCACCAGATGTGATGTCTTGGTACACAAATAAAGGTTGCAGCATTAAACAAAATAAATAAAAGACTGCCAAAAATTAAACTTAGCTTTTCAATAAATCCAGTCAGCAGAGGATGCTACAGCCAAAAATGTTTTCACTACATTAAAAGGAAACATAATGATGATTATGGAAGCTTTGTACATAAAGTCCTCTGTTTTTAAAAAATTTGTCTTTAAAATAGTTAGCAAAGCACCATATACTTATCTTCATACCAGAAGAGCTTCTGCCTGCCTGTTTATAATAACAAGAACTATTACAACATTTATGTCAAGAATAGGTATAGATTTAATTTCTCCTCCTCCACGACTGGAAGTGTGGTAAACCCCCACCGACTGTACAGTATTTATAACACTGGGGCAATAAATGAGACATCATTGTGAGGGAGAGGGGTAATAATTAAATGTTATAGCTGAATCCTACACAGGATTGCATATTTGCATATTTACAAGTTAGTGTGTAGCTCTGACTCGAATAACAAAGTGCAACAAGAAACTGCCAAATGATTGTAGTGCAGAGTAGTACAGATACTTTCTTTACCCTCCTGCTCCTATTTTCACCCTGTATGGAGTAACAAGTCAACAGCAACGGACATGTGGTCTTGGAGGAGGCAGTTCTGGTGGGATTTCTGGCTCTGGTTGCAGGGACAGGATACTGTTGGACAATTCATTTCTTATAACGTCCAGTGGCATCTTAAAGAAAAGAAAAATCACCCGTAAACACTCATCTGCATAGAACTCAGCACAAAGAGCTTGTTTCAAGAGTTCACTGTCAGGCAAAGCCTCAATTTCAGGATCTCTTGGTCCTTATTAATGAACTACATTTGGATAAGCTAAGAATTTATTTCAGAAAAAAGTTACACGATATACTGTCAAAATAAAGCTACTTCCTAAACCAATTGCAATAAATTACAACAGAACTGCCTGCAAATGAAAGCAAGCAAATGTACAGTCAGCTGCTGATATATAGTGAATTTATAGAAAGTATAGCAAATGGGAGCAGATATTTACCAAATTCAACAGCAGAATCTGTGAACTACATCATACCCACTGCACATTAACCAAAAATTTTACCCTCTATGTTCTTCCAAGAAGTACTTGCAGTCATTATTTAAACATTGACCACTTAATGTGGTCAGAGGAACTACCACCTGAGTATTTTACCTTTCTCAGAATGTCATCAACAAGTTTTAGAAATATTTCATCCACATTAAAATTATCCTTGGCACTTGCTTCACAGAACCGCATCCCAGTTATTTGCTGTGCAAACTGATGGAAGAGAAAGGAAAATAACTACATGAAGATACACACAAATAGAAACAAACAGCAAACATGCACTCATCACAAAACCTTCAAAAAAAAATCCAAAAACCAACTTTCCCCAAATCTGCGACTGAAGTTTTACTGAATTAATAATCCTGAAACACATACAGCTAATTTTCACTTAAAATTGGTTTCCTGGAAAAGTGGGCTGCATTTATCCAGACTTAAATCTGAAAAATTAATGTCTTCAGTTGATGTGGATTGCTGTAAACTGCCAAAAAGCAAGCAGTTTTCAGAAGAGTTTATCTCGACCTTATTATTAAAATGCAGAAAAGGGAAGTGCAGATGTAAGAATTAGTCTTGACTTTCTAACAGAAAATGCTTCATTTCCAAACATGTGATGGGTAGCTGAAGGGAAACATCTGTGAATGTCCATACTGATAGCGTCCTCATCAAGATGGTGTTCCAAGTGTCATGCTAAACTCTCTTGTCAGGTTTCTTACCACTTTTGGAGTTGTAAGAGAACAAAAGAAACACAAAAACAAAGGTGACCCAAGCAATCAAGCAGGGCTCTTGCCTATAATAAAAAACTACTGAAAAGCAAATGTCTGGAAGAAGGCTCACAAAGATGCCTTGAGTAAAGATACCTTCACTTGTGACTCAAGTCTTTACCATATGCTCTTTCAGAGCCCAAAAAGGAGTATTCCCCACACTATTCTGTAGTGTACACCAGCTTGTAGTTTATTCTTTCTTTAGCGCAAAGACACACTGCCCCAACAGGAAAGCATGGAATTGCACGCTCTATAAAAGTAAGTAAATACCATCTAGATTTTGACAGAACACCATCACTCTCAATATGTTCCTTTGGTCTGGTACTCTGAACAAGACCGGCAGCATCGATGCCACAGCCATTTTGCTTCTAACAGTAACCAAGGATTTGGTTAGACCTGTTCTTACCTTTTCTCCCTGCTGTCGAGTAATCTCTCGCTCAACCTCACAGTCCAGTTTATTTCCAACTAATAGAAGCTCTGCATCTTCTGAAGCATACTGCAATTAAAACAATTTTAATTAACTAAACCTAGGAATGTGAGATTTTGCAATGCAAACACCATATTAAAAAGGGCAATTGCTCTACTAAGTAAGGAACCACATGCCTACACAGTTTCTATGTAAAAGCTCTTCCCAAACTTCATTTCAAAATTTTCCAGTTTCAATTTTTAAATTCCATTTTAAAAACATGACTTGAGAACTAGCTGTTCTAATTTATCTCAGAATGAACATAACCTTATTTCAAAGGCAGGAAATTATTTTTTTTATTTCTCGCAGTGCACAGGTAAATGAGTAATGTTACATATTTCCACTGACACTTCCAACTGGGACAGTTCTAGTTCAAGGAAGCAGGAATGGACATTTTGCAACAAAAACATAACAATGTTAAATCCTGGCTAAAAGAATCCAGCAAAAATTAGGTGGCATTAGATTAATAATCGTATACGAACGTTGTCGAAAGTCTTACAGAGTACCTTTGAGGAAAAAAATTGTTTCTTAAAAAAAATGTAAAAAGAAAATACTGAAGGCCTACCTTATCAATCATTTTCATCCATTTTGGTAAATCGTCAAATGTTTCCTTCTTGGTGATATCATACACCAAAATAATTCCCTTGGCACTTCTGTAATAAGCTGAGGTAATGCTGTTGAATCTCTCCTGACCTGCTGTGTCCCTAAGAAGCAGCAGCAAACATTGGCACAAATATTTCACCAGTTTGCAAAGTACAGAATAACTTTGTTTACATTATAATAAAAACACCCCCACACAAATTAGACACTTTTATTGAACATTTCCTTCCATATGTGAGAATTTCAGGCCAAAAAAATGGAGCAGTGCTTTCCATTCTAAAACATTTTCATCTCAGGACTACTTATCCCATACTAACTTCACCAAGAAAGGCCACCAAATGGTTCTATAGGTGTCTGAGAATGAAGCTGTCTGATGAAAATGTACCAGCAGATGAAGCTGGTTTTGTGTGGCTGTGCGGTTTTTTTCGGCTGAGTTTTTGTTTGTTTGTCTGGGGTTTTTTGTTTGATTGATTCTTTTTGGTTTTGTTTTCCCAATAGCCCTGAAAATATGAAAAAATAAATGGATCCATGCTTATCAATCACAGCTGGACAGCCAACTATGAAATGGGCAATGCTTTGATCATTATGATTCAAGTTTTCAGAGCCTTTTTGGATCAACCACAGCAATTCAGCCACGGTTCTAAAACTAATGCAGAAGCTACTAGCAGAAGTGAATAAAATGAGAGAGCAACCACTACGTGGCACGGCTTTTGAAAGCAGATACCTGGCTTTCACGCTTATAGCTACTAATCTGAGGTGTCCAGATAAGCTTTCCATTCTCACTTTCAGAATTGTATGTATTTCAGACAGGGTGCATCTCCACTGGAGACTACTTTCCAGCAACAACACCATGTTGCCTGTACTAGCTATGGCTTCTAATCCAAAGCAGATGAGACAGAAGGGTTATTTTTCATTGAACCATGAAAACTCATGAACTGCTTTTAATCATAGCATCAAGCCTACTTATGGAAGATTTTTGGCAGTTGTACTAAAACAAAATAGCTGGTACATATCCTAAGTCTTAAAATGTGACTGGTATCACAGCTGCAAAGTAAGTTATATGGCACTCCAAAGCAATCAAACATTTGCTGTTTGAGTTCAGCCCCCAGAATCAATAAATAATTTTGGTATTTCACTGCTAGAGCAAGCAGATGGACCCAAATTACGAGCGGATGGGGGAAAATGTGTGCATGTGTGTTGTGGCTCAGAAGTTCAAAGGAACCCTCTTCAACAGTCACATTTTAGACAAAAGGAGGAAGAGGAGGATGAATTTGGGAATGAGATCAACAATGGAGACCTGTAACACTTGTTACCAAAATAAGGGTCATGTTCACAAAATGTCACATCAATTGCCCTGAAGGAATTGTTTTAAAATCTATGCACAACAAGCAGTAGAAAAAACTACAAATCTATCTCACTCTTCACAAAATCTTTAAGAGTTTTAACTAAGTTTTAAAAGTGAAGTATTTTCTCCTGAAATTGCCACAAGTGTACTTGACAGCAACAAGTATTTGCGAGTGATTTCACAAAGTAAAGCTGTGTCCACTAGAAAAATATCTGAAACCTCTGCTTCACAGCCTGTGATGTGGATAAAACATTGACTACTACTTCACTGCAAGCCAATGGGATGGCACTAAGGGGCAGAAAAAAACATCCATTTTTATTTTCTTTTTATTCAAATCCCGTTCTCTACTCCGAACTGCAGAATTACATTCATACAAACCTTTGGGGCCCTACAGAGGTGAAAACAGTTTCAAAAGGTTCAAGCTCTAGTAGTATTTCAGACGAGTTTTAGATGGTTAATTGGTTGGTTTATCACTAATAGGGCATTTTTATTAAAGCAATAAAGTTCTGGCAGCTGAAATTGCATATATAAGTATTACTCAGAGCAAGTAACTCTACTTGCTCTTCCATTACTTCTTCACTATGGTCAGATTTATTTTTTGAAAGGTCTTTTTTGACATTCACTCATTGAAAGATTTAAAAATTCTAATACGAACCGTTGATTTTCCACATATGGATAACATTGCTTCAGTGTTTATCAACAGAATTCTCCAAATTATGACCTTGTACAGCAGCCCCTGCCATCTGTTGCTAATCCAGCCTACTGATCAAGTGTATTGAGATCCCTTTAGTTCAATTTTTCTGAGCAGACAGAACTAGGCAACAGGTGGAAGGGCATACCTGATGTGGATGAATGCATCAACTCTAGCTTTGGCCAGAGTAATGGAAAAAGCTTATTTTTTTGCTGGCCAGTCTTCCCCCGGAACTCTGTGCCCCTACCAGAACACAGAAATAAAGGGGCTATTTCAGAGTCACCTGGCTGTGCCTTCAGGTCAGCGCTAAGGACCTTTAGCAGCTCCATCACAGAGGGGCTACCCACGTACCACGTCACTCAGTTCATCCATTAGAAAAACGAGAGGGGAAATAAACACAGAAATGTTCAAGCACCCTCTCTGAAGAAGTCAGCAACACACTGGAGAAGCCTTGGGGTAGGCGATGGAGCCAACTATGCAACATCGCACTCTGCCAGCTCCAACGATCTCCAACTCCATGTTTCCTCCAGCCTGCTGAGTGCTGTACCTCCAAGTCTACTGGGTACTATCACCCTCTCCTCACCCCACAACACCCTCAGGCTCTTTAAAAGTTTATAGTATTCCCAGGATGCTGCTCCTCCCTGTAACCTCAGGTTCTCTGCTTCCCTTCATGTAGGTTGCTCACCCAAATATCACACAACGTGATGTGTAGTCTGGCTTGCTGGCTTATCAAGACACACCACACACTGTGGCCCGTGCAAAATGCCCATGGACAGGCTGGCTGCCCACTACATGTGTTAAATGGCCAGATGGCCACTGAGTGTCACCTGCCAGTCGTGCTAATTACAGTGGATTATGGTTGACTTTGCCTCACTTTAAGTCATTGACTTCCCCACACTTCACACAACCAGCGCTGCTACTGCCGCAGCAAGTTCAAATGAAACCAGTCAACAAGTTTCTGACTGTAAGCCTGACATTCTAATCCTCCTTTCCTTTGAAAACTGGAAGAAAATAAGCTGAATTTGCTGTCTCTAACGTTACACTAACATCACACTATACTTCAAATCAATGTTTATAAATATCTCAAGGGTGCATGTCAAGAGGATGGGACGAGACTCCTTTCAGTAGTGCCCAACGATAGGATGAGGGGCAACAGGCATGAACTAAAGCACAAGAGGTTCCATCTGAATATGAGGAAAAACTTCTTTACTTTGAGGGTGCCAGAGCACTGGAACAGGCTGCCCAGAGAGGTCGTGGAGTCTCCTTTTCTGGAGACACTCAAGACCCGCCTGGACACATTCCTGTGCGATCTGCTCTGGGTGAACCTGCTTGAGTAGGTGGGTTGGACTAGATGATCTCCAGAGGTCCCTTCCAACCCCAACCATTCTGTGATTCTGTGATTCAAATAGTAAGGTGAAAATTGGGAAAAATATTTCTGCAATAAGAAGTTTAGAATGCAACCCCAACCTGCCTAAATAAGTTGTGGTTTGATATCAAGTTGATCTTTTCCATTGAAAAATCTCATCTTCTACCAGGTGCTACCTTCTTTTTCATGAAAATGTGCATTCAGTTCTTCCAATATTGAGGAAAAAAAAAAAGACAACCCGTAATGCAGAGCTACTACTAAAAGAATATCCAACTTAAAGTGCCTTACTTTCATGTGCAGTGCTGGAGCGATTGTTATACTGTTTCATTGATGTATTACACTCCTGCAGCTGGAGTATTTTCGTAAGGATAGCTATTGTAGCACTAGTAGAAAGCTGGAAGAGGCAAGCATTATTTAACTAGGCTAACAGTACACAACTTCACAAATTTCCTAAGTGATACTAAGTGCTGCTCGCTCTTTATTTGCTCTGGTCAGAATCAACATGAAAAACTAAGTCAGTGTAATTTAATTCAAAATCCAGAAGTCCAAATAATGAAATACTACAACCTGATCAATGATTTGGTATCACTGAAAAAAAAAATAAATAACAGCTCACTTCCTTTTTAATGCTAAAAGCAGTTCTCTTTTATTGATTTTTCAAGAAATTGTTCTAATGGAAATCATTAGTATTTCTAAATTGTAATCAGAAACATACAGTCTGACTCCTTGACTATTTATAATCTGCAATAATAGAATCCCACTGCTTGACTGTTTTTCTGCTTCCAAAACAAAAACTAGACATCACTCCAAAAATACAAACATTACACCAAACAAAGGCAAATAAAAAAAAAAACCAAAACACAGAAAGCCCATTTTTAAGTGTTGACATGTCATATTCTCACTATTTCAGGCTGCATAAAATACAATACAAACACAGTTGATCTTAATTAAAATCGGTTTGGATAATTTTTGTTTTACATAAATGTTCTCTGTGTCTATCTAAAACAGTTGCTTGAAACAAACACATGGACAGACTCAAAACTGTCTTTGGCTCTGAAGTTAAATTGGTCTTTTATGACTGGTGGTGTGAAGTGGCAACAGAAAGGAAACATTTTTTTCCACAAATAAAAGTTTAACACTAATTTAACACTTTCACATCTTCTGTGCTTTTATGAAAGCAGGTAAAATTTTAAAAAATTTTTAAAAGTCATTTCAGAGGCTAACTCTACATGTCAAACTGAGCTTTTTCCTCCAATAAAACATGAATATATTTAGGATCTTTTATTTTATGAAATAATTTATTTCAGAGATACTGAGCAGAAGGAGCTGCATTCTGTGATATTCTAGGACAGGTGATCTTTCCCTCAGACTCTCACCCCAGAGATTTTCCAAGATGACAACTGTCTATTAGGAAACGCTGAGCTGGCAGAATGTGAACTTTTTATCAGAATGCACCAATTTAAACAACCTTCAGAAGCAAACGAAGACTGTTTTCTTGCCAGGTTAAACCTGTGGAGATACCAGAGAGCCCCTTTGGCTCCACAGCAGGGAACTGGGCATCTCAGCTCCCAGCAACCAGGTCCTTTTGGAGGGGAAGGCAGAAGTGACACTGCTGCTCGTGTCAGCTGAGCGCCCAGGTTACTGGGGTAAGGGGGCACGGTCACACACCCCACTGTCCTGCTGAGCACCTCCCGGCACACCTATGCTTCAAATCAGAAAAGTGGGGTTCCTATTATTTAGTCTGGGTTTCAGGCTTTGAAAAGCACTGATTCATAGATGCTCAGATACTTCGCTATCCAGTTCTGGTTACTGCACCCCACGGCTGCCCTGCCTGCACACATTCTCACTGAACACATCAGCTCGTTTCAGCCAAGAACTGCAATGCAGAAGCAGATTTGCTGTATCTACGACTTCAGGAAGCCCAAGGGGCACTACTACTGTCCCTGGTGGCACAGGGAAGGTGGATGCTACTCTGTGTCCTCAGTGCTGCTCTACCATTTCATAATCTAAGGAGCAGGAGGTTGGCTCCTGACCCAAAGTCAGCGAAATACGGGAATACTTGCTGTGAGGTAGGAACGCCTTAAGCTAGAGGCAAAAGCAAACACCTCAGTGACCCTTAGTTCACAGTATCCCACTGTGAAAGGAATAGGGGACACAAGTCCAATTTGTGTACTACTAACACTCTACTAACAGCAGCAGGTGTGAAAGCTGCTTTCAAAAGGACATCCTGCACACCTAATTGCTTGATACAGTCAACATAGTACTGCTGGTTTTGATAAATTCAAGTGGTAGAGCTCTGTGGAGAACACTCTGCTGACAGAGTGGTCAGCAGAGAGACAGGTCAAGTGACCATCAAAATACCCCAAGTTAAGCTTTTTTTTAAACTGTTCTTTTCTTGATTTTTGAAGTAGACTCATCAAATGCCTAAAAAAAAAATAAACTTTGATGCTTTGAAACATAACCTTAGTTATTTTAAGAAAACAGATATGCATAAACTTCAGAAATTACCTGTTCACCAAGTAAAAGAGTTTTTTATTGTAAAGTTACTGTAATCATTGCCTCATACTTTCTGGTAGTCTTATGTACAATCTTAGTTCTGTCTCTGCGTAGGAATGAAAGGAGACTGACTTAGGATCAGCCAATGCGACTTAAGTCTGTATTTGTAAACTTTGAAGTGTTTCACTTGGTAAATTGCTTTCCTCTTTTAATCTCACAACTGAAGGTACAATAAGGAGTTGAGGGAACTGGGGCCGTTTAGCCTGGAGAAAAGGAGGTTGAGGGGAGACCTTACCGCTTTCTACAACTACCTAAAAGGAGGCTGGAGCATGGAGGGTGTTGGTCTCTCTGCCAAGTAACAAGTGGTAAGGCTAAAGAAAATGTCCACATGTTGCACAAGGGGAGGTTTAGATTGGATATTAGGAAAAATTTATTCAGAGAAAGTGTTTTCAGGCATTGGAACAGGCTGCCCAGGGAAGTGGAGTCACCATCCCTGGAGGTGTTTAAAAAAAAATGTGAAGATGTGGTGCTTAGGGACACGGTTCAGTGGTGGATTTGACTGTGCCAGGTTAACGGTTGGACTTGATGATCTTAAAGGTCTTTTCCAACCTAAATGATTCTGTGATTCTATGATAATAAGAGTTTATAAATAGGCCCAACAACAGAATTCTGGATAAATTAGCAAAAGGAGTGCTTATCTCATTGCTTTTCCAAAAAAATCAGAAGTATGCCAAGACAGTTTTAAGGATTAAGTATAAGAACAGCAGTTTGACAGCCACTATTGGAAAGAAAGGATGTTGGATTTTATTGTATTTTAAAGTATTCTCTCTTTACACAGTGTTTTCTCCAACATTTTAGCAGGGCTTCACACAGGAGTAACAGTCACATTTTATCAACCTATGAATTTTTAGTAGCTATCCTACCAGCATATTCTCAATATGTGGAAAATAATGGTTTAAACATCTCTTTTCCAACAAAACATCTCTCCTATAAAGTATTTACTCAACATGAAGAAATTGTTTGATAAGCTTAGCACATTTTGTAGCAAGAATGCGTATCAGGTGTACAGTAGCATCTCCATACCAGAATTTTTTTGTTACCTCTGTCAGCTCCAGCAGACCCTGGCTAACAACCGCTGGCTCAACTGCCAGCCTTGTGGTCAGAGGTTTCCAAACAGGGACAGATGATGGATGAAGACATGCCACTGACATTCAAGTGTTAGGTGACTGATGGTACCAAAGATGAAGCAGCAGTTAACTCAGAGGGAAGCAAGACAGACACATGGTGTGACAGACAGAGTTGATGGTGACCTGCCAAGAGGAGTTAGTAAGCTGAATTCACTGCTTCCATGTAGTTAAGAATGAGAAACCACCAGAACATCCCAAAAGTGTAATAATGAGTATATTTAGAGCTTTTTTTCCCCCTTTTATGGATTGTTAGCAGGTTTAACAGTTTAACTGCAATGCCAGTTATGCATCACACTCTGTTAATAAACCAAAGCTAAGCTCCTACATAGTAGTATGTAAGATTAATGTGCAGAACATAGCTGGTTTATTCTCTCATAACAATGTTTATGTGTACTACTACTCTGCAAAACAAGGGAGCTCTTAAGCTCAATAATTCCTAAATAGTAAAAATTGTATTAATCATTTACATGGAGAATCACTATCAGGAAACATGTAACCTGCTCCAGAAAGGAAAAGCTTAGCTCGCACTTTGAGCTTTCTGTAGTAGGACATCGGTACCAGTTAAATTATAGAATCTTATTTGTATGAAAGCTTTTTACTTCTCAGTGCTGTTGAGAGTGGATATTATTTAGTTAGTCTTGAATGCTCTTTACTTTAAAGTTATTTAATACAGCATCAAGGAAACAGCACCGACTGTACCAAGTTTTAGAAAAACAGTTTAGAAAATACTTCACAGTTGTTTTATAATTACTGTTACAATGAAGGTCGGTTTTAAACAGTCCAGAAAATGAAAAAAAAACCAAACCAAAGTGTACTTTCTCTAGTGTCTATTTAACACAGTCACCTTTTGTTGTTTGTAGAACTCCTATTTCTTGTGTAGGTGATATCATTCTTCTAGGAAAAGCGACTTGAGATGCATTAACATTTCAGTACTTACATTCGTGTCCTATTTCTAATTGTATATCTCCTTCCCCTCTCCACAGAAGTCTAAGAGCTATTTAATTTTGCTTAAGTCTTGTGGGAATGGAGGAGAGGAGGAATACGGTAAGAGCTAAACCAGCTTATAACAGTTAATAGTATTAGACAAGCATATTAATTCATGCTAGAACATAAAAATTAAAACATACTGCTGGTTGCACATTTGTTTTACTTACCAGATTTGTAATCTAATTTTCTTTCCTCTTAGCTCTACTGTTTTGATTTTAAAATCAACACCTATAAATAAAATACAGTAAACAGAAAAGGAGGAATAAGAAGCAAAAGTAATGAGGGTGTAATTATTTTTTTTTTAATTTTTTTTTTAGTATCAACTTGTAACAGTCTGAACAAGCAGAAGGATTTGCACCACTGTGCGTCACCTCAAGAACATCATGGGGATTTGACAACCGCTATACAGTCTGTGAGCCACCCAGTTTGGCAGCATCACAACATAAACCTTCCACTTTGTGCAACACTTGCAGCAGCAGGTAAACCCAACATAACAATAAAACAACAGGCACAGTGGTTTTTTCCTCCCCTGTTCACCTTGACTGTCAGGGACAAGCCTTCTCTACTCCCAACTGGCACAGATGCCCCTGAGGCATGGAGTGAAACCAGACCCTCCACACCAGTTTTGCTGCCTGTGAAGTGGGAACAATATACATCTGATTTCCAGGCTGCAAAAACATCTGTAAAGTACTTTAGTAGAAGTGCTGGAATAATGGTTGGTTTATGAAGAAGATTTTCAGCACTGTCACTCTTAATTCCTGAAAACATTTATTAGCAAACTACTTAGATTTAGAGAGGGTATTTGACTTGAAAAATTTCTTTTATACCTGTATGGTACTTTTATCCAGCATCTCAAAACTCCAGCCACATTTTGAATGCATGCTAAATATCAAAGATAGAACCATGAAGACTTTGTTATACAGAAAGATCTTTTCTACAAAAAAAAAAATAATGCTGGCAATCAACATGTAAGACATACTACAGTCAAACAATACCCAGACAGAAAAAGATTACCACCTCAACTACAAGAATCTTTCAGGGTATAAATGTCCTAGAATATCATAACATTTGTAGATTGTGAACTTCCTCAGTTTAGTATACATTTCTATCAAGATTTTTGCTTCAGTTCTTCTTTCTGAACAGCAGTGCTAAATCAAAAAGGAGGAAATAAAAAGACAAGAGAACATGATTCAGACTAGTACACTTAAACTCACACAGAAGCGAAGAAGCATAGTGTGCTGGAAACACTTTTGCTGTTTCACATACAGTTGCATATCAAGGATAGGGATGGAAGTGAAGAAGAAAAAAATATTTTATTTTCTCTAACAAATACTACACATTTTCCTAATGTCTACCCTTGTAAAAGCTGAGTGTTCCTGCTGATATTGTTAGAGTCAAGACTGGACTATAACTGTGACAGAAAGGACTTAACTTGGTCTGTATGCAAAGCCTTTCAAAATGCCTGAAAATTTAGCTAGGGGGAAAAAAAGTGCATTTTGCATCCTGAAAACCAGCTACACATTGTTGCCTTGGCATTTATTTTGAACTTCTTTTAAAGATAGTTATGTCTGTAAAGTTGTTGGTATGAGACAACAAAATGGGCTAAGTTTTAAAAAACAGATACACTTTATTAACTGACATGTAAAGGATACATTCAATTCTATTCTCAGTTTGCAAAGCAGGTTGCCACTGTTCCCCTAGACTAAAGACATTGAAGGATCATTGATCATCATTCTCCTAAACGAAAATCCCTTCAAACAGCTTGCAATTGCACATTACACAGCAATAAAAATATTGGTTATCACCACAACATTTGTCCTCCTCCACGTCCTTAAAAGTGTCTGGCACATTTATTCACCAATTCTTGGAGAGCTATTCAGGACATACGATGCTTACACTTCACTTACCAAAAAGTATCACATTCAAAACCCAGTAGAGTTCTCAGGCAATACAGAAGCTAAAGCATTACACTGATTTGTACTACACAGTCTACAATTTTAATGGCAATTTTCAAGTATTCATATGCAAATTGCGAAAAAAATATTAGCATTATTTTAGAGCATTTATTAATCCTAACTTTAAGAAATGTTTTTCTCCACTCTTGAAAAACCATCTGTGTTAGTATAAAAGCAGAAGAAAGTGAAATGATCCAGCTATACTCTAACATCCAAAATGTGGGAAATCAGAATTCCTGTAATTACCACTTCTATTAACAAGTTCTATTCTTCTATTACCAGTTCTATTAACAAGGTTGTTTTTTGTTTTGATATTTTTTTTAATAAACAGATCCATTTCTACTATTAAAAGCCTTTTCTCTATATAAATGCATTTAAACTATAAAATGTAATTGTCTTAATGGTCACAGCTTTGTCTACCACAAGACAAACTTTACTTGCTAAGGAGATAATCAGTATTAACTGAAATTGCTTCAAACCTCTCCCTTCCTCAAGGAAATTTGAACATAATTGTCCACGTCTCAACGCCAATTCCCAGTCCTCCCATTATCTCATACACAACATGCTATATGATTTGCCATTTATATGAGAACTCAGGTTAAAAAAAAAAATAATGTTGCTTTTCTCTCCTACAGAAACATAAATAGTAAAAATAATCCATGATGCTCATACAGGTGGATATACTCACCTTAGGCTAACAATTAAACAATTATACTTGTAGAGGAGCTTGATCTGAGCAGAGAGAGAATATAGCTCTGCTATGTAAAGAGAAACTCTGTTGTCGTATGAAAAGAGAGTCTAACCCATTTCTGATCCAAAATCATGAATTAAAAACCATTACAGGAATTTCATGCAAGTTTCACCAACAAAATATTTTTATTTTTACAGAAGAGGTTTATACACTGCTGTCTTGCACAAACTAAGGAACAAAACCAGTTTATTCTGTTTTTTTAAATGGAAAAATAATGAATCATGCAGAGAAAAATCCAACTTTCTTATAAAGTAAATTTTCAACTTGGCACTTCCTGGGACTAAATGAAATGAAGTAGCAAAGTCTAGTATTAAGGAGATTTCAAAATAAATAGTACTTCAACAGCATTCTTATTTCAAAGGTAGATCTTTCACTTAATCATCCTAAACTCATGCCACGAAACATCTCCCTATTGTCAAATTTTGCAACGAACAATGCAACCAGTAGCAGCTTTGGAAAAGCACATTATTCTACGGAACTGTTTGAATCATTTAACACTTAAGCCAGAGAGCTTGCCAGAACGAAGCAAAGGTTGCTCAGCTGCTCTTTATAATCAGTAATGCTCTGCAAGCATCAACACGATACCAAAAACTTCATGTCTGTCAATACTGAAGGAAAAAATCTGGCCACTTTCCTTTTGCACATGAAGAAACAACTTCCTAAGCCTGTCAGGTTTCATTACCATAGTTCACCATAGACCTGCCAAAGGTGGCACTTTGACTTTACATACAGAAATGGTAATTTAGTTAAAGCAACAACACAATTATTTGTTTTTCACTTCAATTTCCAATATCATCTGGAGTTAAGTTCAATGAAGCAAATTATTTAGCTTGATTAACATCAATGAAAATACCTAAATGAAAAGTTTTGCTATCCATAAAATTACTCCAGCTATTAAAAACAAGAGGAAAAATAGTCTCTGAGAGTCAATTGGGAAACTAACACTTTCCACTCTACGGAAGACAAATACTTCTTAGTTGTAAGTGACATTGAGAGTTAGACAACTGCACCTTTTCATTCACACATGCTAAGCCAGTCTTGTATGTTCTTTATATTTGCAGTTGTAGAACACAAGGTTCAGACCAGCTGCTGAAAACTCCCATTATTCAGCAAAATAACTGCAAACTGTTCTTTTAAGCATCTCTACTCAGCACAGGATAGAGGGGGTTATTAAGCCTGCTCTTATAAACGGTGGGGGTTTTTTAAGAAGTGCTTTGTAATGCTACAGTGTTGATGCCAGCAATATTTGATGAATTCTTTAAAATCTTTGCTTCGACAAACTCTTAATTTACAGTTGTTCTGAGTAAGATGTGTCTTTCCTGGTCTTGTTAAAACTAATTCTTAGATCTGTTAAGTACAGGCAAATTGTCAGAATTTTTTCCAAGTTCCACACTGTTTGTAATGATACTGGTAGTCCTTGCACAGCTACTACTCCCTCTAGGCAGATCCCAAAACACAACTAACAGCTGAGTTTATTAAACTCGTGCATTTGTTCCATGTTCAGTCCCGGCACAGCTACACCAACACGTTCCCCACCACACGCCTCCAGTAGGGCAGGTATCCCTTTAGGATATCAACGCAAAACTGCCACTTAAGCACCTTGTGTCCTTAATTATGCAAACAGAACCAAGGTCATGGTTTTATATATAGTTCAACAAACTAGAGGAATCAATAATTACTGTTGTTATGGTTTCAGCTGGGATAGAGATAATTTTCTTCCTAGTAGCTGGTACAGTGCTGTGTTTTGGGTTTAGAATGAGAAGAATGTTGATAACAAACTGATGTTTTAGCTGTTGCTAAGTAGTCAAGGACTTTTCAGCTTCCCAAGCAGTGTCAGGTGATCAAGAAACTGGGAAGGGGCACAGCCAGGACAACTGACCAAAGGGATATACCATACCATGTGATGTCATGCTCAGTCTATATTTGGGGGGAGGAAGGGGAGGGCATTTGGAGTTATGGAATTTGTCTTCCCAAGTCACTATTACACATGATGGAGCCTGGCTTTCCTGGGGATGGCTGAACACCTGCCTGCTCATGGGAAGTGGGGAATGAATTCCTTGTTTTGCTTTGCTTGTGTGCGTGGCCTTTGCTTTACTTATTAAACCATCTTTATCTCAAACCGTGAGTTTTCTCACTTTTACGTTTCTGATTCTCTCCCCCATCCCACTAGGGGGAGAGAGTGAGTGGCTGTGTGGGGCTTAGTTGCCGGCTGGTGTTAAACCACAGAACTGTTGACAAGTGCATTAAATCTAAACAACACATCTTATCAAAATAAGGGATTTTAAAAGGCTCTCTTTAGCTGCTACACCACCAGCAAACTATTGTTGGTTTGCATGCTACCTAGTTTGCATTTTAAATGCCCACTGCCTAATTTATTGTCAAGAAACAACCAAATGTACACATGCCAGTGGAGCCAACAAGTGCTTGTGTTTACAATGATAGTCAATTGTGACCTCTGCTCAGTCAAAGTGATGTGTGGGGAACCAAAAGGCTTATCACAATCTCCCCTTCCATTAAAAAGTCGGCCTCCTCTCCATACATTAGGCTTGTATGGACCACAGGCAATCAATGCGTTCAATATTTTCTAAAATTATTACATTCATACCATGAGTACATCTGGACCATCAGCTCTCTTTCTATGAATTAAAGGTATGCATTTTAGATGTCAGATTTTAACCCCCATTTTTCTCTGAAAAGGCCTTTTTCAGGAATCCAAACACACACCCCATAAGACATAATGAAAAAGGCACAAAAATATAGATCTCAGATTCTGGTTTTGTTTCTGATTTTGTATCTATTAAGCATTTCAAAGTATACTGATTCAGTTTGCCCCACCACTTCAAACTGCAAATGAGCAGCTGCCCTCTCCCCACAGGCTACATATATGTCAAATAAGGCATTAAGTACAGTAGCACTTATGTAGTGTATGTAAGGTAAGCTTATTAGTTAAGGATTTTCAAAATTTTATACAAAACACATTGTTTTTGTTAATAGCACATGAGCTTTAGATTAAAAATATGCTTCATGCAAATGAGAATGTCTATTACAACATGCACTCAACTGACATGCTTTTTCCAAGGAAAACAAAGAGCTAGTAGAAGTGTTTTTAAAATCAGATTAAATGCACAGCTAAGCAAACTGTCTGCACTCCTTTCAAAAATAAACAGCCTTAAAAGAAAGAGAACAGGCACTCAAAATAGAAGTGCACTAATGAAGTTCTAGATAAGGGCAAGTCGGTGAGGATGACGTATCTTGTCACTGAACCAAACTTGGGACTGTTCCAAATTTGAGACTGAAATCCAACAAAAACAAAGCCTAGGCCAGAACAGATTAGACTATATTCATTTCTCACCCCAAACAGGAACTAAAAGTTATCTACTAAAGCGTAAACTAAAACACACACAACTGGGTCTACCCTCTCGCTTTAAAATAATTCATGTAGAAATAAAACAAATAGTGAAAAAACTTCTTACTATGCATTTTGCATTTAGGTGTTGTGGGTTTTTGTTGTGGCAAAAAAAAAAAAAGGAAGTGGAAACCATTTTGCTTAATGCACACAGAGTGACCTTTCAGAGGCCAAGATTTCCTGATAACTAAGTTAAGGGAGGAGCTGGGAAAACAAATGCAAATAGAGCACAAAAAACCCCTCCAACTAAAATCAATTCCAATAGATTAAATTTTCAGAGGTCTATTAGTGATTTGCATCAAAGCAATTCAAACAGTGAAAAATAATCAGACCACATTTAAAGAAACAATCAGTTTAAAAATTCAGAGGTTGCATACTAATTAACCATTAGAACAGACACATAACTCAAAGACTACAACACTTTATTTAATTTGGACAACTGACAGCATTATACAGACAAATTTTCTTACTTCTGCTACAATTGATGACTGAGGTCACATGCTTCTTGAGGTAAGAACCATCTTTGTTAGTCCTGGTCTGTAACTAAATACAATACAATACCCGCACCTATCCAGAAACCACCAAAGTCATTGAAAAGATGCAACAGCTTCAATACTGATTTCTACCATCTTGTTTGTGGGTGGAAGCAACCAACAACAAAAGTTACATGGAGGGGAGAGGGGAACACTGCAAAAACTGTTTAAAGAAAAAAAAAAAACCAAACAGAACAAAATCACAAAACATTATATCTTAGTTTAATTGAAGCTATAGGATATGCAGTTAATTTTAAAACACACAAAAGCAGACATACCTCTTTCAGAATTCATGTTATAAATTTAAAGGTAATAAAAAGAGTTTTGGAAGCATTAAGTGTTAGTCATATATGAGCCAGTTTGGAGATTATTTTAGAGGCAGGTAATGTATGTTGTTCGTGAAGCTTCAGTGTGTAATTCTAGAACAATTAACATGCAGCCATTTGAGACTGCTTGCCTAAAATAAAAGTCTACCCCTATCTCAACTGGCAACTGTGCTACAGACCAGAATTAAACAGATACACCAACAACAGGGGGGGAAAAAAAAGGTAATATACATGCAGCGACTAAATTTTGGAGGTGTAATTATAATGATTTTTTAGGAACTCCAGTGATTTTTGAATGTCCGATATACAGCTTCTAAACATCTCAGATGCCTGGTACTTCCAAATTCAATGAGAATGGAGAAAGTTATCATGTCTTTATGTACTTGTGGACAGTAAAATGATAAAATCTTTCACAAAATGTAGGTTTTTTACACAATTTAAAATACTAAATTCAAAGCATGCACTGAAATTTTGGTAAACTGAATGAGGTGCCTTCTTGAACAAGACTTGCTGTAAAAACTTCCGATTACAGAACAGGAAATAACTACCCAACTTGAAAGGAAAACTGAATGTGAAGAAAAATTAACTTATTTGTGCAGTATCCAGATTTTAAAAAGGCAGAATCTATTTCAAAATGAGACTGAATTTAGCATTTCACTTTGGCTATCAAGTTTCTCACTCCTTGAGATATCAGAAGAAATCGGTTATAAAAATACTGCTATCTGCTGTTAAATAGTTGCAATCTTAGCAACCGGGAATGTTAATCATCTTCCTTTAGGGACAGCCTAGTGAACATTGTTTGCAGAGACTTCAGGATTTTTGTGATGAAATGCACTCTAAAAAGTCTGTCTCTTCCATTCTATGGCTTAGCTAAAACCATAATTATTCTGCATAGTGCATGCACCACTTTATTTAAACGAACATTTAAGCTCATAACTCCCAGAAAGAAATAAGAAAGTCCATAACCAAGAATCATATGCCCTATGTCCCTACTTTTTTTTTTTTTCCCTTCTGACGTGCTCAGCTGTTCACAGCGGAGACTGAGTTTGACAGCTGCATTCCACTCTCCTTGCAAACTCAACTCCCCATTTGACACCATTCAAGTGCCCTCTTCATTTTGCCCGTCATTTTACTTGCGTATTCTCATATATGTACTGACTAGGGACTACAAGGTACTCTGACAGTTCTGTGGTGTTGATATAATCCTGAATACTTCTGTCAGCTGAAGTTAACATCTAGTTTACAAACAAAGAAAAAGTCAATTTCAAATTTGCTCCTCTTTGCAACCCCTTGGTAATAAAAACCCCCATGCTTCCCCCAAACACTATTAATGAACCCTGACAATTTATATCGTCTACCTACTACATTTTCCTATTTTAAAATATAGTCTTGTTACCTTATGAGGACTCAAATGATTACACACGGAAGGCAATTGCTGACTACACAAAATGCTGTAAGACATGCTTAGTTGACAGATCCCAGGCAAACAATGACTTTCCAGGTGCCTTCAGTTGCTGTAGCCTCTGGTGCCAATTGGAAGTGACAACGTCGCTCCTAAAGGTGAAAGGCAGCAGCTTCCAGGGACACAGGCTTCCTTTGCGAGCTGCATTTCCTAAAACTAGGGTTATAGAACTGAAAACAAGGCTGGTTCATACATTCTCCCTAATTATCTTAAGGTTTTGTGTAAGACAAAATTGTTTTCTGTTCCAGTTTCCAGCCTCCTATTTATTAACTCCTCTCTATTTGTAGTTTGTCAACTAATTGCAGCACACCATTAATGAGATATTGGTTTGTTTTATTTACGCTATTCTGCACTAGCCAAAAAGCCAATATAATTTCTATACCCACCCCAACTACGTTGTCAGTGTCATGTTATGGAAGGGAAAAAAAAAATATTTCAAGAAAAATTAAAATTAATTATACCTGTCAGAAGGAACCCACAGGCACATACAAGTGTAATAAAAAGATAAATGTTCTTCCAGTTGATGCAAGATGTTTTTCTGAAAATTTTATGTAGATTATTCTTTATCTCAGATCACATCAAATTACTAAACTTGTTTCTAAACCACAATTGTTGTTATGATTTACTGAAAAATTATTTTTCAAATGGTTAGTAAGCCACATACCACATTCACAGTGCTTTTGAGAATAAATCCTGACTGGGTAACTAAAAAACTGAGGAGAGACTTCAAGGGCGGTCCTGAAAGATGACCAATTGATATTTTTAAAATGAACAGGCTGATACTTCTAAGTAAATATAATAATGTTATATGATAAGCTTATGGGAATGAAACTTAACATTTATGTTGTTAGTCCCAATTTGTTAAGATTAAAAAGCATAATGAAGAAAAGGTTTGAATTGTGACAAACCCCAAACATATGTATACACATATAATTATATATGTATATATTTATATATCATATATATGTACACACATTAAAACCAGAAGCTGACTTACTTAAGATTGCTCTGATAAAATATAAACCTAAAGTTTTCACCATTGCTAGTGTTTATTTAATGGACATTAGGCATTTCACATGGACATGGATATTTTAAAATTAATTGCTAGGGAAAAAAACTGCTTGGAAGAAAAAGCTATGGAGCTCTGTAAATCTAATGAGTTCCCAACTTACATACCATTTCACACTGACATCAAAGTAAGGTGCAACAAGGTCAAAGAGTATTTCTTGTGAAGTCAAAGGAGTCTTACACCACAGCACGTTTGCACGCCACTGATCTGGATCCCACAGCCTTCAATTAGTCCAAACCAGATCGTAGGTCACAACATTCCTATCCTGAGTCACAACAAACCTTCCCATTGCAAGCTTAGCTGAGTAAGAAGCTCTACCTGTCACTGTGCTTGTAAACCAGGACTGAAGGAAGCTTCAGCATTTACTACAAGCAGCGCTGCAGCAACCAGCAATGAGCTGGCATGAAGCACCCAAACCGCTCTGATCTCATCAAGGGTAAGGCCTCTCTCCCAGGATGCTGTCAGACCTGGCAGAAAAGAGCTGAAGGATAACACTGGGCCTCAGAAAATTTACATACTAAGCTAGTATGTAAAAGAAAAGCTGAGGAGCTCAACTTTATTTGAGGGAGCAGGAGAGTCAGCCACCTGAGAGGTGAGTCAGCACAGGGCCACAAGTTTGGGTGAGCAGGAACCTCAGGTTCAGAAATTAAAACTCAGAAAGAAGCATAACGCCCACAGCAAAATTAGATGGACAGGGAATACTGCTGAGCACAGGAATTTTGTAGATGTGTCAGGGAAGAAAAGCAGCAGAAAGGCTGGGGATGAGCTAAGACATGGTGGACACAGGTAGGAGAGACAACCACGAGACAGAGCAGTGGTTGGGTAGAAGGTGAGAAGAGAGGCCTCTGACAGATAAAGTGGCTCTGGCAAAAAAGAGGATGAGACCAACACCACTTAAAAGTTAACACATGAATTGCAACAACCTCACTACGGAAATCTGAATTAAGATGTACTTCTTTTGGGACAAGAACTACTTTTGGGAAGGGACAGGGGGAAAGAGAGGGAAGAAGCAAAGGCAAGCACTCTTCCTTCAGTACCCATCTTTGAATCTTCTCACAAATGTGGCAATGAGTATTTATCCACTGCCTTTCAAAACATCATCCTTTTGCACGCCAAATTTGGCATATTTGTTTTTAATTGTCAAGAGTCTGAAAAAACTCCAAGCCACAGTTTTGGATTCTGCTCCTGTGTGAATCATGCAGGTCCAACGGGGGTCAGGCAACAAATCATAAATGGAGATCAAATTTTATTTGAAAAGAAAAAGTATGTGTATTGTGTGTATCTATATGTATATCTTTGTTGACAAAGCTTATATGATGCCAATATTACCCCTGCACAAGCATTATTCCATTACAGAAAATAAGTTACCTTAACTACTCTGGATTTAACACTGTCACGAAGCGAGTAATTTTATATCACTGCAGACACAGAGAAACATTTCTAGAAACAATTTCTTTGCTGAAACAAGTAATAAAACCAAATTATAACCTAATAGTAAGAACAAACATTCAGACTTAGCACATAAAATTGTAAACAGCAACATCCACTTCTCATCTGACAACCACATGCAAAAATCAGTAAATATTTAAGCATACTGAGTATTTTCAGTACTATGTAAATAGCAGATTAAGTAGGCAAAATATTCTATGCAACTAATTTAATGCCCAAAATAAATACATCAAAAGAATTTTAGATCAACAGCACATCGTGTGCCGTTACGAATACTGTGCTGAAATCTGCCAAGCTATTTTTGAACACTTTCAAAGAACTTCAGTATTCTGAGATGAGACTGAAGTCATGTTGATGTGTTTTTATTATAGAATTTACTTTAACAACCTGGCCAGGCAGTCTTCTTAATTAGCATTAAAATACTGTATCTTTTTTAATTGAATCCATACCTCCTCTTTTCAGCAGAAACACTTTATTTTTCAATGACATGGCCTCATTATCCTAAACAGCACTTGGGGCCAGGAGACAGCCAAAGGTTTTGGGCATTTGCAATTCTTCCACTATGGGAGAAGACCTCTGAGTAACCTGTACACTTTCATACAAAAGGTTAAGGTGTTAGATATTGTTCTGGTTTGCTTGTATTTCTCCTGGTTAGGTATAAAAGCAAAAAGGTAAGGTTGAGACCATTAATACCAAGGTAAGGGAGTAAATATGTACTCTAGCATTTTATTTAAAGTACAGCTTTGCTCATATGAGATAGATACAGCAAATTTTAATTATTCTTTTGGCTACATAGTCTTTTGAAATTTAATCTCAAGGCATATTCTGTTTACTTCTTCTGAAATTGGATCAGTCAAGGGGTTTTCAACAATGTTTCAAAACACATTCTTCACTTACAATTCTTGAAAACCACTGCAGTAAGTAATGACAAAGGAAGAGCTTTATGAGTTCAACTGTGTATCAAAGTCTGACCTCAGGTCATTTTGGAGTGTGGGTTATTTTCAATCTACATGAAAAGTAAATAGCAGAAGTTACTTTTTCTGACTCTACTGTGCAAAAAAAGAAGGGTGCAGACAGACTGTGAAAAGCTTCTTAATTTAACAGTCAAAAGACTTGGGAGATTCTCAACAACTTTCAAGTGTAGTCAGAGGACCTTGAAAGAATGCCATTGCTGTGAAGTCTTTCTACATGTATTTTGGCACAAGTTGATTTCCCTATGCTGCTTTATGTTGGCACACTTCGTAAATCAAACATTACGTAATCTTCTGTCTAGCAGCATACCATTTATTTCCTGTTTCTTTTCTAAAATAAGGAAGTTTCTCTGCTTCAATCACTGTCTCAAGTTATCTAGCAAATCAGTTTTGCTCACAAGGCACCAGACTGGAAGGCTGGACCAGGTCTAGAGAACCTCCTCTCACTTCTCAAGATTCACATTGGGAAACCAACCCCAGTTACAGAGAGCAGCCCAGCTTTGAAGAAACCTTTACTGTAGGTCAACCCAAAGAAGACGCATGTGAGTTCAAAACAACGTATAGACCTGGAGAATTTATAAAGAACACATTTCACTATTCTACTTCCTCAGCTGTACCATATATTTAATTAAATCTGTCTGACTACAGAAACCATCAGCATTTCTTCATTACAACACATCGCTTGAGGATTAATGCCTCTGATAGGCGACTGCTCTCTTTCCAACTTCTACAAGTTTAAGTCACCAACTTCAAAGCAAACAATATACCAAGACTAACAGTGCTAATCTGCACTACCAGATTTTTAGAGGACCCACAAAAGAATGAAACAATTGATAAAATACACATTAAAACTAAAGTAAAAGTAACGATATTATTTTGCCATAGAAATATAGTTTTGGATAGCAATAAGTCAACTTCTAAAAGGCAATACAATCACCTTCCATCAGATGCTATAAGTTTCCTCACATTCCAAGGTACAATTAAGCTAAGAACACATATTTTCCAATGAGACAGACTTGACAACCACTTTGCTGCAACACTCAAGAGTTCAACTCCAAGGACAAGACTCTAATAACAATGCAAGCTAACTAGCTTGTTTTCCTCCCTTTACACATCTGTGTATTAAAAGGCAGCAGGCACTAAATTACCTCCAAGGCTTGTACAGATGACTACATCATGAATAAGACAGCACACTACAGAACTAGGAGGTTGCTCTCCAGTTAGTTGTGTGAGAAGCAAAACACACAGCATGCTCAAGAGGTACTACTTTTCAAGAAATAAAACATTAACTTCCTCAGATCTAACATCACAGAAGGTTTCTTGATGAAGGCATAACAGCAATCTGGAGTTAATCAGGCTATGGTCTGGAAGAGTATTTGAAGTGACATCAACTACATTGAATACACACTGTGCAACTTCTCAACTCCCAAAATACTTCTGTTTACCTACATGCAACATCCAAGATTTGTGCATAATAACCCCTGTTACCATCCACCCCTGATTTTTTGTAAACTGTGTTTTTTTGTTTGCGGTTAGTAAGGCTGAAATGGGACACCCAACAACCTTCTAAAAACTTTCAAAGCCAACTAGGGCCTCCACGATCTTTCCACCAAGAGCTGGCAAGTCTGACACCAAGGACTCCACAAACCCACTGCGAAGCGGCACAGGGCGAGGGACCCACCCCGGGGGGGCACAGGGACCACCATGCACCCCCCTGAGGGGTACGAGGGCTGGGAGGCACCTGAGGGGGACAGTCTCCGGCCAGCATGTAGGGAAGGGGCCCGCACTTGGGGGAAGGCAGACGAGGGGCCAGGGTCGGGCCATGCGGCAGGGTGGGCACCGCGGCGAGGACACCCCCCTCCCCGGGTCGGGACGCGGCCGGGCGGGCGCCCTTACCCACGGTGGACTTGCAGGCCTCGCAGAAGGTGTCGTCGGTGAAACGCTCCATGAGGCTGGTCTTGCCCACCCCCCGCGACCCGATGATGATCACCTGCAGCTTGAAGTCGGCCGGGCGCGGCGGCTGCTTCCTGCGGCGGGACTGGCCCCCGGAGAGCGCCGGCGACCCCCCCGCCGAGCCCGCCCCGAGGTCCAGCCCGCCGCCCCCCGCCCTGCGCTGCGGCAGCCCCGAGCCCGGCTCCATCAGCGACGCATGCGGCGCCGCGCTGCCGCCGCGCTCCCTCCCCACCCCCCACGCTCCCGCCCGCCCCGCCAGCGGCGCCCGCGACTCCGAGGCAGGGACAGGAGCGGGCAGCGAGGACGAGACGCGGTCGCCGCCCGGCCCTGCGCCCGGCCCGGCCCGAGGAGAACGGCAACGGCAACAGGAACGGGAACTGCGCCGCCGCCGCCGGCGGGAGCGGCGCGCCCAACCCGGCGCCGGGACGCGCAGCGCCCTCTACAGCGCCGGAGCCGCGGCCCCGCGCCGCAGTGCCGGGGGCGGAGAAGGGCCGCCCGCCCCGCCCTTCCCCCGGGCTTGGGCCGGCGGAGGGTACGCGGGCGCTGCCAGAGCTGCGTGTCCGGCAGGCGGCTGCGTGCGCCCCGAAAGTGGAGCGGGGAGGGCTCCGAATCCGCCCGGAGTGGGGCTGGCGCCGTTGCCTCACGATCCGTGGTGAGCTCCGGCCTCTCGCTGCGAGGCCCAGTGCGAGTTACCCCTGCTGGGACCGTGGGGTCACCCCTAAATTTACCTGCAAGGAGTCACGCAGACCGCACCTGCAGGCGGACCCCCTGTGGTGCTGGTGTTGGCTGGGGGTAGATGTCACTGTCAAGTACTGTATGTGTGTTAATAAAGTGCTGTGAAAATTTCCCTTCCTATTACGCCAGTCTTTATACTATAAAAGTGTGTTAATTTTGTTTATATATGTATATAGTTCACATTGCATACTGATTAGTCACGCTTGAGAGAGCAAACTAAAGGACACCAGCTCATCACAACGACCAGAAGGACAGTCTGGACCTGGAAAGAAAGATTTGTCCTCTCGGAATCTTAGTGCTGTCTGTGAAGGATAAAAGATAACCTGGACAACCAAGAGAACACCAGCATCCTAGCCCCTCTAAGCCATGTTTTTTGTTTGTTTGGTTTGGTTTTGTTTGTTTGTTTGCTTTTTACATTTTTTTTATGGTGAGGGTGGTGAAACACTGGCACATGTTGCCCAGAGAGGTGATGGCTTCCCCATTCGTGGAGACGTTCCAGGCCAGGCTGGACACGGCTCTGAGCAACCTGATCTGGTTCAAGATGTCCTTGCTCATTGCAGGGGGGTTGGACTAGGTGACCTTTGAAGATTCCTTCCAACCCAAACTATTCTATCAAATCCAAACCTGATACTTGTACATCGGGGTGACATGCTTGCTCCCAGGCATCTTTTCATAACAATGGTGTGTCCTAGCTCGGTTGTTCAAATTCCAAGCAAAGGAAAAAAATTGCATTAGTGGATGTAGTGTCATAAAACATGTGAAGGAAAATTATCGGGATGAACACTGCTTACTGTAATTTTTGAGGAAATTTCTACCTCTCCCTGCACTGAGCACCTAGAGGTCACAGAATCCAGATTTTTCAGTAGCAGCAGGCAGTAAAGATGTGCGCCTGACTTCCAGAGGCAGGAATGCTTCACTGTTTTAACAGAGATCTACAGTGTTCCTGTGGACATCAGAGGTGAGGGCAGCCAAAGCTAGTGGGTATCTGAGAAAATTTGGTCCCATCTACTAGATTCTTACTAAGCTAAGGAAATTTCACAGGGAATATCAAATTGGGCTTTACACTGAGGAAACCATTTTTGTCAAGAGTTAATTTTCTTGAAGAAATGAAATAGTTTGACAGTAAGGCTATGTTTCTTAATTGTTACTAATTTTCATCTTTTCATCACCAGAAATATTGGCATTTCTTCAAACAATCAGAATGGTTTAAACCTTAAAAAAACAAAAAAAACAAAAAACAAATCAATCCCAACACTTCTTGTGTGTTATTCTCATGCCACCCTCTTCTTATTGACTATCTGTAATGCTATAATTAGGTATTTGAAGGGGTAATCCATCACTGAGAGTGAAATAATCTAGCAAATAGAGCATCATAACAAGATAACCTTTTTATCGTGAGTTAGTTTTTTCCCCCTCAGGTCTTTCCTCTAGCTTTATCGTGTGCTCCAAAATCAGTCACTTGCTGTGACCCATCTCTAATTGACAGATCCTCAAGATTGCTCAGCTCTTCTTAAATCACACAGACCACTAGGTATGACGCAGCCTGTTTCCCCACATGCATCATCAGTCATTAGAGTAGCCACAGTTCCACATACTCTTTCGTGTGCTACTAATTCACGTTGAAACAAGGTAATTCAATCGGATCTAGGTTGACCACTCTGTTTCTGTACCTGCACATAGGTATTCAGCAACATCAATATTCATTTTCAGTCCCTTGTTAAATGAACTGAATTGTGAATACCAGGCTTCAGTTGTGTAGCCTTGAGTGGTTTGTAGCTTTTGTGCAGCAGCAGAGCTTTTTCCTGATTAGTCTGCAGCTGCAGAGAACCCACATACCTGAAGTGAACTCCTTTGTGCCTCCAGTCTGTCTTGTGTTTTCCAGCTTCACTTTTATTCCTCTCTGGCTATTCGGCGGGGTCATCTCAGCAAGCATGGTTTTTCACGTTAGCTAGTTTGTGACATACAAGCTTTTCATTCAGCATCTGTTTTCAGCTTTCCCACACTGACATGCATAGTCAATAACTGAGTATCATAGAATTATAGAATCACAGAACAACTCAAGTTAGAAGGGATCCTTAAGGATCATCGAGTCCAACTTGCTGCTTCTCACAGGAGTACCTAGAACTGAACCATGACTAAACCTTGAACTTTGACAGGCTTGGTGCCGTGACCACTTCCCTGCAGAGCCTGTTCTGGTGACTGACCACCCTCTCAGTGAAGAACGTTTTCCTGATGCCCGATCTGAACTTCCCCTGATGCAGCTTCATTCCATTTCCTCATGTCCTGTCACCGGTCACCCAAGAGAGGAGATCAGCACTTCTTCCTCTACTGCTCCCCTTGAGGAAGCTGTAGATGTGATGGGGTCACCCCTCAGACTTTTCTTCTCCAAGTGACCTCAGCTGCTCCTCATCGTACCCTTGAGACTTTTCACCATCTTGGTCACCCCCGCTCTGGACACACTCTAAGAGTTTGATATCCTTCTTAGACAGAGGCACCCAAAACTGCACACAGTGCTCCAGGTGAGGCTGCACCACTGTAGCGTAGAGCAGGACAATCACCTCCCTGTATTGACAAGCTATACTGTGCTTGATGCACCCCAGGGAACGATTGGCTGTTTTGGCTTCCAGGGCACACTGTTGACTCACATTCAACTTCCCATCAACCCAAACCAATAGACCCAAAGACCTGTCATCAACCCAAACCAACCAGTAGAGCAGTAGGTCCTCATTTGTCAAGATCAAAATATAAGTCTCAAGCAGAGTAAGAAGCATCTGGACAACTTGCAGGACTGCAGTACTGCGGAAATGAATTTGTGCTATTTTACTACAAACAGAACAAGTATTTTTATTGCTGCCCTTTCCCCCCCTTCTCCCCATTAGCTAGGCTTGAATTTTCTTTGGAAAACAAACAGTACTACCAATAGCTGCTGAGGGAAAAGCTTTTGAAATAGACTTTCAAAATGGTCTTCTGAATTTTCTGCTTTATATCAGACAACATCATTCATTGCTTGGAATGTAATTTCTTTTTCAAGGAACTGAATATGCCACAGTATTAGTTTGTTGGTGTTCCTTGCCATCTCTGGGTGACTTGATTAGCATTTTAATCTCTCTGTCTGTGAGAACTGGGAGGGGCTGACGCCTCCATCTAGATTTCTTCCTCTTCTACTCGTGCCAGAAAGTCATCATTAGAGGAAGAGTCATTATGAAAAACATATACAATGGGTTCTTTGGCTGAGCTAGAAAGAGATGATATTTAAGAACGGGAGGTGACATTTAGGAACTGTAAAGTGTGATCTATGGCACAGACAAACTATTCTGAATTGAGAGAAATAGTATTTTAGTTAGTTGTATTCATCTCAGATGAGTTTGTTCATTTTTTTTAAGTTCTAAAAATTTATTTGATTTCAGGTATAGAAGGGGCTGGGATCTGAACTGCAAAGTTATAACGTGGATTGATTTGACTGTGGGCATGATTTTTTAAATGAAAATACTGCTACCATTCATAAAGCGAATATCCTTTTATTGTTATAAAGAGATTTATATTGGTGTGGTTCATACACTTTCCCTAAATGGGATCCTGTATGTATATTAAGTGTATGAACATCAGTAGAATCATACCTACTCCAGAAGGATGTACTGGTATTACTGTATAAGTAAGTTTTGGTAAAGCTGTAGAACTTTTATTGATACCCTGGCCTGCACTTCAACTCATTTATGTGTACAAATAAAATATCAACATGGAAAACCAAAACAAAACAATCAAAAACTAGCTCAAAAAGCAGAAAAAGAAATAGGATTTTGATTTCCTCATAACTGTTTGGTGAAGAATAATCAATGTGCTAGCAGATAGTATAGTCTGAGTTGCAATGTTTTCATTACAAATTATATTGGTATTGGCCAGCAGAAAAAAGCTTGGGGCAAAGCTCACAGGATCAGTACAGCAGTATGCCTGAAATAGAACAAGAGCTTCTGACCTCTTAAAAAGCAAAGAAACAAAAGAAAAAATAATCCTCCAAACCTCTTATTTCTTACTAAGCAGATGTACAGAAAAAAGGACTGTTTTAATACAATTTCGGGCTGTGCTCTTAGGGCAAATTGTAGTTGATATTCCCATCACTTCTCTGCATCCCAGACACACTTAGTGCAGCTGGTGCATGTGTTTATGTTCAGAAATGTGAAAGGAGACTTGCTCCAGTGTGATGAGCTCTTTGGAGATGTCGCTTTTTGTCTATACAGTTCATTTCCACTGTACAGCTTTTAGTATGTGTCCCCTATCTGTCATGCCCTAGGCCTAAACTCTTTTTATTTTCCTGCAATTTCTTTTGCCTTCTGCTGTGTCTTGTGCTCTTCTAGGTTCAATCCAAGTTGCATTTATTTCAAGAGAAATATTTAAAAGAAAATATATGAAGTATTCGTTTGGAGGGAGGGGGGAGAGCAGCATTGATTGGGTAGATCAGCCTCCATGGCTGTCAGACCCAGTCTCTCTAAGCTTAAAGGATATTGATGGAATATTGACAGACCGGTCATCGTTCCAGTGGAAGGAGCTTGTGCTACTCAATTGAGTACAGCGGTCTAGTTAATTTAAATGTCTCTTTAATCAATCTTACTCACAGTCTGTTCTGCAATACTTATACCTCAACGTCTGAACTATGTTACTATTATGATTAATTTATTTTTTTTCACAACACAATTGAAGGGATACCAGTATGCCCATATTATAGATGGGAAATTGAAGCCCTGATATTTTTGACTGTATACTGTTTTATACTGATGTGAAAAATTGTATATGATCATTTTATGTATGGAGTCTTGAGGATTTCCTTCATAAAGTGTTTGAAATTTGCTGTTCTGGAGAGGGTAGCAAAATAATTTTTAATACAATGTCAGTCAAAATGAACACAAGATAGGGACTGCATGCTTACACGCTCACATTGCCAGAGTAGTCTAAAAGCAGGATTTCAAGGCTTGTGCTATAGTACGCTCAAAAAGTTATAGCACCTCAGAAGAGTAACCCAATAAATAGTAGTCTTGGGCTACTCTGCAAGAAATGCTTAAGTGCAGGGTGTAACATCTATCTTCCCCACAGCTTTATACGGTTTCTTCAAGGTACTTAGCAGAATGCAGAGTCTCCCTCCCAGAATAATAGCAATCTCTTTTCAAATATAAATGAGCTCAGTAGCTCCTCTTAGCTTCATTGCTTCTTTTTCTACTCTAAACATTTGCGAAAAGATATCAACACTCTGAATCTATGTGCAACTTTGTCCTTTGGTGGAAATAAACAATTACCTTTTTTTCCCTGTTTCCAGGAACTTCTTCAACTCTGAATATTATTTTTTTCCAGCGTGATCATGTGTGATTCCATGTGAATTTTAGATATACTTTCTAAATTGTTTTTATTCTGAGCAATAAACCCCTTTTTTAATATGTTTGTTCCTTTCCAGACTTGAATATTTTATTTACTGCGTGAGTGAACCGAAAGAGCTTTTTTCCTAGGCCATCACAACCCATTCTGGGATTTGAAAATATAGCAATTTCTAGTGATATTGCACCCTCTTTTAGTTCCTTAATATCTTTTTTATCCATGAAAATTCAATATTAGCATTATTGCATCCCTACTGTTCTCATTTTTGACAAATCCCATACACACATGGGATATTCATCATCTGGTATCAACCTGTCAGATTGAGTATGATTGAATCAAAGAAGAAAACAAAAATTAGAAAAAGTCCTACTGTAAACAGCTCTGCAGATTCTTTATTGTACTATCAATTTTAAGCAGCTCTCCTCATTGATTTAAGTGAGGAGTTTGATTAAAAGTCAATAGGATGAGATGGCCTCTTGATTGTGCCTTAAAACTTGTACAAAGGCAATAAAAGGATTTTGCGTGAGGGAGGGACATTTTACAAGTACCATCAGTGTGACAATTAATAGGCTGTATTCTGACCACTGTCACTTCTGAATAAGTTTTCCTTTGACACATCATGCAGGTCATACACACACAGAACAGGCTGTGTGCATGTAATGCACACCTTTCTTAATGCAGGAGTGAACAGCTTTCCACCTCTTCCTGGGATCAGGATTGATTTCTATATATGCAGAGACCCTTGGGAGAACTGGACGAAATAAGCAGGAGAAACAGGCACTCATTTTTTTACGAATTTGGGGATGCAGAACATCTAATCACTTTTAGCTGTTGCCGTGGATTTGTGTGGTCTTCCACAGGAGTTGTGGTCTGCTCTGTGAAGGCAAGCAGCATCCCATCCCCAATGAAAAGGTCTCTTAGAATTATATTTTGCTGAATTCCTTGGTTCATAGAAAATTATTGTCACAAAGGAGCAACACTTTTCTCATCATTGACTTCAGTGAAATGGCTTCATATCTACACACTGGCTTCAGATTTGATGTTGGTTCTGCAGTCATGCTTTCCATTCAGCTTTCCAGTTCTGCGTTTGTTTTAAACGTAACAGGAGATTCATTGTAAAAGAAGACGGCAGTTTTGAAAGCTTCAGTACGTGTGTAAGAAATATGAAACCCACTCCATCCATCCATCCATCCATCCATCCATCCATCCATCCATCCACCCACCCACCCACCCACCCACCCACCCAGGCAAAGCTGGCTTACTCCAGATGAACTGTGGGATGTAGTGAGGGAGAACAGAGAAGTCCAGCCATGGGTAGCAAGTAGCTTGAATGGCTGCTGCAGCTTCTGGTTACCAGTGTTCAAAGCAATTCCCACTCTTCTCTTGGTCTACCCATATCATGGCCTTTTGTGTACCCCAACATGGAAACAGAGACTGTGTTCATTGATTTCTATGGAATCAAACTGGTGTGTGCCTATAAAGTTCAAAAGAACACTAAAAAATGTAGAGTGTTTTTGCTGCTGCAAGCATATTTACCTCAGTGCTGTTTCCAGCAATACTTCAAATAGTCTTAGATGTAATATATTTGCTATTGAAGTGAGAAACTCAGTAGAGAGCAAAAAAAAAATCCTGCAGATAAATGGATCTACAAACAAATTCTTAGAATAAAATTAAAGCTAATGATCCAGTAGTCTCTGACTACTGTAATATAATAAAACATGAAATATACCTTCAAGGTATGCAAACTTGTGGAGTTCAGGTTGTTATAATAAGCTTAACTGACCAAGTTTACCCCTTACTTCTAATTCTATGCTTTTCCAAGCAATTCCAGAGAACTGTTTGTTCGATAGCTTTCAAATTTTTGATTCCTTTAAACACAAATAAACTCTGAGGTTTGATAATCAATATTGCTAATTATTATGATTAACTTGGAGGTCTTGAATTTAAAATGGAAGGGTTACAATTAAGTGAAGGTGTTAAAGCACTTTACTAATTATAAAAAATAGCAGAATTGTTGTAAAATGTGGAGTCTTTATGTGGGTTTGCTCCATTATAACCAGTGGCTTTTAAAAGCTCAAAGAGTTTGTTTTCTTTCTTGTATTTGTCTGTGAAATACTACAGGATAAATTCTCTCCAGATGAAGATCTAGATCTCATATCACGTCAGAAACTGAATGTGTTTTCTTCCGTGCGAACACACATACACACACATGCTTGAATGTGCACACTCATACAAGAATGAAAACTAATACTTGCTCTTAGTTAATGAAACGTTTATTTCAAGAGTTTGGAACTGCTAAGAACTTGAACTGTTTGTGCATTTCAAGACCACTAGGTGCTGCCTATTCACTGCAGCAAACCTCACAGTCTCTTACAGTGAGTGAGAGCAAATATGTAAATTATTCATAGTATCAAACTGAACTTGAGACCTTTTGCTTCCCCGTGTAGTCTGAACAACTGAGAATAAAGCTAAAAATGTGGTAGAGGGTTTATGTTGTGTCATTAGGAGAAGCATTTCCTTGGCCACTTAGTTTCAAGCCCTCAATTACTAACATGTTGAATAAAAGGCATCAAGAAAATCGTGGAAGAAGCCTTTCCAATGTTTTAAGAAAGGAAAACACAAAAAGCCCTCATATGCTCTGGTCTGACTGGCATTTGAGGGATTTACTGTCAGGCGATTACTAAATATTGAAAAATGTAATTAAGATTCACTGAAAAGTTTCTAATCTCACTTTAGCGCTGATGCTCATTATCATCTTATATGTTACATCTATTGTTTTTCAAATAACACATGAAGAGCTGGGTTCTTACAGTTCACAGACAATCCTTCTTAATACATTTCATTACCTGCTAATTCTGAATGCGCAACTGCAGATTAAGGACAGGCAGGAATAGAAGAAGGAAGCTTTTCTGCAGGGTTATAATAGAAAGAATAATACAAATCTCTAGCTATAAACAAGCCTACCCATAATAGTTGTAAATATGCTTAAGAGTGAAATGCCAACAGCAATCACAACATGTGAGTCACCTCTCCGCAGACAAGTGGAAGCTCATGGCTGCATGAAATGGCCTGGAAACTTTTGTGGTTTTGCTGTGCTTAAAAAAACATTCCTGTCTTCTATAATAGAAGACGGACGTGTTTGAAAATAAATATGGGACACAAAATAGAAGCAAAGGTCATGGACAGTGTATTAATATTAGAATTTTATGATAAATGAAACCTATTGGCATGAAATATCCAGCATACAGAAAGCAGGGTTATTGCTGCTACGTGTGTTTGATACCATCATTCTCTTTCTCTAATGAAGAAGAGATAACATTCCATTCTTCCTTTGACTCAAATAGGCTATTTTTTCAGTAAGAAGAATAACAGATACGTGAAACTAGCGTTGAAAGGCAGATGGAGCATTGGCCAAAGTTTTTGCAAATATTTAGATAAAAAATTACAAGAGAACAGTTGTTCTCTCCACATTAGTGAAATGACCCTAAGAATGAAGCTGTACCCACAGTTTTCAAGGTTGGAAAAAAAAATGATGCTTGTGTAAACAATAAAATAGAGTAAATTAGTAGCTTGGGTGAAGAGATTAATCACTTCTGTAAAATATCTGTCTATAAATACCTCATGTAAAGATTGTCTTAAGAGAAAATGTAGTCAGGTGACAGAACACCTGAGGGAGCAGGATAATGGTAAGAGCATGGGTAAGATTCTTAAGCAAAGTTTAGAAACAATAAACCCCTGCACGTTCAGCTTTCAGTTTCCTCTCTCTTTAATTACAAGGTGGAAATTATATATCCCAGAAGGATGTTGTGATCCAGAAAATGTAACATGAATCAAAACACACTCCATGTTATATTTATAATTAGGAAATCCTAACTCAATTTGTGCTAATGTGAAGATTTTTGTTTTTTTCACCTCTAACTTCAGTATAGCGAGGCCTCATCCATCACTACTGTGGCTCTTCTTTCACTTTAATCGCTGGCTGAGACGTTCATGCTGCTACCAGTTGTGTGAAACAGGCGCGACAGTCCCATCCATGTTTCCAAAACCCTTGTTTTTCACAGCTGCTGCAAGGTTTGGGGCCACATAGTCACAGTGTTCTCTGCGGCAGATGTTCTCTCCTTTTGCAGAGCGATAGACTTGGCATCAACTATTCACACTGGCAGCATTGCATGACATTTATACAAATCTGATCAAAAGAAAAATGGTGTGTACTGGAGGTGGGAACAGCGAAGCTTGCCTGGTCCGTGTCACTACAGTATTGTAGTACACATTTTCTTTCCCAGCAGTAAAAATGAGCATGATTTGAGAAAGATGCTAGTTGTTTGCATCATTCCCTTCAGGAGATCTGCCAGAAAAACAGCTTTAAATCACCTCTGGGGTACTGAAGAAGTACTGGTAACAGAACCTGCCCCAGGGAACAGTGACCAGCTGTGTGGTGTCAAAGCTTTAATCCCCGAATCCTGAAAACCCATCAGCTATTTATTGGTGTTATTTGCAGTTACACATGACAAGCTTGACCAAAGGACCTGTTTAGAGAATGCCACTGTTCAGAGATTAGTGTGTAAATGCCAGGCTTGTGTCTGATGACACAACTGCCCAAGTTACAAGGTGTGGACCTTTATTTGTAGTGAGGCCGGCTTCTTTATGACAGTGATTATAAGATCACTGCAACAAACATCTCATTTTCTAGATAGAACAGAATATTTACTCTACCTAAAGAAGGTAGAAAGGAGAATATATGTCATAATCTTCTAAAATTAAATCTATTTAGATGAATAATTCGTGTGCTGTTAAAAATATTATTGAAATTCTATTAAATAACACTAATTTTCAAATTATCTTGGAAGCCTGAAGACATTCCAGGGAAGATTTCCAGCATTGTTCTGGAGAAAGTGAAGGAAACTCAAGGATCTACTTATTTTCTTAAATACTGTACAAAGGAACAAACCAGTTAATTTTGTTAAAAATACAATTATAAACTTAAACTGTCAATTGGCATAATTTTATGGAAGGTAGATCTTTCTTTCTGAACAAGCTTGTCATGTTTATTTTATAGTGAACTGTGGATCTGATGGAACAGGGCAGGTGTATTGACACAGTAGTGTTGGATTTCTCCAGCGGGTTTGATAAAATGCTGTGTATTCTGAATAAAAGATGTGATTTTTGTGGGACAACCAGCATGCACAGCATATAGATTTATAACTGGATTACTGAGAGTCCTTGAAATGCAACTAATACCAGGCTGACAGACCTGGGTGTCTCCAGCATGTTCCAAAGGGGTCATTAAAGTACTTCAAAGCTCTTTTAAAATTAATTAGGTAGATGATGATACAGAATCTTTGCCTGGATGGTTTAAAGATGACATAATATGAGTTGATTTACGGAGAAAACTTAGTTACCTAATTAAATGCAATTACCCAATCCAAAGAGCTATGATTCAGAAGAGCCACATCTATAGCCAGGATTCATCACCAGGGCACAGAAAAATCTAAGCCATGGCTGAGTTGTCTTCAGCAGGGCTACTTAGTCTTGGCATGTGGTTTTGGCTATGTTATCCCTGATATTCAAACCAACTCTTTAGGGGCCACCTGAGGTATGTCTGTATTGCATTGTGCAGGCTTGCTTGCTCTCTGTCCTAGTAGATGAGTGACTCGAAGAAGAGTTGAAAGTTCACTGTACGTGATCACCTCAAAATCATATATTGATGCTACATGTTAGGAAGAAGGAGCTAAAGGAAATAGGAAAGTAACTTTGCCAGTACACAGACCTATAGTAACAGAGTAACTAGAATACTGTCTTCATATTTCATAGCTATGCTATGAAGCATGTGGAGATATGGTTGAAGAATACAGAAAGGTACAGAGCAATGTTGTGGTGAGGTCTGAGGCTATCTCTGCTTGGATTATTGGCTTCTGTTATAACTTCTAGGAAGTTTGAAAGAAAGCAAAATTTTTTCAGTTAACCACAGGTTTGAAAACAGGAACTCTAAGTGTAATGTAAAATGTCCCTGACACTGGGGAACTCTTGCAATCTGCAGGCAGGCCAAATGACAATTTCAATATGCGCTTTTGCTATTTTTAAAGATCATTTTTTTTATATAAGTCCAGTAACAACAGGCATTATTTGAATTTAAATGGTTTCCAGAATATTTAATGAGTCTTGTCAATGCAAGAAACTATATGTGTTGCATTAACAAAAACAGACCACCTGCCTCCTGCCTTGATCAATACATCAGTTGTTAGGGAAGGGATAAATCTGTGCTGTAAATTGTAGCTATTTGTTTGCACCCCAAACCTTTTCAATTCAGTTTTTTGGTTTTGGTTTTGTTTCTGGTTTTTTTTTTAAAGCAAAGAGAAATATGTCCTCTTCCTCACTCTGTAACAAATACTGCTATGACTCAGACATGCAACTTGAGATTAGGTCATTTCCATTTCAAAAGGATCTTTGAGAGGAGGAGATGCATGGAAGATGCAAAACCACCAGAGCTTTTGTGGACCCCAATTTCTGAACTGTAATAGACTTTTTCAAAAAATATTTATTGTTAATGCAATGCACCACAAGATGGCTCTCTAACAACAAAAATAGTCACAAAATCCAGAACTGGTTCTAAAAATAGTTGTTGAACTCTGGGAGCAAGTTCACCAGCACAGACCTGTGCATGGTGCTGTTGGAGCTGAGGAGAAACAGTTTAACTACCCTGACAATACCAAATGAATAACTTTTTCCACCCCCCCACCACCCCCCCGCCCAGTGTTATTTGCTTACAGGAAGCAACTAGGATATGATAGCACTCAAAAGTTCAACAGCAGATAGCCATGCTCACTTGTGACATGTTCACAGTGTACTTGTTATGAGGATGCTGAGTGACATAGCACAAGAACTCAATGGCATTTTTAGGTGAAGAATGATTTCAAGATAATTTATATCCAATTTTGAGGGGAAAAAAAAAAGTGAAGCATTTATTCTTATTTTGCACTATTTTGTTCTCTACTGTCCTTTTGAAAGGAAGATAAGCATGTTCCAAACTTCCATTTATTTACCAAAATTGTGTACATTGCTATTATTTGACCAATTTGCTTGTTGGAAACGAAGATTTTAATGTGTGCAAAAATGTGGGGAGAGAAAATGCACATGGAAAATATACATCCAATAAAAGCATCAGCTGCAACTTTTGTGCAGTAATAGCCTTATACAGGTACAGGCTGGACTGACTACTAGGAGAGGCTGTCTACCAAGAAATGTGCACTGACTTTGCCAGACATGAATTATCGAACTTCTGTATTTTTGTCCTTCATCTTGTAGGTTACTATAAAAAAGCAGAACTTCCCTGCCTGTAGCAAAGGCTAAAACGAACTTCAGTACTTTTGAAGGCAGCATCCATTTTTGGGGAGCCATTGGGTAGGTCTACACAGTCCCAGCACAGGACATTTCATGCCCTGGACACCCAAAAGACAAAGAGTGTAGTCTAACTTGTCTAGTCTAGTCCAGCTGAACTCCTCCTGGAACTTAAGTGCAAATTTAACAACGTGGTGGAAGAAACAGGGTCAGCATCTAAGACTGAGTCCCCCATTCTTGCTGAGCAGACTAGGATATGGGGAACAATGAGCCCAAAGTCAGAAACTCTCCTTAGCTGCTCCTCCTCTGTTAGTTGTGGCTGAGAGCTGCAATTCAGTAATTACCCACGTGAGCAATTCTGTTCCATGTGAGAACAAAAATCAGATTATTAATAGTTTAAATTCACCTATTTTAATTTTCCCCTAGATGGAGCAGAAGAGCTCTCGTAATCAGTTCCCAGCTCTCAGCTGAGAGTTATACACTATCTAATTCATAGCAAGGCAAAATAACAGATTAGTTTCAACTGTCTTCAGCAGCTTGGGCAACCTGCTCCAGTGTTTGACCACCCTCACAGTAAAAAAAGCGTTTTCTTGTGTTCAGATGGAAGATCATGTATTTTAATTTGTGTCCTTTGTCTCTTGTCCTGTCACTGGGCATCACTGACATGAACCTGTCTCTGTCTTCTTCACTCCTTCCCCTAAGTTATTTATATAAATTGGTAAGATACCCCTCAGACTTATTTTCTTCAGGATGAGCAGTTCCAGCTCTCTTGGCCTTTCCTCAGGTGAGAAATACTGCAGTCCCTTCATCATCTTAATGGTCCTTAGCTGGACTTGATCCAGTAAGTCCATATCAGTCTTGTACTGGGGAGCTCAGAAGTAGACTCAGTACTCCAGATGTGGTCTCATCAGTGCTGAATACAGAGGAGGGATCATCTTACCTGCTGGCAACACTCCTCCTAATGCAGCCCAGGATACTCTTGTCCTTTTTTTGCCACAGGCATGCACTGCTGGCTCATGGTCAGCTTGTTATCTACCAGGAACCCAAGGTCTTTCTTGGCAAAGCTGCTTTTCTGCCAGTTGCACCCAGTGTGTGCTGGTGCCTGAGATTATTCAGCCCCATATGTGAGACTCAGCATTTCCCCTTCTTGAACTTCATGAGATTCCTCTCCATTCAAAGTCTCTCAGCAGTGGCACAACCATCTGGTGTATCAGCACCTCCTCTCTGTTTTGTGTAATCTGTCAACTTGCTTGAGGGTGCAGCACTCTGTCCCATTGTCGAGGCAATTGATGAAGATGTTGAACAGTATTTGCCCCAATATTTAGCACTGTGACTTGTGCCACTAGTGGCTTGCCTCTAACTGGATTTTGGGCCACAGATCACAACCCTCTGGACTTGGTCATTCAGCTTTTAATCCACTTTACTGTCCACTTTTCTAACCTGTATTTTGTCAGCTTGTCTATGACGATGTTACAGGACTCAATGTCAAAGGCCTTACTAAAGTCAAAGTAAACAGTGTCCACTGCTCTCTCATAGTCCACCAAGCTAGTCACATAATTGTAGAAGTCTATCAGGTTGGTGAAGCATGTTCACCACTTTGTAAATCCTTGCTGACTACTCCCTTCTAGTCCTTCTGACTACTGACTGACTAATCCCTTCTTGTCCTTCATTTATTTGGAAATGCTTTCCAGGGAGATTTTCTCCATCACCAGTAAGTGCAGTCTGTCAGGGCCCATGCAGCTATGTATATCCAGTTTGTTTAAGCACTCCCTAAACTGTTCCTCCTCCACCAGGGTCAATCTTCCTTGTTCCAGACTTTTCCTGAATAATGGTTTTCCTGGTAAAGACTGAGGCAAAGAAAGCACTGAGTACCTCGGCCATCTCCATAGCACTGGTCACCAGTTCCCCTACCACATTCAACAGCGGGCCCATTTCCGCCCCCAATCTTCCTTTTGATGTTTATGGACTTGTAGAATCCTTTCTTGTTGTCATTCACATCCCTTGCCAGACTCAGCTCCAGGTCAGTGTTGGCTTTTCTAACTCTGTCTCTGCAAGATCAGCCAGACTCCATGCTCCTCTTGGGATGCCTACGCCTGCTTCCACCCTTTGTACACTTGTCTGCCACAGCCGTATACCTGATGAAAATACTTCAGCAAACATGGAGAAGAGCAATAAGATTCTTCACTCTTCACCAGCCCGTGGCAGGACAGATTACGCTGAGTATGTCACCTTCCCTGTACCTATGGATTTAGTATGTTTTCACCCCTAGTCACTGTTATCAGCTTCTGCCTGAGGATGCAGCATCCCCTGTGCATCCATGTGAAATACTGGGGTACTGTATTTCATTCCCACTTACCTGGTTCAGAACTGAACTAGGTGGCACAAGCAGTGAAATCACTGCTGGTCCAGCAATGCCAGCCCTCCCACTGGTGCCAGGAAGATTGCTTTCAGACTGTGAACAGAAACAAGAAATTGATGTCTTTAATTGGGATAAGACTAAACAAAATGTACGCTCATTTCTGCAGAAAACCCAACAGAGCACTTTGCAACTAGGTGTTCCTGCTCTGGCGGGGGGATTGGACTAGATGGTCTTTCGAGGTCCCTTCCAATCCCTTACATTGTGTGATTCTGTGATTCTACCCCATGTGCAGCACAGGTTGCAGAAGGGCTTCCAGGCCTCAGTGTTGCTGCAGGGTGAACAGGAGGAAGCACAGTGGCTGAAGCAGCATCTTGTGATCTGGAACAAACTTGTTGCACCGGGCAGTGCCTTTGGGATGTTACAGCCTGTCCAGTGTTTATCTTTGGTAAATCCTAACATGGACTTTTCTGTCTGCTGCTGTCTGCAAGAACAATGGATTTTTTTAATATCGAAAGTGTAAGGATAAAAGATATAACAAATGTTACGTATGTTGTTTCATTTATTTCTGTTTAACAATTTGTTACCGAAAGTTAAAATGAGAGAGGTGGCTTCGTCAGCTGGAACGTGCGTTCTGCTGTATTTCTCTTTGGCAAGTGGTATTTTGGGATGCCCAGGACATATTACCACTACAGTTGGTGTGTCAGAGAGACAACTGAAAAACCATGAAACACAGTAGAAATCTCATTATATTTTCCTAGGTTCAAATTCACAAATCTTTGCAGATTTAAATGGAGGAAAAATGCCCTTTAAAAATTATTATTAAAATATAGAATATTAATAACAAAAACAATAGCAATGCCTTGTACATAGAAGTGTAACAGCTTACTCTGTGCATGCTCAAAAATTAGCAGTTTGAGTGAATTCAGTATAAATGAAAATGAAACAATAAATTTCATGTGTGGTATTCAAATGTATCACTGATATATTGTGAAATTTACAGTCTGTGACTCAAGTAACAATACTTGAAAGTCTTAAGTGATAAAGCATGAAACAGTGGCTTATACAGAACACAGAAATTGCATCAACAGGGACTCTACAAATAAAGCCACAATAGGGAACAACAGGAAGGAAAATTATGGAGGTGCCCTCATTGCTTTCAGAGGCAATGTGGAGATGGGACTGATAGATACCTGTTTGAGAAAAATACTCAGTTCTTTAAAAAAAAAAAAATCTATTGACTTAGTCAGCAGTGAATAATATCCTCACGGTATTGAAGCATCAGCCAATGTATTTCATCTTGTGAGATCTGTATCATTAATCTATACATGCCTCCAGTGCAATACTAGGTTATGTAGGTGCATGTGGTTTGTCAAACTGTAGAATATTTTCTTAGATCTGGCAGTCTCTGGGAAGATGTCACACCGCTAATCAGCATTAGAAGAGGCAACATTTTTTTCCTCCCTCCATGTGGGGAGTTTATGTTCCTAGACAGTTGACAGGGCACAAGGGACCTTTCTTTTCTCAGTATTAAAGCTGAGGAGTGCCACCAGCACATGCCCAGTGTTAACTGAAAGGTGTAATTCAAAGCTAATGTTGATGATGATGTTCACTTGAGCCATACATCAAATGGTCAGTTTGACTTCCCAGTGCTTGTGCAGCTGGACCTGTATCAGAACCAAGGATGCTTGTACCTGATCACATGATTGAGGCTGATCAGACATCAGGACTGTTAAAATGCTTTCCACTATACACCATAATTTCCTTATTGGTGAAAGAGTTGCAGGTGTAAGAGCTGAGGTTCAAAATTCTCAGGCTTTGTCCTGCTTTACCACACAATATTTTGTGCATTGAATACACTTGTTTTCCTATCAGTACATATAAGGACAGCCACATGTAGTATTTTAGACCTACCTTGAATGTCTTAAAGCAGATCCTGAAGGCTGGTATTGGACATGTCAGGAAGAGCATCTTGCCTGTTTCTCTGTTACTGTGCCAAGGTTTTCAGATGTTTTTTTAAAATCAGTGCTCTGCCTTTCAGTACTTAAAAGGAGCCTATGAGAAGGATGGAGACAGATTTTTCAGCAGAGCCTGTTACAACAGGGAAAAGGGTAATGTTTTTAAACTAAAAGAAGAGAGATTCAGACTAGACGTGAGGAAGAAATTTTTTACAATGGATGTCATAAAATACTGTCCCAGGTTGCCCAGAGAGGTGGTAGATGCTCCATCCCTGGAGACATTCCAGGCCAGGCTGGATGGGGCTCTGAGCAACCTGATCTCGTTGAAGATGTCCCTGCTCATTGCAGGGGGCTGGACTAGATGACCTCCGAAGGTCCCTTCAAAGCCAAACTGTTCTATGAAAATATATTTGGCACAATTAGTGTCTTGGAGATGTTTTCTAGTGAAGATGTAGCTATTAGCAGAGGCAGAAATAAACAGGTTAAAACATTTTTTAAAAGTCTCTTAATCTAGCGTCTATATCTTTCAGGCTTGTATGCAACCAAATACATTTGTAGCAGGTCTTCTAAGGTCAGTCCTCTAACTGTGGGGGTGCCTGAGTTCCTTCATACAGATAAATAATCTGCAGCAGAACTAATAGCCTGGAAGAAGTTACTCACATGCCTCAGTGCACACAGGTCTCGGCAGTTCCGTATTTGCGTTGTGCAGTTACAAATGCCAAGTTGAATGGTGTTTAAGTGGTTAAATTCTTACATGAAAGAGATACAATAGCAGTGTAGTAGATGTCTGTACATTGGTCCAAGGCAATGTTTTCTACAAAATTCTGTACTAATTTACAATAATAATACTTCATTTACTTAATGTCAAACTATCATCAATCCCATGCAAATTGCTAGTTTTGCAACAAAACACTGTGTAATTGTCACTACAATCTTAAGCCTCAGCAGTCTTGATTTTCAAAATACTTGTTCATCAATAAACCATTGTAAAGGCTTTAAGCTCCAACAGGAATGCAGAAAGGAAGCTCTTTTCATCTGCGATGTCAATAAGCTGAGATGAGACATGAAACTAGATTCATCAAAGTGACAAGTGGATATATATATTTTAACCATAATGAATAAATGACATCTCTATTAATGATTTATCTCCTTTCAACTTTAACAAACAGTTCTAGTGATAATGACTAAATTTTGTTTTGCATTAGGAAAGTAAACTGACACATACCAAACATAGTCGAACAGAGCTTAGTTCGATATTCATAAATGTTAGCTTTGTATATGGAACGCGAGTTGGTAATTATAACCACAACTATTCATTTCCTTTTTTAAAAGTAGATACCTGGGAATGCCATTTACTCATTACTCAGAATTACTTGTTATCTTTGATGAACTTAGTCTGTGCTTTCATCTGGTACCAGACTGCATGCTAATGCCAATCAAGGGTGTAAATATGCAAAGAAAAAAAATATTTGGGATGCAAATTTTAAATGTGCTCCATGTCATTTTCCTTCTGTTCCCATCGAATCAGAGACTGCAGTGGCAGCACCCTCTTTAAAAATGTTACCATTGGGGCAAGAGAGGATATCATCATGCTTAAAGAAATCCATCTCTATTCTTGTGACAAGAAATGCACTATAAATGGGCATTTTTCCCGTCCCTCAGTCCATTCCATTTGTTCCTATTCTTATACCAATTTCGAGCCACTCACCCATACCCTGCCCATTACAGCTGGTTAGTACGTGCTGTTCATTTATCATACGGGAAATAGGCTGCTTCACCGGTCAGATGTTTTACAGGAAGGTATCCATTTCAGTGAGGCTTTCTATGAAGGCTTGAAAAACGAGAGAGAAAAGCCTGTGTTCCAGCGCAGCCCCATGACCTGGAAAGCATCACTTTGGCACAGCTCTCTTTTGTGCAAACAATGGAAATGGGTTGTTTTTAGCCTTGTACAGGGTAAAAAACACAACAGCAACAATGAATGTCACAACCTGCAGGGCTACCACGAAACAGAAATGTCATCCTCCAGCCAACTTTTGCAGACATTTATTTTGGACATCTAACTCAGCATCTAAGACAAAGGAAAAAAAAAAAAAAAGATAAAAAGAAAAAAAGGTGATGCAGCTTTTTTTTAAATGCAATCAGCTTCTATTTTTTTTTCCCCACATCCTTATAGCTAAAATATCTATTTTACACTTTCCTGTAGTCTCTGTCATCATCCCCTCTAGGTACTGCAGAGGAAATTTTGATACACAAATACTCTGTAATAATAATAATAAAAGCAACACTAACAATAAATATGAATGTCAGGGAGGCAATTACTCCTATTTTTGCCTTTGAAAAGCTCTCCCACTGAACCATTTAACATCCTCTGTGTTCTCTATCCTCAGTACATTTATCTGTAGGGAGATTAATGCTCTTTTGAAACTATGGATCATTCTTCAAAATGTTGGTTTCCTCCTTTTTGCTGTTCATTTTTCTCAATATGCATCTACTCCATGGCGATACTGGTTAGTACATTAGCTCTTCGCCTCTGAAGGGCTGGATGAAAGATTTTGGCCTTTCCTACTTGTCCCTTATATTTACTCAGTTGTAGACCACAGCACAGCTACCGGAAAGGAACCGCAGAGCAGAGCTGGAGCAGGAGGCACAGTGCAAACTTGGAGAGAGGTCATATTAATACAGCTGTGAGAGAAACACTTCTTAACACCAGCAGACCTAGTTTAACCTGAGTTAGGCTGTCAGTGCCGAGGTCAATGCATCATATCAGCTACACCGAGGTGAAATCAGGACTTAACCCCCTCTTCTTGTTCTGCTGGTTGAGAGTTTGGTGTCTCGCTCTAGCAAGACTCTAAGAGCTCTCTCCCCATCTTTGGAGACCAGAAAGTAACCTTGAAGGATAGCTATTTGCATAGAATATGTTGCAAATACTGGATTTCTGAAAACAGCCTTCTGTTAACATATTTCTTCTATTTCAATAAAAGCACATTAAAGAAAAAAGATGGTTATTTGTAATTGTCATGCTTTACAGTGAATACAAATACACTCTTATAAATGAATAAAATGCTAAAGCTTCTTATGTTAGGATCTGTCACTCAGTCTCAGTGGAACTTTATCCTCTTCATAAAGGCTTAAATTTTCTACTGAAATAAATATAAATCAGCACCTCATTCCAAGTCATTGAAACGGCAGTTTGCTTTGTTTTTCTTGACGAAAATCAGATGGAGTCCAGTTGGCAAGCTTGTGGTAAATGTCTTAGTGGTCAGACTAATCACCTTTAATCATTTCAAGCCCTGAGCCATTCTGACATAAAAAGGGAAAATCCAGGCGTTGCTGTCTGCACTGTCCTGAGAAAAATTCTTGTCTTTGGGCACAAAGCCCATTGGAGGCCATGGCCTAGGAAAGAGGGGCCAGAGGGAATAATAAAATAAATTCAGCCTCGCCTGGAAATGTTCTTTGTCCCTGTGGGGACCCGCACCAGGCTCAGGAGGATGCTTTGATTGCCCTTTGGACATGCTTTAACCCAGCTGGGGAGGTGTGGGGGAAGCAGATGGACAAATGATAGATTGTGCCTCCTGTCATGGTGTGTGATGGGCTATGAGATTAAGCAAAGCAGGGCTGTTCAGGAGCTTCAGAAAGCATTTTTTGAGAAGCTGGCTGGTAGGAAGAGGCAAGTGTTTTGTTTGTGATGGCTCGCTCCCAGGAAGAGGGTTCTCAATCTCTTTCCCAATGGGGATCTTTTACAGAAAGTCGTAGCAAACATCAGGCCAGGCATCAGCCAGTTCTGTGGTCTCACTGTCCTCAGATTTCAGAAATAGGGTGTATATGCCATTTTGTTATTTACACTGAAAATCACAGCTTCCTAGCAGAGACTGGGGAGGTTAAATGAGATTTGTTAACATCTCTGGAATTCCTGCTGGGTTGAGGTCCATGGTCTGCATGCAGGTGTTGATAGTGTCTCTGTATGACAAGAAGCCAGCATATAGAAATCAAAATGGCTGTTCAGTGTAAATGTGATTTGTGACCACAGACTACAGTACATATGAACAATCCCTGGTCTTGTCATAATAAGATGTAGAGAAAAATTTCCTTTGGAAAAAAACTGCTAACAAAGCTTTTCAAGTGAAGTCTCTACCCTTTGGCCCAGCCTCTTTCAGTTATGATAAGAATTGAGAAATACATATATTTACCTTTCTCCCACCCTCCCTCTTTCAGGTGCCCCTTCTCTCTGCTCCTCAAGCTCTGCCAGGCTCTAACTGATGTACCTCACGTGCTGATGGCTTCCCAACAGCATCTGGGAAAAATACTTCTGGGACCAGAAAGCAGCAAATAGAAAGGAGGGAATAAGGACCGTGTTACAGACCATCTCTTTTCAAACTTTTCTGCCCCCCATGGCAGCATGCAATCAGTTCTTGATTATCCACATTAACAGAGACATAAGTTGGCCTATGTAAAGTAAAAATACAGCTAATGCAAACCATATGGCAATTAGACTATCAGAACATTCAGTGAAAAGTATAATTGGGAGGGATAATAAAGCAAATAAAACTTCCAAGACTGGAGCATGTCAGTGCTCAAGACAACACTGATTCAAGCTGTTAAGTCCACACTGCCCTGTGGCACCTGCTTCCAGACATTTCCAGACATTTGCAAGATCAGGAAGAGCTGTAGGAATGTCCCTCTAAGAGTGGGTTACTTATCTGCACTTCAAACAGTCTGCTGAAAAATAAGCCAAAAGTAGTTACTCCAAAAAAGAGTGGTACCTCTATTCTTCCTGCATTTCAAGAGGAACAATGTTCACAGTCCCCTGAAGTCTATCCTGTCTTGAGACTGAGTTCAGTAAAGAGCCCTTAAAATAGTCACATCCTCCTCCTCCAGCTGGTGGATTAATATGGTACCAAGTTGTTCTAGTCTTATTGACAAAAGTAAATTAAACTTCACAGAATCCCTCAGTTTTCTCATCCCTTACCCAGCAGAGTTCAGAGCAAGATCCAAGCCCCAGGCTTATTATTTTCCACACAAGCAAAGATTGTGATCAACTAACTGTTCTTTAATGCCAATGTAAAACACAAAACCACAACCCTCGACCTTCAATTATTGCGTTTAAAATCTGATACTTAAATAACTTGGCTTGAAAATTATTAATCCCACTGTGGCTTCTCTGTTGTCTCCCAACAAAAAAGAAATCTTTGTCCACACTGAGCAACCATCCACTGCAGGGTAAGTTGCCCAGTGGCCAGCACTGAGGGCCAGTACATGCAATCACAACAGGTGAACACCAATTAAAGCTTGAATGTGAAACACCTCAGCTGCTTAATGCCCTGGATGAGAAATCAAGAGCCCAGGATGATAAAAGGTTCTCATCTGACGGACTGAAAATGACAGCCTGTGAGCAGTTCATTGTTTAGTTGCATCCTCAGGCTTTATAGTGCTTTCCTCACCTAGAAGATAAAGCTGAAGAAGTTGCTTGACCAACATGTGTAAGAATATGAAATTTGTTTGTAAGTTTACCATGTTTATCCTCTCCTAGTACACTCCAGTTCCCAATGGAAGGAAACGAGAAATAATTCCTCCTAAAAATATTTCTCTTAAAAACTGCTATCTGCTGATTCTTGCAATAGTAGGGCTGAAAGCACTAGAGTCACCTCATACTACAGGGCATCACTTGTCTTGAAATCTAGTCTACTGATTCCCACCATACTACAGTAAAATGACTGGAAGGATCCTGCAGCCTCTTCCTACCTGTCACAGCTCTCAAATAGTGTCTTCTGCTGAGTCTAATATCAGTGTGTTGTTCAGTAATGGAATACCAAGGGGGAAAGAGCTCCATACATGTCTGGGAGATAGAAAAACCCAAGAAAAAACAAATTTGTGCAGGTTTACAAAGAACAAATCATACCACCCAGGCTAGATTATTTTTTGATAGCATTACTAAATTAATAGGTGATGAGAATGAAATTGATTAAGCAGTTCTGAGCTTTCAGTAAGGTGTTTGATGGAGTGTGTCACAAAATCTGGTGTGAAAAATGAGTAGCCATCTGAGCTGCAAAGAAACAGTCGTGAGATCTGAAGATTGAATCAAGGACTTAAGGAGAGGGAAAGAAAGTTCAACAAATAAATGACAATGACAAATCTGAAGGAGGCATTTGCTCTGGGCTGTCCAAAATCCAGTGTTCATTTCACTGGTATTTTATGCCCTATTAGGGAGCTGTTATGAGAGGTGGAGGTGACAGTAAACTAGGAAATTCAACTGAGCTAAAAATATGAGCAGGGATTAGTAGGAAGATTAATTTCCCCTCAGTCTCAGATTCATTCAGCAATAAACCCCCTGCCCTGGACACCCTGTAAATCCCAAACCAAACCTAATACACTGGAAGAAGGGGAAGGAAACACAGGAGGACTGAAACGTGTAACTGGAAGGAGCACCATGGCAAGGTCAGCACAGACCTTGGTGCAGAGAATTAGAGGAGACCTCTTGACCAGCTGACTGCCACTTCAACCCATCTTATTGTCCAACTGGGGACCCTCCGGACTCTGGGTTTGTTTCTCCCTCACAGCTTGCTTTCTCTGACAGCTGTGCTCCGCTTGGAAGGCCGAGAAGCCAACGGAGACCTGTAAAGATGGGACTTAAAGTGAAGAAAAATTAGCAACCCGACTCACATAGCACAGAAAAAGGGTATTTTAAGGAGAATGTAGAATGTTTTGCATTGTGTCACAGGAAGATCCTGTCTGCAGAGTGCTGATGAAACTAGGCTTCAAATACAGCTTTCCTGTACTGATTTTTATTCCCATTTCTGTGTCTCTTCAATAATAAACAGCATCTGCTACCCACCTCGCACGGAAGCTGCACCTTTGAAAAGATTACTTCTAGAAAACAAGCAGATGGGTAACCCCCATCCTTAGATAAGCCAGGCGGGGTGGCTGTGCCCTGCCCTGCTCAGTGCCAGGGAAGGGGAGTGAGGAACAGTTTCTGTGCCACATGAGATAAAAGGTTCCTTTGCTTTGTCCTCTCCTGTGTTCACTGCTGCAGAATTAAAGTCATCTCATGGCTGTGCATGTAACATCTGCACTACCACCTTCCAGGGAATTACTAAATGATAGGGTATGTATGATCTTGTTTTTTCATTTGTACTCTACATCTGGAGAAATGAGAGGCAACACAACCATGCTAAAGGACCAGTACGGGTCTGTGGTGTAGCCCAGGACAGACACCTGAACCCTTGATGACTTACAGCTAAGTGCCAATATCAGTTTTTTGTAACTTCTTATAAACACTTAATTCCCTCCCCCATAATATTAGCATTTACTCTCACATCTGGTTGGCTGAATCTACTTGTAGACCTGGAAAGATCCTATTATTCCTTTATACATGTTGTAGCAGTTTCTATTCTGGAGGTCCTGGACCTTGCGCGACTCATTTTTTCAGGTGTTTTTAGATTTTTGAGCAAGTGTAGTAGCAGTCGTGAGTGATAGCAAAACCTTGCCACACAGAGAGACTAATTTTCTTCTGTTACAGAGATTAATGTTATTCTTTTCAGACAGAAAAGAAATCGCCTGGCTGATGAACTTTGCTATGACACTGGGTGGGAATGGCTCCAAACTGTTATTCTCTCTCTTTCCCCAGAATTGCTTTGCTCAGCAGCTATTTGTAGGATACAGAATAAGCCAAGGAGCTGTGCCAGTTCCTGCTGAGAATCAGTGATCAGCTCTCATGCTGGGGGAAAAGGCGGTCGGAGCTGAACCCTTCTGAGGGAAAGTTGCCGTGTTAAAGACCTGTCAGCTGCTGCCAACACCAACAAGGCAAATAGCCCTCGTGGGCAGCCGTGAACCCATGGGGCTGGGAGGTCTCTGCTGGTGGCACAGCCCACTGGGTGAAAACACCTGGGGTTTGAAGGACCCAGTGGTGTTTTCTGATTAGCAGCCTCCTGCAAAACACATTTTTATCTAATTTACCTCTTTGGGCTTTCAAATAAGCAAGTAATGTCACACCTGCTAAGCAGCTAGGATTATGCAGCATCATAAATTAAACTTTTTAATTTGCCAAAATTTCTGGCTCATACCATTTATCACTCAGAGCCATCCTTTAGAGAGGCAGGAGTGTTTCCTGCACAGCTGCGTATGAGCAGGGAATCTTTTCCCCTTACACCGCAGCACGGGATAAGGCACAGATGCCAGTGGGTGCCAGCACCAGGAGAAGCTCTCCAGAAGGATACATCATTAGTGAAGTCGTTAACCCCCAGGACACTTGTGTGGCAATGCTGTGTTTTGGACCACATAACCACTACAGCTGCTGTGATGGGTGAAGTCCTGCTGTTTGGGTACCCATGGCACGAACTGAAGCCCGCTACGGCACAAGTGCCTTCGGGCAGTGAGGTGGCACTGAAGAGCCAGCTGCTTGGCTGAGAAGTTCTTGCAAATGGGAGCACAATGCTCACGTTGGTAATGCTGTTCCAGCTGAGCAGCCTGGCGTCAACTACAAACACTCTGCCACACAGGGAGGGCAAGTGTCCTTAGGAAGCTGGGTTGTTTAGACCTCCCTCTTCTTCTCCATTGAGTCAAGGCTCAAAGCTACTTAGCCCAGGGAATCAGAGAAGAGCCTGTTTCTATAAATGCATTCCACTGATGAAAGCTGGGTTTTGAAGATTGATATTTCTTGAAAACTCTTTAATAGAGTGAATACCTGTTGGAAAATTGTGCATGAGACCAAGTTTTACATACAAGAGCAAGGTGGTGCTGGTGCTTAGCAGAAGTTTCCTGGCAGCAAAATCAGAAATGTGAGCTTGTCCCAGGTCTGGTAATTTCAGACAAAATGGGGTGCTGGCAATGCCTTTTTCTTGTCAAAATATACAGTGGGTTTTCCCCCACTGATTTTCTTTTCAGGCCAAACACTGAACCTTTCTCATTGTTTGGAGAGTGATAGTGGGGTTCTCCTTCCAAATGAGAACTAAAAACTTGCTCATGGACTAGAACAGTTTGGGGTGGAGGATGTGTGGAGGAAACACTATAGTAAAAAAAAAAAAAATCTTGTTAAAGAAATATTTGAAATCACAATAATTCATTTCTTGAACAAATCTATGAAGCGTTGTCTCAGCTGCAAGTAATACAAATAAGCTAAACTAAAAAGCAAAAAATCCATATCAAAACAGGCATAGCTATATGTGGGTGTGCTTGTGGTAGAAGAAATGCATTTGAAGAACTTAACCTCAAAATGGTACCAACACGCAATCTAATGTAAACAAGAAGATGAGGGTGATTTGTGGTACCTTTCAGAGAGAGAGTTTAATTTGGATGCTACCCCTTCTTCCTGCAAAACACCTGCAGAGCTACTGGGAAAATGTGGTGGGAAAGCGCCAAGAAGAACAGCAGTGAATGACATGAACCCTGCAAAGGGAAAACCATGTCCAACCACTGCGGGCAGTGCATATTTATCTCTCTGCCGTCTGCTTTCCCTGGGCCAGCAGCACAGCTGTCAGGGGGCAGAAGGTGAGTTTTGTGTGCTGGTCTGGCTGGTGGGAGCCCATTAATTACTAAAAGTCTTTGGAGGACCTGTAGCTTCTCTTGACCTTTTTGCTGCCTGTTGTTCTGGCAGGGGAATATGCCAGGGCCACGGCCCCAGGGCTCGAGGAGATGCCTGGAGAGCAGAACATCAGGTCCTGTGCATGCTGCATCTGAGCCTGCGGTGCAGAGCTGGCTGATGCAAGGTTGTCCTGTAATACACTGATTCACAGCCAGATCTGCCCCCAAAAATAGCCTGTAAAAGGCTATGGTTCCTAATACTCCAGGTACAAACATCAGCAAGTCTGGAGGTGTTTGCTGGTTGCTGTCCTTGCTGGTCAACCTTCTCCTAGGAGGATCCTGGACTTATCATGGGGGGAGAGAAAAGGAGCCATGAAGGCTCAGAGACGCACTCACTGAGGCACCAAAAACTGCTCTTCTGATCTCAAGCAATCAGGAGAAATCATGCAGGTTTTATCTTGTTGCAGTGTGTTCTGAGGGAAGACAATCTCTTAATCAAGTTAAATATGCACATTGCCCACGTGTTACTGATAAATGATCTTCTTCACTATATCTCTGCTGTCAGGGACATAAAAATCCTTTGTTTAAATTAGCACTACATTATTGCTGTTCACATCTAAATTAAAGTGTGGAGACCAAGCCTGGAGTAATTACACACCTCACATCCCGAAGGACTTAGTCGTATCTATTCAGTGTAGGGATGGATGCGGGAGGGTCAAGGTCTGTAAGTGTATTCGTGCATTGGATGTACCAGCACTGCTGAGCCCGTCTCAATCAGTAATGTGAATGCAACATGTGGGTGGCAAGAGCGTGGCTTACTGCTGGGCCTGAAGCAGCAGTGGAATTAATTCCAAGTCCCATGGTGGAACAAGACCATCCCCACGGGTCCGTAACATTAAACATCTTCTGGAAGCCAAATCAAGTAAGTTGGATGCACATACCTCATCACCATGTGAAGTGTATTTAGAGCTTCACACCTGTGAGTTATAGTAAAAAAATATGCTAACATATACAGCAATAAGGTGTGATTTGTGATGTTAATGACTTTCCCATCTATACATTTACTGACAAAATATTTTGCATAATTTATGAAATTGCTTTAGCTCTCAGAGAACAAACTGTGCCTCCTGATTGGCTAAATTCTGTGCCATATGTTGTATAGAAAATGTATTTATACTCAACGAAGATATAAATTGTAAGGAAGCCTTGAGTACAATGATAAAATTATAAACACATTTTCCGCCTGTTGAACACAGAATTTATATTTGTAATCTTATCTTGGTTGTGTTGCAACAGTCAGCTTGGCTTCTGTTTTTGCCCCTAAAGGCTTTCTTCAAATATTCCCTTACTAGAAGTGTTTTTGAAGCTCTACAACCAGACAATTAAGTGAGTACAAAGAGCACAATAATTATTTCGTACAGGCAATATCGTGTCATGTGTGGTAATGTCTTTCTTTCTTTTAAGTTTATTTGGTCTATTGATATGCTACACTGATAGACTGGCTTCCAATTCCATATTCAACTCAGTTACCATCAGTTTTAAGAGAACGTTGCTGTTCCAAAAATATGTAAATGTGCAAAAGCTTGAAAACTGAAGAGAGTTAAAGTGATACAGGGATTTTGCATTCTCATTAACTGATAAGAGCACTTAAAAACTAAAGTCTCCTGCTATAATTATATTATATATATATATATATATAAAACTCAATTTCCTCAATTGTTTAAGTTACATTATCATATAGCACGTTACTTTAAATCTAACCAGCACGTTCATCCATTGGGGCTATTCAGCCTGGAGAAAAGGAGGCTGAGGGGAAACCTTATCACTGTCTACAACTACCTGAAAGGAGGTTGTAGCATGGAGGGTGTTGGTCTCTTCTCCCAAGTAACAGGCAACAGGATAAGAGGAAATGGCCTCAAGTTGCACCAGGGAGGGTTTAGATTGGATATTAGGAAAAATTCATTCACAGAAATTGTTGTGAAGCATTGGAACAGACTGCCCAGGGATGTGGTGGAGTCACCATTCCTAGAGATGTTTAAAAGATGTATAGATGAGGTCCTTAGGGACATGGTTTAGTACTAGAGTTAGGTAATGCTTTGACTTGATGATCTTAAGGGTCTCTTCCAACTGAAATTATTCTATCCTTCCTGAGAAGATCTAGGTGTAAAATATGTAAGAGGAAAGGAGAGGTGATGGTGGACCCTGTTACCTGTACACCATCTACATCAGCCTGTGGAGGCAGATAGACCCGTTCGAGGGTGACTGACCCCATGGCCATCTCTGACTCCACAGGAAACAGGCTGTTGTAGACAAACTCTTAGCAGGGTCCTCAGTCAAGTGGTCACAATTTAAGGACCGAGTCAGAGCTTTGGCACCTGTGTTTCATTTGAAATATAGCTTTCTGACAATCCTGGTAGACACTGGCCAAGTCGGCCAAACCTTGTTTTTCTTCCCCTCCCCCTTTCCGGGAGAGAAATGAAGATCTGATAAACTGCTGCCAACTTTGTTAGCTGATGGATGGGCTTGCTGGCCTGGCCAAGCACTGCTCTGAAGGTTTGGTTTCCTGAAAGCAGAAGCAAACCCCTCCGTGACCACTCTGGCACTTGTAGAACAAGCAATTTAGCTGACTGGCTGCTGAACGTATTAATATTTGAAGCTAATTTGTCTGCTTGAATAATCTGATGCCAAATCACGCAGCCATTTATCAGTTGTAATGGGAAGACGCCGCATTTGCCGGCCCGCTTCTAGAAGGCAACCACCGTAACCTCAGTACATTTGACACAGCTGATTGTGGAAAATTACATTGCAATAATTGTTCTGACTGCTTGGTAACAAAAAGTATTTAGTAGCTTTATGTGCAAGGTTGGGCTAAATTATATCTCTGTAGTCCGGATGAAGTGTGACAAACGAATCTGCCGTTGTACCAGCAGCACCAGTGAGGGGAGACTGTCTAACTCTTCCTAAGAGTCTCAGCTAAATGGAAACCTCATGCAACAAGTACATGTGATGAAAAAATTGTTCTAGGCAGAGGTCTGGGGAGGTGTGGGAATGCTGTATTTAAAAACACAGAAGGTGAACACTGCCCAAGCCAATAAGACTCTGCCCAGCTTCAGCAGAAGCTCTGCCCCAGGCTGTGCTGCTGACAGACAGGGTGGGACGGCAAACGGGAGAGCAAGGCTGTCAGCATGAATGAGAACCTCTGCTGGAGAACACGCATTTGGCAATGCCGCCTGTCAAAACAGACGCAGGGTGACCACAGACTGATCCTTGAAGTGTAGTCAGAGATTTGGAATGTGGGTCAGAGGCATTTGGCAAGAGGGGATGATGGCTGCAGGGAGGGAGGGAGGAAGGAGGAGTGCCAACAGAAGGAGAAAGAAGCACGATTTGACCAGCACGCTTTATCATCTGACAGAAAGACAGTACAGTTTAATATATCAAAAGCTCTTATTCAAATCAATTACACCAGCACTCACTTACTGACCCTTTTGGCTGTCAGGCTGAGGCACAGATCCATGCTAGGCAGCCTAAAGAAGACAGAGGGCAGACTGATAGCAGTTAATTCATTTATTGTCATTCAAAGAGATATTAGTTTTACATGTGCTATCTTCTTGCTAGATCTTGACCGAGATTGGTACAGGCAGGCTATAAGTACCAGGATGTGAAGAATATCTAGTTTGGGAGATGGCTTGTATTTTCCTCTTATCCTACCAAGAGAAAACCAATGTATACACAAACTGAACATCATGAAGAAAAAGAGTTATAAGCCATTGGCAGAGGGTTTTTTTTAGCAGTGCTGTCTCTGTGGATTTGCTCAAAACTGGTAGCTTTCAGATGGAGATTGTAATTGTTCCAAAAGACAAGGTTGCAATCCACCAGCGTGGCTGAATCTGTGCAGATCTCCTGTAACAACAAAGCTACATTTTGTTTTATGGGATGTGTAATATTGATTAAATTCCTGTACCTGGTGTCACGAAATATTACACGGAGGCACCCCAAGGTTAATTTAAGGGACAACAGAGTCCACAGCAACTTTTATTAAACCAGTAAGAAACAGGGTTCTTGCACTCCACAAGTGACTTAAATACAGGTTCAGATATCAGTTGAGGAAATAATTTGAAGGGGCAGCAACTAATACAACAGCGGTCCACAGTGTGCATGCACGTGGCTGCACCAAAACAATGCCGGAGCCAGCCTTGGGTCCCGGAGAAGCACACACTTGCCAAACACGGTGCAAAAGAGATGCACGTACTCGTAGTGAGTACGAGAAGTGTGCACTCGCGATTCCGCGAGGGTAAATTTATAATACACTCGCAATTGTGCGAGGAAATAATTTACTTACACGTGCCAGTGTGCACGGAATCCTACACGTGCTTATCTGAAAGCACGGGAGGAAAATACACTCGCGGTTGTGCGAGGGGCTCTCAGCGGCCACTCGCGACTGTGCGAGGATTAATTTAAAGTACCCGTGCAAATGTGCACGGAAAATATATGTGCAAATGTGCACGAAAAGTATAAATATGCTCGCAATCCGCGAGAAGTTTTACTTACACACGTGGCGGCAGGGCAAGTGGAGTCTCCATCCCGGGGAGCGGGGGGGGGGCCCGTGGCTCCCGGCGGCAGGGGCCAAGCTCGTGCTCCGAGGGACCCGCACAAGGGGCGGAGTCGCCGACGAGCGTCCCGTTTTTATAGGCTGATCAGACCTGGCTGGAGTCACTCTAGAAGCTTCTCTGCACCCCCACACTGTCTGTGGGTGCCTCTGAAGCTTTCCAAACATCCCCCATACTGGCCGCAGGGACCCAGCGGCTCAGTGGCGCCTGGGCACTCCCTTCTCCTAATGGGCCTGGCAGGGTGTGCTCTGGGCCACACAAAAGAAGCTGTTAGCCTCAAGTACCAGAGAAAGAGGGGAGGGGGGTTGCATTCCACGACAATCCCACCCTGTGACTACAGTCATGGTCTGATATAACTCTGGAGTGGTGTTATAGTCACCTCTTGCCTCCAAAGTAAAAAGGGGACGGTTCTGCCGGTGAGCCTTAATGTCCACTGTGGATCACCATGTCTCATGTGTTGACTTACCCCTGCAAAACAGTTATTAATAACAGTATACAATAGAAGTAATTACAACTATCAACAATTGCCCAAGGTAGTTATTGAGTCCCAGCATCAGTCACAGCTCATTAGTGCTTCCATTCCTGTGAAGGCCTTCCTTCTGAATGGCTTGCTGGTGTTGGCTGGATCTTCTTCCACAATAGAAACAGAGATTTTGTAGAAAAAACCTACAGCAACACTTATCAGTTGTTTTAACCTGAGCGTTTGGCTTACCTAAGAGTAGCAGCTTTATTTTGCATTCCCCATCAGGCACTCGTGCACACACACGTTAAATCACATGCACCCAGACACCCATAGGCCATGTGGGGTCCCTGGCTGCTGCAGCAATGGGGAACTGGTGTAGCTAAAACTTTACACCAAACACACACAAGCAAACACTTTAAGGCAACCACCGCAGTGGGGGGCTTTAAGTTGCCTCTTTAACCCTCCAAAGCAATGGCTTATTATTATTTAAAATCTTCTACCATTTAAGGCAAAGAGTGTGTATTAACAAGAAAGGTCAGAAAACAGCCTTATATTTATCCAAGGACATTTCAATTTGCTATTCCAATGGACAAACATAAGTTTTGTAGAAAAGAAGGAACCAGGAAAAGCAGCTTCAAATATGCATAAAAGCAACAAAAGTAGTTAAGTCTGCTAATACTGAATGCAAAAGAATCTTAGAAGGTACAGTTCGTTCACATGTCCAGGCCGAAGCAAAGACTGGTGCCATGACTCTGCTTGCTTCTGGTCAAAATCCCTTATTAGTCTCTTAATATGAGACAGCTTGTTGGTGGAGGTACACGCATCTGTACTTCTCTTCCACCCTGTCATCTTCCTTCGCCCTGTAAGAAAACACAAAAACAGATCTCGGTCCCTTTGGAACCGGGCTTTCATAGTTAACATGTTGAACTAGTTCAGAAGTTTCTGGGCAGGAACTATCTCTTGGACCTTTTGTTCTGGGGGCAGGTCTTTATCAATATCATTAATGACCTCCATAATGCCCCATTTAGCCGCAGTGGAGTGCCAGTAAATTTTTTTGATAGGAAGTAATATTAGCAGCTACTTTTAGTAAGCAGCAGTGCTGAGGCACATTGCCGGGTCCTAATGGGGGCTGCTTCTGAACCTCAGAGAGCACTGAGCCGGGGCGGGGTCGCTGGCCCAAAAGCCGCGGCTTTTTTTTTTTACTTCAGTTTGCAAGAGGGGGGGGGGGCGCTCCCGCCCGAAGCGAGGGGGGGTGGCGGCCAACCTGGGGAAGGTGGTTGCCTCCCGGCGCTCGCAAGGCCGGGCTGCCCCGCCCCACACCGCCAGGGCTTGGATGCCAGGAACGGTGGCGGGGAGGGGGCCAGCCGGGGGGAGGTGCGCAGAGAGGCGGCAGAAGCTTCACGGGGAGAAGTTTGTCTCCGTTTTTCGGGTCACGCCCGTACTGGACATGTATTTCTAGCTGCCCTTTCAGGCTGCTCCGTTTCGCGCCGCCAGTCCCGGAGCGGTCGCCAGCACTCGCGAGGTCGGGCTTTGTTATGCCGGACCCTCCGAGTTGCTGGAGACTCCGCTTCGCGCCGCCAGTCCCGGAGCGGTCGCCGGTCCCGGGGCGGTCGCCAGCACTCGCAAGGTCGGGCTTTGCTATGCCGGACCCTCCGAGTTGCCGGTACTGGGCGGGGACCGTCTGGACACCGCGGCTGGGGACAGGTGGTGGTCTCGACTGCGATGGGCAGTCGGGACCGGCCGGGAGAGGGGAAGCGTCCGAACTACCACTTAACAATATCCGATCACCCTCGGCACACGGGACAACACAAACAAAGCACGTACTCGTCTCCATTTCAATGAGAGAGAGCACATCCTCCCTTTCATCAACACTGTTTTCAGTGTCGGGAAGCGGCGGGGCGGCGGTGCGTTCACTTAAAAAGCCCGCGCGCTTGTTTTGCCGCAAAACTTCTTCCTCTCTTTGGAAGTCAAGTTTACGCACAGCCCGCGCTAAGTTAAAGCAAACGGCCAGAAGGAAACACACCGCGAGATGCCAAGTTGAATCAGAAATGTTACTCAACCCTCCAAATAATTCCTCCATCTCTGATATCCTGCACGACTACGCCAAAATTGTCACGAAATATTACACGGAGGCACCCCAAGGTTAATTTAAGGGACAACAGAGTCCACAGCAACTTTTATTAAACCAGTAAGAAACAGGGTTCTTGCACTCCACAAGTGACTTAAATACAGGTTCAGATATCAGTTGAGGAAATAATTTGAAGGGGCAGCAACTAATACAACAGCGGTCCACAGTGTGCATGCACGTGGCTGCACCAAAACAATGCCGGAGCCAGCCTTGGGTCCCGGAGAAGCACACACTTGCCAAACACGGTGCAAAAGAGATGCACGTACTCGTAGTGAGTACGAGAAGTGTGCACTCGCGATTCCGCGAGGGTAAATTTATAATACACTCGCAATTGTGCGAGGAAATAATTTACTTACACGTGCCAGTGTGCACGGAATCCTACACGTGCTTATCTGAAAGCACGGGAGGAAAATACACTCGCGGTTGTGCGAGGGGCTCTCAGCGGCCACTCGCGACTGTGCGAGGATTAATTTAAAGTACCCGTGCAAATGTGCACGGAAAATATATGTGCAAATGTGCACGAAAAGTATAAATATGCTCGCAATCCGCGAGAAGTTTTACTTACACACGTGGCGGCAGGGCAAGTGGAGTCTCCATCCCGGGGAGCGGGGGGGGGGCCCGTGGCTCCCGGCGGCAGGGGCCAAGCTCGTGCTCCGAGGGACCCGCACAAGGGGCGGAGTCGCCGACGAGCGTCCCGTTTTTATAGGCTGATCAGACCTGGCTGGAGTCACTCTAGAAGCTTCTCTGCACCCCCACACTGTCTGTGGGTGCCTCTGAAGCTTTCCAAACATCCCCCATACTGGCCGCAGGGACCCAGCGGCTCAGTGGCGCCTGGGCACTCCCTTCTCCTAATGGGCCTGGCAGGGTGTGCTCTGGGCCACACAAAAGAAGCTGTTAGCCTCAAGTACCAGAGAAAGAGGGGAGGGGGGTTGCATTCCACGACACCTGGCCAACAAAGGTCACTCAGCTTATGCCTGGCGGTGCGACAGTTTCACAGCTGTTCCCACCAAACTGCGCAGACCAGGGAACACAGAGACGAGCAGATAATGAAGTCTTCAAGGACCAACATGAAATTTCATCCCACTTCTTGTGCGGCAAGGCAGTAACTATATTTCACTCCCAAGACTTTTCATCCTCAGAAGGCTTTATATTACAGGCTGATTGTTATATACCATATAAATCGGAATTTCAAGGGGACACAACAGCAGGTGAGTTCTCTGTGCATTCGGCTCAACTTCTAAAGGTTACAAATACAGAGAGTAACCTGAGACTGGATATATCCCAGTGTCTCTTCAGAGGCTGTAATTATTAACCCAATGTGTAGTATGAGTATTAAGTATATGATCCAGCATAGTGCTCTGCCTTCTAGTTATCCAAAGAAAATAGTTTCTGGGGGAGAAACTCATCAGGGTCAATTTCACCTCCTTGTACAGCACCTGTAGTCGAGTGAGTTGGAACCTTCCTGGCAGAGCTCTGTAACGTTCATTCTTTGGATAGCAAAAACACTTGAGGAGGTTTTGTTGTTGTTGTTGTAGTAACTGCTGGTTATAGACAGCACTTAAAATGGGCTGAATACCACACAGATACAGACAAGGCCAAGTATCTGTCCTAAATTTTCTGCCACATGCAATTCAATCCTACATTTTTCTCATTTTAAGTGAGTGCGTTAATCTGCTCCTGTCTATTTGGGTTCATTTTAATAACATGCTTAAATCTTGTGCTTAATTTTAAGCACCTAAGAATTTCCATTCATTTTAGGGCAAGTAAGTTAATACTTAAAACCTTTTGTTTAAGCATATTGTTGACTGATAGCTGTAGAGTCCTGCAGACACATCTCTGCCACCTGTGGTGGGTTGACTGCAGCCAGCAGCTGAGCCCCGTACAGCCACTTCCATACTCCTAACCCTGGTGGGATGGGGTAAGAGAAGAGGTGTGGAAACTCATGAGTCGAGATAAAGATAGTTTAATAAGTGAAGGAAAGAGGAAGGAGAGGGAAATAAAATCCAAAACAGTTGATGCAAAGGCATTCACTCATCACCTCCCACAAGCAGACCAATGCCCAGACAGTCTTCTAGAAATGGCTTCACCCCATCCATTCCCATTTTGTTGCTGGCATGATGTTATAAGGTATGGAATATCCCAATATCCCTTCTTTGGTCAGTTTGGGTCAGCCACCCAGCTGTGTCCCCTCCCAACTTCTTTCCCATCCCCAGCCTTTCTGCAGGGAGGGCAGAGTGAGAACCAGAGAAGGCCACAATGCTGTGCAAACACTAATCAGCAACAGCTAAAATGTTGGTGTGCTATCAATGCTGTTTTGGTCACAAAACCAAAAAAAAGCACCATGTGGGCTGCTACAAAGAAAATTAACTTCATCCCAGCCAGACCTGGTAGAATATCATGACCTGGTATGTACAATGGCTGATGAGCTCAGGTATAAAACGTTTGTGAGTATTGAGTTGATTTTTGTGCACAAATAGGACGAGACGAGGATATTTAATGTGTTTGTGGGACTAGGAGTTCTGATTGCATTTACTCAGGCCTGGCAGCAGTATTAATGTATGTGTAGCACAAATGAGACATGCTCTAATTATGGCCCCTGAGCAGAACTTCACAAAAACCTCAATTACTAGAAACATCATGACTGTAGAGATACAGTTAAAAGTCTTCTACTGGAAACACATCAGTAGAAGAATTTCAGGAGTAAAAATACCATTGTTTGAAAAGACTGTCAGTGAACATGGGATATTAATCTCCCCTGACACATTCTCTTAGACAAGCTACAGCAAGCATCACTCTCACTCTTCATTGTCAAAGCCCACCTTTTCTGTGCTTTCGTGCATCAAATACTATTGACAATATTAAAAAAATTGTGTTTATAGATCCCAACCTCTTCCAATATCACATCACCTTTCCACCTTTGTAAAGTCATTTTACCCAGAAAAAGTGTCATGTGCTGCGGTGACAGGCTTGGGAAGGAACTGGGATGGAGGGCAAGCTACACCCAGTGCTGAGCTGAGAGGCAGGACCATGGCAGCAGAGGGAAATGCATCTTCGAAGAGGACCCTTGGAGTCTCTGGTGGAAGATAGAGGCCTGAAAGCAGAGTAGCACTGCAGCTCTCCTGCTCTGGCCAGCCAGGCTGGGCCAGGAAGATCATAGAATCACAGAATCATAGAATCATTCTGGTTGAAAGAGACCCTCAAGAGCAATGAGTACAAGTATAACCTAACTCTAGCACTAAACCATGCCCCTAAGAACCTCATCTATATGTCTTTTAAACATCTCCAGGGATGGTCACTCCACCACATCCCTGGGCAGCCTGTTCCAACACTTCACAACCGTTTCTGTGAAGGAATTTTTCCTAATATCCAATCTAAATGTCCCCTAAAATGGTGCAACTTGAGGCTATTTTCTCTCGTCCCATCACTTGTTACTTGGGAGAAGAGATCAACACTCTCCATGCCGTAACCTTCTTTCAGGCTTTCCCGGAAAGGGGGTGAGGAGCTGGGGAGCAGCAGGAGTTTCCTTTCAGCCTTAGAGCAAGAAACTGGGTGAGTCTGGGGAAATAACCAGTGTAGAAACTGCCTTTTGAGCCCTCTGCAGAAAAGTCTGCTTGCAAATACCCCGCAGGGGTGAGGAAAACATTTTGCTGTTGCTGTTTATTGCACTTTGTGAAGAGCTGAGAAGACTTCAGAAAGGTGCCGTGGCTCAAAATGGGCTAGGACACGAAAGGAGGGGGGAGACGGCATGCGGGAAGCCTCCCACAGGCAGAGCTGTGACTGGCTCAGTAAATGCAAATGCACCCAGCAGCTTACGATTTCACCATATAGACAATGCCTAGGCTATGAAGAACAAACAAACAAACAAACAACTACTAGAAATGGCATCATTTTTCAGATGGTCTGTTGGATTTTACTGGTACTCTGCCCCAAAAATGACAGCGGTCATTGGCTTTCTTAACAAGCATCAAATGAAAGAACTAAACTACGTATTTTTCTTCTATTCCTGATTTTTATTTTTATGAAGCTGAGTGTCTGGAATCCAATATGGGATGCAAGAGATTTTGTAGTCTAAGGCTCCAAGTTGATAAAATAAGTGTAAAACCAACAATAATTGTAAAATGATGTGACAAATTGTTCTGTTACAGTCATCTGCCTACATACCTTGCTATTTATGAAGGCAGATGCACAACTGCTTGGAGAAGTTACTCTGGGAGGCAGAGCAACCAAATTACCTCTGAATCAGAAAACTAATAAGGCTGTAAAGCCTCAGGTAAACTTTCAAATCACTTACTTTCATTTAGTCATCCTTGATTTCAAGGGTGAGAGACACAAAACAACCACAAGGGAAAGGAGACTCAGCGGCTGATCCTGCTGTGAGTGGTTTGGAGTGTCTCATGCCAAGGGGCTTTAGGTTTGCTACTACCATGACAGCTTCTCCAGGCCCCACAAAGGAAGCTGCTTCGAATACCTGCTGCTAGAAACGTTTTATCTTCATTGTCACACCGCAAAGAAGAAAGATGTATTTGTCTCTTGCTATATGTTATGGAAAGGTCAGTGTTGACCGAGACCAGGCATATACAGTAAACCGCTAGACCTGGAGGGACATGCACATACAGTCAAACAAGAAGAGATAATTTCAGATATATTAAAGATGGGTCCTAACTAGCTAAAGGAGAAATCCAAAATGAAGGTAGTATTGATGCTGCATAGCACCTCCAGGTCAAGTTTTCAGGGCACAGAGAACCTGTTGAGCCACACTGCATACAGCTGGGTGGAAAGATTTCATATTTTAGCATCAATTGAATTTTCTATGCTTTATTTTTTTATTATTACTATATGTAGTCTGCAAGCTTTGGGTTAGTACTCTGTGAAGCTACCATGCCAGTGATAGGCTCATTTTGCTGATAAACAAGACCAGGAAGATGTCAGGAGCATTTCTGTTAAAAAGAGACAGATACCTGCATGTGACCACCTCTCTCACCATCCCCATTGCTGCTCTTCCAGAAGAGCTTGGCAAAAATCGTCCACCTCAAGTCCTGGAGAGACGATAACTTGCGTGATACACATGGCTAACCATTTACAGTGTCTCCTTGTCCGTTTTTACTGGGAACTGAAGAAAGCATTCATCCCTCTGTTCCTCCCAAACTAGGACTGATGTCTCCATAAATCCTGCAGCTGTACTGGGCTTGTAGTTGTGTATTTTTTTTCTGAAAAAGGAGGTTGGTTTATGAACACTTAAAATGGCTGTCACTGCTGCTTTCTTTCTCTTGTCGCCTCGAAAATGCCACCTCCCAGGTCACTTTCATAAGCTCCATGCTGCTGCTTGAATACCTGCCCTCCACGTTCATCTTTCTACTCCTGATTCCTTACATTTTCTCTGTTCCTGACTCCTGAAGTCCTCAATTGGTTTTTCTTCTTGCCAAGATATTGTTTTATCTGAACCTGGATTTCTCTGTCATTTCTATTGATTGACAGCTGTAGTATGAGAGTGAGGACACAACACTGCTTGCTGTGCTTTCTTTACCTGGCTCCAGTCTTAAGGCTTTGTAGTTCACAGAACACCTTTTTGTACAACATCACACAGACTCAGTAACATGGGTTTGGCTATGCCTGTGTCAGAAGAACAAAAAAAAAAAAAAGGAGAAAAAGATGTTGTATCATCAGTAAAACAATAAGAAACACTCTCCCCCTTATCTCCCAACATCTACCTGTGTAAAGTAAGTCTGCAAGAGGACAGCAGCTGAAATAAAGTCTGGCAGACACTGGCACTCTGTCCTTGGGAGAGACTGACATGATTCTTTTTGCCTGTCCTAGGGTTCCTTCGCACACTTAGCTGTCTTACTCATACTTCTTGACATCATCAGGAAATATTGGACATATACACGCATATTTCAATAAACAGATGGTGTAAACCTAGATATTTAGTGTCCCAGTTATGACAAAGAAGCATGCCTGGCTGGTATACCTGGTCTGTCAAGCTCGTTGTGAGGTATATGATAGAGGTTTGGATTTTGTTTCCTAACACTAGGGTTTCCAAATGAATCAGAGTATTTTTTTTTCAACAGGCTGAAGTGCTATAGGGTTTATCTAAGGACCATAATTTTTCTCAGGGCTGGGGGTGTTTTTCTTAAGCTCCTTAGTACTTCTGTGCAATTCATAGCAGTGGCTGGTACCTGTTAGCTACATTTTAAAGCAATTTTAAAAGAGATGTTTTCCAGCTGCAGAGGAAGAGTATCCTCATGTCTTCAGATCTGAGCTGTGCAGTCATTCTGAATTGGCAGTTGACAACCTGTGAGTCATCCTAGCCAAGCTGGATGTCTTAGAGGCTCTCAAAATATTTTGACTTTGATACATATATATAGCTACTGTCCCCATCCAGATGGCTAGCACATTAAAAGGACCTTTTTAAGAACAGAATTACTGTGCAGTTTGCCACTTTCTTGCATTGGGTTCCCATATGGCTTTGGAATGCTTCAGTATTGAGCGGTTGCTCCATCTGCAACGTCTCCTTGATACTGCTGGCTGAAAGAAAGATCTGCAATTCCAGCGGACGGTGCAGGAAACCATTGCCAGCTCATTCCCCTTTCTTGCTGCTTCTCTGCTGCACTTCCTCCATTCATGGACACAAGGCAAGTCGCAGCCTGGTCCAACACTGGTCAGGATGCTTGTGAGAAAGACAAACTGTCCAAATGCCATGAAATTGCAGCGCAACCATTCTCAGGACAGGCAAGAACTTTAATGATGTGAACCTGTCCACTGGTAACAGCCCCAGTAACAGAGCAGTTTTATTCACTTTTTAACCCCCCTGGCCATTCTAGTATTGTTGTCTTTAACACGAGGAATTTCTTCCCCTTCACAGCAGCTGTTCTTCTCAAGAACAAATGCACCATCACCCCTTCCGTGGCAGCAGGCACAGAGCGACTGGCAGGGCTGCAGAGGAATGCTGCCACAAGACTGAGTCCTGCAAGCCCAACATCATCCTTTCTTCATGCTGCAGGACGGTTTTCAGGTTCTGCACTTGTGCACGTGCATCTTTAAACACACAATTAACCTCTTTATATATTGGCATGGCACATCTTGCTATTGGCTGGATCAACATCGGATCACACAACAGACACGCTCTGGAGGTAGCTCAGTATTTACAAGAATTAATCTGAAAAGAGGCTTAGCTGAAGGCACTCAGATGCCAAGAGATATTAAATTAAACGAGATTTTATCATGTATGTAATTATTTATTGAGCTGAGAATCCATACAGGGTAAACAAATGTTTACACTATCATACAGTAAGCATTTCCAGGGCTTAATAAAAATGATTGTCACTCACTGTGCTTCACAAAAAAATTCATTTTAATGAATAAATAATTTGATGAAATCAAAAAATATTTACAATATAAACAAATGAAAAAGCTTTGGATATATTAATCTGAGCATCCTGTATTTTGCATTTTCTAACTGTATTTCTCTCAAGATTCTCTCTCTGAAATGGTACAAAGTGGATAGAAATTACAACTCAACAGTTAACATGATTTGGTACGTCTTTCCATTAGTTCAGATACGCTACATATGATTCATTTGTTATGCACGTGTTAGAATACAAATATAACTAAAATCATATATTATCAAAATGCTGCACAGCATTCTCCACAGAACAGAAATGTACACTAGGCTGTGACAATAACTGAGAATCACAGGCAACGAAGTATGACAGAAAAGTACAAATTCCTTCATAAGAATATAATTGTGCTCTCTTATTTACCAGAGGACTATGCTGCTTCACCACATCACTGGCTATGTATGAATACAGTGTTCCACAACTGCCACGTGGTTTGGTGTACGTTCATATGGGTGTCAAGCAGCGGCATTATAGTGGGAAATGGGCAGTGCAAGCAGTTTTATAAACATCTTTTCGGGCTCTTAAAAAAGAGCCAATTATACAAAGCAGTATAAGCATAACACTGAGAAGTCTTCATCTCATTTACACAGATATCATGAAGCGACTTGCTTTGTTCGTGGTGGTGAAAGGAGGAACTTTGCCTGTGTTGTTTATTCAATCAGCCAGAATTCAAATATTCCAAAGCCACTTCATAGCAGAATTTGTATTGATCCTGAAAAATCAAAAGAAAACCACAAAGTCAGTTATTGAAGGAACTTAATTAAGGGGATCAATGTTTCTCTTCTGTTAAAATTATTTACTATCAGCTGTTGTCAATGGGGACCAGTTTGCAAATCCAATTTATATTCAGATAAGAAAATCTTTATATTAACCAGAAAATAGACACCACACACAGTAACTTATGGTGCTGCTCATATTAGATGTGTATTTAGCTGTTCTAATACACTTGTATGAGAAAAACTGACTACATATAAGCAAATTGACTTGCAACCCATCTGTCAAAATGCTCATGTAGGACGTCATGAGAATTGGAGTTAATAAAATTCCTCCCTGGAGATGTTTATTTTAAAACAGACCCAGTGTCTAGTACTTCCCAGATTGTACCTTTTATTTTGATGTTGTTCATACATTTGCTATGTTTCAGGGCAAGAACTGCTTACAGTTCCTCTGCTACATGCAGCCCAAAGGATGCTGAAATACTGTCCTCTCTCAGTGCAACAAGCACTGGGAGATCAGCCTTGAGCTGAATTAATTGGATGCACTCCAATTAATGTTTAGCAATTAATGGTGATGCATAAGTTAGGCTCTTACCAGCTCTTCTGTTACCCAGGCTAAGTTTTCAGGTGCCAACCCTGTGCTTCAAACACAGACCTGCTGGTATTATTTGTGACTGCTTGTAAATGGGGCTGATCCCAGGGAAATCACTTCCCTGTGGCTCCCAAACCCCTTCTGCACCCTGCAGAGATGGAGAGAGGGTTGTGACTTCGTCCCCTTCACACCTTCGGCAGCACAGAGAGACCACTGCTTTCCACTGACCCTCGCTCACTCTGCAACTTTAAATGGTGCAGTCGCTGTTGACTTCACAGTTTTGGGTCTGCACACACACCCCTCTTCTTTTCTTGCTACTCACAATATTTAGCAATATTACAAACATTTAAATGAAACAAAATCAGCTGAAAGAAATGGTTAAGTGCAGGTTCCCTGATTCCAAGTTCTCTGGCTTCCAAAAATTCAGCTTGGAAATACCAGCCAGTTTAGCAACCATTTCGGCCACTGAAATGCCTTTTTCTTTCATGCATTTTAATCAATTAATGAAAGATAACTCTGCATGTACTGCTATATAGTAACAACAGAGTTAACCAGCTGACAGCACTCAGCCTTCACCTTCCCAACCTGACAAGTAGGGAGCCTACAATTACACTTCAGATATATTCTCCTTTTTATTGAAGCAAACGTTTTAAAGGATTAAGTCTGTTGGCCTGTACTTGTGATTTTGGGTCACATTTTAGATGAGAGCCCACCTTAACATTTAAGAGACCAAATAATAAGATAACAGTAAAAAAAAAAAGCAATAACAAGCATGGATAATTTCCAAGTTATTTTGCAGAGAGCTGTCATGTCAAAAGAAAACAAATCTTAGGTGCACAGATCACCTAACTTATGAATAAGTTGTATGTCAGGTTTTTAAGATCCTGCAGGGTTCCATGAACTGCTAGTGTCTTCTTTGGAATGAGAAAAGAATAAAACAAAGAAAGGAAAGAAAGGAGTATTATGTAAATTATTCATTTTCTGCTTTTATTGCATATATGTTTCTAAATAAATGACAACTATTCTATAACTACATAACAATGATCAAAACAGGAGATCAGCTACTCATCCATTTCCATTTTTCCATGCTCATTTTATGCTGATTTACTGATACAGCGGAATAACTGTCATTTTAAGTAAATCCAATACCTGTCTTAAATAGCAGACATATATAATTTCCCACTGTGCTCACTCCTGTATGTCCTTTGTACATTTTTATCATTCACTCAATGGTGGATTTGAAAAGTCTCTTTACATTAGCTAGCTTCAGAGAAGTATATTTATAAGTTTTTTCTAGGGCACCTACTTGCACGTCCAATAAAATTTATCACAAAATGCTTTGGGCATTATGTAATAGACATTTTTTAATGCCACGTTACTTTTGCATGATGGCTGAATAATTGCATAGGTTTCCACATTGTATGGATGTGGCATTGAGATTTTTACACTTGCAGGAAAACTAAAGTTTTCAATGACATCAAGCAATAAATCTCTAAGTGTGGAATGTAAAGATTGCCCTTCATCTAGTCAGAAAGTGCATAACAGGTTTCAATAAAGCAGTCTTGAAACTATTTTTGTGAAATACTGTTATAATTCTGCGCATTTCATCTCTTATCACAGTATTTGATAAGGGTAGATGAATATTATTCTCATTTTTCAGATGTGGAGACTGAGGCAAAGACACATTACTGTAAGAAAGGTCATAAAGTCAGTAACAGGATCAGGAAAAGAAGTCAAGTGTCCTGATTCCCTTTTACCATTAAACAATCGACACAGAAATTGAAATCTTGCTAACTGAAATATTTGTTCCTACAAAGTAGCAGATAACGACTGAAGGGCTGTAGTTCTAACTGCTTTGTCAGTGAATTACGTGATAATGGGGAAAATCCTGATCATCCCCTGGCTTCATGCCTCTATCTGTAAAATAAAGAAAACAATACCGATCTCCTTCACAATTGCTTTGAAATCTCCTAATAAAAAGGCCTTACAAGACCTCAGTGCTATCCAGACATTCTCAATACCATCCCCAATTTACTAAAAGTTATTTTTATATTCTATACTTATACATTTAGCTTTTGATTAACAAGATTCCCTGCTAAAAAATGGAGACAGCTGACTGACAAACCGACACCTGTAGAACTGTCACAAATGGGAATTTATAGAGAGCATTTTCTTCAACTGTACATCTTCACACTGGTAATTATCTTTTTATTTCTATAAAATAAATGAATAAGAGATCAGTGTGTTCTGCGGACTTAAGCTCTGGGAGAACAGCAGGCCTGCCAAGTCTCTATCCAAACTATACTATCTGAATGAAGAAGTAGGACATTTTTCTTAATATCGAGGAAACAAAAATGTATGATTCTCAGCATGCTGATTCTCCCTCTGAGAATATAAACTAGAGGAAGAGAAGCCAGATAAGCTGCTCTGTCCCACCACTGCAAAAGCTTGATGGTTTTTCACCGATACAAGAGTCACAGTTCCACACTGCTGGCTCACAGCCCTGTGGTGCAGCTTGTACCTCCTTGCTTTGCACAGCTGGCAACATCTGGCTTTTTTTCCATGAGCATGGCCAGAGCAGGGCCTAGGGGAGGATCCACAAAGGGGAGGAGCCACAAAGACGATTAAGAGAGTGGAGCGTCTCTCTTACAAGGAAAGGCTGAGGGAGCTGGGTCTCTTTAGCCTGGAGGAGACTGAGGGGTGACCTCATTCATGTTTATAAATATGTAAAGGGTGAGTGTCATGAGGATGGAGCCAGGCTCTTCTTGGTGACAACCAATGATATGACAAGGGATAATGGGTGCAAACTGGAACACAGGAGGTTCCACTTAAATATGAGAAGAAACTTCTTCACAGTGAGGGTGACAGAACACTGGAACAGGCTGCCCAGGGGGTTTGTGGAGTCTTCTTCTCTGGAGACATTCAAAACCCGCCTGGACACATTCCTGTGTAACCTCATCTAGGTGTTCCTGCTCCGGCAGGGGGATTGGACTAGATGATCTTTCGAGGTCCCTTCCAATCCCACCAGGACCCCCAGGTCCCTTTCCCCTACAGTGCTCTCTAATAGGTCATTCCCCAACTTATACTGGAACCTGGGATCGTTCCTGCCTAGATGCAAGACTCTACACTTTCCTTTGTTATATTTCATTAAATTTTTCCCCACCCAACTCTCCAGCCTGTCCAGGTCTCGCTGGCATATCAGCCACTACTCCCAGCTTCGTGTCGTCAGCAAACTTGCTGATAGTACACTCTATTCCCTCATCCAAATAATTGATGAATATATTGAATAATATAGGCCCCAGTACTGACCCTTGAGGCACTCCACTAGATACAGGCCTCCAACTAGACTCTGCCCCATTGACCACGACTCTCTGGCTTCTTCCCTTCAGCCAGCTCGCAGTCCACCTCACTACGCGATCATCCAGACCGCACTCCCTCAGTTTAGCTGTGAGGATGCTGTGGGAGACTGTGTCAAATGCCTGGCTTTCAACAGCAAGTCTGAGAGAGGGAGATCTCTCCTAAAATTACAGGAGGCTGGAAAAGCCCTATCAGATGCCTCCTGTCTCACCCTGGGCAGTCTGTAGAAAAGATGCTGAAATATGACCTGAACTTGTTCAACCAGAGCTTGCAAAATTAGCTCAGACTGGTTCAGCATCCCTGAAGCTGCCCAGATGCTGTTTCCTCCTGCCTATGACACTGAATTGAATACAGCTGCCTCTCAAGCAGCCACCTCTACAGTGGGATGTTGTAAAACAGTGTCTTTTACAGCCCAGGCTTCAGAATAGGGTATCACGCTACACCCATCTCCAAGTACAGAACTACACACTGGAGTGTAAGAACCTGCTGGTTTAAGCTGTTCTGCAGCTCTTGTGGCATAGCAGCTGGCACTTCAGTAATTCTCCATTAAAAAAAAAAAAGCTCATAAAACACTCTCTAGGAAAATAATTGCACATGGCTCCTTGTTTCTGAACTTCTTTAATCTTTCTCTGAGATAGAGCAACCATAATTAAATGCAATATTCTGGATGTCAAACTGAAATTCATGGCTTTGATAAATATTAGGCGATTAAGCTATTTATAAAATACATAATTTGAAAATCTGGCATTTCATTTTACATAACTATTATTTCTACCATGCAAGGGCTGCTCTCCACTTGGCTCAGCCAGCTAGGAAAGAAAATTAATAAGGATGTTCGGCTGAAAGTTTAAAACTCTTAAAAAATTCAAATGAACAGAGACAAAGTCTCCTTGGGAAAAAAGCAATGTAAAAATACTCTTACAAGAGAAGTGACTTCATTATCCCCTTTGAAATGACTTGCTTGCTTTGTGAACAACTCCCACAGCAAATCTTGGAAATCTTACTGAGTCTTCTGAGTAAAAGGAACACTTTCTATTTAGTGGTGCAGTTAAAAGGCTCGTACCAGAAGGTCCACCATGTTAGGCTTATTATTCCTCAGTGTCTTCACAGCATGGAATACATCAACAGCCCTCTGATGTCGAAGCATTTCACAAACAATACTGATTGCACAAAATGTCCCACTGCGGCCACCTCCATTCCTACAATAAAAGTGACAAAATGGCTCAGTTACAATTGACTCTATGTTACAAGTTTGTAAAACAACAGGGATGGGTACAGAAGGCATGAGTTCCAGTAGGAAGAAACTACAAAACATTCGTGCCCCCAAAGGCTGCTGAACTCGAGGCAGAACACAATTTTTAATTGGAATTAATGGGCTGGATGATCTCAAAGCTATAATTCAAATTTCAGCAGGCTGAAAGCCTGGAGGGAATTGAACAGCTGAGTTTTGCACCACCCTTCAGTGAACACTCGAGACAGCACAAAGAGGAGGCTAAAATGAGGACAAGGTACTTTTAGATTCAGTACAACAGCCCTTCGCACTGCGAACGCACAAGGTTGCAACGAGCATCAGGCTTGGAGATGTTATAAAGCGCATCTTTGAGTTCTTTTATTCCAGATCCTGGTGCTTTCCTCCTGGACCCAAAGGCATTTTGGAGGAACGGCAAAAGCGCCCAGAGTGTTATTTGTGAGGGCCCTTCTGGTGGCTGCACATTTGGCAGGGCACTGGGTGGTGCTGCGATGGCAGAAGGGCGGGCTGCCTGGCAATGACAGCTCTTAAAAGTGTGTGTATTCCCCCTCCACCCACCGGATCAGAGGATGAGAACCCAAAGTGACTTGCTAACAAAGCAGCCAGGCACAAAGGTTCATATGCATGATCAAACACAGTATGTAATAATACTCTATTCCTGGTTATTTTTAATCTTTAAGAGAATCTCTTTCTTTCTGGAAACCCTATTATTTCTACAGCTATTCTAATCAGAATCTTTATGCTGCGCTTCACTGAAAATAATAAACCTTAATAATTACTAGAGTGCAGCCAAGTTAGGTAGCAGGTCTTTCAAACCAGCTTCGCAAATGGTTGATTTTCAAAGGAAGATACAACGTCGCACATCTGTCACATCCAGGCAGTATGAAAAGAATGCTCTCTGCTGCCAAAACATTGCCTGATATTGTGGGACTCTTTGAGAATTTTAATTAAAATAAAGTCATTTAAAAGGATTATATTAGAGCTTTTTCTTTCTTTACTGCCTGGAAGTGACGCATGTGTGATGTTGTACAACTATTTAATATCATCAGCCACCTCAGAGATAACAGTAATTTGCACTTCAAAAGGGTCTTTTCAGCTAAAGATCTCAAAACATTAATTAATCACACCGCACAATGCTCCTTTGATGAAAGTATTATTATCCCCATTTTACAGATGGGGAAACTGAAGAACAATGACTTGTTCAAGGTCAGTGATAGTGGGAATTATTAATACACTCTTAGATTATCCTCCATCGTTCTAACATTGGGTCCAAACTTCTGAAAGTGAGTTAGCATGTGCTTTTCCCATTACATGTCCCTTCCCCATCACGGCAGCATCTTTAAGCAGATGTTTAGAGGAAAATGGACACAACTTCAAGTACTGAAGACTCCATCTCAAAAGATCAGCTACTGCTGAGGGCAAACAGCATGTACAAGTATTAAGCCATATCAAAAGGAGGATGGTGGCAGAGTGGATGACAGTCTGCACCAGTGGAGTGCAAAGGTGACAGGAGAACAAAAATATATACCATGATAAGGTATACATATATAAGAAGATAGATATATATACATATGTAAGGTATATAAGGTAAGGCAATTAAGGAATCATTGTAACGGGTCTGTCATGCCACTTTTACTTCTGTGCTTTGTGTCTGGAAGAGGAATTGCTCCTTCAGTGCTACTTATTCCTATATGCCTTCTCTGTATAAATGAAAGGTACATTGTTCTGAGGGTACAGTTTTGATTTGCTATGAATAAATATGCACCTTTTCCATCTGCAAAAGTCACTGCACATATTTACATAAAACAGAGTTAACTTGTACCCATCATCTTTTCACAGGGGTCTGCCAAGGGGCACAAAGGGAAACTCATGAATCTACAAAAAAAATTATACAATTCCTCTTGTATTCAAAGCTTTAAAATAAGCAGCCATACTATTTATTCAGTTTCGCATTAGATAGAAACCTCTTCGGCTCTCACAAATTTTTTAAAACCCAGCACAAATTCTGCATAAGTATTCCTTTACTTTCTCTCTCCCGTTTCCAGTACTTACAAACAATGTACGACTGTGCGTCCCTCTCCCCCATTATATTCCTCCTGCCACTTCTCAACCTGGCGGATGAGCTTCAAGAAGGAGCGTTTAGAAACAGGAGTGTCTCTGTACATGGGCCACCCCAGGAACTGGAACTGCTGCACCATCCGATAGCCGTCTTGGGGCTGCAACAATCAGGAAAAATTACAGCATTTTTTTGGTATATAATAAAGATATTTCCATCAGCAAGGAAAGTTGTTCAAGCAGATCACCGCTGACAAACTACTAATGCAATTCCAACTGCCCTTGAGGAGTTATGACTTTTAATTTCCAACAGAGTTATTAGAACAAGAGGTTTTAAACAGAGTGCTATACAAATAGACTAGAATAGAGCAATGGTACAGCTGCAGGATCAAGCAAATAATTAATATCATAGCAGGAATGTGGTAGCAAAGAGGGAGCTACAACACAACTACAATTATGTACCTTTTTTTTCATATGCTTCAGCCTTTTGAAGAATGTTTGCACGCTTCTGTCTTTTTTTACAAGAAAGGTCAAAACCTCTCAAGATATTTTGAAGCAGGAAACATTTGGAAAACCAAACAAAAACCTCAGATTTTTCCAGCTTATAAAAAAATCTAACTACATTTTATTTTATTGTGTGCTACAGCAGTTAGAACCCCTCTGGTGAAACATTACTGAACAGTTGCTTTATGGTGATTTAAAATAAAAAAGGAGCATAGAACAAGTGTTAGTGGCAGAAAATTACACTCCTTTGAAAAGGGCATAATAAACACACACATCAAAACTGGTTTTGTAGTCTAGGATTTGCCACTTTCACTTCTGTGCAAAGTGAGGGCATTTTAGTGCCACTTTTAAAATGAGCAACACACAGAAATGTTGACATTACAATTTTTCCTCTAGAGTAAGAGGTAATAAAGAGGATGTAAGATTAACAAGATAAGGGAATAAACCAAAGTGGATGCAGCATTAGATATGTTCTTCAATGGATTTTGTCTGCTTTATGTCACAATTTGGCATCTACTGATTTCCTGGCCAGTTTCTTTCAGCTGACGGCCCCTCTTCCCAAAGCACCCCAGCCAGACCCAGTGCCTGCTAAAGCTCACATTAACACTGCTGGAGATCGTGGTTTTATGTTGCCACATTTACTGCAAATTCAAGGCCTTCACAGTATTAAAGAGTTACACTGAATGTTAAAATCTGCTTCCCTGTTTGGATACTAGCATGTTTTGGGGTGTGTTTTTGGGGCCTTTCACTGCCCTGAGAGCTATTTGATCTCAGGGCAGTTCCTGAATTTTTTGCAGCAGGGAGCACTGTTTATTCCTAGCTATGGTTCTTTGGTGACCGATAGCAGTGGGCTGCAAAGGCTCCCTTTGTGTGGATAGGAAGACATGCCTGATCTGTGGTGGCATCTTTTTTCCACTCAGCTTAAAAGACATGCCTTGTTTAGTCTTCTGTCAACTTTATGGGAATGTAAAAGCTGGATATGAGAACGTGCTTGGCCCTCTGAAGTGCTTAAATATATTATGAAGTATGATTAGTGGGACAGGATCTTCACTAAAAGCCTGGGATTGGTATTGAAAAACATGTCTGCTATTGGTGCACAGCTTTCTTCACATGGCACAGGATAGAAATATGCAAGATGGTTAATTTCAAACTGTTGGAAACAGCACTGATGATTTCAGCATTTCTTGGCTACCATGTAATCTGAATACCGCATTTATTTCATTTGCATTTAACACACTTGAGATATGCATTAAAATATTTTTTACTTTAATTACACATAGAAAGCTTGTTTCTCATTGATTATGGTGTGACTCAGAATTGCACCGTTGCTTTCAAATAAAAAGAGTGAAAAATAAGAATGGTTTTATGCTAATTTATCTTTTTTTGGGTGTGTGATTCGAGTAGAATCAACTCATCTACTGAGACAGAACTGTTTTGCAAGTAACATCCTTACTCTGGATGCATTATAAATTCGGAATATCCGGCTGATTATGTCTTCTTCTAAATCAGCTGACACAAACTCCACCTGAATAGGACCATGTCGGTGTACTCCATTTTCTGGCCAGTACTGAGGACACAGCTATAGAAGATCACAAACACAAACAAACACAGTTAATCACTTTGAATTTCATGCTGACTCAATATCTTTCCTAGATTTTTCTTTGTGCTGCATTTATTACTGAAATTCTCACACACAATCTTTATAAAACACACAGTGCACCACCCTCCCCCAGTTTCGAGCACTCTGCTTTTACTTGTGTGGAACAAGTTTAAACAAATGCCTTTTTAATTAACTGAACACGCTATTGCTTGCTGCTGTACTCGCCATTCTCTGGTATTTGGAGTAACACTTTTGACACTCAATGTCAATTCTGCAATAACTTATGACAAGACAGGAGGATGCTGCCAAGCATCACCATATCTCGGAGATGGTGTAAAGCCTAAAGACCAGAGGCCTGGTATCTTCAAGTGTCCTGAAAAGCTGCTATTAATTCAAGCTACATCAGAAGGTGTGCTTTATATTATGACGGGTGCATCGGTTCTCACAACTTAGGACATAACTTTCACATCTGTTTCACCCATGACTGATGATATCAGCACTGATTTACATTTTCAACCACTGTTAAATTTCAACGTATGAATACCACCCGAAAATAGTTATTATGCTTTCTTTAGTGCTCAGAAAACATAACTTCTAGGTATCTAAAGATCACAAAGTAATACTACCATTATCTTGCACAGTCCTAGTGTCTAATAATATCATGATGGCTTAATCCAGGAACCAATTATCATCTGTGTTAATACTTTAAAGATTAAATCAACACTTTGCAAGGCTGTTTTTGAAGCGAGACTCTGTCCATTTTTTTCCATTAAATCCCTAATGATTTTTTTTTTCCAGAGATATTTAGAGCAGTTCAAGCATGTAGCTTTTGCAAGCATTCACTAAAATTAAGTATGAACTCATGAAATTTTGTTTGCTTGCAGAAGCATTGATGTCATATTTGGAACTTTATTTCATTCAGTAGAACAGCTGTGGTCTTCATTCTGCTGCATTGCTGTTGGTGATCCAGAGCTGAGCTGACAAATCACATTTACTCCAGATGTTGTTTTGCATTTCTTATAACACTTATTCCTCAACAAAGCCATTTAGAGATGACTACATTTTAGGAAAACATAATCATTTACTACATCAATTAACAAGAGAACAGAGTCTGATTTGCAGGAGTTCACTTTAAGAAGTTAAAACCAGAAATTCTGAGTAGGAAAATATATTTTCATTTATTTTACCCCCCCCCATGATTCAGTCTGATGAGCAAATTACTTTCCAAATATTGTCTAAATCTTACACAATTTTTTATTATGAAATATGCTAGTGTACAGGATAGCAAAATACAATACTGACATGTATACAATTAATGAAATTGCCAGTGCTCATATCATTTAACATGTGCACAAATGCACAATTTAATACACGTGTTTCAAATACCTAGGAATCCTGTTCTAACAGATCTCTGAAAAATGCTTAAATGATAATAAGCAGAGCTCTTTGCTGGAGTTATTTTGAGAAGCCAAGATTTTAAATTTCTAAAGAACCCAAAAGCATTTAGGTCTGTGTATTCTGCATGCACGTGATGCTAGTGACTCTCTTTGAGTCAGAGTCACTGTGAGGGGTTGAGTTTCACTTCCCAATAGAGCATAACAATCCACATAAATTGTAATATCTAAACAGAACTGTAAACACCCCATATATACATAAATAATAATGATAACAGTAATTATTAGTAAAGCTGAATGTAATGCGTGTTTTTAATAAGCTCTACCCTCTCTCCCCTTCTGTTTGCTCTGAGGGTTTTGAGATTTATTCCTAATGAAAAGATTGTTACTCACATTAGAGGGAAAAGGTTTAACATACTGCAGAGGCAGGTGCATTAACTGCATATCCCAATAGCTTTTAAAAGCCTGGGAGGCTAATAAATGCTTGAAATAGCCATGCACTATTGTAAATTCAAAACACAGCCCACAAATTAAAAAACCTCTGTTCAGCAGTCCCTAACAGCCTGACTCCCTTGAGTCTTTCCTTATTCACTCAGAAAATAATCTTAGACTCATGAATAAAACTTTTTTCTTTCATTTCGATTTTTCTCCCTGTAGACAGTCAAGGGCTGGAATCAGAAATTCAGTCTTTAAAATAGTGTGTGGAATTTCTACACATTCCTTTGAAAGACAAAACGGAAGATTAGTATATTTTAAGAACAAATTCTTTGTGTTAAAAATAAGTATGTGCAATACTCAAGAAAGCTAAGATTCTTGATCATATCAAGAATGAAAACGGCGTGCAGTCTGCTATAAAAAAATAACAATCGCTCTTAACCCATAATTAGTGAATATTTACATATTAAGAATCCAGATTACCACCACGTTATTCCAGCAGATGTCTGGTGTGGTTTGTTGGAACCAAGGAAATTATATCCATGTAGGAATTCGGAACTGCGCAGTTGCGAGTCAGGCTCTGGGACACTTAGTGATTAATGTTAGTGTTTAAATTGCCGAACCAGTAGGTACGGTTTTTCAATTTTCTAAAGAACATGTACAGCATGCACAACTCTTTTGTTAGGTAATTACATTCCCCCATATGTTCCGTTGCTCTGCTTTGTCTTCTGAAGAATGTTTACTCTCCAATCTTGTTTAGTTCCTATCTCCTTGCTAACAATGTCATTTTGTGCCAAATATAACACAGATTTTCACACTGGGAACACCTATCCCCTGGTAAGCAGACCAGGGTCATTGACCTGTTTCAGGCAAGCTAATGGATAGCTGTTGGCTTCTGTTTATGACGTTCGGCTATTTTTAGTGTGTTTCAGACTTGAGTCAGAATTCTACAACCATCATTTTTGGGTTTCGGTAGCTATTCCCAAAGCATGTTTTCCTATCAGAATAAATTATGGGTGTTTGCACTTGTGTGTGCGCGCATTAGCATTTTGGTGGAGAAGCTGCTGATGGTCTGATTTATTCCTCTTTCTCTATGTGTATCTGCAAGCTACAAATCAATTTTTTAGTGTGTTAGTATTTAATGTTGTTATATAAAACTATGTCCTAAAGCTGTTCTGAAGCAAATGTGCTCAAATGTTGACGCATCAGTGCTCCTCTGTTGAATGGGGCAGTTTTCTGGACTTACTTGTGCTGGATCAACATCGTTCAGCATAACTATTGAAGTGCAGTGATAATCTAGGACCAGCCTCCAGAAATCTTTGACAGTATTTGGTAATGGATGCTGTGTAACTATAAAAGCTGATGGCTGCTTGTAGCTCTGCAAAGAAATAACAAGAGATGGTGAGAAGAATGGTAAAAGATAAAAATCCATTCAGCAGAATGCCAGTCATGGCCCAAAAACTTTAGGACTGAAAGCATTATTTCTATTTTCTACATAATTAATACATTGTTTTCAGCTCTTTCCCAAGATCTTACATCTTTCAAACTTAATAAACTCTATTTGGACAGAATATGACTTCTGCAGATGTTATATTTCTGAAACGTATTTTATGCCACAGGCATAGAGTAAAATCATCAGAGGTTTTTGCTTTCAATGCAGCTCCTACAAAATTTTGATCCACAGTTTTGTTTTGAGCTGTTAATGGACAGATTAATATTGGCTGTCTGCACTTAGCTGTTAATTTGAATGATGCCCATGAAAGCCAATATCTAGTTATTTTTCAGAAATACTGTTGAAATTCTGGTCTGACAGCAGCAGGGATACTCAGGGGATAAATTTCAGTGCTCTTTGTGATTTTTTTTAGTACCGGAGTATATAATTGACTGAGCTGTTTGGTAGAACAGTTCAGTTGTGTAATTTTCAATTATGTCCTCCTGAGGGTTGAAGGCCAGTGTGGCCATACTGTGGCAATTTGTGGGAGGAGCTGCCATTGGCTTTGTCAAGGAGGGCAGGGAAGCCTCCACGTGCCTTGAACTGAAGTATTTGTAGAGTGACAGAGATACAATCTGACCAGCTATTTGATATTTATTTCAGAGGCAGTCACTGAAGACACCACAGAAAATGAATCCAATGCGTTCTGGGGTACAGATGAAGACAGGCAAGACTTCAGTTCTTTGTTTCGGTTTCAGGAAACTGTGTCCAGCAGGTATTGATGCTGGTGGTACATCAGTCAGCCGCCTTCTATCCTACTGGTCCTGTCTTGCTGCAAGCTGCGTGCGGATGAGAGATGTCTGAAGGGCTCTCCATTACTCCCTCACTTAGAAGCCCTGACAGTTTTTCTGGGAGAATCATTCTCAAACTCATTTGGTACTGAATAACAAAAATTATGCTTGCTACCCCTTTTGCTTGAAGTGAGCTTTAAAGGTTTACATGAAGTGATCCAGCTGTATCTCAGTGGATGCAAGTGGAAAGGGTGAAGGACGTCATCTTGCCTGCTGGAGACTGTGTGTTTAAAGAGAAGTACAGATGTTTGATCTTGTCCATCAGTGCAGGGATATGGCAAGTGACCCAAATCACCTCCTCCCTTGGATCCTTTTGCCCAGACACGTTTTTGGATCCAGCTCATCATTTCAACAGTGAAGGAAGGGAGTATTTTCAAAGTAAATATTGAGGCACTGCTCTTCCTGAGTAGTACTTAATTTACAGAACAAAACAGTACTGAACTCTCTGGGAGGGAAGACAAGGTAATGGCAAGAATGTAAATTGCAGATCAAGGAAGTTCTGTTCTAATACGAAATGTCGTTGACCTACTGTGTGAACCCAGAGAAGTCACTTAAACTTTTGTTCTCAGTTTCTCTACATAGATAAACATAAAGATAATACACTTACCTTTTCACAGGAGTGTTTTGAACTTAGGCTTATTTTGGGAAAATGCTTTGAGAACTTGGAAGGAAAGAAATGCAAAACCTGCTATAAACTGTTATTACTCTAGCTTCACTTTTCAAGAAGGCCATTTACAACGTGTTCATTCGTTGCTAACCTCTGTTTTCTTGTTGTTTATGTGTTTGAGAACCGTAATTACTGTAGCTCTAAATTGTCAAAGATAGGTTATAAATATCTACCGACTGTAAAGACAGTTTAAGTGTCTTTTTACTGATATTCTATTAGCAGGATTAGAATTACCATAGATGCATTAGAAGAAAAAAAATCAACACACATGAAGAGGAACCATTCATTCAAACAGAAATAAACTGAAAGACTGAAATAATAGCTTGTGTACTATCTTGTGCTGACAGACAATTTTTTTTTTGTTAATTACTGTTTAAATTAGAAACAAAGGGAACTGAAATATTGCTGCAAACCTTATTATCGTATTTAACTGCCTGAGTGTCTTAATAGGTAATTCTTTTTTTCCTAGGCCAGATGGTTAAAAATTCAAGCACTAGCGAGAAAACCAGACACATTTAATTTATCGAAACTCCCCGACTTGCTCTCTGAGCACGGTTTTGGAACCTTGGCTGTGACATAACATATGTGGGATCCTAAATGTACGTGGGAGTTTAAAGATTTTGTGCCATGTTTTTGGAAAACAAGTGAAAAGAATTTCAGTCTTCTTATGCTGACTCCACTTTCTGGCATTGCTCAGTTTGGAGGGCTGCTGATTCCCTTTTTATTATTAATGTTGTAGTGGAGACTTACATCCATCAGTGCAGCATTAATGTAGTTACTGCTCTCTCCATCTATCGTTATGAGGAAAGGCAGGCATCTGTCTGGAGGTAGAACATCCATACAGCGATTCTTTTCATGATTTCGTGGCAAAAGTGCTATGCTGCAGTCTTCTACGCGCAGTGTCGGAGTCACCATATTTAAAGTCTTCCAAAAAGAGTAAACAGTACAACAGAAAAATTAACACAGCAGTGAAAGCATCCCAAAATATTTAAGAATAGATTAGCTCAGCATTCAGTTTCAGTGGGAATCAATATGCAGAGAAATGAAAACACATCACAGTGAGCAGGGTTTGGAAGCAAAAAATCCTGGGAGTGCACAGATCTGAAAAATAACCTCAAAGATAGCTGCAGGGTAACCTGCCTTCTGGAGAAATGACAGTGGAAGGAATCTATATACTTCCCTTGAGTAAAAAGAAGATTTTACTACTACTGTATTGCATTATTTTAGGATTCAGCATAATTCAACAGCAATTAGTGATACATTATTTTCCCCTTTTTTTGCAGTCTTTCCCTCCCAGGCCTGGTCCAAAATTCTTATGGCAATAAGCAAACACTTAAGAAGAAGTCTTTAGCACAGCTGAACTGCAGAGCTTCTGAGTACTGCTAGCCACAACTTACCCTAAATTCCTCTTTGATCTGGCTGGAGTTAGTCTGAGGATCCAGTTTATTCATTTCATAGTAAACAGACCTAACTTGAGAAGCTGGAATAGATGTGTCCCCACAAAGACAGGCTTCCAGGATAGCATCATGGATGAATACATACTGCTCCTGGTAAAGTAATTAAAATAATTACTGACATAGAAAGTATACGCTACTAGTGTTTTGGTAAATAAAAAATAACAACCAATATGGTTGCCACTAATTCCCTCTGATTTCACCAGCACTGAAGCAAGACCAGAAGGAACAAGAGCAGATCACAAAACTTTATCCCACTCATTTAGAAATGAATATAGAGGGATTGACTCAAACTATTTACAAATACAAACAGAAGCGCCATAACAGTCTGTAATAAAATTTGGAATATTTCTGGTTTCTTTACTCCTCTGCACAGTTCTGTATGTGCTATCATATAGCAGTCTTGACAAGATGTACTCCAGAATGAAGCCTCCCTAGCGACAAAACACTCATGACTTTTCCTTTATTTATTTATTTTTTTTCCCCCCCTAGAAAACCATTGCAAACTTTAAGTGCAGCATAACTGGGCACTTGTTTGGGCAGTGGTTCTTCAAGTTTGCGTGTGCATTATTTTCTGCATACAGCTGAATAAACTACCTTCTAGATGGTGCCTACCACAAAGCGGCTCTAGTTTTATGGGCTAAAAGAATACTTTGTCTTGCGAAGTGTAAGGCAGTATTCCAGTAGATCAACATTACCTCAGTCTGCACCATGTTAACTCTCCGAGATCGTAGCTCTCTCACGCAGTTGTATATGTCTACAACACCTTCTCTTTCTGCCATATCTAGCATGATGTCAATAACGATGAAGCAACCAGTTCTGCCAGCACCAGCACTAAAGTAAAAGAAGAGCACAGTTAATTTTCAGTGGTGTAGTCGAAAAATGTGAAGTATGTTAAGGAAGTTATTCCTTGAACAAGTGCAAGGGTTCATCTTGCAGGTACTTGCTTGGTGGGATGATTACTGAAATTATGCCTTGTATTCAGGCATTTCCAAGATTTCAGACTCACTTTCGCCATTCTTGTTTATAATTTAGATATTAAGTTCTTGTGGGTATAGCTCCAGTGGCTTCAGCAACCTGTGTGTGGATGATGCAGTACAGGAGAAGCAAAAGTAGGTTCTGGTTTAGTGAACAACACAAGGGAGGGATTTCTGTTCTACCCACCTGCAGTGAACAACCAGAGGGCCAGCATTTGGTGGGCTCTTGGACTTGACCTGCCTTACAAAGCCCAGCAGGCCTGTCGCATGGTACGGTACACCATGGTCTGGCCAGCCAGTGAAGTGGAACTGCCGAATTTCTCGAATCTCATGAGCACCTCTCTGTTGAAAAGACAAGGGTTGAAAAACAAGCTGGAGTGTGAAAGAAATGGGATGACAGGCATCGTAAGAATGCAACTTCAAAAGCCTGAGCCTTGCTGAAAAACATTCACCCCCTAGCAACAGCCATATCCATACAGACTGTTGGAGAACTTTCTCATAAGTGCAGAGCAAGTTCTAAGGTTACGTATCAACTTGTTTCAAAGCCTTACAACAAAAATGAGCAGTTTAGTGCTAGGTTGGTTAGAAACTTTTATCAACAAGATAGATGCTCATCTCTATATTTAAGCACTAGGTTGCTTGAAAACTGTGGCCTTAAGTTGCATGCTGTAATCACAGAGCAGGTCAGCAGCAAGGCCATGAACATATAGCACAGATGACTTTTTTTTTCCCCCACTGCTCTCTGCAGGAGTTTTGTTGCTGACTTTAGAAAAACACAATTTCAGCATAATTTTCCTTATCATTTGTCTTCTTCATGGGTCTGAAAGAAACAGCTGAATAGTAAGAAACCTTTTTGCACCTCCAATCATAGGGGCTGTGTTCATAGTCCTCTGCATGCTCACCCTTGAAGTGATTTGCCACAGTGTACAAGGACGTGGATATGGTAAGACAGGTATGAATGAGAAGCTGATCATGTAAGTAATTTCCCATGTGACTTTCTGGAGCAGTCTGGATATACAGATACACACAGCAGAAGTGATTTTCTTAGTGTTTGTTTTTCCCCTTCCCCCTCTGAAAATGTAGCTGCCAGTATTTTATTCTCATTAGAAATACACAGACCAGAGGCCATCATACATATTTCATAAACAAACAGCAAAATGATGACATATCATGTCTAGGCTGGACTAAATGTCAGTGATATTAATAACTGCTGGTTTACAGTTTTTCTTCTTAAAGATGTATTTTCTGTCTTGAGCTGGTTTGCATATAAAAGGTCTAATTCTCTTTGCGTTATGAAATTATATAAACTTCCTAATTTATTGCTAGTATGCAAGTTAAAAGAGTGTGGGATTTTCCATGGTTCAGAAATTTTGCCTGAAAAATTTTGGCTCAGTGTATCTTGGAGTCCTGACACTCAGACAGCTGAGGCTGGAGGTCTGTGGAGACTGGGTATCTGTTCAGGGGAATGTCCACCCTCATCTCCCTCAGAAACTGTAACACAAAAGGCAGGCAAGGGAGGTGAAGAGCATATGCGGCACTGGTGTAGACTGAGGAGATCAAACCCTTGCAACAGAAATGACCCAATTTTTAAACATATTGAAACCCAAGAATAGGAAAAGTAATTTGCATTTTAAGACAGTCTAGCAAACACATTAAGATACAATTTAGTCTCTGTACTCTGGGGACTGTAGAGTGTGTTAGTTAACACAGGTTTGTGCTACTGTAAAGCAAGGCCTTCAACTCTGTAAATAGCTGTGCGTAGGTGGGGTATCCATGTCCCAAACACTTTTATATTGCTCACAACAGCTGCCCACAATCCCCTAAGAAACAAAGATCCCATACAGAAAAGCAATACCATGACTATAAAAACAGAGGACTGAAACAAGTACCCCACACAAGTTCTTCATGCTGTATGCAGCCTTGATTTTCAAGTAATTTACATAAAGTAAACTGTCCCTCCAAAATAATGTGCCCAGCTGTTGCACAGGTCAGGATATGTCCTACGCATCTTGTACATAAGTTTTGAAAATGTTGTCTGTCCTGCTGACTGCATTTTTGTCTATCACTGGTAACACTGAGCTACTTAGAAAAGGTTTTGCACATAGGGTACTTTTATAATGAGTTTGCTTATTATACCTATAAAAGAATGACTTTCATGTCTGTAGCTTCCCTGCTGGTTTCTAAACCCAAAATAGCAACACAACTGCATGAATCATAAAAGCATACGCTCAAGTTGGAAAGACTGTATATTTTACTTTTTCTTTCAGCTGAAATAAACAGAAAATGGTGTACATTGTTAATAAAACCTAGGATGTTAAAAACTGTAGATCCTAAATCTACAAATACTTACGGTGCTGTTGTGTGTTACTATCTGAGTAATTCATCTGAGTTAACTGTTGTGCTGAAAAGGAACTGCTCCAAAGGAATGCTTATGCACAAAATGTATACAGTATCTAGGGAATGGTCTTCAGAATCAGAGTGTAATTTTGGGTTCAATTTTCTTAGTGTTGTCCCCCTACTTCTCAGTAATTACCAAATAGCCATTGAAAAAAAAAAAAAAGTGATCAATTTATATCCAAACAAATCAACTTCTAAACTGTATTTTAGGAGCAGTCATGAGGTATTGATCTGCAAATAGAAAAGATGGTCAGAAGCGACCTCTCGAGGTCTCCTGCCCAACCTCCCAGTCAGAGTGGGTCTATGGCCAACACTAAATCGGGTCACCAGTGGCTCTGTCCAACTGACTCCTGATGACCTCCAAGAAAGGAGATTCCACAGCTTTTCTGGGTAACCTGCTATAGCACTGCACTTCCCTCCTCTTGAAGTAGTTTTTCCAGTGCAAGCCTTCTATGCTGCAACTTCTTGGCCATTCCTGCTTGTGTTACCATCTATCACCAGTAAGAATAATAAGAAGAATTTGGTGGCCTTGATTTTCTAAACATCTTTGAGGTAGTTGCGGGCTGCAATTTTATCCTCCTTACCCCTCCTCTTCATCTCTAACACACTGAACAATGCCGTCTCTCTTAACCTCCCCTTGCAGTTCATATATCCATAATCATCCTGGATGTCAGACACCTGGAGTCCTGCATCCAGCTCTGAAGCCCTCAGTGCAGGAAAGACAGGGACCAGAGGAGGCCACGAAGATGATCGGAGGGCTGGAACAGCTCTGCTGTGAGGACAGGCTGAGAGAATTGTGGTTGTTGAACCTGGAGAAGAGAAGGCTCCGGGGAGACCTTATTGCAGCCTTTCAGTACTTACAAGGGGCCTATAAGAAAGATTGGGACAGACTTTCTAGAAGGGCCTATTGTGATAGGACAAGGGGTAACAGTTTTTAAATAAAAGAGGGGAGATTCAGGCTAGACATGAGGAAGAAATTTTTTACAATGACGGTGGTGAAACGCTGGCCCAGGTTGCCCAGAGAGGTGGTAGATGCCCCATCCCTGGAGACATTCAAGGCCAGGCTGCACAGGGCTCTGAGCAACCCGATCTAGTTGCTCATTGAATGGGGGCTGGACTAGGTGGCCTTTAAAGGTCCCTTCCAACCTGAACTATTCTATGATTCTTTGTTGCCCCAGGATGTCACAGCCTGTGCAGATACATGAGGTAGTCCATCTAAGGCACAGAACATTGCATTTTTCCTTGTTGATTTGTGACAGTTTCTGTTGGCCAGATCTTCAAGTCCTTTGAAAATGAGACTCCAATGTTCAGGGTTTCAACACCACCCTTCACTTAGTACTGTCTGCAGATTTGGTCAGGGTGCACTCTGCCTCATCATGCAGTTTGTCTTGGAGACGTTGAAAAGTATCAGTCCCAGTAGATCAGAAGTATAAACTCAAAAGAATTATGGTGTAAGAGACGTACAGACTTCACCTTCTAGTACTACTGGAAGAGTTAAAAAATATGGAAAATATGGTAAAAACAAATGTACTTTACTCAAACTACACTGACACTGCTTTTAGAGACTTACTGAAAAACTACCAACTATTAAAAAGCAGTGTCTAAATGAAATCTTTTCAGATGGAGATTTTTTTTTAAGAAATAAAATGTTTAGTGCCTTTTATCTCTATCTGTTCTAATGCACTTATTCAAGACAGTTTGGTTATGATCAACTGTAAAATCCTCTAGGTCTCTTTTTCCAGTCTCAGTTAAGAAGTGAAAAGCTAACATCAAAGCATGGGCTTAAAATTTGCAGAATAGAAATCAGCCAGTGCTTCATCTACTTCAAAGTGTAGCCACCGTTTCTCATCTGTTTATTAAAAAATCTAAATGCAAGGAAACAACAGGCTTGAATGAATTTGATGTACAATATGTGTAGTGGTAAACATGATACAATAGTTCATTCAAATCGCATAATTCTATTATCATTACCCTCAAGTTGCTGTATTGATGCATATTTAAGTAGAAGATTAAAGAATAAACCAGGAAAAAAAAACTAATTCCTTTTTTACTGTGGATGTATGTACAGAGACCCGGTTGAGCCATCGTTTTGGCAGTTTCATTTACCTGGGTGCAGGATTCTTTGATACTAAAGATTATGTTCTTCAAAACCATAATTGTATACTATTTCATCATTAGAGAGAACTAGTATATCACAGGTACTGCAATTAAATCAAAAGGAGTTTTCTAAGCTAATTAGTTGAAAATCTGCTCATGAAGATACTGAGAGGACATGACTTCAGTGCGTCATTAGGAATATCAAGTCTTCCAAAGAGGCCCTTTCCTCGTTCCGCAACTCAAATGAGTCTTGATGCATGCAATTAAAACACTTCTGTCCTTTAATGAAGTCTGAGTAAAACCCCTGAATTGACACAAAATGCATGACACACTTTAGCATTGACTGACCCTGCTTGTTCTCACTTTCAGTAAGTACCTTATTTGTTAATTGTATGTTGTCCATATATTGTAAGCTGTTTGGGAGAGCTACAAGAACTAGTAAGCATGAAACAAATTCATGGCATTATTCTAATAAGCAGTAATACAACACACTGATTGGAGCTCTCCATATAAAGATGGATTCCACATTAAAAGTGAAATTGCCTTGAGAAAAAAAACAGTTTGTTTCAGCTATGTCTCTGCAGACCAGGAACACACTGACCCAAGAGACAGCAGTATTCTCCACCACAGACTTCTGAATAATGGTGCATGCAGCCTCTGGCACAGACACAAAATGATTGCGGGGAACATAAGATGGGAAAACAGCATGAATGTGGTTTTCAATTGATTGCTGAGAGGGAGGCTTCGATTTCTCCTAGGCAAGGAACACCACTTTTTCTAGCTCAGGCAGGGGCCAGCAGTGATGGAAAGTGCAGAAAAGTTGCTGCATTTGAAGAAAAACAAAGTTTACCATAAGAGGGCGGTAGTCTTTTACCCAAAGAATAACTACAAAACCGGGATGTCAGTCAAAAGATTTAACTTTTCCATGTTGAATCTGCATATAAGTTACCTAGGCAGATACCACTGTATTTAAGAAAACCGAATTTGGAAACTTACCTTTTCTACTGCAAATGTTCGAATCACATATTCAGCCAGGAGCTCTGTTTCTATTAGGGTAACTTTAATGTCTTTATATATTTCTGTGTCATCTGGCCAGTATTTGCAGCATTTGACCTTTAAAAAATACAAAAGAAATTAAGGTTCATTTATTTTAGAAGGTTCATACTGAATCTATTCTGTATTCTGTGCAATGATTTCTGTTTTAAAATGCAATCACGCGCAAAACAGTCACATTTCATACCCATAGAAATGAATGATTAAGAGACATTGCCTCTTCCTTTTTTAAGACAACTTTCAGAGTTGCAGGGGAGATTTGTGTTGCGGATAGTAAAGTAAGGCAAATTTGTACAAAGCACAAGGATATTTACAGCCTGCATAACTCAGTTATAGTAACTGTTCATTTCCTCTGCTTTCCAACGCTGGGTGTGCCCAGAGGGACAACTACCACCAGAAGCTTTTTTCCTACCTTCTAAATATCTTCTAAAGTGAAAACGTGTTTTTCAGACAGGGAGCATTTTCTCTACTGTTAGAAAAGTATCTGTTTTCACAGATTAACTTTCTAAAGAAACTGATGGAAGGTCAAATAGCAAAACTCAATACTTGATGTCAAGAGATGAGTTTTTGGTCTGGGCTTTAACACCGATTCACTAGATGACCCCAACGCTGTGGGTGGGATTCACCTCAGCTCAAACTAAGATGAGCAGGACAAACACCTTCTAGAGGAGCTTTGTTATTGTTGTTGTTGTTGTTAACTATGAAAAGAGTCTAGACAACTGCCTTTGCCTAGGTTTTTGGCTTCTTGATCGTTAACGTTAGGTAAGAAGGACTACCCTTTCCCTCCACAGTGGCTTCTGGAGCTGTATGTTCTGGGCGAATTTATCCTGGGATGGAGATGGAAAGAAGGTGTGTTTTGTGAACGGTATTTCAGATTTTCTGAGCCCTGGATTGGTCTAGATGGGATGGACCTCACAGTATGTAATGTATTCAAATATGAACTATTATTCTGCTATTTTTAAAAGTGTGTGATTGTGGGGACTGTATACAATGATGCAGATAGCTGACAGACTTAAGAGTTTTCTCCTCCTTCCCATTTGTGTGGACAAGGAGGTGAGCGGGGAAGCTAATACATATTACTTACATATCTCGATTTTGTTCTGCTCTATCACAGTAATAGCTATGCTATCACCACTGCATCTGTCCATTGTCCAGTGGTGCAGTACGTGCTAGAAGTAGCATCTGCTCCATGGAATAATTTCTCTTTTTCTCACTGAAGTGAAAATTTAAAATGGATCTTCTAATACATGTAATTCTACCTGTTTACTTAAATAAACACTTAGATGCATCTGGTAAAAACCTCAAACACTTCAAATTTTAAATGGAAAACTGATACAAAAATTAAAAAAAGAATTAAACGTCATAATTGTTAAGAGTATTTCTCAAGCCCACTGTCATGCCCAAATATTTGGATTACTATGATTTCTAGTCTTGAGCAAAACGTAAAACTGATGTATGTTTGTATAAGCATACAGCGAAAACTGCAATGCATGATTCAAATAATCTATATAAACTCCAGGTTCAGTACATAAAGAATTACACGCAGAGTCAAACCTTGTCCTGTCAGGCAGAAGAAAAGACTTTTCTCAGAATTTGTTTCAAGTGACATAGCCAATAATCATGTACAGCCCCTCTTTACTGTCTGGGCAGAAGAGAGGTCTTGCCACACTAAAGTAGTAATATCGGCTAATACAATGAAAAAGTTTGTCCAGGCAAGGTCAGTAGTTCTGACCCTTTTTCTGACTCTTTAAATCTGAATAGAACTGAGTCGAAGGGCTGGAAAAACACATCCTCACATCAGGAACCTCTTCAGAGAAAAAGGGTAGCCTGGTTGTAAGCCTTGGCTCCCAGCCACAAAACAATACAAGCATCCTAACAGCTCATTACTGCTCACACAGGTGATGGAAAGCTCCTGGAGCAGAGCTGAAGTTCAGGTAGCCATAAGCAGGTTTTCATTTATCTCTCTATATTTGTCCTCAGACCTAGTAACCACGTTAGTATTGGCTAAGAAAAATTCTTTATATTGGTCACATTTCATGTGGTATTAAGCATGGTTTCAGGAGAACTGGCAAACATCAGGTTATACAGATCCCTTCCACGGCGAGAGGCTGGGACATGAGACAGTCCTGGCAGTGCCCAGCACTCCTGTGCAGGGACAAGGGCAGCAAGGCTGCTCCTCTGCCCTGCAAGCTGGTGGATGAGAAGGTTTCCACCAGCAAAGGGCCAAGCTGAGGGCCAGTCCCAGGGTGCCTAAATGGCAGGATCTCCAGCAAACGTGTATTCATCTCCACAGCATATCTATCAGCTGTGAGCAATGAACAACCATTACAAAAGCATTAAATGTTGCTGCAAGCAGTTTAGTAGTTGCTGCTGCTATCTGTTGTTGCATCTACTTTATACTTATTCTAATCTTATCTGGTTTGGATGTATTTCCAAAACCCCTGTGATAGAAGCTAAGTGAAAAACATTGAATGGTTATTGTTTTGTCTGTGGTGTTAAAGTAACCCAGAGAATTCTCATTGTTCAAATCCCTCAGGCCAGCAAACTGACCCCTTATGGTCGCTGCTGGGAACTCTCTGAAACGGTGTTTTCCTCCCTATGGCTAAGGTGATGTTTTGACCCTTGACGCAGAATAAGGCAATTCACGCTGTCTCTGGACTGGAGCAGCCCACTGACAGCCTGGCTCTGGGGCTGATTCCCTTCTCCTGTCTGTTCATGTATCCTTTCCATAGGTGGAACCTGAACCCCATGAAAACAGCCAACGCGTGTAGGAAAGAAGTAGCTGCAGCGATGATCCCAGCCACAGCACCACCCACCAGCACATCTCTTTGTTGCTAACTTTAACCTTGTTTCCTTCTGATGGGTGCCTGCCATCCTCAAAACAGTTCTAGTTTAGTAAAATAAACAATTGGGAAAAAAACAAAAAAACACCCAACCCTGCCTGAATTAAATTGCTCAGCCTTGAATAAAAAAATGCCTGTTTCTAAGTTGGTAAGTCCAGAGAGTCTGGTTTATGACTAAGAACTAGAGCCATTTAGAAAGGCAAATTTAGAACAGCATAGTCCCCACCTTCTTATGCCTCAACTGTTGGATTTGCTTCCATCCTTTTTTTAAACCTTATTTAAGATGATCCAGTGGAACAATTAGGGAAGCACTGAGGGATGTGGCACAGAAGTTACAGCCTTTCGTGCCTCACACAGCTTGGGCCCGACAGGGATTTCTTCCTCTGCTGCACAGGGGACTTTGTGCACGGAGCAGATTGGAGCTGAGCAGAAGGATCCATGACAACACAATTTCCTGAAAACTCTCCCAAGTGGAATAGGGGCTGTAACAGCCATGGGAACGGTGCCAGAGCTGCAGTCAGAGCCACAGACCAACACTAAATGATTCACTCACTGGGAGGGGGAAAAAAACCCCACACAACCTTTTTTTTTTTTTTTTTTATTTTAATTCAGGGTTTTTTCCTGCTTTTGGCTCTTGTGCTGCAACGCTGATGCACGTGCTGAGCTCTAGACATGGGAACTGTGTGGACTTCTGATGAGCCAAAGGTCAAGTAAATGCTTAAAGACTAGTCTCCCATCTCCTCCAAGACCTCCCAAATAAATGCAAAGGTGTGTCTTGAAGAGAGAAGCACATCAAATAGTGTAAATCAAAATCACACTTGTTTGTTGGACTAGGGCCTTTATTTGCACAAGGAAAGACAATTGCAACAAAATAGAATATGGTATTACTCATCAAATATGGGTAAAGCTGCTGGTAACATATGTTTGTTCATTTTTTCTTTTTAGCACAGCTTTAGCTGCTGTGACTTGATGAATCTCTTTCCCTTTTTATAAACATTTGGTAAATGTTTTACAAAAAAAAACTACTAACAGAAGGTTTAGCTAAATAATTGATACATGAATCCAGAACTGAATATTAAATGCATTCATATTTTTTTCCACACAGTTGCTACCATAACAGTAAATATCGTCCACAAAGTAGAAAACATAATTTTGAAATCTCATCTGAGCAGAACTATAATTGAGAGTTTGTTCAGATACACCCCGCATTTATATACTAACAAAGTGCCAAAAAATACAGATGTTCATCACAAGATGAGATAAAAGGGTGATTGCCAGAGACATAATGAAAATGCTCCAGTTTAATCTATTCATCCCAAGGTACACTGTCCAATTGTTCCAGACATGTTTATTTTACTAATAATTTCAGAAATGTGGAGAAGATTATTATCTACTTCCACCCCCCTAGCTACATCCCCCAGCAAAATAGTTTAATATGAGAAACTAAGAATTAAAAATGAAGGTGGAAAGTTGTTGTTGCTACTTCTAAATTTAACAAACAATGTAGGAAGTAGATAGCTAATGAACACAAATTGTGACTTCTGAAGCTGTATATTTAGCCATTTGGCAATGTGACACATCTAGCTAAAGGCACTATGAAAGCCAGGACAGTAATTCGTTCACTTAGAGGTTTGGAATAGGAGGTATATTACAGAATTAATATGGGAGCTGACTGTGAAATATACTTTGTAGTTAGTACAGAACAGTTTAAATAACGCTGATTATTCAAAGTTTCCAATTTCCTTTGATTCTGAAGTATTCTTAGCAAAAGGTGATATAACTGGCTATGCATTGCATGGACTGTCGTTAGTGAAGAGCAGTATCATAATTCCAATTTAAAATTAATCCTGAACTAAGTAATGATGATAAGTCAGACATAAATTTTGAAGTGAAACCTGTAGGATATAAAATGAAATAACCAACCAAGCTCACTGGTGAAAATTTTTAACATATTTTACAGGTGCAGCTGGCATAACATCATATACTTTTATTTGGCTGACTTGAAGTAAAAGGACATCCAACAATTGGAAGTATTTTTATTTAAATACTTTTCAAACAAAAAAATGTATCATTATTTAAGAACATTTTATAAGTTATAAAACAACCTTTGACAGAAGATAAAACCCAGTCTCTCTTTTTTCTCATTTTCTTTGTTTGCTTTTAAGCAAATGAGTTAATTGCTTTACACTCATTTTACAGTTTTCTAATAGAGGTATGGAAGAGTATTGAGAAATAGAACATTTAAGATACTGTTTGGAACCATCACAAGAATGGGGCTCTACAAAGGCAGCCAGAAGTCTTTATGTCATTCACAGCTGCCTGAGGGGGAGAGATGTCCCTGTGAATTTTACTAGCTCAGTCTAATGTCTTCCAGTGACGACTCTGAGCTGATACTATTCTCCACCTTCCGCTGCCCTGTGTTGCCCTATCAGCACAATCCCAGGTTGCCTGGTGGATATACTCTCATTCAACTTCTGCCCAGAACAGCTGGTTTTCTGGACATGCCCAGCAGTAGCCGCGCACTCATGCTTTCCACCTCAGTGAATGAGCACGATGCCTTTGTTCTCAAGAATCGGGTACACTGTTATACCCAGCCTAGTAGCTTGGGTTAGATAAAATGAAGCTGGCCAGCCAAACCCATGGTGTGGCCTCCCTCTGGCCATAAAAAAGAGTTAGTCTAGAAGAATTGCTTTAGAGTACAGGTAACACAAGGTTAAGCTGCAGCAGTATGTCTTCCTTCATTGATAAGACCAACAGCAGAATACGGATTGCCTCTATTTCATTGCTTACGTTTAGGCAATTTTGTCTCCCACTAGTCATTAAAAAAAAGCTGTAAATAAGTGCACTGCTGTACAGCCCTGGAGGAAAAAAGGCTGAGCACAGAGCACATGAGAAGGGTGGTCCCATGCCAAGATGAAGGACAATTACAGGATTAGCTGGAGCTCTTCCTAGCCTGTCTTAATCCCCTACACAATGGTGAAGTCATGAGCATACAGTTGAGCTGCAGAGCACTACCAAGATAGTGGATTGCCTTCTGGCTCTAAAACCTGATCATCTGATGTTAGGTTAGAAAGCTCTACATGTTGCTCTACCAAGCAAGGTAAAATTGTGTCAGTGCCTCCAGGATACTTCTTTTTTTTCACAGAGAGACTGAGAGATTAATTTCACAAGACTGCTGAGGTGAGGAGACTTGCAGTGATGAAGCCATTTCCCTAGCCCTGACATTTCAAAGAAGAACTTGAAGGCCTCTTTGCAAGCTGCACTTAGACTTACATCCTCCACCTTGGCAGCACGTCAGCAGCTAGCCCAACAAGGGGCTCGATGCATCTTTTATTTATTTCTCAAAGTGAATTATCTCAATTGGATTAGTGAGCATTAAGATATTAATCTCTGATGATTAAAATTATTTGAAACATAGCTTGTACTGGAAATGAGAATGCTTCAAAACCCTGAGAGCTGAAACCATGTCTACCTTGAGTGACGTGGGACAGTGCTGATGAGGTCCTGTTTGAGGATGCTAACATTGCTAATCTGGGGACATCTTTACTAAATGATTGCAAAGGGTCTTTCCTTTTCTTTCCTGAAGAAAAACATGAATTTTTTTTCCCTAAGTGCTCATCCCCTGCTACACATAATGGAGTAATAGCAATTTTTTAATTCCGGTTAGAAGTCTAGAAAGCTGAAATCTACTTTAATGAATAGAAGGGTTCACTAACTTGAAATATTAACAGCAGTTCTAAATTACGATTGTTCTTTTTTTTTTTTTTTTCCTCATTACTACTCTGTAAAAGAAAAAAAATCTACTCTATTCAACAAGAGATACTAGAATTCCCATGAAAGCAGAAGTAAAACAACACAATATATAATGTATATGTACCATAAGCACAGGCCCCAGGTTTTCTGGGTAAACATGATTAAGAAAGGATCTCTCTAGATGGGGAAGAACACCATTTACAATTAGGTAGGGAAGGGTTTCATATAGCAACCTTTCTCCCTCTCATTTATAAAATGTAGTTTCTTTCTTTCTTGTAGAAAGGTTAAATGAAATCTTAGTCACCAGGATGCTTGCAAACTCTTTGGCACACCTCCTAAGGAGCCCTAATGCCAGTATCCTGAATTAATTCCAATGTAGGTAATTGGCTTATTACATTTAGAAGCAGTTTCAATTAGAGAGATTGTTCTTCCATTTATACTAAATAGAAATGTGCTGTTTGTGACATGTTAGAGTCACTGTGTTTCACCTCTGCAATATCTACAGAATGGGTGATTTGAATCTTAAATAGTTTGAATTTACCTTTGTTTATCAGAGGATTCTTCTGCATGAAAACCTCTCAAAATTTGTAAAATGTGTAAGAGCAAGCTTCATAATAGTTTTTTGTCAAAAAAAATCCCTTTTTATTCTAAGAACAGGTGGCAAGTCCATTGCAAATGTCACAGTTTTTATGTTGCTGGAATTTCCTATGAAGTTTTGTTTGGTTCTTGCCATATGTTTTTAGTAAGAAGTCTTTGGACAGGGCTTTATTTGGCATTTTTTCTTGGATGTCTAATGTCTAACAGAAACAAATCATCAGGTGGACTTGAAGAAGATCTATTTCCACATAAAGACTTCTGGTTTTTGTTTGTTAAGGAAATATATTTGTATCTGGCTTAGAAAAGCTTCTTGAATGGTGACCAAGGCTGTATATCCTTAACAAGGACCAAGCTTTCACCCAAGGACCAAGCACATGCACATATGATTGCTCAGGGCTGGGCCCACACAGTCTTTCTAGAGAAGAATAACTCTCTCCTGTTAGATTTTATCTTACAACAGGGAACATTTTGTAGCCAGCCAGCAGCGAGGACATGTTCCCTTTCTGTCAGAAGACCTTTGTACGGTTCACATAGACCCCAATACTTTTTAAGCATGAAAAGTAAGAGCCATCAACAGTTTTGCAGCAATGCAGATGTGAGTGCCACGTAGCAAGTCGACTGCAGGTCCCGTCAAACAAGCAAAGGAAAAGCTAAGCCACCACTGTGTTCTTTCTTTTTCCCTATGCAGATACAGCCCTGCTGGCTCCTGAGAGGGAAACATCATGCAGGAGGAGTTTGAGATGGCTGTCAGGACAGCACCACGCTCCTGAGAGAGAAGATGGTGGTGAGAGGCTGTTTCAGCTATTTCGGTTGCGCTAAGGTGTGTGTGCAGGCACAGGGACTATTAACCAGTCCATGGCTGACCTTCATTCCTCTGTTTGTGTCACACCCATTCTGTTGTAGTCAACCTCATTTTCTTTTGAAAAAAGGTCTTTTGTGTGCTTATTAACACTATTAGCACTGGCTGTTTTCTAATTCTGGATAATAATTGCGAAACTCTAATTACTGTAATTACTATGCTCCTGGGGTGAGATTTTATTTTTTTATAGTTATTTCTAGTCATTTCTTTTTTGTAAACACTTTGTTATATTAAAAGCACGATAGACAATCATGAGTCCTTGCAGCACGTTTATATATCAACCACCTCCACTGAATTTCATCAGTGCATTTCACCATTTATTAATTAGGTATTACTAAATTTCTTCTGCCTCAAGCAAAAACAAGGAATGTGAGAGAAAGCGACTACTGACAAATGACAAATGATGTGACATGCCAACTTTGATTCAGCCAAGCAAGTATTAGTTGCAGCCCAACAAGAGCAAAGATGGTGGTGACAGCTAGATGGCACAATTGAATATAGCCTAGCTCTTCCCTGCACAACTCTTTAGGGTGGAAAGAAATGTTTCCATGTGTGCAAACATTGGGACACTTAAAGAAGGACCCAGCTCTGTCTTTTGGAGTCTGTACTCCAGAGCAGTCTCTTGGAGTAAGCAAGATGTTCTCTTGTGTCTGTTTTCTTATCATCCCTACACTGGTGGGATAAAGAGGTTTTTTTTCTTCTGGAATAATCCACTGTCTTATGCGAAGTGTCTCAGGGAAAGATGTTGTCTGAAATTTCACTACCATGTTCACTTGTTCTACCACATACAAACATGAGCATGGAGGCCTCTTGCATTAATATAAACCAAAATACATTATTTTGAAATAGCTCATGGTCATGCTGACATGTTTTTATGAGTCTTGGTTTTGCTTTTTAACTGTTAGTGTGTGGTTTGGAAAATTCTGACTCTTGCACTACAATGTAGATATATTATACCATTGACTACTTGTCATTCTCTTTTTGAGAACTTGGTTGTGATTAGAAAGTTGTTGACCCCAGCATGAAGAACACAGAGAATTTTTTTTAAGGCTGCTTCAAGCGCTGCTTATTTGTTTAGGCTTTTTGTACAAGTTCTTATGTCAGCCTAGGCCAATCTTAACTAAAAACCACTCCATCATCTGTTATCAAAGAACTGTTCATGCAACTCAGCAATGATTTTTCTAAATGACTGTGAGACCTCATTTACGGTTTTAATAAACAGTCACATTCTAATGAGGTCTTCATAAAACTGACTAAATATGTTTAGAAATCATTAGCTTAAATTACCAGTACAAAAGTCTCCTTAGGGAGCGCTGCAGATTTTGTGATAAGACTTCTGGCAGATGGATTAGTATAACAGCACAAGCGAATTCTGAATTTCCACACAAGCAGTGTAAATGTGAGTCACTGGGTAACAGGCTACCAGATAAAGAGCTAAATGTCCCTCAGGTGGGTTCATTAAAGAGAGAAAACAATCAAAACACATTTCTGTGCCATTTAAATACCAGGTGCACAGCAGTCTGCAGGTGCCAGAAACACTGACAAGGGTCCCTTGCTGGAACACACAAGAGCTTAAAGGGATGCACGGTTTTGACAAGCGTGCCTCAGATAATGACAGATATTGGCAGATGTACCCAGACCCTGCTGGAGGGTAACGCAGGGACTGAGTCATTTGCAGCAGGTGCTTGCATTAGGGACAGCCTCATGGTGATTCCTCCATCTGCAATTAAAACAGTCCTGATGCATAATGCTCCAGGGCAAGAAGCAAGTTCCTAGCACTGATTTAATGACTATCCAGCCAGTCCTGGTAAACAAATACCCATACGCCCCCTCAATGATTAATTCATGAAGGACATACACTGTGTGGCAAACACGTTAAATAGATATTGCTCTTTCCTGAAAATATAAAGGAATTTTCCTTCGTGGCTTACAATGGGTCAAGATGGTTAAAAATAAAAATAATAAACCCCTATAAATCTTACAACAGCGACAGCAACTGAAATAGAAAACCTCAAGGTTGGGAAGGTTATAAGGTTCGCCCTGCAGGAATGCTACCAAAAGGTCCATTAAAATCATTACTAATCAAGGTGGCACAGAGCTTGTGTTAGAGGTTGTGGGACAGATGGTGTGTTTGTAATACGCCTCCTTGTTGCTGATGGTCCCAGCTCTGGGAGCAGGACAGAGGCACCAACGGAGGAGTGACTGCGTTGTTCTGTGGCTCATACGATCTCATTTCCATTAAAAGCTCATTTCAATTCCTGCTCTCTGATCTCACCTATGTTGGCCTCCAGAGAAAGCGAGAACAAAGTCATTTCTACCACTGCCAGAAACCACAAAGCTGCGGATCTGTATCCCACTAGGACTCTTGCACCCTGAAGAAATCTCCACAGCAGCACAAAGTGTTTCTCGGTGCTGAGGGGACGTGCTGGGTACCTGAATGTTGTGAGTTGAGGCCGCCAATGCTGGCACCAAGACTGACGTCTCCCTGGATGATACCTGACAGTTTGCTCTAATTGATGCTTTCAAATATTGACTTTAGGAAAACAGTATGTGGTTTCATGCAGTATGCTATTTCTGTTCTAAGGCTTGTTTATCCATACCCTGAAAACACGCCTTTTTAAGTTGTGTGCTTGGGTACTTAGGACTGTGTATAAAGCTTTAATGAAGAGGTTTGCTGGAGAGCTTCCTCTTCTTACAAATCCATCATTTTGAATTGGTATGTGACTATCCAACTATTTCTACCTTCTTCCTCACTCAAGGGATTAAATTTTTAAAGCAGTCTCCATGACCCTTTTTTGTCTCTGCAATTAGTTGTACATGTGTTCCTGCAGCAGGTGTTAATTGCAGTCAAAAATCCCATCTTATTTACATCTAAAAATAATACTGGCACCTGATCTGTTGGCAGGCTTGGGCACCCAGATATCTAAACGTTAGGATTTATATTAACAATTGACAAAGAGCATAAGGAAGAATAAATTGAGATTGTAAAACTGGACTTGCTAAAAAGGAGGCAAGATCCAACACTTTGACTCACACCACATGAACAGCGCTCACTCTCCTCACGCCAGTGCCACAGGGCAGAGGGGTATCAGCATGAAATTAAAAAGGTCTCTTAAAACCATGTGGCTCACACCAAGATAAGTGCACTTGACTTCTTGTTTCAACACTTCGATTTACAGTAATTGCAACAGCTGCAATAAAAGCATTTTTTTTTTCATTCCAAATGAAAGCTATATGCCCAGTTCACAAGCACATTTTCTAAAAAAAATCCCAAATGAGAACTAAGACACCAGCGCATAGACAAAGCAGTAAATTAAAAGACTCCGTTATTGACGGTTGCAAGAAACAAAGAAAATGGTTACGTTCAATACCTGTTGAAAACAAAATTAGCCATAATGACTTGAGTAGGAGGCCTACTTTAGAAGTTACCACGCAAATGAAAGTGCACAGCATCAACCAGGTAACTCGAGCTTTCCTTTACCACTCAGCTTCTGAAGACCTCCTGGTCAACAAATTTAACGTACAAATGAATAAAGCTAATTTTTTCTGGTTTAGTCCAGAGGCTTACAGGAAGGAAAACCCAAACAAATCATGTTGATTTAAACTAACATACTAGGAAGAAGGTGCAATTTCATAGTTTAACTACTTTTCTCAGAAATCTGTTTCAGAATTACTCCCCCTCAGCCTCTCTTAAAAAACAGATGACCTTGTTCTGTAATCAGTTCCCTGGTTTCCCTTAATAGAAATGGTATGTCTGAGATATATACAAAGATAGGACGCTCTCCCTCTTTGGCAGTCTTTGCCAGCTGTGCTATACAGAAAGCCACTTTATCAGTTACTTTTTCATTGTGCTAATGTTATCAAAGACAAGCATCCACAGCATGTTTAAAAATAATTGATAATGAACCTCTTAGCAGAGGCAGTCATAAATATTTTATGTGCTATATTCAGTATATAAGCATCTTGTTGGTCTGCTATTTAATTTCCAAAAGCAAACACCTTGGAAGTCTTTAATCTTTTTAAGTGTAAAAATCACTTACCCTTCCCACTTCTACGAGATTAGTAACCATGATTATGCTGGCTGTGTTTTCATGCCATACCATTCTCCAAAAGTCATATATTGTCTCCTGCATTGGTCCTGAAACAATAAATCAAAGGAAAGGTTACTTTCTGAGAGTCTCATGACTGGAAGCCTGTCTCTGGGGAACTTTGAGAAACCGTGACTATACACATATATTCATTTCACTATCATCATATTTTTCATTTAGGGTCAATTTCTTTTCTGTCATCCCACCTATCTGCATTTAAGTATTTTTCGCCTGAAATAGCGCTCTTAAAGAAAGTTAGTTCTCTGGCATTTAGGTATTTATCTCTGTAATACCCAGAAGTGGAATTACAAAAAATGGATAACATTACTCTTTCTCTTAACAATTGGATGATAACCTAGGGAAGGTGTATTTGGAATGAAATGAGCCTCAATAGACTATGTGGCCTTTCCTGGTTTCTAATATTTTTCTTAGTATTCGCTATCCATCAAATTACTTCAGCTCCTAAATTGTATTTCCCAAAGTGAGACAGAAGTTATTGTTTTTTTGCTGCAGTGTATCACTTTGCAAAACAGCCGGGAAAGTGGTAAAGAACCCTGGCATAGCAGTGCTCTCCCCAACAACCTGTGTGCTTTTGTAGATGAAGACACAGGGCTTCCTCTAGTGCTGTGCTGAAGCTGGGTACCAGGCCCCAGGAAATGTTACAGAAATCTAAAATGTTGAGAACAACCATGTCATTTTGCATCTGCCCGGTCCTGTCTGTTTCCAGCCTATACATCTTACCCGTGATGTACAGTGTGCCACCCCGGTTTTAAACCACTGCTTTAAAACCACTGAGCCAAAAAGAATAAACAAATGTAAATTACTATCAGGTACTATAATCTTAACATCCATACTGAATACACTACTGAACTGCCATACTGCAGTAAGCAATTAGTGGCTTATTAGAGGAATACCTTAAAACAGCTAATTGGAGGACAAATGGATAATGTATTGGCCTAAGAGTTCCTCTAGTGAAGAAGCCAACGTTATTAAAGCATTACAAAACCATACATTGACAGGTTTCGGTAGTTTGGCACTCGTTATTTAGTACTTTGAGATCCCTCTGAAAATAAAATTTCTCTCTGAAAGTCAAGTACTTAGTGAGAAATGTAGTAATGTATTATTACTGTATTATTCTGGCAGGGAGGTTGGACAAGGTGATCTTCAAAGGTCTCTTCCAACCCAAAGTACTGTACAACTCTATGACTTTGTGATTCTATGACATTATATGCAAGGCAAAACCAACTCACTAGGCAAATATCACCACAGTTAGGACGTAACTTACTTAAAACTCAAGTTTAACAAAAAGGATGGTAATAATTTAAAACTTTAGATTTTTAAGAATTTCTTTGTATTTTCAGCAATTTCAAAGGATAATATCACCATCCATAATTTGTACAGACCATTTAAAGAAGTTATGTGTTCTCCTCCTTATTTTCTCTGCTTTAAAAAATGGTGCATATACAGTTAGTATCACAGGTTTCCCTATAATCACCCATTATTTGCTTGCTTTGGTAGTTCATATAACAGGAGAAAAAGCCATTTAAAACAACAGGAATCTATGACTGTTACAACACAAGAAATGTCAGAAGGTCTCAGAGTAGAAGTAATAGCACAATAGAAACTACAGTTTCTGAAATTATCAAATTCAAGCTGACATGGCTGCAAAACTGGACACCTTTTTTTTTGTTTCTTAATTTACAGCACACAATAGTTGATACTTCTGTGAGATATCATTTTGAAGTATGACAAAAGTTAAATCTCTTTCCACCTTATGGAAATTTACAGCAAGAATTTACTTCTACTTTTTTTTCTACAGACACCATAATTTGTCTTGTGATTTAAAGATTCCTACATTTCAGATCCTGAAAACACAAATTACAAATGGGGAGAGATTCCAAACACTAATTTCTTCCTAAAGATTTTGATTTTGTCATCCTTTATAAAGAAAAAAAAAGATAATAAATTATGAAAAAATATATATTTAGGAAAAAAGTAACAGCATTTTTCAGGCCAGAGAAACAGCTGCGCTCTGACAAGTATTTCAAGTTTGATTTCACGCGTTCTTCCAGAAGAAATCTCCTATTCTGCAGTGCTGAGTAGGCTCTTCTCAATCTTACTATTCAAATGATAAGACAATAATAATTACAAGTGTTTGATGGGATTTCCTGCATTCCTCAAGTATTCTCAAGTGTTTCCTTGCTTTTCCTCTCCAATTCTTACATGTAGCCTCCAAACTTCTTTCACATTCAGGACACTGAATGGGAAAAAAAAATATCCGAAAACCTACCTTAAAGTCTCAGAAAATAATTCTTTTCTACCCCATTTTTCTTTTCTTCTTGACATTTTTCAAATTATTTTCTGACATATGAATAAATTATTACTTGTCTCCAGCCAGAATTGAAAAGCCTTAGAGACTGGGTAGGGTTGGAGGATTTATTGTCATGAAGAACTGAACAATTTGATTCCAGAGACTTGTGGTAGGGAGAAAAAGAGCCTGTAATTGTTCTTAAGCATCAGCTTAACAGATGTGTGCACAATATGCTGGAAGGTTATTCTCAGCAGTTGCCCCCTTGCCGGAGGAGCAGGTCTGAAGAGAAGGTACCGTGCTGCCTAACAGTAAGCCTGTGGTGTACCCCATTAGCTACACAATACAGTAGTTGGTATCAAAGATTTCTGCTGCGAAAAAAAGAAATCAACACCATAGTGCAACCAGAAGATGAAAAGCAAAGGAAAATAAGAAAAAGAAATCAAGCCTCCAAACCCCAAGCTAATTAAATGCATTATTGAAAAAACTCAACAGAAATGGTCATTTGTATATATCACAACCATTAGTCGTATTACCAGTAGTTGTTAGTTGCTGCTCTGGGAATGCAAACATATTAGGAAATGGAAAAATCACACAGCTTTTAAGAATGGTTTAAACTCTTAAGAAGCTGCTTCTGTACATGGAGCTTTCTAGAGCCTCTATTTCTGCTTTTTATTGTGAGACCCAGTTCTAACAACTGGTATTGCTGCTGGGGTATTCGATCAATTTGAATGTGATAAACTAGCCCAGAAACCAGGAAAAAGTGTTTAGATCGAGGAAAAAAAGCAAACACACAGAGAAACAAGTAAAACCTGAATCCTGAAATGTCCCCAGCACTTACTCAGATGTGACTTGTAAATCTATGGGTCATTTTTCAACTTCTAGAAAAGTAAGCAGCTTAAACAAGGAACCTTTTTCTAGCGTAGAATGTCAAATTCACAAGCTAATGTTTGGTCCACCTGAAACCAAATTCAGTAACAGATATTAAAGCTAGAAATGTACAGAAAATGAACAGATACCTTTAAGCTGTCCCCCATGGAGAGAGCATGGGCAGCGATAGCCATGAGCACGTGTTGATGGAGGCAGGGGACTGACAAAATACAGAACTTAAACGCAGCAGTTAAATTCTGTCTTGAAAAGGGTGCAATAAACCTCCTTCCAGTGAGTAGATGTGTTCAGCTCGTGTGAGTAGGTGGTTATAAACTGGTTCCCTTACCTAATGGTTACTGCAGTTTCTAGTACCAGTAACAACTGCCTTCACTTTTTCCTGAAGCAAAACTTGCTGTTTGCTACTGTGCCTGCCTGCAACTTGACCAGTCAAGGACAACTAGCTAATAGTTGCATAGAGGGAGCTGCATTTTAGCACTCGTTATTTACTGTATATGAGCCCTTCAAAATGAACTTAAGATACAACAATTTTTTCTTATTAACAGATATGATTGCATGGCAAAAAAGCCAAAAAGCAATGATTTCTTTTGCAAGTACACTGTCTAAAAACCCCAAACCCATTATGTTGCAAAAATTGTTCAAAATACACATGAAAGCAAAAAAAACAGAGATAAAAAAAATATCACTGGGAGAACAGAATACAAGCTAATAGTTTAAAAGTTCAATAATGCTCTTTTTTTCTAATGAACCCCTTAAGTAGGAAAGACTACCTGTTAGTAGGTTAACTTACAGAGAATTTCACAGGAGGAAGCAAAATTACAGTGTGATTAATGGGCCAGTCCAGTGTTCTGATAATCTGTAAATCCATGCTATTTGCTCTTTTCACTGTGCTAGAATTTGGAGTTAAGAACAAAACTCCCTTTCAGAAAGAAGTTATGTAAAAAACCTGCAGTTAAATGTCATTTTAAACTATAAATATCACTGACTGCAGGCAAGGGAACATCTCCCTTAACTAAAATGAATTTTTTTCCCTACTCAGTAAGGCAACGTGCCCAAGATTTTATCAATGGGATTTTGCAGGTGCATCATTATGCGATCAGATTTTCATGAGCATTCGGTTCTGTCAGCCTCCCAGTTACCTCATGGAAAGCTCTTCAGTGGTCAGCAGCTCTGCAAACCTGGACACCTCTTTGTGTCACCAGGTGTAGTCTAAGGACTGTAAGAGTAGGTCACACTTTAAAATAAAATAAAATAAAATAAAATAAAATAAAATAAAATAAAATAAAATAAAATAAAATAAAACAAATCGTCTTGATCTTTGTATATAAAATAGTCAGCATACTATAAAGAAAAGTTATAGATCCCAGTTGTGCTGATTTAGTAAAAAAAAATCACATCAACTAGCACATTAAACTGCTAGTTCAGTATTTTATTGTCATTCCATCGTTACTTCACACAGCAGCACAGCTGTATCTTGGTTCATCTCTGCCCTCCCCAAATGAGCTGGTTTCTGTGTCAAGATACTTCGAAGATCTGATCAGTTGCTGATAATCTGAGCTGTCAAGAGCAGTCTTTATCATATGCTTGTTGAATAGGTATGGTGGCAAGTATTTAACTTTCACTCTTTTCAGGAGTTCTTAAGGGTTCAGTGCCCCCATGGAGGTAGGCGAAGTCCAGAACAAAGCTCTGCTATGAAAACTTAAGAAACTCAGGCAGTAAATACGTAGTCTTTCTGCAATAGCTTCTCTCAAAATAGGTTTAGACATTTGTTTTCTACCATAACATACACACTTAAATTGACTTTAAGGGCTTATACAAGAGTCTGTTTTTATACACACAGTATGTATGCTCCTCTAAATACTGTGAATAATTTTTAAGTCTGAGATAAAACTGTGACCAAGAAATCACTAAACCATATGGGCCCAGTACTCATCAATAAATATCTGAACACATATAAATCAGTCTTTTGTATTTTAAAGTGTCAAGAAAACAACTATGAAAAAGAATCAGGTCATATAACCTGGATACTTCTAATGCTTTTTAAATAAAGTTCTCCCAAGTTCTCTCCAAAACAACATTGAGGCTAAAACACACCCCAGTGCCATGCACCTCTTCACTTTTACTGGTGTCTCGTATAGTCCTGTAAGAATTAGCCCTAAAAGGCAACAGATGTTTGTACTGGCAAAACTTGGCCATAAATGCTTCAGTGTTATTTATTAATTGCTGGTTTCTAGCTGCCATACTTCAGCATTAATTATCATTTGTCTCTTCTGCATATCGCAGCCTCAGACATTTTGTGCACTAAAGAATCTCAATGAAATTAAACAAAAACCAAGTAATGAGCTGAAAAAACCCACTTTTTCTCACTTTTCTCACTTTATTTCATTTGACACATAGTGTCGATACAGACTGCAACAGCAGTTGAAATACACTTTCTAATTTTAGCCTTACAAATATGAATTATTATGTAATGTTCAGCAGGGCTATGCTGGCTTTCCTGATAAAACTTGCCTCAAAATCTCTCTTGCCTTGGAAAAATACAAGTAAACAAAGCTCTGGATGAACTTCCAGTGAGGCTGATTCCCTCTCAGTACAGGCTGTTTCAAAAAGATGGACCTGACTTCAAAGCAAAGTGATTTCAAATTTGTCCATCTTTTTGAAACACCCGGCATCTTAAGGCAGCAAGCAGCCCAAGCAAGGAAGCCTGAGGCTATGGCTGATCTTACGTGAGTTATGGAAAATCTCCCTGTCAGTTTTAAACCTTATTTTAACTGATTCCTCCATGATAGCAGATCAGAGATGTCGCAGAGTGGAGCTACTTGTTACCAGGGACAGTAATTAACTCATGGTTAGGTAAGAAAGAACACCATTTTGTAAGCAAGAATTCTACCAGAACTTAATTCACAAGCAAAAAAAAAAAAATGTTATTTCTCCTAACACCAGTTTTAACCCAGGCTTCAGAATATTTCAGTTGTAGCCAGTCCACCGTTTGGTTTTTTTTTTTTGGCCTGTTGCAATGATACCACCTTAAAATGCAAAAAAAAGAGAACAGTATGCAGCAACACTGTTCCACAGTAAGTCACCTCAGCTACACTCAAGTGGGTTAATCAGGACTGAGCTATGAATTTAAAATGTGTTTTTCATGATTTTCTCACCTTAGACGGATTGTCAATAAGAAATAGATCTGACTGAATCTTGTTAGCTTGACATTTCAGGAAAATGCTGCTTATAAAGCAAGCTGAAATGCTTTATTAGGACAAATCCTGCTCAGTGCCGCTACTGGCAACACAGAAGCTTTCTACTGTATCCTTCATTCAGGAAAAACACAGCCTTCTCTCATTATCAGCCAAGGGACAGCACAGTGAATAGTAATTGGCTGATTTTCAAGCACAAACTAAATCCTACCTGTTTCGAGCCAGCCAGTCAGCAAGCCCTGCTGCCTGCACATCACTATATGTGAAAATTGGCTTTCAGAAAATGAAATTTTCGAAGTGCTTTCAAGTCCCATTAGCTTTCAACGAGGCTTAAATTACTAAGTGACTGCGGTGCATGGAGAAATTTTATCTATAGCTCCCATGAGACTGACCAGCGCTTTGGCTGGCTTTCTGTACCACCTCCTCGTGTATTTAGAGGAGTCAGCACTAGACCTTTCACAGGATGAAGGAAAGGAGATTGACCTGTAAATTCTCCCTCTCTTTCTAAATGTAAAAAGAACATAAAAACATTTGGCCTGTAACATGCCGTTTACAACGTACAGCAGTGATAAGCCACAATCCTTTTATGAAATATATATAAGTGTCTCGGAGCTAGCTAAAATAATAAAAATCCTCCATTCTAAATTCCCAGCTTAATACAGAGATGCTTAAAAATTATATCCTTTGAGTAATGACTAAACTGATTATTTAAAAGCATTTTTTAATTTAAAATTGCTCATTTCAGAAAACTAGACAATCATCAGTTTGAAAATATACACGTACACATCAACTATTGGCTAGAGCTGGATCATTTCTCTTGCCGGCATTTTCTCTGATCTTATTCTGCAGTGACTCTGTGGGTAGTCAGAAAGTTTTATGGGGATGTGGTATTTAATCTCTGAAATATCATATGGCATTTTCTTTTCTTTATTGATATAGATCTAACTGGGCTGGAACAGCACACATTTCTATGCATTATTTTGTCTGCGTTATGGTACCATCTAGAAATCCCAGTCTGGGACTGGAGCTCCACTGTAGCGGGAACTGCATCACATATTAAATGCCCATAAATAAACAAAAGGTGTTCATGCCCCTCACAGTCACAATCCAAAAATACCTTGAGAGACAACAGGATGCAAGGCAGGGTTCAAATGAACTGAACTGGTTTGGTATAATACACAGCAGCCACAATATGCCAGCTCCCTAGGCATTTCTGAATCATCTTACCTGTCCCTGCTCCACATTAGTATTTCCACCATGTTCAGAAACAAGCCATTGCTGCACCTCAATGTATTTTGAAGTCTGAGACCAGACTTTATTTGTGCACTCTTGGCAGGTGCTATTTAAGACATTTTTATAACACTACAGCTAATGCTACCAGCTAACTTTCCATCTAATAAAGTGTTACACACTTATCGATTGACATTTCTCCACGGCTAAATTTTCAATACTAGCTCAGTTTGTTCTGTATCAACAAAATAAAATGAAAATGTCATATGATTTCCCAAAGAATAAATAGCACATTCCCATAACACATTTTGACTACTCACAGAAGTACCACAGTCTGGGAACAGAGGAACTGGCAGCAACAGTCCAGATTTATCCAGTTAGCCTGAGATTAGGTGAAGCTGAATGCAATAAAAACTGTGTACATAGTACTAGTGACCATGTATGTGTCACCATGCCATTCAAGAAAGCTGCTTTTTCTGTTCTTAATGGCAGGAAATTAAAAAACCCAACAAAATAACGTAGTTGTAGTTTAATGTAGTTCATCCAGTATAATTGAAGAACAATTCCTTTCATGTAATTTGTTTGCCACACAGCAGGGATGTTAAATGGTCTGTTCCTCTCATTAACATTTTGTCAGGCTGGATAAATCCAGTATCTTTCAAATTTCATGTTACACGTAGCATTCCTGGGGGTTAGGGATTCTCTAGTGAGGGTTATGTGGGATACCTGAATAAGGTCAGAATCTTGGATCTTTACCTCACGCAGCTTTTAAGAGAGCACTGCTAGCCAATGGCCTACAGGGAGTTTCAGTTTTCTCTGCTATGAAACAGGAATATTTTGAATACCTAGAATTTTAAGTCGTGGCCTTGGTGTATTTTCCAGTGGAGTGTACTGGCTATAGAGAAATACAGTTGGTCTCACTCACCCATGGGCTTTCTTTCTCTCTATGCCCTACAGACATTTAATTGTTTAATTACAGTCAAGCATGCCAGGAGAATGATCAGGGACTCATCTGGGAAACTGAGATACAAGCCCAAATTGATTCAGATCAAATAGCACCATGAGGTCACAGTTCTGACTGAAGGATTATTCCAGAAGCCTTGAGCTCACGGTTTGATCCTGAACTGCCTTTGTGAAAGCAGTCCAACAGAAAGTTTCCCTTTAGCTGAATCAATGTTTTCCAGTAAGGAATGTGCTTTAGTTCCTGATTCGTGCATTCTTCTCAATAAGGGTGATTTGCATCATGGAAATATGAATACCTATTAATCACTCATTCTAAATAGCCCATCTGAGCTTGGGAAGACTAACAAATATGGAATTTATTTTGTAAAAAACATGCTGCCTGTAACATTTCCAACTCAAAAATCTTAGGTAATTGACTTGTTGGACTGGGTTCTTCATATCAACTTGTAATGCAGAATCAATTTTGATGACAGATGAGAAGTTTAAGATCGTTTTATCCCCTTCAGTAGAAGGTTCCTTAGGGAACGGACAAAAGAACCTAATTAGTCTTTCCCATTTCTACTTTCTATTTTCATGTTGAGTCAATCATAAGCATCAGGATGTAATAAAATCATCACTATTCTCTAGCTCGAAAATACGAGTTCATTTTGGCTACTTGTTTCTTGTATTTTTCCCCGAGGACCTTATTGTGAAGGAATGTTGCTCATGCCTCTGAGTAAGATATTCAGATGCTGCATTTTTTAAACTTGTGCTGGGAGCTTAAGTGCATTAACACAAACACTTTACCCAGATGAACAAACAAGATAATTTAGTCAATATTAAAGCAAAAGTAAAAATGCTAGCAAAAGCAAATTTGTCATAATTTAGGTATCTCATGGATGAGATGTATCACTCACAATATAGTTTTCTATTTAAGGCTGCGGAACTTGGGTACATTCATTTCCTTCTCACTCATAGAAACAGAATCAAACAAATATTAGTCAGATCAAAATACATGCGAAGATCATTAACAAACATGTATTGGATATTTTTCCTTTTAAGATAATTATGGTAAAAATTAAATCTGCATGACAACAAATTCTCTCAGCACTATTATTTAATGTTATTTTTGGGACCATATTGGTTATTTTCAGCAATTCAAGTAGGAAAGGGCAATGCTAACATTTTAATTCTATTTTTTATTATATCTTATGGACACTGTGGTATTTGATGTACGCTGTAAACAAGGAAAGCCATTCTAACATGTGGAGTGTATTTGCATTTAATACAGACACAGAAACATGAGCATGCTTGCAACAGAATGAGATTTAGCAGCAGCAGAGGGAATGTCTGCAAAGTCTACATCTGAATATGCAACTGCACGGAAGAATACAGATGGATGGGGAAAGAAATTAATCCGATAAGCTTGTATCTTATTTTTTTCCAAAAGCCGTGCTTCAAAATCACCCAGACTGTCATATGCATTGGTGGCCATATAAATACAGAGATTTCAGTTGCCACCAAAGGATACAGAATAAAGATGACAGGTTTCAAAGATTCAGATATGGAGACAAGACAAAAATGAGCTGCCTTATTTGTTTCTTGATACATTTGTTTTTTTCTGTTCGTAAATTTGCTACACTTTTTTTTTTCCGCCTTTCCCTCAGCAAACGAGAAGACGAAAAGCGTTCTTACACCTGCTGCCAAACTTCCTCCAGGCTGCTGAAGACCAGCTGGAAAATAAACTTCAGAGAATAAAAGATGCTTTGGCTACGTGATTTTCCTGACAAACTGCACTTCTCTGCTCCTTCTGCTTTAGCATTAGGCGTCACTGATTGACAAGCATGTTAACAGTACTCTGTCAAGTGTGCAAGGTACCTTCCCCATCAAGTCCAATTTACAGCTGATTCTTTATCAAGGATAGAAATCCTATCATCAAACATCAGCTTTTCATAATTCACACTCCCCAAAAATACAATGTGAGGTGCATTTGTAAGGCTGATGTTGTATACATCTTCCTGGCACAGAAAACGGATTCAGGTGCATAATCTAGGTAATTAGGAGTCTGAGAAGCAAATACACTAATACGTGACCTCCATAATGCTATTTTTGGAAAGTGTGTTTGGTTCATAAGGACAGTTTGCTCAGCTCTTGAGTTTCAGGAAGATCATAATTTCCTTGTTTGCAGGACTTATTTTATAGTCACATGTTTTAAAAGAGAACAAATATATACTTTTCATACAATCTTCTATTTTCTATAATACAATCTTGAATAATTTATTTTTGCCTGATTGACTTCTTTATCTACTTAATTACTGTAGTATCTCATTTCTCTTACTTCTTAATTCTGATATGTAAAGTGTGTTGTAGTTATTCTAGACTGACTTTGCAACAGAGAAATCAAACCAATATCTTGTCTTTGTGACACAGATCTATACATCCTCTGAAGACCTTTATGTCTGCTCTCCTCCTGCTCAGTCTTTGCGAGGGAGAGAATAGGATTGCTCTTTCTTCCCCTGTGGCCTCGACATAGGTCTACAGAAAAATCATCAGCTTCTCAAACTGTTGTTTCACAAGTCACATGAACAAGCAAGTGAAAGAACAGCCTGCATTGAATGAGGGAATTTATATGCTACAAATAAATATTAAATCATTACTCAGTATTGTTTCTAGAGCTTGTCTGTACTTTCAAAGAATTTCCAAAGGTTTACGAAAGGTGGGCATGTATTTTTTGCAAAAGGTAGCCACACATACGTGAAGAGTATAAGTGGCTCTACCTTGTAATGGACATATCAGCAGTTCTAACACAGTGATCACTAAAATCTCCTATCATAAACATAGAGGCAGAGGGAAACTCTCATATTTTCATGTGCCGTAATGTGGCAACCTTCGAAAAGGATTGACTTCGATAGTTACCAGGTTTTACTACACACTGTCTCTTTTTGTCCCCAACACTAGTAAAAGTACCAACTTCTTAAAAGATGCTCAAATGCCGCAATTGTTGTCATCAGCCTTCGGTGGGAAATGGTAGTAAGAGAGCTCTGGTGAATCTGTCATATGGCTTCACAATATAACCTGGAGATACCACTTCCATATCCAAAGTGTCTATTACTTCTGTATGTATTTGGGTGTAGTGAAAAAAAGAACTTCGCCATTTGTCTCCACTATTGCAAAACAGGTGAAGGACAAGTTTCAGAAAGCCTCACCTATTCAATGTAGTGCTTAGGAATAGGTTGATCTTTCACTGAAGACAGATAGCTTCAATCACCTTTTAACATTTTGATGATCAAGAAATAAAGAACAGCATCAAACACAGTTGAATCTTGAAGATTAATACAGGGGTATAGAATTCAATCACTTCAAATACATATCAGGAAATCAGACTGAATACCCTACATCCTGCAAAAATGACAGCATTTATAAAGCTGAAAAATTGTGTAGCACAATCTTGCGTCACTGTTTTTCAGTTCCCCTGAAGTAATTTCAAATGTTAATTTTCATGTGGAGGCTAAAACCATGGCAGCAAAAGTTTCTTTGTAAAGATATGTGTGGAGCTTCCACACTGCTGTAGTTCTGACAACTTTCTGCAACATAAAACCAAAAAATATTCCAAGGAAGTTAACAATATTATTATTCAAAGCAATATTTCTGCTTCAGATGCCTCAAAGGGAACTTTCAGTTTGAAAGAAAATGTATTTTTGTTTTTGAAAGCCCTTATTAAAATGTTCGCACAACATATACAGTTGTGTGCAGAAGAAAGACACATTTTGCAGAAAAGAGAAGGAATATGAAAGGGGTTATTACTGTGGCAGGTTTATGCTATTGTAGTGAAGACTGTAAACATTTCCACTGTAAATATTTATTTTCAGAAGTTTATAAATCATACCTAAAAAACTTCTCCTGACTGAAACTTGACTTGATGTCTGTCTCCATAATCAGCAATACAAAAAGTGAAACAGTTTAGCATCTGCTTTACAATTGGATATAGACAAAAAAAAGAGGCTGAAATGCTACACTAGGCTATTATATTGAGAACTGCTTTATTTTCAAGAGTAACTTTTTACAGTCATTATGAAGTTCTCTGAAGTAGTTCCACATAATATCTGATGTCCGGTTCCTCTGCAAGCTGCAGCAAGCAGAGACAATTTGACCCTTGAGGAGTATTCAAAAGTCAGAGAAGCACAAATGAATGTACTTCATCTATAAAGACATGCAGCTTGCATGTGAGTATCTGCTGTTTCACACATGATTGATCTGCTCGAAAATCAGCCCTGGTGGAAATGGCAATGAGCGATGCTGTAGAACTATACTAACATTTGTTTGTCACTCATAATTTACAGTTGCTGGTGCAGTGGTGGAGGAAGCATTACAAAACCTTTGATAGAGACTTGCTAAAAGAAGCTAGGTCAGCTCAGTTAACTATGTGAACTTTAGGGAACACAGAAAAAGTAAATACAAAGAAAGATTAACTTTTCCTGCTTAGTAATCAGGGTGAGACATGCAAGATCAGCAACAGTCATCCAACAATAAGTTGAGAGTTCTGGTCGGCAACAGGTTGATCATGAGTCAACCATGTGCCCTTGTGGCCAAGAAGGCAAATGGTATCCTGGGGTGCATTAAGAAGAGTGTGACCAGCAGGTTGAGGGAGGTTCTCCTCCCACTCTACTCTGCCCTGGGGAGGCCACACCCTGAGTACTGCGTCCAGTTCTGGGCTCCCCAGTTTAAGAAGGACAAGGAATTACTGGAGGGAGTCCAGCGGTGGGCTACGAAGATCATTAGGGGCCTAGAGAACCTTTCTTATGAAGAGAGACTGAGAGAGCTGGGTCTGTTCCGCCTAGAGAAGAGAAGGCTGAGAGGGGATCTCATAAATGTTTATGAATATCTCAAGGGTGGATGTCAAGAGGATGGGACCAGACTCCTTTCAGTGGTGCCCAGTGACAGAATGAGGGGCAATGGACACAGACTGAAGCACAGGAGGTTCAATCTGAATATGAGGGGAAACTTCTTTACTTTGAGGTTGCCAGAGCCCTGGAACAGGCTGCCTAGAGAGGTTGTGGAGTCTCCTCCTCTGGAGACATTCAAAACCTGCCTGGACACATTTCTGTGCGATCTGCTCTGGGTGAACCTGCTTTAGCAGGTGAGTTGGACTAGATGATCTCCAGAAGTCCCTTCCAACCCCAACTATTCTGTGATTCTGTAATAAGAACATCGAGCAGTATGTGTGAGAATAAGTACCATACAGATATTCAACCTAATGGTCTCACAAAAGGACCTGGTTAAAATCATTGAGTACCTAACTGCTGGAAAAGAAAAGCCAGTTGCCAGTAAATTGAACAGTTCATACAAGAGCTTGATCTTCTGCTATAAAAGAATTTTAAGTAATTATACCTATGGGAACAAGGGATATATAAAACAAAGTCACAAGTTTCAAATTGCACCAGCTTGCTGGTTCTGCATGACCCAATACGCCGGCTTGTGATGAGGGATTCTTTTTAATCACGGTGACTCAGGTGCGGATCCCATCTGTTGATGCCAATTACAGCAGATCACCAAAAGTCTTTATTAGCTGTAAATTTAGTCTACCACTCACATTATACTTATCACATAAAGGAAAAATGATGTTAATTTTAAAATCGAAGTTGCACACACTGAAAGTATTGGTCTTAAAATGGAATTAAAACCTTTTCTGATTATTAGTTGAGAAAGCCTTCATTAGGTAAGACTCTAAAAAAATTTTTCTCCCTGTAATTCAAATTAACAGCAGGATGCTATGAATGCCAAAGTGGAAAAATACCAGTCTGTATGTCAAACTCTGGTTAGTATGGAAGACACTAACACTTTAATAAACAGGTGATTATGCAACTCCCAGCTCTGTTAAAAGCAGATTGGTAGTCTATTACAAACTGATTAAATTTGCCACTTTTTCACTTCAAACAATTATATTTGCTCATTAACACTTGATATCTTGAATGCAGCTTAAGAAGAACATAGGAAAATTAAATATCAATCATTCTAGCTCCTCAGAGATTTAAAACTGACTCATGTAATGATATTTTCCTTCAAAGAACAATAGGCATGTGCACCTGTGAAAGTTGTGGTGGAGGAGAAAAGGGAGAATGGGAAAAGTTATTTTAAGACTGATGTAAAGTAGACATCAAGGGAATTAAACATGCAGCTTAACTGTTTTGCTGCACTAATATGTTTATACATATCTATATGAAAATGTGTTCTAAAACAGAGCATGAACATCGTTGGCTATACTGCAAGCTGTGGCTCTTGACAGGCTTCCTAATAAGGATGACACACAGAGGAATAGTCTGAAATGGGAACCAAGTGTTTCTCCTTTCATAGTTAACACAGAGCCTTAAAGGAATTTTAGAGATTATTCCCAGTTCATTTATCACTTTTGCCAAAGACAGAGATTGCATCTTACTGGAAGTGTTTCTATTGTGCCAAGGCTTTGTCAGGAAGCAGGATACTGGAGAATAACACTAACTAGCCTTTACACAGCTGCTTCGATCAGGACATTGCAGAGAACTATAAAAAGCAGATGAGTATTTTTGATCCTATTCCGCAGATGGGAAAGCTGAGACAGAGGAAGGAAAAGAAACTTTCTCATGATTCTTCATCAGGCCAGGGATAGAGCCAGAGAGAACAGAGAAACCTCTTGAGGTCACTGCTCTTCATTCCTCCAAAATGGAGATACAAATCTGTTTCCCAACTGGCCTTAAAAAATAAGTTGTTAAAGACGTAATCTATCTAAAACCTCGCAGCCAGATTATTTTTAACTTGCTTTAAATCATATTCCCATTTTAAAATGAATATTGTATTCTACAGAGTCAGTTTCTCACTCCTCGCACTGTGGGAGGGGTTAGGCATCCCTGTGTGTACTTAGCTGTACCTACCTGCCCCAAAGAATAACAGCTGAAACTGTCATATATCCCTTCCACTTTGGAAGAAGACTTGTTTCTAATCCTCTTATTCTCCTTCTTGACTAGGTATTACACTTCTTGACATCGTATCAGGAAAAAAGTGTGGCAATGAAACAGTTGGGACTTGCTGGTGGATCTGGTACATAGACTTTCAGTACATTATTAATACATTATTACATGCTTGGCTTTAAAAGCTGAAAGCACAAAAACCTCAAGCTTGGTATTTGCTATTAAAGTATCACGGTGAGTGCTAAAGCCACATTTAAATGTCTTTAGACAGGGAACTTTTAGGTTTGTCAGGAAACTGTCTGGGAGATCTTTTGGTGAACCTCCTGAAAACAACTGTATTACAAACTGCAAGTAAAATGCCAACTGTGTAGATTTTCATTTTAGGATTCAATTAAAGGTAAAAAACAATGGCATCATCAGCTACAGGTTAAATAAAACAATTCATTTGTTCTCAGAAGAGGAGGGTGTAATAGCCCAAAGGGAATTAAACAAATTCTTGCACTTTTCTCCTAATTTTCCTATCTGGTTCACCTGTAGAAAGCCCGTGGACTGAAGGATGTTGTGGGTGGGTAACAGAAGCAGAAGAAGCAGCACATTTAAATGGTTCATATTCTACGACCCAAGGGAATGGCAGGAAGATGTCCCGGGGGGGTTTAGGTTGGACATCAGGAAAAGGTTCTTCACCCAGAGGGTGGTGGAGCACTGGAACAGGCTCCCCAGGGAGGTAGTCATGGTTCCAGGTCTGACAGTTCAAGAAGCAATTGGACAACACCCTCATACACATGGTGTGAACTGTGGGGTTGTCATATACAGGAACAGGAGCTGGACTCGATAATCCTTGTGGGTCCCTTCCAACTCAGGACATTCTATGATAAAATCACAAATTCTAATTCTGGTATAAAAGTGTAATATTGACAGTACTGAGGCAGTTCCAGAAATGAGATCTCCATCCTGCCTCACTGTCATCTGACACAAAGTAGCACCTCATTCGGAGTGTTGACAGGTGAAGTACAGAAAAGCTGAGATACGAAACCTACCCCTGGTAGAGTCGGGTACTAGAGGCTGCAGACTCTGGGTTACTTTGGGGGCAACTGAAACCACAGCAAAACTTACTTGAAATGGCCAACTTTTTCTCTGCTTTGATAACAAAGTCATTAAAAAGTATGTATGACCTCTAAACACAACACATGGTAAGATTATTCTGAGCATATTATTCTCAGTACTCCAGCTGGCTCTCTTAAAAGGTTGGGCATGTGTATGTGGGTGTAGCTCAGCTTCTCAAGATCCACAGGCAAATCCAAGAAGCTCTGTCACAGAATACTTATTACAAAGAAGATTCCCTCTGAGCAGTGGAGTAGCAACCACATTTTCACATCTAAGCTATCTAAGCATAGGCAGGAGACTGGCATATTGCTCAGTATTATGCTCAAGCGGTCACAGAAGACTCATCTTTCCCACCCATTCCATCTCTGAACTTGAGTACAGAACTAAAAAAGAGCCGCACCAGAATGGGCTTGAAGACAAGTACAATGGGCTTGAAGACAAGTACTTTGAAGACAAGTACAAATTGAAAATTCATTTGTATATTGACAACGGAATAGGTTCTTGTTCACAGGTAAGCTTTTAAAAGACGGCCTGTAAAATTCTCTCTAGATCCTTTTAGAGAATCCCTCTGCAAAAGTAATGAGTTTTTGGGTCCTCTACTAGAACTTGCCAATGAAAGTGTTTTGCAGTTTAAGGACCTGAAGCCTAGCTAGCATTGAATAATAAGAGAACATACATTTTCAGGACACTGTTGTGTCTCTGAAAAGTTTACTGAGCATTTCTACCATGACTTATTACTTTTTTCATGAGTAACAACATGTTGAGTAACTTCTGCTGAAAAAGAAGTGTTTTGCTTTTCTACCCAAATCTTGTCTGAACATAAAGGTAAAAGACTGCTTACTTGGCATATCTGAAACCTAGATAATAACAATTCAATTTGCTCACTTTTACCTAAGTGATTAAGCCTACTCTGTCCTGGAAACTGACTGTGGCAAAAACGCATATTAGAGAGTATAAACTGTAATCCAAGTATGAAAACTTCTTAGCTTCACATAACCAAAAAGAAAGGGTGATAAACTTACCTTGTGTAGCAATGTAGTGATTTGGTCTGTGATAGCCCTGAAATAAATTGGAAAAAAAAAAAAAAATTAAAGGAATACGCACCTGTTAGAGCAGTATTTGGTAAAAATCACAACAATAAATGTAACACATTAGATGCGAAGTTCTTTCCAGTGGGGGAAGGGCAAGGGAGAAGCAGAACAAGAAACAAATGTTTGCTGCAAGATACTTAAGTTGCAGCCTTGTACATTAGGGGAGAGAAGTAATACATTCTTTTAGTCCCTTGTTGGCTCTGCTGAAAATGAACAGCATGAAATCCTCTCTAGCACTTGCACCTAATGGCATCAGATGCTCAGGGAGGCTGAGATCTACCTCCAAGCTATTGCTATTGAGTGCAAAGCCTGCCCCTTTTTTAACAGCTAAAGAATGCTAGATTTGCATTCAGCCTGGGGAAGGGTGGGGGGGATGTTCACTCTGTCTGGTGTGATTTATTTCTGAATAGCAAAAAGAAGAGTAAATTCTTTCAGTAAATGGTTTGGTATGAACACACTCATTCCCTTCTAAATAGGAAGAACCTAAAACAATTCTATGTTTCTCTAATGACAAGAGTAACTTAATCACAAGCTAGCCGTGCAGTGAAGAATACACTGTGGATTCTTTGCAACATGGAATAGGTTGCAAACAGGGAATGATACCATTTTTATAGTACTTGAGTTTCTGATGTGATGGGAGTGTCACCAAAGGTTTACATCATGCACTAGCTTGTTGGTAAATTAAGTTGTACCAGTGATCATCTTTTAATAATGGTTATGATGTGTTGTCAGTCATGAACAGGAAGAACTTAAAACTTCAGCTTGCATGCTGTTGCAATTTCTTTGTAAAAGAGCAACAGGCATGGCAGTGATGCCAGGTGGGAACAACTCAAACCAACCAATACCTTGAATATTACAGAACAAATAACATGAATTAGATAATTGTTTCCTTTGCATGCCATTGAAGCAAAATATGGAAGTATATGAACTGAGTAGTGTTCAGATAGCTACAAAGTTGATTTTTTCCACTATGTGTTATCTAATATCCCTAGTGGCTTGGATCTAAGAATTCAGTTTCCCAGCGAAAAAACACATGGGAAAAAATACAGCATAACCATTGCCCCTCTCTCTTTTATCCAAGAAAATTTCACAGTGTCTGTAACAGTGCCTTTCCCTTATTAATATGTTTATTCTGACAACCTGACAACTGTACTAATAACTACATGCAAGAGTAAAAGTGCAGCTGCTTTTGTAGCAGAAGAACATGCATTTCTAATGGAAACCTGGCTAGCAAGCTTATAAACAAATAATGCTGTGTTTTGTGGCAAAGTGTCTTTGGAAGACGTCTGTAGTCCTCCAAGCTTTGCAATTTGCTGAGGATGAGGGAGAGAATTTTTTGGTTCTCACTCACTGTTTCTTTTAAGGCTACATTCTATCCATCCTCTTGTACTTCCACAAGCAAAAAAAAAAAGGTTGCTATGCAGCTATCTTACCAGCATTTTAAATGAGACTGTATGGTCCAAATCCTTATTCCTCACATCTTTTAATATTTAGAGTGAGATCCAAATCTGAGACAAGAACATACTAATAGCCTAAAATGACACAGCATTCCTCAATGTCGGAGAAGGTGTGAAAGTGAATTCAAATCTAGGTCCCCAATCTAGGTCTCTTTGCTTTGATGACCGATTACTCCCTTCAGAGTTTAGTGAGATATCTAAGTAAATATAGTTCCCTATGTGCTTTTACCTCTGGATGATTGTGCTATTCTTTCAAACAACAAGGGATGGAGCATAAATCTGAGCTTAATTTAATGGTTCTTCAACATGTTAATACACATCAATAGAAGAAGATTTCTTCAGAAAGTTACAACTTCAGACTTCAGATTGTTACAACTGAAGTACTTGCTTTTCTTGTATAGCTCTAGTTCCCCCATACTCCAAGAAAAACATCTGTTACGTTTCTATTTCATACCGGTAATTAAATTTGAACTGCAAACTGTGACGCTATTTTTCATAGATGCCACTGCTGAGCAAGAAATCTTTAGCAGACACAGTTTCTTATGAAGCAACACTTGTTTTACTTAGCCTGACATCTAGCACTCCATGTAAACAATAAAAATATTATCTTTGCTATCCATAGATTTCTGGCTTTAGATAGTATTGACTTTGTAATGATTTTCAATTCTACTTTTCATTCTTTCAACCAAAAACACCTTGTCTCTTAAAGAATTTATTCTAATGTAAAACATTAAGTTAACACGATGCAGAATGAACAAAGAAGCCACCTTCAATAATTAAACAGCCTACATATTTAATGAAATGTCTTGCTTGCATTAGAAGTACTGGTTAACAGCTGCAGAATATACTTTGAAGGCGACTTAAAAGTGCAGAGATGACAAGAGATTGCAAATCTCTGCATTAGGCATTACAGAGTTTTGTCACATTAATATGCAAACAGCTTTCTTTTCAATGTGGAATGATGCCAAGCTGTTGACAGAAAGTGAAAATAACATTTTGTTAGCCCATATAAGCACCAGCAGGCAAAGTAGCCATACAGCGTTGCTGGCAAGGTTTCAGTCTAGTGGCAGTTGGAGGAAATGACTCCTTTCATTTGCTTATTGACAAAACCTTTGAGGCTTTTTTTTTCCCTCCAGTGTACACCTAGCTTCCAAAGATAGTACTTTCCAAGTATGTTTAGCAGCTGATACTAGCTGTGATATCTATTACAAATTAAATTATGAATAATGTGAAAATAATAAGGGCTGCCTCTTTGACTGAACACAATGTTAAGTTTGTCGACTACATCAGTATACGCACATCAATGTAATTTCCATTGATGTAATCGGAACTTGTTTCTCCTTCAATAGGCTGCAGTCTCACTCGAGAATGATCATCTGAAACGGGAACAAAGGAGAGAAAAAAAAGTAATTAAAGACACATTCAGTAACAAAGCCTTCATCAAAATAATACTTTCAAGTCAAACTAAAGCCTCAGTATTTGCAAGTTCATGCTTGTTTTGTTGTTCACAAAAACATTGTATCTACATTTAATCATCATATCAGTGTCATTCATAAGGCTTTCCAAATCCCCTCTGATTTTCAGCCTGTCTTAAATATTTCTAATATGATATCCATTGCAAATATGGTTTTTTTGCCTTGCCCTCCTTCCCCCCCGCTTTGTCAATAAAATAAATAAAATAACGCTCTCAGAGGTTTAGTCATTTGGAAATGCTTCTGCCAGTACTCAAAATAAGCTGAAGTAATTCTACAAGACATACTGCCATCTCACAGTTCCTGAAGGAAACTCATTATGTTTTCAGTAAGGGAGAAAGCAAAATAATGACAAAATCCAAGCAGTGAAATAATGGCTTTGTCACTGAATTTTGCTTCACTGTGGCCATCTATATCTATCCAGGAATATGCAAAAACTTCTCTGTTTTCCAAATTCCAATCCATCATGGCATGAGTTTGTTTCTTGTCAGCTGCCTCATTTTCTTCACGACACCACCACAGTGATTGAGAAGCTTAGAGGCTAGATATCCCCTCAAAAAAGAATAGTCCATATACTGGCAGAGCTGCTTCTTCTTTGAATCTTCATATACTCCTCTTGATTCTCTTGGTTCAAAAGCAAGAAAACACAATGTCTTTTCCAGAATGCTGCACAAGTTGTTGATAAAATAATTGGAGGGTACGATCTCAAGCATAGAGAGGTGGTAAATAGCCACTTTACTGCTGCTTTGTTAACAAGTTACTCTTGCTAATTAGATACCTGTGTATTATTGTTTTTTAATGCTGCTTGCTAGTTGAGTTCCCATTATTTGCAGCTGATGACAAACCTTCAAGACTGTCATTATTTGTTGTAAATTTAAATAGCATTAGAACACTTGCTACTTGCCACCCATGCTCTGGATATCTTTTTCTTTCAACTTTAAAAATCCTAAAAGATAACAAATGAAAAAACATGAAAAGGCTAAAAACCCCAACTTCATCATAAGCAGCATAATATTGCCCACACTATGGAGGAGGAAGGAGAGGGCAGGTGGTTCTTAAAATAACATTGTTTTAGAATTACAAGTCAAGATATTTTCAAATGGCTGAGTAGGAAAGGAATAGGCAAATTCTTTATTTCATCCTCTTTTATGCTCCAAGTCTCAGGGACTAGAGATCTCAAAGCCCCACTTGCCTCCCTGGGATTCTCCTGGGAGAGAGAAAGGGCACAGCTGTAAACCAAATACAGTAAATCAGAATGAATAAAAATTCCAGCTCTAGGTTCCACACAACCCTTGTTTTGCTATTTTTTTGTGATAATTTCACCCAACAGCCTTCAAGAATGATGTTTTCCAAACATGTTGGAAGAGGTCAACCTTTTCAGCCTCTATATTCGCTTTTCCAAGACTAAAAATCTACAGAGATGCTACTGTCCATCCCATAACCCTATCGAGCTATCCTTATCCAAGCGCTGTGCTATGTTCTGCTTAATTAAGTTATTTATCAGTTTCTTCAGAACAGAGGTTCAGCTCATAGGCCCTTAGTTCTAAAGTTCATCTTACTTAAGAAAGATACTACTACTACTACTAGGTTCTAACCTCCAGACATGGTTGCTGCTTTTACAGTTTTGGGACCTGATCCAACTTCTGCTGAAGTCAGCCGACTCCAGAAGTCAAGCATGCTTGGACTTATGGTATGTCTTCATCCACGTCTTCATGATTTCCTGCATCAGTGACTTAAAAGCATTCGCACCAGGACAACTCAGGCTAGTAAAGAACTACACTTTTATATTTCTTGAATTACGTAGGGCAGGATTCAGTTGTCTAAGCATAAGCATCTCATGCCACTTTACATACCCCGAGATATACTGCCTAGCTTTCAGCTGCCACTATGGAATAGCAGAAGTGTCTCATGTGTACTGTGTTGCATTTGCTCGTCCTGCACAGGTGTCCTAGGTCACCTGAAATGGCACTACATGTTTATGTTTAGGGAAGTGAATCCTGGCTTTGACAACTTGCACACCAATGAGTTCCATATTGCACAACGCAAATTTAAATTTCCCACCAAGAAACATCTCAAAATTGTAACTTCCTGTTATTTCTTTTAGACTGATTATTCAATTGAATAATATGCAGTGGTATCTTTTATTTACCTTTCGTGTTACTTTGTTATTTTCTTTATTTACTGCAGTCTTTCTTTGCAATATTTCTTGCTTCAGATTGTGCAGAACTAAATAAGTTATCTCATAACTGTACCTTCATATTATTTTTTGCCTTTTTTTTTTCTCACTTATATCCTTTCTAGTACTGATAAGTTCTAGTTCAGCTAAGTTTCTGGGAATTCTGGAGGTAATGGACTGTTTGATACCCATTTATTTGCAGTAGAGCTGAAGTGACGCCCTTTTATATTGCTTTGAAAATTCTCGTTAACTCCTTACTGCATGGCAACACTTCTTAATTCAAAAAAATTCTTTAGTCAACAAAAAAGAAATGTCACACTGTGCCTATGCCTGCGCTTATGTCAAGTAGATTTAAGCCTAAGAGGTACATAAGCCATATATTCTTCCAACATGCATGTTGATTCTTAAATAGTCTCTAGGTTAACTGTCTAGATTTTTAGGGTATTTTTTTCCTTCATACTTGAGCTGCTTTTGACAATTTTTGTATCTCTAAAATACTCTCTTTTTCAGCTCATTGTTATTTTGATACCCCTCTATTAGGAGATCAAACTTAACTTTGCACTGATCACTTAAGCTTTCAAAATGAGTTACGTTAGAATCCATCTGCCTTTGTAGAAAATGTTAACAGATAATGAATATTAGCATTTTATTCTTGCTCCCCTCACGTTACCTACAACATGTATACGCCAGCCTGCAGACTGCAATCTCTAACACGTCTCTCCAGTGACCCCTTCCTGGGTTGTGCCTTGCTGACTCTTTGCAAATCAAGCCTTTTATAAATGTCTCACCTGACATCTTTAGCTGCTTTTAAAAGCTGTGATCAATATTATCTTCTCATTTAGTCAATATTGAGTTAGGTAAAAATAAATACAGGACCCCTGCCATTCCAAAATTACCTCAAGATCTCTCCTGAGAAAAAAACCCAATATATTTTACCAAAATCCATGCATAACCCTACAAAATTATGGCAGAAACAGAATTCTTCTGACGTAAGAAAATATTCATTTAACAGATTCATGCCAGTTTTAGTTCCTAAATAGAAAACATGAAGCTTTTTGTGTTCAGTAAAGAAGGAGCGCATTTTCTGTGGGTGACTGGACTGTGATCAGGTTCAGGGTGTTGATACAGTGGCTCACAAGTTATAGCCAGCCTCATACAGTGAATAGGGCATGCTTGTTGCCAATTAAATGCGCATCACTTGGGTAATGTAAAACATGTTACCATTTTGACAGGCTCCTGCAATGCTAGCTGCTTGGTGCTATTGTTTTAGTTCCCTCAGAGAACAATAAATGACTGTGAGCAATAATGTAACAGTAGTATCTTGGGGAAAATTTAAATAAAGAGGATAAATGGATGGAAAGAAATACATTAAATGCTTTAAAGAAAAAAATATACATTTAATTATCATCATGTATCAATAGTCAGTGGCATCTGAACCATCATATTTTTAAGTCTTTAAACATAGCATAAAAGGGCAATTTAGTAAAATGCTTTTCAGCTAAAGCAGATTCTTCATACAACTATCTGAGACAAATTTTCAAAAATCAACCACTAAAATTGTACTCACAAGCCATCATTTATCCAGCAGAAAAATACACAAAATAATTAAACTGTTAACTACCCCATTTGCATACATGTATTTAACGGACAACAAACTGTGGGCAGTTCCGGCCTCTCTTTTGAGATACTCCCTTTAACTACAATGGATTTTAATTTTAACTTGTGTTATCTGTGTTTTCACAGCCACATAAATAGGAAGTAAATAGGCCACATAAATAGGAAGTGTTTTTGAGAACACCTCCATCCAGCTCTTTCCCTTTGCTAAATACTGAGGACATTAAAAATAAATGGAGATATAAATGATCTGAGTTACATTTGCCCTCTCAGGAAGCCTTCAGTATCACTTGTAATTGCCATTGATTTGTGTATCTAAGATCCTTTACTTGTTTTCCCTTGGCTACTCATCACTTCATTGCCTCAGACATATAGCACTAGCAGTGTTCTGTCTTCTTCAACCAAAGGGTGTCAAAGTATAAGACGATGCCTAACATGCCATTTAAGAGGGGACTGACAACACTAAACCCTGACTAAAAGCAAAGATCTATTGTCATAGGCTTGGATTGGAAACAAAATTTCACAAAGGAAGGATAAACAAAAAACATTTTAGTATTCTTATTTATTCCTTCAGTATTTTTACTTAAATGACAATAGGCATGTAATGCATGGCTACAACCTCACAAAACAAGTTTGTTACACATTAAAGATTGCTTTGAGGGAAAGAAGCAAACCCACATCTAGCTAACTTACCTTATTTTGCATATGCTGTATCCCACCATGATATTCCTATTTCCCTAACAGATTTCACTTCCTTTTTCTGTAAGTAGCACAGTACGCATCCAAAATACGCAGCAGTACTACCATATCCATTCAAAATGATGTGGCAGATAGATAGCATCTCTTACCTAACTTGCCTCCCTCTCCACAAACATTTGCCAGGGGTTCTTCTCCTGCTGCAGCAAGTGACAGACCTGCTTTCTCTTTGTAAGACTCTTTCAGCCCAGCTGGGCCACAGTGATATAAGAGCCTAATCACAGCACCTACTGCAGGTCACTAAGTTATGAGTTGGTCTCTTGAGACTTGTTATGCAAGCACTGCAGACAGAACCTCCTGAGGTGGTGATTCAGAAGCATTCAGATGGGCTCTGTTTCTGAATAATTTCTTCAAAAGAGCTGTCATTCTCTCTGTGAAGTCCCTGTGGTTCATCGATGAGGAAAACTAGATAGATCTTTGCCTGGACAAGCACCTAGACTAGGTGTTGAAGTTACGCAGTGCAAATGTGCATTACGTACTCCTTCTATAGATCCTCCACATGTTCAGACAATCAGCACTGTTTATTCTTCTATGCTGTCCCATGTACCTAGGGTTCTATGTGATTTCTGAACTCCAGCAGCATCATTAACTGATCCCTCCTTAAAGTCCACTGTTACACCACTGTGTCAATAATAATATAATTTTACCAAGCTTAATATATTTTCTGCCCCCCTGTTCATGTGCAGCATCTCTCGCCACAGCTTTTTGCAGTCTCATAATGCCAGATTTAGGGGTCATTCACCAAAGCAAGCTATCATCTCCTCAAGTTCTTTGATTAATAGTAAATCTCATCTTCATCAAGCTCGGCATTTTTAAGTAAAACACAAAGATTCTGCTTTCTTCCTTAAAGCCTGTCCAGCATTAAGAAGTCAGGATAGCTGTCACTGTTATTGAGGAATGCTTAACACAGCAGTATTGTCCACTCTTACAATATCCACAACCCAGTGTACCCAATATCAAGGTACTGATGCGATCATGTGTACTCTTTCACTAAGGTGCCAGCAGCAGTTTGGGAGCTGTTAGAGCCAAGTATTGGTTAAAGGTGTCATTCTCCATTAGGCAGACATTGATCAGAGGGTGGAAGGTTTACAGAAGGCTAGTTGAGAAAATGCATTAAATCTGACAGTTTTCGCAAAAAAAAAAGTAACATCTTCCCTCACTTTTATCTTCCTAATTAGAGAAGAGGAATAGAAGTCTGATATGAGCATGAGGCTGGTTGGTCATTCTTATCCTGTTCTGAAGGCAAGTTAACACGGTGCACAATTATGTTGTCAACACTTACATGCAATGATATTCCCATATCTATTTTTCATTCTGTTCTCATCTTTCTTAGCTGAGTCCCACGGTGCAGACTGTCCTTCAAAGAAACTCTAAAAAAGGAAAGAAAGTGACATTAAGAAAAGCATGCAGAAACAGTTACCTTATGGATAAACCAAGGAGAAAGGCAAACAGTACTTGCAGGTATTGTTGTTAGAAGTGTCATTTAACTGGTTCTTTTATTGAGCAAAAATGTGTCTCCTGTGTAAATGGTATTTCTGTATAGCTCCAGATGCTATCTAAAATTTCACATGAGATTATTTGTGTAATAGTAAGAAGAATTATTTCACATGAAGTGCTATTAAACCTTTAAAAAGCTGCATGCTTGCAACACTAAGAGTCCTTCATTTGTGCTATCCAGACTCTCCGCATATTTCTCATACACACACATGAAGTTGAAGGCACTTCAGCATCGGTGTTGGAGTTGCTTCAGGATAAGCGCAGAATTACACACTGTGCTAACACGTTTCAGTTACTTCTTGGCAGATGACCTCATGGATCTAAACATATATATGCATTTAAAAAAATTCGGATTCAACTAGCATGTATGCGTCTCTCTTTTAAAAAAACACACTTTATGATACCACCAAGATGATTATTTTGTCAGAGAATAAAAATAATGTGATTTTGTGAAAGACATAATCTAGTAATCACCCAGCTTCTGTGCTGTAGTTAATAGATTTAAGGTAAATAAGAAAGTTGAAGGTGCTAAAATATATATTTTTACATTAATAAAACACACAAGCTGCCAAAAGTGCAACAAACAAGTTGTTATGTCCTATCTGTCTTGTGCATTCTGTGGTCTAAAAGAGCATTTGCATAATTTCTTAATTTATACACTGTATCTGTAAGTCATTTAATGTAGATGCATTTTATAATTTCTTATTCAAATATTAATCTTGTGTTAAAAATATTTAGTTGCCAAACAAACCAGTGGAATTCTATCAGGACGATGGCTGGTCTTAACTCATGTTTTTATCTTTTTACTACAATGATCAGTAGATTAAATCTTGATTCAAGAGGGACATGAAGGTACATGATTTACTTTTCTAGTAAGAGAAGCCAAAAAATGGCTGAGTTCCAAACTAAACAGGGAAAACCTTGGGAAGTTTGTATCTCTCAGAAGACCTCAACACATTTTGAGTGGTTTAAACTAGGTAATGCTAATTAAACGGACTACCATTAGTGTCCTTTGCCCTCATACTTGAAATGTATTTTGTTCAAATTCCAGTGATTACCATCAGTAAAGAGCACAAAAGTCAAAATAAGCCCCTGATCTCTTCCTGAAGTCAATAGCACACAGGGGCATTTAGAGTCTAAAATTACCAAGTTCACTAGAGTGCTGGTTTCCAAGTTATGATATGGCAGTTCCTGGGAATACATGGATTACTTCTAAAAAGTTTGTAAATAATAGCCTAAGAACAATAGAAGCCCTGTCAAAAAGTTTCAATTTGTTTGTCCTTCATCTATCCACACTTCCTTATAAAATTTTTAAATGTTTGCAAATTGAAATTATTCGAACCCACTAATATAAATAAGTTTCACCTTAATCATAGCATAGCATCATTTGGTACAGCTCTGAGAAATGCAGATTCCTGCCAGGATAGAGAAGTGGAACCCTGTAAATCCTAAGATGACTTACAGCTTTGTGGCTGTTTGCCAAAAAGGCACCAATCGTTATCTGATTATACATTTGCCAACGGCATCTAAAGCAAGCAAGCCCTCCCACTCCAGAGCACTCTCAACTCAGGAAAATAGTTTTGTGATAAACCAGATTGAACTGCATACGGAATTGCTCTCCGTGGGCAAAGACCTATGTCTCAATTTCTTGCAAAATTCATGCTTACTCTCAGACAGCACTGGATGATGAACAATTAAACATAGTTAAAGGCAAAATAGAGATGAAAATGTTCGGCAACAAGGCTCCAAAGGCAACACCCTGCCCACCCCCCCCCAATACTAATCATTAATTTGATCTAAAATTGGACCTGATTTCTTCCTCAGGATTTTGGGCTCCTCTATTTTTCTTACAGTCCTTCTTCTAGAGACTAGTTCACAGAATTGATCCATAAGACATTATGCAGAAAGTGGTTTTAGGTTTAATTCGCTAAGCATTACATGTGCTGTTACAGAGAAAGAGTCCTACTGATACAGCTTCCAAGTTGACATCTTGAAATATGGAAGACTCAAATATACTTCTAGGGACTTCTCACTTCTTCCTGTCCCACTAAAGAACTTTTACAAAATTGCTTTAAAGCGATTGATTAATATAAATCTCTGGAGATGACTGGGAAAGATTTGCACAGTATTGGATTCAGGGAAGATATATAAAAGGCATTGTACTGGTTTGGCCAGCTTGTCTGCTTATCAGCTGCTAATGTACGGGTTCAATATCTCCTACCTGTTTGGAACTTCTGAAAACAATGATAAGCTTAATGAGCCTTGCAGAAAAAATATCTCCTAATAATATATCTGTAATATAAATAATTCCGTTCTTTAGAATATATATATATCAAACCTCACAGAACAACAAAAACCAGGAGACAGAATTACATTTCCAGCTACTGCATATTGACTTCACCTTCTTTATTAGAAATGTATTATAGAAAAAGAACTCCCTATATGCATTTTTCTTTGGGTTTTTATCAATAAATTAGTGAATGAAATAAAAACTATCACACAGGGAAAATAGATGTAATTTATCTAGATCCATTTTTCTTTTTTTTAATTCATTTTGGGATACACACAGGTATTTCAGGGAGAAGTGTACAGAAAAAATAATTTGAAGGAAGAGGTATTACCGTGCAAAAGCATAAAAAGAAACAGTTATTGTAAAAGACAGCTGGAGTGTCATTTCCTAAATTCCCCATGTGCTGCCATTACACAAACCACAACAGAACGATAATCCACGATGACTTAGAAGGAGAAATCCCATTTGTCCCACAAATAAAGAACAGAGCAGATACCTCATAACAGATGATCTGCCAAGATCTTTCCTTACTCGGGAGAAATATTTGTTTCATTACAGAAATTTTTTTAATGTCTTTCCTGTCATATCACTCTCCAGGGAGGCTGCTGCACAGCAGCCCACACATTATCTTAGTGGCTATTCATTCTAATTCATCCTTAAAAGTTCCTTAAAAATGTGGGCTATTAGGAAGAAATATGCCCCCAAACAGCTTCATTCCACCAAATGTCTGGCAAGAAACCGAAAATTAGTATAGGACATTTCTCAAATAATTTAATTATTTCTTTAACTCAAATCTACCCAGCCCCCACGATCTACTTGAAAAATCACAGATTCATAAAATCATTTTGGTTGGAAAAGACCCTTAAGGTCACCTAGTCCAACTGTAAACCTCACACTGCCAAGTCCAACACTAAACCATGTCCCTAAGCACCACATCTACATGTCTTTTAAATACCAAAATGAAACACTTCTCAAAACAGCTGTTTATACAGCAGACAGTTCTGTATGCAATGTCAACCATCACTCTGTTATTAGAAAATATTTCAATAATCAGGATAAAACAGTTTCTGAAAAAAACCTGAATTATACAGAACGTCTGCATATACAACATGAGAACTCGTCAATGATGCAGCAGCAGGATCATTTCAGGATGAATGTGAAGCTTTTGCTTGCTTTAACTCAATGCTGCAGCGGTTTCCATTAAAAATTAAATATTTGCCAAGGGCTAATTCAGTGTGACCCTCAGTCTAGAAAATAACTGCAATATCTCAAATGAGAGGGGGAGATAATCATTGCAAATACAGATTTTTAAAATTATTCCCTTTCCTCATTTAAAATTCATAAGACCAGAGAATATTGGAAGAGATCTATATGAAAGTACAGTTTGAAGAGGCTGTAATGTGGAGAATAGGTTAAGATCTTCAGGATACAATTTGCAGCTCTGTTGATTGTCATTTTTGGCAACACAATTTTGATCCTAGATTTTAATGCTTCCAATTAAGGACAGTAAAAATAATGCATCTTTCTAAGCACTTTAAGATCTAAAAATGCAAAGTGTTGAGTGGTATTACTATTTTTATTATTAATCCAAAGCTAAGCAGCAACTTTTTAAAAAAATACTTCATAGTTGCTAGGTGATGACAGCGCAGTCTCTTACGATATCATTTACAAAATGCAAGCAAAGAAATAAGAAGTTAAGGGCATCATAAATCTTGCTCTTCCTACTTAATAAGCAAGAATATTATTCACAGGCACAAAGAAACGCATATTCCACTGTGTAAAATCTTAAGCTGATCTGTGGATTTGTTTTTAAATGTATGACTCTTTCTGATGTCTGATTTCCCTGACTGACCCTAAGTTTCTCCACTGGTAACTTCCATTTTTCCATTGCTATTTCTGCATAACCAGATTAAGATATACTTTAGTAAAATGAGTAATTTGACCTATTCAGTTATAGATGCCTCTGGATTTGTTTTTAAGCTTCATGTAGAGACTTACATACTGTGTCTACTTTAGGCCAAACCAGACAACTAACAGTGGTCCTAATGGAGGTCCTTGTCTAAGCTCAATTAGCTATAGGAGAAACATACATTTCTACCATAGGTCCTCTGTGTTGCAGCTAAATTAGATGCCTAAAGTGCCCTGAATTGGATAATGAAGATACATCACTAGTTTTACCTAAGTGTATCACCCTTTAATATTGCTGTGTCCACTTTATATGTGGAGATTACAGATGGAAAAAAATGCATCCGTTAGATACTAGTGTCACGTTAGACGCTTCTTTGTATTTACTCTAGTAAATACACATTTTATTTTAAGCAAGTCCTTAAATGTTTGGAGGACATTCAGGATAATTTAATGAACAGCGCAAGATTTATGAGTACAGTAAATCTGTCAGTTCGCTGTTTTTTCAGTATTTAGAATCTAAAAAATATCTGGCACGTGACGATGTCCTTGTTACTTAACAACATTAACTGTTTTTTTTTTAAACAGAAAATTGAAATAATCACATTTAGTTTGCTGATAACTGAGCATTTAAGCTAAGGAACTAAGAAGGGTCATTGATAGTTACGTTAAAGTAAACTGCAGAGAGGTCCAAGCTATGAAACGACATTTTTAATCTAGTCACTTTGAGGAACGATTTTATAATTGAAAATGCATCACCTGCAAGTAATAGATCACCTCAGGTGTTTGTGAGCAATGGTAAACGATTTCACTGATGGCAACGAGCTGTATGCAAGCTCTTCATACTTCAATCACTGCTTTGGTCACTGAAAGCATTTGTGGATGACAGCGTGCCACTAGAGAATATATTCACGATCAGCGTTTTCTTCTCTGTCAGCTTCAATCACTGAGAATTATGTCCAGTTTTCAAATAATGGAATTAAAAAAACCACAACATTTCACTATGTCTGCCCTTGAAAACTGTCTGTTGCAAGAGCCAATGTGAAAATCTATCTAATCAATTTAAACTGCCTTCAGCAGTTATAAAGCACTTCCAAATGTGTTACTGTAACCTAGGTATGAACATGAAAGAAAAAAAAAAACAAATCATCATAAAGACTGTTGAATATATCAATGTTATCACCAAAACTCCCTCATTCTGTTCAGAATTTTCTGGAAAAATTAGTCTAGTAGTTTACATGAGGTTTTCTGAGTGTGAGACAAAAGGCGCAGATCAGTCTTAAAGCAGACACACAGTGATAGTCTGACATAGAGCAACTCCCTAAGACTGTTACTGATGCTGCTTTTGTGGTTGTGCCTCCTTGAACTGATGTAAAAAGAAAAACAAAAAAAAACCATTGACTTATAAAGGCTTGCATAGCCAGAGGTAGGAAACAGAGTCACTTCCTTCTCAGGTGCTTTTACGTTAGTCTCCTTTACACAGGAGAAGAATAATAGGAAAGCAAAAGTCTTTCTGGTCTTCTGAGGCACTGAATGTCATAGTCGCTGCCTACATTAAATGTTGAAATGGAAGGGGAACTGTTAACTCCTCCACTGACCAACTGCAGCATGATGTAACATTCAAATTTGAAAGAAAGAGGACTAAAACCATGTGGTAAGACAAAGTCTGGTACTAATTCTGTCATTGTGCTCATTTTTCAGAGGCAAGATGCTTTCAATTAGTCTATTTTCTAATATATTTCTATTTTTAAACTCACAGGCTTTGGTATTCCCTGGACAGCTGGCCAGTCTAGTCAAGCTATAGCTGCATAATGAAAACATATTAAAATGATGCTTTGGTATGGTGTCTTTAACGACATAAACACTTGTAGCAGTTAGCACGAGTTAGCTCTAGTTGACAATAGCATTAGCAAATGCACACGATATTTAGTTAACACTACAGGAAGAGAAGGTGGCTCATCTATAAGAGTAGGGAAGTAACTTAAGTGAAAGTGACTTGTGAATCACTGTGAAAATAGTGAAGGTGTTTCAGAACTTCAAGAGTAGCAGATCCTGAGTGCCAGCCATGGCAAAAAGTAGTTTTTAGGTGCCAAGTGCATTTGAACAAAATAATCAAGAACTCGGTATTCTTTTCTACCCAGTCTTATCGCTGACAGTGTCATGGGTTGCTCAGGGAGATGACCTACAGGACAAGGGAGGAAGCCCCCAGAGAGACACAGTAGGAGAACACAGGGCATGGCTGGAACCACCACACAGACCCACCTGACTTCTCTCCTGGACCGTGTCCTCCCTCCTGTGGAACAGGGAAGTCATGCAAGTTGTAAAATTGGATATATCTGTGACTGAAATGTTTTGGTAGCTGAGTACATTTAGTCTCCAATGACCAATCATCATCAGGTCTTAAACCATGACAATACTGCAAAAGAGAGTGTCACGGAGTGCTCCTTTAATAAATACCTAAGAATTACTGTCCATATATTTTTTAAATCAACCTGTTTATGAGATCTGTCGATGTCATTTCTTATCTTGTTATCTAACACTGTCACACCTGAAGTTCACTTGTAAGAACAGAAATCTTTATAGATTCTGCAGAGTGGTCTAAAAATTGGACAGATAACTTAATTTCTATAAGCTTTCAGAGCCATTTTCATTTTACCTACTTAAGTTTTAAAACCTCCATTATTTCATTCCTGTAAAAATTTTAAGATTTCCATATAAGGAAAGATTTTAGAAATATAGTGAAATGTGAATTAATAAGAGGACTGCAATAGAACACACAATTAAAATTCTCATTTACTCCCTGGCATACTAGATACCAACAACTTTACCTCATAAATCTTTCTGATTTATCTCCAGCAGAAAAATATAGTATGTTTATGGGATTTTATGATCCTTTTTTTATAGAAAGGACCCTCTGGGTACAATATGCACACTTGCACGGTAACTAATAAGCAGGCTATATTATTTTTAACTTGTTTGTAAAAAAAATTAAAGTTGGTCTCAAACAGTGCTTCTTTCCTCTCATGAAAATAGATTTCCTGCTTTTGGAGGATTTAACGAACAGTTTTCACATACAGCATGTGAGATTTTCCCTACTCCTCTCTCACTTTTTTAAACACTATATGTAACGGAAAGTTTTGTTCACAACTATCATCTTTGTACATTTTCAAGAAGACAGTGAACTTGAGCAACACTCACGACTATCGTGTCTGTAAACATGAAGTGAATGAACACAGGCTACACTGAATACCAACCACTTCTGTGCTTTGATAGAAAACCTCTTCTGGGGAAATACAGAAAGATATTGATCACCACATAGGCACTATCCATCCCTTTGTGAACAAAATTATCTGCTTTATTATTCGGTAACTGTTATCTCCTTGCTTCCTCCATATGTTTTTCCAAAGGATGTAATTACACACTACACAAGTAAAAGATGGCGCTCAGTTATTTATTTCTTAATGAGAATTCCTACTTACCAAGACATAAGTGTTTATACAAAAGGGGCAGGACTCAGAGTTCCATACAATGCACTGCATATGTGGATAAGGGTTTTAAGATAAATTTAAAGTTAACCTTTTTATACCTACTTCAGAAGGGTAACACACAAATACCTTCAATGACTTGAACAGAAAGAAAATATTCAGCCTAATCGCAATGATACTGTTTGAATGAGGCGAAAAAGGAGAGGTATCTTAAGATACTGAGTGAAGGCAGAAGCATAAACTCTGAGCTAATGCAGGTATTCAGGGTATCATTACAACCATCTATGAGTTATTATTATTATTATTGATGATAATAATAATAATAATAATAATAATAATAATAATAATAATAATAATAATAAACGTAACATGCCTCTTCTGACCCCATCTTTGAGAATTTAGCTCACTTTCCTGTATTAGAGGATCCAAAGTAGCTATTGCCTGCCAAATTAAGAGTGTAATCACTTCTTTTTCCAATATCACAGTGCTAATTTCTGGTGCTCTTTTCCTGTATGTGTTTTATAGGTACCAACAATGACAGACCCCTAGAACTTCCAGACCAAGCAAGTTGCAATATTGCTGTTAATGGTGCCACAGGCTTTGATTTTTTGCATCACAGATCTGCAATATTATTCCTTACTATGACTCCTTGAGACTTCCTGTTGATGAGCTTTGTAGAATAAAGGAAATGACATCCTGTTTCATGTAGCAGCTGTTTCCTCTGACTCCTCTTACCTCCTGGGCTGCAACTCTGCTTCTTGTTTCCTTTCCCTCTGTTTATTTACATTTACCTAAGGATGTCTGTATGCCTTTGCACTGCTACAATATTAGAATTTGGAAAACTGTGGCTTTGTCTCTTCTTGGTTTTTGTTTCCAATTTTTAATCAAGAAGCTCTTTTTCAAGTACCTTTCTGCCAAACAAAACACAATACTACTTGGAAGTCAGAAGTACCTCACTGTTAGATTTTCCCTGTTGAACTCAGAATGTTAGAAGGCAGGTGGATTCTACAAAGTGCTTTTATGTACCTTAGAGCTTTGAGAACATTATATTAGATCTTTTTGTGCACTTTAAATTTTAACTCAAAAAACTAATTGAAGATTTAAATACTTCTTCTGAGTCTAGCCCATTTTTCCTCCTAAAGATTAGTATTACGATATTTGATTTACTTTACAAATAATAAAAGCTTTCCCTAGGGAACAGTTTCAAAGAGCTAATGAAATGTTATTAAATCAGAGCATAAAGATACAACGTGCTATAAAAAAGTAGGCAAGAGCTATGGAAATTTTCTTCCTATAGTAAAGAGTTTGCAGTTGGTTTAAGATATAACAAGAAAGGGGAGAAAAAAGGAAAAGAAATGAAAATTAAAAGTACACAGAAAGAGACAGAGAAGTGTCAAGAAGCCAAAAATTTTTTTAGTCAGCAGAAGAAAAACAACAGTGTGCATTTAACTCAAGGAGTAAGCTTCGTGTTGTAGTCATTATGGTTTTCTGTTCACTCATGTTTTATGTAGCGATTGATGACAGCTATTCCACTCTTTGCCTACATATGCTATGTAATGCACAAACCAAGGCTTAAGGATTTCAAGAAACTCTTTCTGAAGTGAGTGGAAAATACTTACTTTCCATGGCAAAATACTTGCTTTCCATTACGATTGACACTGTAGGCTGGGATACTGCTCCTTGAGCAACTATGTTATTTAAGAGGTACTATTTATTTAATACCTGTGCACTTCTGTCATCTGCTTGCTGAAGATTATTTCTAAAGAAAGGTGACCAGCATTGAACTGGTGGACACATATGCTGATAAGAAAGCTCTCTTTTGATGCAATTCTAGCTAATCCAGTAATATTTCTGCCTCGTTTTATCTGAATAAATCATTGTAATTGACACAGTGTGTTGAGCTCAGAATTCACAAGAACTGCTTGATTCTTTAAATTATCAGCTGACCCAAGCATAAAAAACCTGATAATATTTTCAAATGCCCTGTAAAGACAAGCTGTTTCTGATTTAGAACCACACAATTTGGAAAAACCTTCACATAATATAACTCCCTGAAGCAACAGAAAACAGCCTGTGGAGAAACAAAACAAAAGCAAATAAATATTGAATTTGAAAAGTGAACAAAGCTGCTCCTATCTTCATCCAAGTTGTAATGTACACACAGCTGATCTGACCTTACAGAAGTGATAAAGCACCCCTAAAATTTTTCTCACTATATTAGCCTCCAGGGTTTTCCAGAGTGTATCTAAGCCGCTCTAGTTAACATAGTTTGGATAGAAGATAAAAAAGAAACAAAGGGAAAATAAGAAGATTTTAATTCTGCTGAAGGGCGGCACTGACATCTTATTAAACTACAAGATAAAAGCCAGGGTACGCTGGCGTACATGGACGCAACACAAATATTTTGCAGACTGTTGTTTTTTCCAGTGGATAAGATAGTATTTTCAAGGGAAGCAAGAGCAGTAGGGTAGGTTAAAACAGATAAGGGTCTACTTGCAGTGCCCTTTCAAAAAAAGGATAGCACTTCATTGTGTTGGTTCATTACATTTTTTGATCTTCACAGGAAACTTTGGTGCCTGCATGTCTGCTTTGCTTGATTGCAAATACACTCTTTGCTAGAATATATGAAGATAATTATTCATTGCTGTAGGCTTGACTTTTAGCCCAGCATTTCCCTTGTTCTAAAGAGAAAGATCCATTTCCATCTAAAGTTTGGTGTCTACTTCCTTGTTGTTTGCTAAGCTGTTTTGCTCTGGGGAGGGCAGTACTGGGTCACAGAGGAGCTGCTAAGCGCTTCCACAGCAATGGAAGCTCCTGCTATTCCACTATTCAAAACTCTTGGCTCCGGCTTTTTAAAGTGACGTTTCCTTTTCCCAGACATCCCTCTGCAGGCTCTCACTCTATAATTGTTTCCTGCCAATCATCTTCCCTTTGGACAACTACACACTTACTGAAAAGGAGTGGGTGGGTAAAAACTATGAAAAAAATGCTGTTGGTCCTAGACGATTCCACACCCCTCTGTGAAACTACTGAAAGAATAATGCAGAGTATTTAACAGCATATAAAGATAATCAGCATAAAAATAGTGGCAGTACTAATGGGATTGACAATGATGGCAAGCGTTTCTGTCAATTGTTACCCTAATCATTTTTAGCATGCTCACTGCATACTGACAGCAGCGCTTCATTACAGCCTCAAGACTACTTGTTAAAACAAAGAGTGTCTGGTTAGGCTCACTAATGAACAGCAGCAGCTCACCAACCTGAATTGTCCTGTTTTGATGTTTGAAATGCATATACAGTGCTTTCTAATTCCAAGAGAGGTATCCCTGCAGCAATTTAGCAAGCAGGCTGTTTTAAGCCATTTTAAGACATTTTATTCAGATATGTAATACACAGGATCATAGGCAACTCAAATGACCCAGACTCAGTTAATGGGCAAAGCGAAGTGGAAGTGCTCTGGGTTAACAATGAGGGAGGGGCAAAAGGAGTTGCTGTCCTGAAAGACTGTCACTTGAGGACCACTTCTGTGTCATTAAGCTAACAACAGAGATGTGGTACTAGTATTTTGCCAATGGAAAAGCACATACCATACACAAGTGACAGCTCCACCACGCCATGTATCCACAGGGGCTTATCAATGGAAGGAGCTTTGAGAAGCCTTCTAAACTTGCACTGCCCTTGTGCAAAACCATGGAGATCTTTGAATGTGAAAATGTCTCTTCTTCCTTCTAATTTATCATTCACACAGCATACATTCAGAAAATATACTCTGCAAGTGAAATAAGCATTGGACTAACTAACAGGAAAAAAATCAGTCTCCAGCAATAATGATAGAAATGGCAATTTGAGTGCCATCAGTTTGCCATCAGTTGCTGGGCAGATGTGTGACAAAGATGTCTCTTCCACTCTTAGTTTGGTAGTGTTTTATGCTTGCTGTGTACAACAGCATAGTTTAGCAAAGAAAAGAACCAAATGTAATATTCATAGAAGACAGACTCCAGGAAAAAAAAAAAAAAAAAGAAAAATGTCTAAATTTGACAGGACAGTCTTTTTTCTCAAGGACAATATGGTAAGAACATGAAGATGAGTTGTTTATGGAGTAAGGGAGATAACTGAGAAGTTACAAAGTCCATGTAGCACAAATAGATTATGAAATAAGAAACATAACAAACAAATAAAGGGTTCATCACAGAGAAAAAATATTGTAAAATGTTGTTTACACTCACAGCTTTAAGAACAGAAAAGAGTAATCATAGTTCTGCACTTAGATCACAACTGATGGCATTAATCTGTGGATTTTTTCCTGATGTGCAGGACTCTTGCGAACATGTCACCTAGCGACTCTTTTGTTCAGATTCTGATGTTGCTGAGTATCAAAACAATTCTTCAGTAATGAAGATTGAGGTTTAATGACTTGATGTATAATTATGGTTTTTTGCAATCTGCTTCTTCATTTTCTCTTTTGCATAAACTGAGCAAAATACAGCAATTTATCAGCTCTCTGTGGATATTTCAAGATTTATATACATTGTAGCTCTACATTTTTCTACATTTCCTTTCATTAGAACACTGCACTCAAGCTAGATTAATTGAGGCAAGCCAACATGACAAAAGCTCTGTTGAATAGCAGCAGATGCCTTTATTCTTCACATCCCGCCGTAAAACAAAACTTTAAAAATTTGAGTCTTCATATAAATATTTCCCTTACAAGACAATACAAAGATTCCAGGCATCTGTCCCTCATTAAGCCAATTACTAGTTTAAAATAATCCAATAAAGTCCATATTTATCAGTTTTCTTATTAATAAAAGTATTTTTACACTCTGTGCCAAATTCTGCCAAGACAACCGGATAAAATGATAAAGAGTGAACTAGATGGACAAGAGTAACTTGGCACTGAAGTGTTCCAGTCCTGATGCATGGTGGAAGTTCCAGCTTTGAGACAAACAACCAAGAGGGGAAGACTTACTGCTATGAGCTTCAGAGATGTCAGCTCAGTAGGGACGAGACTTCCAGCTGGAGTACTACGGAGGACCTACACTAGAGAGTATACAACTAGAGTTCTAGGGAGGTCAATACTGCGCTGAATTCTGTTTAACATCTTCATTAATGACGTGGATGACGGGGTATAGTGCACCCTCGTCAATCTTAGACTCATTTCAGTTGGAAAAGATCCTTAAGTTCATCCAGTCCAACTATTAACACTGCCAAGTCCACCACTTGGACCAAACCATGTCCCAAAGTGCCACATCTACACATCTTTTAAAAACCTCCAGGGATGGTGATTCAACCACTTCCCTGAGCAGCCTGTTCCAATGCTTGACAACCCTTTCTGGGAAGAAATTTTTTCTAATATCCAATCTGAACCTTCCTTGGCACAACTTGAGGCCATTTCCTCTTGTCCTATCACTTGTTACTTGGGAGAAGAGACTAATACCCTCCATGCTACAACCTCCTTTCAGGTAGTTGCAAAGAGCAATAAGGTCTCCCCTGATGCTCTAAGCTTACTTTTCTCCAGAATAAACCACCTCAGTTCCCTCAGATGAACAGAAAGAAATATCTCATTTTCTTTTAATGCTGTATACAGGAGTCAGGGCAGATTGTGCTACTGAAATCTTACCTGACAGCTAAATGATTAGGATATCTTTCTGACACTAGTAATTTGCTGGACATGAGACATAGTATTCTTTAAAAATAAGGTTTCAGCTCAAATTGCATCAAAACTAGAAATGTCCTGGAAATACATAACGTAAGTTACAAAAAAAGGTTTGTCTTCAAAACCAAAATAGGCTCCTGGGACACTGAGATGGTAAAAATAGTCAAGTTAGTAAAAGACAGTAAGATATGAAAAGACAGTAAAACTGATTCAGGTTCATTGAACCTTAAACTCTTGTTTTCTCCCACACTTACAGTATCCCACTGCTGACAACATTTAAGGTTCCAGGAGAAACCATTCAGTATCTGTAAACTGCTTGGATTTAGTGCATATCTGTCAATATAACATGGTGGTCCCATGTCCCACCCTGGCTCCCTACCTAGCCCTGAGTCAATCTCTGTAAGCTTAGTTCCATGAGAAAACATTTAAAAGTATATCTGAGACAACATTTCCCAAATATATTGTTGCTTCTTTCATGTTAGGTAGCTAAATTTGGAAGTTACTATTCTTGGTAATTTCACTGTAGTCATAATAGCTGGTATCTAAATTTGCCATATTAGTTAAAACGCAAATACTTGATATGAAACCAGATCAAACTTGAATTCTAGCATAAACCAAGATAACTGTTTTTCATTAGAAGATGCTGAAGTTTTTCCAGGTCTGCGCAGAACTGTAGGGTGAACGGAGTACTTCACTGCTTAATGCACATGCATTTACAGCTTTTTAAAATATGCCATTAAAAACAGTTGTTTCTATAGTGTATTTTTTCCTTTTTATCCATGAAAACAGAGAGGAAAGCAACCTTTTTTGCTTTTTAATGTTATTGTATTACCATGCTTGAGCACACCCAGCACACTGGTCCCTCACACTAAAACAGTCACATGGGTAGCACCATTTAAATCTTCCATGACATCAAAAAAATCATGTTACTGTTAAACTTCACGACTAGTCAGTCAGGTTTCCAGGGACCCTGGCACTTGCTGTTCTGCAAAACTGGGGAAATAGGACACGTAAACATGTGACCTTTTCCTCCTTCAGTTCCAGAGATGCAGAATCTCTACCCTCGTATAACTCCTTCCCACAACTCTTTCTACACCTGGGCCTCCTCAGTCAGCACATCTTCTCTGCTGTGTTTCTAGGGGAAAAAGAAGAGTGCTGCTAGCTGAAAGGAGTAAAGCAAGAATGTAGTGCACTCCTTTCTCCTCACTTGTTCTGGTGTTTGGGAGGAGGATCCCCACCCACTGCCTTGCCTGCTGTGCTCAGGAGAAGGAGGTTGCAATGGCAGAACCTGGGCGAGAGACGTGGAAGAGGTTTGGGCTGGACTAAGTAGGGAAACACAAAAATTGTATGCATACCTTACATATAATTCAGAATCATAGAATAATTTGGGTTGGAAGGCGTCTTCGGAGGTCAGCTAGTCCAACCCCTCTGCAATGAGCAGGTACATCTTCAACTAGATCAGGTTGCTCAGAGCCCCGTCCAGCCTGGCCTTGAATGTTTCCAGGGATGGGGCATCTACCACCTCTCTGGGCAACCTGGGCCAGTGTTTCAGCACCTTCATCGTAAAATATTTCTTCCTCATGTCTGGCCTTCACCTCCACTGAAGGCACAATCACTGTTCCACACTACATCTGCGGTTTTGAATGCTTCTGTGATAGCTATGGGGCTATGAATGTTTTCACCTTACCCTCCTGCGGCAGTCAGCAGGTGAGTAGTGCAGTCCTCACGTCCTGGAGGGGATGCAGCAAAAGGTAAAGCTTTATCTGTGGGGAAGGTCCCTGGTGTTGGAGGAAGCACCTCCGGGGAATGAACATAAATATTGAGTAAGCACAAGCAGATCCCTCTGTCAGTGTATAGCTAGACAGAAGTTTTGTAGATTCACTCATTTCTTCACCCTTGGAACAGGACAGTTTTAAAAAGATCCAACCTGATCCCTTATAAGATATTTAAGGCGATTCTGATGTAGCATGCTTGAGCTAAAAGAAAACATACTTCTAGTTATGTCAACAAGAAAGACATTTGCTTCCAAACTAGCCTGTTCTACTTCGGCAACATTTAAAAATCAATTGATGGCAGAATCAGAGTGTTTTGAAAAAAATGTCACCAAAAAATAACAAACATAGAGTCTCAGCAAAAAGAAATAAAAAGCAACCCACAAAGCAGTTAAACTTTACAGAATCCCTAAATGCTGTAGATAGTACGTCTTTTTTTAGCTTTCTTTGTGTGCAGAGATATGTGTGCTTAGTAAATATCAGTAAAATAAACACAAATGCTGTGCAAAGAACTGACAAATGAAGGGAAAATATGTCAATCTCTAACCAGATCTACAATTAAACATATAAAAAGCATGAACAATTTATGTGATTTTCCTTGGATTAAAATATTTTCGTATGTTCTATCTACTGTCGGTTCTATAGAGTTGATTCACAACGTAACCATCAAAATGTAAAATTCAAGCTGGTGATGCTGTAAAAGAAGAGACAATTAAAAAGTCAGTGGTAAAATCGAAATGTGTATAAAAGTACTAGGAAAGCAGCACGACACCAAATTTGCTTAGATTTGAAATATTTTCCCCAGTGCAAAACCAAAGCAAATGCTTTGGTATGTTTTAGAAGCTCAACCTATTTCAAAATTCATGCAACTGTCCCCCTTTTGCTCTCCAAAAGGCAAGAACTGGTTTATTGCCCACACTAGGAGTTTCATTCCACTACCACTATGTACCATAAATAACATGATTTTCTTGAGCGAGCCTCATTAATGTAAACAAGGTTCTTTGCAGAATAAAGCACTGCTCAGAATAAAGGCTCAAGGATTAGGCAGCTATATGCATTTTAAATAAAAAACATTTAACAACTGATTTTTTTTCTTTTTGCCTTTACAGCATCATCATCCTGTTTTAACTGTTCAACAGCAAGACATTGGACCAGGAGAACAGCTGCTGAAGTAAAAAAACCCTAGAAAATACAGACGATGAAGAGCTTTATTTGTTCTTTATAGACTGAAGTTAGTTCTATGAAATAATTTGGGTTGGAAGGCGTCTTCAGAGGTCACCTAGTCCAACCCCCTCACCTAGTCCAACCCCCCTCTATGAAATTGTCTACTAGTATGTAAAAAAAAAAAATATATATATATATAAAATTACCATTTCACATCACATTGTTTTCTTTGCATTGATTTATTTTCTTCTGCTTTATGTGTGTTAGGCCATACTGGGTCAAACCAGAGGTCCGTATAACCTACTATTGTTTTTACAACAGTACCAGTAGCAGATGTTTACAAAAAATATGAAGACTAGAGCAAATAGAGAGTGACTCTTTCTGCAGAATACTCTCTTAGCTTCTAGTGATCAATGGCTTTCCTCAGCAATCTCTTCCTCAGTCAGAGACTGCACACAGCCATTGTGTTTAATAATGAATTTGTCTAGCCCATTTTTGAACCCATTTATAATTCTGGCTTCACAGCATCTTGAGGCAATGAGCTCCACAATGTAATTATGTGCTGTGTGAAAAATATTTCCTTTTGTTCACTTTAAACCTGCTGCTAAATAGCTTTGTTGGGTGCTCCTGGTTCCCTATATTACAAGGAATAATGAATAATTGTTGTTAGCATTGCAGAAGTAACACTGATCTCTGGCACAGCTCAGAATATCTCAAGGGGGTATTACAGCAGCCAGGAATGAGTGATATTCCACTATCCTGGAAACAAGGTAGAGACTTAGTACTGGAGCTGATAAAGGGGCTCTGTGCCACTTTAAGGATTTCCTTACTCATAGAATCTTTATGTCAAGGTTACAGAAGCTGTGTACAGCAGAGCTTGTGTACACAGAGCATAAAATCTGGACTTGAAGTATGAACGAGTGAATGAGCAAAACTGCAAATGCAGAGTTTTACTGTAGTTAATTGTCCAACTTTACCAGGGACATGAATGAGAAACAGAAACAAGTGCAGATAAAAATCAAGGCTAAGTGAACAAAAGCTCAGCTGAAATCACAGCTTAAAGCAGAGGACAATGTTCTGAAATACTCTTCAAGCAAACAATACACTAAAGCATTCTGGCAATGAATAATGGTTGACAGTACTTGGAAGGGCAATACCGGTATCACAAAACACTGAGCAACTGTTGCAGTGCAGTCTTTCTCAAGATTAAAAAGCATATGTCTCAACTTGACAGTCATGCTTTGATCTGAATCTTGGATCTTGGAAGGACATGAATATCTAAAAAGAGCTTTGCACTACAAGCTTTTCTCCATCTCCTTAAGTCATCACATTTCTTTCCTAACTATTCAATTGGGATTGGAGGTGGCTGCCTTTACTGTTCCTTCCTGAGTAGAGGATACAAGATCTACCTTTTCAACACTGGTTATGACATCTTGGAATTTTGTTGCTCTATCATCATTCTTGACAAGTAAAAGCACAGAGATTGCTCAGGTGTACGTATTTACTGTAAACACTCCGAACGGTAATACTTTCTCACATCAAAACTCTTAAGCTCTGTGATACAACCAAATATTTAAACCTCAAATGCGAAGTATTCCTGTCGTCTTGACCCAGATTAATCACACGCTAAAACTTTCTGCTTCCTTCAGGAACTAATACTGCCCACTGCATGGGAGCTTCCACTAGGAGGCATTCCATTCAGAAGGAAATCCTGTCACTGTTTGGATAGGACAGAGACAAAAACCTACCATTTCGCTAAGAAGAGGACAGCTTATACTCCCTTAACTGCAGGCTACCTTTGTCAGCAGAAAGCAGACCCAGCCTGTGCATCAAGCAAGGGCATCACTTCTTTTGTCTCCTGTTGGCGTGTGGTGTGAAAGTGAAGATAGCCTGTTTCTTAGAGACTCAGACCACTCTCTTGTAGATATAAGAGCTTCTTCTCTGTTATATATTGAAAGCAGTTACTATTGCAGAGACAAGCACCTGAAAGCTAGATGGGTAATAACTGAGCTGAGATGGTAGATGCATTTCAATCTTACATAAACACATGTTATCTGTTTCTTCCACAGACCAAAGCAGAGCACTGTCAGTAATGAATCTTTTTAAGATCTTAAGGGGAAGAAACTGCACCACTTTGGTGGATGGATATTCAAGCTTCATCACCATTACATGAACATGTCCAAACCATTATGTGTCTGATGCCCCTGGTATTGCTTCCATTTAAGTGAATGGCAAAATGCAAAGCAGGAAAGAATATATATTAAAACCAACTTTAAAATAATCCCTTAAAATCCTTTAAAACCAACTGGACGTAAATACGTGCTTAAGGTCTTTCCTGCCTTGGACTCTAAATCATGCTATAAGCCTAAATTTTTCAGCTCTTGTGTGTGGGTTTGTCATGGGTGACTCCAGTCTGCCGTTTCTGTCTTGTGAAGACGTGTCAATATTACGAATTTTCATCAGTCAGTCCTGAACTGAGCTGCAATCCCACTAAAATAATTTTACATGGTTGATGCTGTCACCATTTCATTTCCGAAATACTGATTCTCTCTCACTGATGGTATTTCAGTAGTCTCCAAAGCCAGTCTGCTTTTCCTTCTGCCCACCTTCTGGGATACTTTGTTTCCACAGCTACTCCAGTCTTCCCATCAGCTCTGGATTGGGGAGCAATTTTATTCCATAGGTGCTGTGCTCATCTTTGTCTCTGCCTGACCAAGTTGCCCACATCTTCTCATGTCCATTTGTCAGACTATGTCCTCTTTGCCTCTCAGGTGACTTGCTGAGGACCCAGGGCTACCTAAGTACTAAGTAATAATACGGATGCAGAGCCAAGCCGTTGGAGAAACAGCAGTAGGCCCCCAACAGCGTGGGCGGTAGTATCACTGAGATCCTGTGCGACGGGTAACTAGGGGAGCAGCTATCACACTAAGACAAAGGTGATGGCAGAAAGCCATTAGGAGAGAAAGGCTTGCCACTCGCCTCATCACCCTTTGTCTGCCCAGCTACTGCCCGCCGGAATTTCAGTGGACTTAACATTTCCCACATAATCTTTTAGGCCCATCAAATCAGTATCTTGTAACAAAAAAATCATAGAATCACAGAATAGTTTGGGTTGGAAGGAACCTTCTAAAGCCATCTAGTCCAACCCTTCTGCAATGAGCAGGGACATCTTCAACTAGATCAGGTTGCTCAGAGCCCCGTCCAGCCTGGCCTTGGATGTCTCCAAGGATGGCACATCTACCACCTCTCTGGGCAACCTGGGACAGTGTTTCACCATCCTCATTGTAAAAAATTTCTTCCTCATGTGTAGCCTGAATCTCCCTCCTTTATTTTAAAACCATTAACCCTTGTCCTATTGTAAACAGCCCTGCTATAAAGTCTATCCCTATCTTTCTCATAGGCCCCTTTTAAGTACTGAAAGGCTGCAATAAGGCCTTCTTGAGGCCTTCTCCAGGCTGAACAACCCCAGCTCTCTCAGCCTGTCCTCACAGCAGAGGTGTTCCAGTCTTCTGATAATTTTTGTGGCCTTCTCTGGACCCTCTCCAACAGGTCCATGTCTTTCCTGTGCTGAGGGTTCCAGAGCTGGATGCTCTTTCCTGTTGGAAAATGCTGATCATCTATTGCATTACAGGACAATTACTAAAGCAATACAGGAAATGTCTAAGAAGCAGCCTTGTATTCCAGTTAGAAACCTTCTTAAAATATACACCGAACCACATGCTACAGAAGAAAACAATTTTTTCATTTCCTGAAAAATTAATAATGGCTATTTTAACTTATTTAAAACAAATGTATTATAGAAAATAATACATATTTTAGGTATGCTGTGGATAAACTGCTGCTAAATGAAAACTCCTAATAGCTAAATTATGCTAATTTGATTTGAAAAGTGTTCTTCTTACTTTACAAACAGCCAGTAATAATGTTCTGGTCATGAAACTACATTACCAGTGGAGTGAAATGCCTAATTATTTGTAGTGAATAAATACAATTCATAGAAAACAAATAGGGTGTATATATAATTAATAAAGAATAGATTATAATTGCATTTAACATCATTTACATAATTTAAAATTGAATACATGACTGATTTTTTTATGTCTTTTTAAAGGGCAGTAATAAAATATGAAGAAGGTAAGGAGGCTTATATGAGTAGGAAGTAATGAATAATATCTTGAACATTAAAGCACAATATATTATTCTGTGCACATAAATTAGACCAATTCATTTTTGCAGGTGCAATGGGAAAAGTATGGTACATCAGCAGTTTTCCAAAGTAAATATGTGTTAACTGAAGAAGGGATTACAGGTTCTGATAAAATATTCAGTGTCTTATTTGAATAATTAATAACTCAGTCTGGTGCAAATATGGAGTATATAGCCCACAAAGTTTCAAAAACTTTTTTTTCTTTCAAATTATACTTGTTATAATACTAGCATTTAGAGAGTTTAACCTATCGCCTTACAGCTGTGAGCATTAAAGGCATTCTTGTGGATTTCCCTTTGGAAACACACATTATGAGTGAAATCAAGTTCAGTGGCCTCATTAAATTTCCTACTGTGGTGTTCAATAGCCCATAATGATGCATAGATCAGCTAAATTCGAAACTAAACCCTAATTTCAAAAGGTACAGAGAGAGCATAGATTTGATATTAGCAAAAGCATAGCAGCAAGATCACTCAGCAAGAATGTCTTGCCTAACAGACAACCACATATTCTGAGAAGTCTGCTTAGTGCAGTTTGACTGTTTCTCAACCTGTGGCTGACAAAGGGAAGACAAGGCAGGCTGGAGTACAATGGTGCAATGGATTTCACATGTTAAAATAGTGGAGTAATGTGCGAGTGTTGGTTATTAAAAGAACAAGCATATGTCTCTATGTACATCCAAATACCAGGAAGTAGTAAATTGGAAAAGTTTAATTCTGCCCATTAAAACTATATAACCCGTGTTAATTACTTGGAGTTACCAGATGTGGATACTGGATTTAAAAAGATCTGCTAAGTGCCAGGTTGACAACAATCAGTGAGACATGGAAGCTATTTCTTTCATTTCTCCAGTTGGACACTGCACATGCCCACAAATCTTTCCAGAATCAACTGGGAAAGATTTTGCAATGCCTTCAGAGAACAAAAGATCCTAACCATGGAGTCACAGGTCAGGAAAAAGGGGAGCAAAATTAAAACAAGTTTTGCAAGACTGCTGTGGCAGCTGGACCCAAGACAGGAAAACCCCCCACAACTTTCTAAAGCAGATTGAAACTTTATTGCCATGGGATAATGAAGACAAGAGGCACATCCACAAAGGTGCAGGAAACAGCTAAAATAATTCCATTTTACATGCTTAAGTAGACTCACTCATTAAGGATGAGGAATAACATCAGAGGAGCTTATCGTGTTTCACATTACTTTTTGATTTTCAGTCCAGCTGTGCTGAAATATGAAATGAATGTCTGCTAAATAGCTGAACCAGGAAATGACTCCCAGGGCATCTTCAGGACCTTGAGAACTGACAGGTTACAGCCCATTTTTATTGTTGATGGATTTTGTATTCATTCATATGTTTGCCAGCACATACACCAGGACTACCAGACTCAGAAAAGGCAGAAAACAGTTAGGACAGCTGCCAAAGTTCCTACATAAGGACAATCCATATTGAGTTTATCTGTCCAATTGATCAACTTAAGTGTCTGTTTGTCATGACCTTTGAGTGCACCAACACTTTTCTAAGTGAATCAATACCACCAGTCTCCATTTTAAGTGCTTAGAGATATACAATGGTCATGAAAGGTGCAGTTAAAAGCCATCAAGCTTTCCTTATGACACAGTCTAAACTTTGCTTTACATACAAGACTGAGTCTGGTAGACTCACATGGAGAAAAACACTGGGCTGAATTAGGCACCCTTGTTCTTGTTGGGCATCTTTGCTGCCTGAAATCACACACAGTTCAGACTTTTCAGGCTACTAAGAAGAAAACAGGAGGTTCACGCCCAAGTAAATCACAGACTGATCGGTACCAAAAATAACCATGTCACAGCACGAGCAAACAGCTGCTTACATCCCTCTGAGAGTAATGCTAAGGATATTGGAAGTCTACCAGTCATATAGCTTTGCAATTTTATTCTTCAAACAGATAAAACTCCAAAGCCTTTCTAATGAAGCCATGACCTGCCTAACTCTATAATCTGTGGTAAGAATACATTCTAATTAAACCTGCTTAAACAAAAACAAATTAGAAAGCTGTTTCTACATATACATGCACTTTTATTTAAATTGGAGGAGACGGTATTTAGGGAGAGTGGGAGAAGGAAACAGTGAGATTTAGAAAGTCCTGGGACACTTTGATCATGGGCAGTCAGCCACACTGCAGCATAGGCAGTGTCATATGAATGATATTACACACTGTAACAGCACTTCTCATACATTTGAAATCTGTTAAGAACAGAAATTCAGAGCTATTAAGGATAGGTTCAGAATTGCACAAAACTGGCTGACACACCAACACACAATCAGCAAACTGTCTCTCTGAACCTATAAAAAAACCCAAACAAACTCCTATTAACTGCCATCCAGCTAAAATTATTGACAATTGATTTTTGCTGATCAGTAACTGGCAGCTACCCATTCTGCTATGAGACTTATTAAAGAACTAAACATATATTGCATACACTGGGATGTTGTGTCACTAATAACGCAGGCTATTTACTAGTGACTGTAGTTTCTGTTTTGAGATGATTTTATTTCAACAAATTGGCATTGATCTGGAGTACCTTAGGACTTCCAAACCAAAACGTGCTTCATGGACACAGCAGCTGCTCCTTTTTACTACTGCTTTTGACCTGCTCAGATATGATCTCCCCAGTGTTGAGGCTTCCAGTGTCCATGAGTCTGGGATAAACCCAAGTAGGAGCATGTTACCTGGGATTCGTGGAAGGCTGCTGCAGATCCTACGGCAATCTGAAGAAACTGGGTGTTTCTGAACACAGTCCTTTGATAAAGGAGAAATACCTGTCTCACATAAAGGATTTTTATATCACCATTAGTTGTGCTTTTCCTTCATTGTGCATGGGAGAGAACACTTCGCCTATAATCAGACCACTGCAGCTTTCCAATATTAAAGATTCAACTGGGCATTCAGGTGATTGTTCTGAGCCTTATCTAAACAGATGGAACTTCACAAAAAATAACAGCAATGATCTCTATAGATGAATATTTCCATCAATTTTCCACACTGTTTCCACAGGACAAATTCCCACTATTTTACTTCTGCTTCTATTTGTGTTATGTTTACAGTCTGTAATAAGTGTTCTCATTATTACAAAAATAGAAAAAGAAACAAACAGTTACCTGCTCTCAGTTCTGGAGGACGCAGATGCTGTCCTTTGTGTATTTACACTATTTACACTGTGGACTAAGGCCCCCATTCCCACCCAATGTTCCAGAGTCTTTCTGCTTTCTTTGTAATTTGTGTCTTGTGAGACAGAAAATAACTTGCACTGCCTGTGGTATTGACTGTATCAGCTGGTGCTGCAGAATATCATATAAAATAATAGAAAAAGGCACAATAAAAATGTACAGGAGGGAGGTGAGACAGGCCAGTTGCAGGGACACATACAGAAAATGCAGCATCAGCTGGGTCCTATCAGTTGCTATATTAACATAACATCAACAAAATATTTATTTTTACTACTGTTTTCAAGATTTCAGAACAGGACCCCAGAAACACAGGGCTTAGCAGTGTCATGGGGCAGCAAATCTGAATTCCAGCAGGAAACAGAAAGAATAGCTGTGACTGGAGGACTGGGTTGGAGCAATAGGATTCTAGTCTGTTACCCCTTTGCATGACAGTAAAAAATGGAAACTGTATCAGATTTCTGTCCTAGGTCAGACATTTATCTAACAGTGGTCTAGAAAAAACAAAATCTCAAGTGGGCACCTAAAAATTTCCTTCTGCCCCCCAAAACAATAATCTGTATTTCTGCTGCTTTTAGAGAGGTTATTTCTCCTATTTTGTTTCTTAATACCATTTTCTATTTACCCCAGATATTTTACTGGCCAGTAGTACACTGAGTGAAAAACTTTGTTTTTATTGGCTATCAGCACATTTACCTGCTTATCTTCTGAAGTTTCATTTCAATTACTATATTGCTATGAAGGTAAGATTTCTTTCATATGCTCAATTATTCTCAACACTCATCTCCAAATCCTCTTGAAATTATCCACTTTTTTATGACCACCTTTGACCACAATCCCCCAAGGTATAGCTGAACAGTGACCATGACCAGATAACCTATTTTAAAATACTTCTACCAATCTAAAATAGGTGTTAAGAAGTGCTAAACCAAAATGAATTGTTTAACATACATTAGATAATGTATTTCGTATTCCTGACCTTGACAGGCCCTCTGAGTCTTTATCCTCATATGTATCCATCTATTTAACTGCGATGATTTAGGGATTAATACAGTTACATTGCTGGAGCTCCTCAGAGTGGAGACCACGAAGCTTTTAAGGGGCATAATCAGTACAGTTTATCTTGACAGGATGTAACTTCACTGCATTAGGAATAGGTTTAACGATATTAGTATAAAATAATTTCCTGACCGAAACAATTAATTGACACAAAACCTTGAGAAAGGATGTGTGTGACAGGAGTGGAGGAGAGGGCAGAGGAAAGAGACGGTGGGGGAAAAGGCCTTAAATCTACATGAAGGAACCTTTTTTTCAACTCTGTTATTGACACAGTCCTGTTAGTGACAGTAAGTGAGGCTGATCTTAGCAGGATACCCTTTGTAAATCCCGGCTTTTCAAAGGAACCTCTGGTTTTGAGATAATGGAAGCTCAGAACTCCCTGTCATGGAACATAATGCAAAATTGATTTTGCAAGGCTTTATCTACAAGAAGTTGCACTGGTTTAATTAAAGGTGTGTTTTAAAATCAATTCTGCTAAACCAGTCCAAGCTCCTGTGTGGACAGTCTGAAATTGATTTGAAACTGTCTTATGTCAACTAACGTTAATTTGGCAAAGAACTGATTTACAATGAACAGCCACCAATTTCTGCTGATCCAAAAACAAGGTAAAAAAAAATCTCTTATTTAAAATGATGAGATTTTGACGAATCTTTCTGTTTCTGCCCTAGCTACGCCAAGCTATGCTGGCCTCCAGCAGCCCAGTCTGTTTAAGAAGGAGATGAAGTATTTTCTTTGCATCGATGTCTTTACGGCCTTTCACCCCTCTTTTTCATTTATTTTGTTTCTGTAATGCACAAAGGAGATAAGCAATGAACCTCCTTTATGATCAGTAAAATCTCTCATGCTATAGAGTTGGGGAGCAGTTTAAATAACCCACAGTTAGTATAGGGGTGCATGTGAAATCAGGCAATGTTATCCTGTCAGTCTAACATTGCTGGCAACAAGCCAAAATCTCTCCTTTCTTGAGCGTCTGGCAGGGGATAGAAAGGATTTTAAAAGATCCACTGAAGACTAGCAGTGTGGAATTTTCCCTGAGTTCAAGGATTTCTGTGCAATCCCTTCCAATCATTTCACACTCTGCTAGGCCACAAATGAAGGTCTGCATCTGAGTCCACACCTTACAGACACGTACCCACCTTGCTTCCATGCCTGAGGCACACATGGGAAAATGGGCAGTGAGCCTGTTACCCCATGTGCTGCTAAGAATATGTCCGAATTTGCTCTTGTTCTACAGGCACAGTGAGTGACAAAATCAGAAGCTGCACCACTACATCCAGGAGCCAGGACCTGATCCTGCTGTAGGGAACAGGAGCCTTTGCACATGCCATCACAGGAACAGAGCCGGGTTATGGGATGTGTCACAGAATCATAGAACAGTTTGGGTTGGAAGAGACCTTCAAAGGTCATCTAGTCCAACCCCCTGCAATGAGCAGGGACATCTTCAACTAGATCAGGTTCCACAGAGACCTGGCCAGTCCTTGCTGATACCCAACCAAAGCCTTTTCAGTGATGAGAGCCAAAGTATCTCAGCTCCTCACAGAAGGAGAACACAGGGGCGGAATCCCACAAAGGACAGTGTTCTCCCAGGCCCCTGTATATTGTGAGTGAAAGATACTCAGTATTTCAAGTGGGTAATCCTAATGCAGAGTTCAGCAGTGAGTGACTAAGTACCAGCTTGCCATTGCTTAAAGTCAATTTTTCAACCTTTATCCTTTGTGTCAGTTATGTTACTCCAAAAATTCATGCATGAAGCCAAGAGGACGTACAACTACATGGGTGTGCTCAGATTGTGAACTATAGTCCTAATTACTAAGAACAGTGGCCCTAATTATTTTTTCCTTTAAAGCACTTAAAACCATGCACGACAGTAAGTGATCTGTATCCTTGCACTCCTCTGAAGTGCAGCTAACAGGTAATGTGCTACTTTTCTTTCTGTTCAGTTCAACAGATTTATTTTCAGAGTGAATCCTGTGTGAATTTCTCCTGAATCAAACTTTTTCCCTGGTGAGCCTATATAATCCTGCTGTCTTGTTAGAGCAAAAATCATCCATGAGACTTCATTCAAAACAAATCCCCTGCCAAAATACTTCTTCCTTTTCATTTGGACAGTTATCCTTCTGATAATTTGTAAGGAAAAAATTCTTTCGCTGTCTTGTTCAACCTTGTAAAGAGGACAGTATCAATCTGACAGGAGCATAAACAAAGAGATTCGCAGTCTTAGCAGTACTAAAATATATTGGACAGTTTTTCATTGCATATGGAGGGAAAGTAGCAATACTGCGGTAGCCCAATGGAAAAAAATCCTCCAAGATATGGCTAGTTATGGTTCCTTCTGATTACACACAATTTCCATACATAAAGAGGACTCTTTCAGATGCAGCTGAGGTATTTTAAGTCCCCCTTTGCTGTGACTACTAATAAACTGCACCCTAATATATTGCATCTACTGGTATTAGTCACGACTACACCTACTGGCTGTAATGGGATGCCATTCATCAGCTTGGTAAGCTCAAAATTAAGTGATTTTCCTGGAAACTGTTTCTCAGCAGCATCATTTGATCCTCTGTAGTTAAAAACCCATGTCATTGGTTGCATTATAAATTCCATTTTACAGTCTTCTTTTTTTTTAATAAATTAATTGTAACTTTCCTCTAGGCTTTTGCTGGTATAAAAGGTTTTGGCTGATGAGCAAATCTTTTCCAAAGACAAGAATTTTCAATTCTATCATTTTTAAATAACAGTGGCATAAAAAAACTCAAAGGAACAAACTTGTTTAAGTCAGCTACACAAATGAAAGTTGACAAGTGATTAGTTCCTTCTGGGAATGAATTGTTTTCTACATTTTAGGGGAAAAAATGTCATCAGTGACTTTGGAAGTGGCCCGAAGCATGGGCTTTGAAAATCTAATACTACAAATAGCAGTTTAAACAATTACATATTTAAGCAATTGTTATAACACGGAGTTGGCACGACAAAGCGCAAACTTCAAAAAAACCACCATCTCTTGTAAAATAAAAGGAGTATGCACACTTGTAAAAACTCAGCAATGTACTAGTAATTATTTTTGTCATACTAAAGGACCTGCAACAGTGAATATATTAGTTACAACCTTTAAAACTTAAGCATGGTATACTGAGCCTCTAGGGCAGTGCACACTTGTGCATGCCCAAAAGAGAAATTGTTGCTTGCCCTACAAGGTGGAAGTAATTTAAATGACTTCTGCTGGTTGTCCTCCTCTCTCTCTTTCTGTCAGATAAAAGAATGGAAAAGCATCTTTTATTTTTTTTTCCTGGGTTCTACTTTGAGAAGACAGACTTAAAACTGAATCTGTATCATTCTGCTTCTCACTGGCTATGTCAGAGTTGCATCAAAGTAAGACCCACTTACACCTGTTCCTCTGATTTCTCACATTCTAGTTTCCGAAGAAAGAAAATCCAGGACTGTGTACTGGGTTGGAGATGCAGTGAAATTTGAACAGATTCTTTAACTGGGCAGCTTCCTCGATGGATGCTACCACATACAGAGGCAGATACAGTCTCTGTCAGGTTTAGCTTGCTGTTTGTAATGGAGGGGTGGGCTGGGGGTGTTCAATATTTGCTTCCCAGACAACATGGAAGCGAACATTTTTAAAACAAAAAAAATAATCACATCATCTTGGATTATAGTACAAATATTGTATTAGGAGTTAACAGAGTATTTCAGTTGTGGCAGCTTCAGATCTCCTTACAGATCAGACCCTACGAGTTCTTATGCCATGCATCTCATGGCATAAGATTATGTCACAAATTCTCATACACTCCTATGACAATTTTGACAATTTATAGTCCAACTCTGCCAATCAATCTTATGTATTTTTTCTCTGTGAAGTAATGTATTTATGCTACTCATTTTTTGGGTTCAAACCTACTGAACTGTGATCTTGCAGGAAACTCTATTCACAGTAGGCATCTTATCAACTCATATTAGAGTATTTCTGTGTGTGAGAATGATTCACAAGAATAAACTCCTTAAAATCTGAGCTAAAAGGCAAAGAAAAGTGGACAGAGGGTTTTCATTTTTATGCCCTAACAATTAACATATTTGACCTAGCTGATTTTAAATGGTCTCAAATCCACCCTCACATTAGAAAAGGAACCCAGGTTGGTAAGTCTCTGTTCATTCAAATACATGACTTGGATGAGGAGTGGTGCATTTTGAGACTCTTCAGCAAAACTAAACTTTTGAAGCCAGGCACAATATTGCTCTTAATTTTGGGCATGAGTGCAAGTTCTGTTTACATTTTGCTTTTTTCACTTAGCAAACTAACTCATCACACAAGGAAGACAGGATCTGCAGTGCAATGTGCTGTGTTCCTGTAGCATTTGCTAGGATGTTGTGGTTATGACATTTAAAACTAAGATGACATCAGAGAGGAACAGGTCGCTCTAGTATGAAATGAAGAAACAGCAGTTGAATCAAAAAAAGGGAAAAATACAGACTATAAATTCATATGAAAAATAATGAGGATTAGAGGTAGCCTCCAGCTAGTGGGAAACAGTTCAGGCACCACAGAGTAAATTTTATAGCCCTATGGGCCTTTCTGAAGATTTGCGCACTTCCTCTCCTTGAGGAATGCTTTTATTCCAAGAAAAACTGCTTGTAGAACTTGATTTCCAAGCTAATATTGTGTTACAGGGCAACTGTGATTAGACAGTCTGTGATGTAGAGCTTTTGAAAAAAGCTATATACTTCAACAGTAAAATAAAAATATCACAAGTTCTGGGAGAACACTAGCGGACCTTTTTTTTAATGCAATTAGAATTAGGCAGAGATTTCCAAGAAAGGTTTTTATGTCTCACTCCTCACCCTGGCTGGTTACAATCAGAAAATATGCCCACTGTAGAGATGATCCTTTCCATTCATAGAATCATATAATCATAGAATCATTTCGGTTGGAAGAGACCCTCAGGATCATCGAGTCTAACCATAACCTAACCTAACTCTAGCACTAAACCATGTCCCTGAGAACCTCATCTAAATGCCTTGTAAACATCTCCAGGGATGGTGACTCCACAACTTCTCTGGGCAGCCTCCTCACACAGCAGCTGGCTTACTTGGTTGAGTATTATTTTTCCTGTTCTGTGGTACAGATGAAGCCAACAGCGCAGAAAACATAACCAGCAGATCATGAGTCCAGACACTTACTTCATACTCCTCTTTGAATCCATAGCCTTCTGCACATTTCATTTGGGTGATGTGCTGTAGCAAGTCAGCTACACGGATGGCTGGATGAAGCTGTCCGGTCTGGTAGGGCACATCCACTGGATCTCGCTTCTTATAGGTGTGGGATTGGACCAGGCTGCTTGTGTCACTGACCATTGTATGGGTTTCATCTAGAAAAAAAGTATCTCATCACTTACTGGCTCATTTTCACTTATTAGTAGAAATATACATTACACAGATTTCTAGAGGAATGGCAGAAATCTGACACCATCAGTATTGATTCTGTCTGTGAAGGCTACACCAGAAGAACAGTAAACCCATGGAGTAGTTTACACAGGAAAATCGCACGACTGATTGGGATGAGGCAAAGTCCATGGTTCTACAATGGAAGCATTGCAGAGCAGTCCGAACTCTAATATTGTTTTAAATATCACTAGCTGATAACAAACAGGTTTTAAATTAGGCATTTGGTTCTAAACTGCATAGAAGTTTCATTCTGAAACTTCAACAAGTCCCATGTAATGAAACTGGACTTGTATTCTTCTTAGATTACTGAAGTGCTGTATTTTACAGTGCAAATTTAGAGCAAATGTTTGGAGTGAGCAAAATAAAAAGATGCACAAAATGGCTTATGGTTTCATCAAGCTAGGACTGCAATGGAAATGTAGATCTGATACAACATTTGGAGACAAACTATGAGAGGACAAATGCAAACGATCATTTGATCAGGAAAAATGTCTTGACTGGCTGCTGAACATGCTTTAGGACCACAGTATATCATGAGCCATCACATCAGGCATGGAATGTTATATGTCTGACAACTGACATGCAAGCCAACAAACAGGAGAACCCAGTGGGCTGGTAAAAATTTTTATGAGACACATACTCTCCCAACCATCCACATCTCCTCCATGGGGCAAATGGGCAACTTACCATTGATTGGCACTTTTAAGAAGATACATATCAGGAGAAAAAAAAAGAGGAGAAGAAAAAGGAAACAGGGCATAAGCAACAGTACTACATTAATGATTACAGGTAATTTTATGTTTGTAATGTAGTCTTTATAGAGTGATTTCCTAAGTGACTCAGATTTTGATCTCAATTTCACAGTATAAACTAAATTTACTGAAACCAAGGTATCTTACTGTGAGTCACTACACACAGATGCAACTGAGATCAAAACTTAGTAAACAGACAAATGTGAAAGTCTACACTACCTAAGGAAGCAACATGACTTTCTTCCTGTGTAGATGGAATTTAAAAAATTTGTTCAGACTTGACAAGAGAAAAAAAAGAAACAACCCAAATTCTAAGGTCCAAGTATCATCATAAATCTTTTTTCTGTTTACCCAAATAATAATTTTACATATCTCACAGAGTCTTTGATTTTTAACTGAAATTGTAAATTTGGTGCTTTGACTTATTCAAACTGTTCTTCACTGGCTGCACACTAAGCATAGCAAGTAGTTTATAAAAATACTACATTTATTCAAAAATATTACTTTGTAAAATATGTTGCATGAAAGGGTAGCATTAAAATAATATTTCCACATTCATATCTAGATTATTATAGCAGAAAGTGCCACCAATACCCTGGATGAAAAGGTCCCAGATTCTCATGTACACACCAAAAATATTACCACACCTCATTAAAGGTGAGATTCTGGTCTTCCTTATACCACTGAAAATTGATGTTAAGGCCATAAAGTTCAATGATTCAAATTTCAAGGATGATTTTAGGTTGTCTCAGTTCATGCTGATACTAAGACACATGAAGTCTGGTCCTCAGTACGCATACAGTCAATATGAACTGTGCATTTCAGCCTAAACCAAAAATATCAGGGAAAAATGCATGGGTATGAGTATGGGCATTTCACTACTTTTCCTGTCAGTTTGCTAACGTGCAGAGGAAAGGGATTAATCTCTTAGTCATGAAATTTGACAACTTTTGTCTAATGTGTGATAAAATTGTACCGCAAAGCACCTTGGGATGCATGGCATGAAGCGTGGTATACAAGTGTAGGTACAGTATGTTGCTGTTGAAATGGCACCTGAAAATTACAAGGTGGCTAAGACACAAAAGACAGAAAAAGTGTAGGAAGTTGATTATGATTTTTTGGGTGGCTTATTTCAATTTTAGAAATAGGTTAGGAAAAAAGTATTTATTTATTTATTTTCTTTTTTTCCTGCAAACTGCAGAATTCCTTGTAACACAGCCTGTTAGTAATTAAGATGAAGGCAAAGTTATCAGATATCAGTGTCTTGTGCCATGAAAGCATCAATTCAATCCTTATGAATCTCTTTCTTGTGAGCTCCTTTGTTTTAGACTAATTTTACTCTCTCCATTTCTTTATCTCTTATAGCTGCATTGGTACTGTTTTTCTCTCTTTGGGAGTGATCTTTTAAGTTGTTTTAAATACAGTACTTTCAATCCCTTGTTTATATGGCACCTTAGGAACCACATATATTAATAGTTTTTTGCTTTGCCTTTCAGCACTGTGGCATGAACATTTCAGGCATAACAGTCCGCCGTTTTTCAAAGGTTTTGCTCCTCCAGATGCAGTGTGGAGTCTGTCCACCTTACATACTCCCACAGCTGCAGTTATTCTACTCTCCCCTTACTCTTTCCCACAGAGCTGTAAAACACTTATATTTTTCACTTTATTTACTAGTTATATGAGCTCATAGCATGGTATCTGGAAATCCAGCACAATATCTTTTCTGAGCTGAGACTCTTTTCTTTCTCCAATTTCAGAAATATGCACATCGCTGATACTAGACAAACACGACCTATAAGCATGCTCGGCAACTATAAATTTAGTCGCTGCTATGTAAAGTGTTGTCTTTTAATCCTGGGCTTTCACTTAGGCTATTAGGTGAAGCATGAAAGTTTTCCCTCAAGTGTAAGAGAATTTCCTCCTATCTGAAACTGAGAAGTCAGACTGTTGCCTTTTGCATCATTTAAAGAGTTTACTACTAATTATCAGTTGTTTGTTTGTTTTTCTTTTTTAAAACCAATTAGCTACAATGTTCTTAAATTGCATTAATAGTTCAAAGTTCTTTCTGTACATAAATTTGGAAATGGTGTGTTGTGGTCTTTCTAGCAGATTTTGAAAACTAAACTCAACCACTCACCAGATCTCTGCCCTTCCCAGCAGGTCACAGTGAAATGTTCCTTTAGTTCTAACTACAGGCTTAACCCTGCAGTCTAATACAACTTCTTTGGAGATTGGAAGACAGCAAGAGCAGGTATTAGTTGCAATTAAAACCCAGATTTTTTTTTTTTGTTAATGGCTATATTTGTCTACTGACTCAAGCATAGCTAATTTGATTTACCTCAGATAAAACACTAGTCCTATACAGATAGTCATAAACACATTTTGGGAGAGAGACCTGATCTGAATGCAACACCACTCATAAAAGGGCCCTAATTTTTTAACATGTAAGGTTACAAAAATGTTCATTTTCCACAGTGAAATAATGGGAAGATTTTCTGAGATGAGTAAGTGCAGGTTGTTGTAGTAGACCATAAAATACATATCTAACTAATTCAAGATTTTACAGACTTAGTACAAGCAAGGAATTTTTTTCCCCAGTGTGTGTCTGGTATCTGAATTACTTACTTATAGATTATTTCTTGTGGAAAAAGAAAGCTAACAAATAATTTAACATCGTTACCGTATAGCAAAGGATCACGAAAAAAAAAAAAAAAGAAGAAAAATCAGAAAACCCATTAACTAAAACTTAATAATCCACACAGGAAATCTCAAAGTTTTTCTCCTGATAATAGTACTTTTCTCCTTGCCCACCCACAAGGTCAGAAAGAATATCTACTGGATGATGTGTTGAATGAATGCTAAAGCACACCAAAAAATCTAACATCTCAGGCAGTTAAAAGGCACTGCAAATTTCATTTGCATGCAGATTATGACATTGTTACAGTCACTACTGCTACCTTCTTCCAGATTTACATAATGTATAAAAACGCACAAGTTCCTTCTCCAGGTTATCACACTGAAATGCCCTGTGCTAAATATTCTTTTACAATAACAAATTTTCAAGATCACCTTCCTAAAATTCTGCTTCTTATATGCTTCACTTTACTTTTATTTAAGCCTGTTTAACTTACAACTTAAGGGCAGGAATCAGTTAAGGGATCTTACATTTTTTACAGCGAAGAAAAAAGAGAAGAAAAATACTTGTAAAAATATCAATCAATGTAAAATGAGTAAATATATCGGCTTAAAATTGGTGTTTGAATTCTTGCTACTGTGTGCTGTTATATATTGACTTCCTATTAAAAAATAAATCTCCGTTTAGTTAAAAGTTAGTATGGGAAGGAGGTGTAAATGGGTACAAGCCACAAAGCGGTTAGAGTTACTTAAGCAGTGAAAATGCAATAGTGCCTCATGCTTATTGTTCTATCACTGTGCAGAAACCTCTCTCTTTTTGACATCAGACAATAGCAGGTTTCTCTAAATACCCACTGGAAATGCTTTAAACTTTAACTGTATGTTTTTAACCTACAGTTTTACTGTTTTATTTCCTTTCTGTGACACCTGATGCATAATAAACTATATACTCTAAGTGTCATGTTATCATTTTGCTGTTCAAAATACCATATCGCCTCTAAAACTTCACTTTGACAAGCATGTCAGAAACTGAGAGGTATTGTGAGAAGAAATGATAGCTGGTGGATGGCCAAAACGGTATTTTGTCTGATCTTCTGTATCATGAATAGTCTAATTAGGAAAAAATGTTACTTTTTAGAAGTGACATCTCCAGCTCTGAGATAAAATGGAAAAAAAAATGAGGGAAACTATTTCAATTGCGGCGATAATCAAATTCTTTTGTGTCACTCCAAATACATGCATAAACATTTCCTCACAAATCCACTTGTTAAAATTATTTCTCTCTTTTCTCCCCTGACTTGCACTATGCCAGTAGTAATCAAGCCTGGATAACTGTCCTTAGCATTCTCAATGTAGCCAAGCCTTCCACCCCTCCCCTGAGCATTAAACTCCAGCTTTTTGCATACTATTGTTTGTACTCTGAGAACTGTGACTTTCTAAATTACTTTAGCAATAAACTTTGATAAAGGGAAATGTTCTCACCTAAAATTGCAGTTGGCACAAATGGATCTGTCATACATCATAAGCAGGTCAATGCAGAAAAGGTAAAAAGAGAGAGAACAGTAAATGATTGATAAATGTTCCCGAGTTTTCTTTGAGAAAGCTACTGTAAGCAACCAGTGTGTTGCTTATATATGTATTAAATTTCTATGGCAAGAAAAATAATAACATAATTATATATGCTTTTTTAGGAAGAGGTCTATACAGGGTGGAAACCAAGAAAAAATCAGTTACCTGGGTAATAAGAATTAGGCACTGTTGTGCTCAATGTGTTAGTTTTCATTGTAAATGAAGATGGTGAAGATACAGCTGCAAAGAGAAACAAAGCCGGTTAGAGACAGCGAAGTGAAAGGTGGCTATTTAAGCTGAGTGATACAGTGTGATTCACTTGGAGTCTGTCGTGTTGTGTTTGTTGCACTGGAATCAGGACCTAAAGAAAACCAGGTGTGTCTAGTGAGTAAAATAGCTCATTGAATTTGATCCATTCTCTAAAAAGTAAAATCATCAGAGAAAGCATTTTGATTGGTGATGACAAATATACGTCTGAAATCACAAGATTAGACTGAATACTGATGCTTGAATAAAGACATCACAATGATAATGTGTGTTTTTGACAGAAGCTTCGATCATTAGTATGTTTACTTTATAATACTGCTCCTATAGTTCATTTCATAAATATGCTCCTATAGTTCATTTATTCCTCTCCTTTATTTTGATTTGTTCAGACAGGTGGATAATGTGCACACAGATACTATTATACCCTGAATTATAGTCTTTGTTTAACAATGGTTTTCAGGGAGTGATACACAGGCCAATGCTCACATTGGTATTTGATCATTTAACCATTTGTAAAACCTATGGCAAAGCCCAATGCAACAAATGAAGTTCGGTTAGTGCCCTGGTAGACAAAGATCATGTGAATTACCATTGTAAGCACAGATACATTCAACAGGTAGGAGTTAAAGACGTTTCACAGGATGTTCAGCCAAAGAGTCATGAAAAGCTGTTAAGCAAAGCTCATTGCAAATTCAGTCTTAGTTGCTTGTCTACACAGCTCGCATTCAGTCGGATCAGTGAACGTAAGCACATTCTGGATACCTATAGGCAAACTGATAGGAATTTGTGAAACAAAGGTAGCATTAAGGAAGATGGGGTCTACTGGATGGGAAGGAGTGAGATTTCTCCTGCTGGCTTTCATCCATCTTTGTTTAGGTTGATCTTCTAGGTCACACAGTTGCCAGCCCTTGTTATGATGGAACTATCTGAAAACTGGCTTAAATGATGCTGGCAGTTACTACTTATCCTATAAATGAATATATCTGAGACTACTTTCTTTGATTATGTCTCCTGAATCACTGGATGTAAAAAACAGAGTGCTACTCCTTTTGGGTATGGATGCAGAGATTATTTGAAGTTGGGGCTGCTGCAACTGATAAAACTGGCTAGACACAGAAAGTAGCAAGGATAACAAACTTTCATAGGAAATGGGAATGTTCTAAATCTCTTGAATACAAGGCCTTACACAAGGATTATTCCTGAAGACTATCAGACCACTTCTTCTAGTGACCACATTTCTTATGGCAAGTCTAATTAGAGGTTCTAGATGTCAAGTGTTACAAACTACTTGCTATGCCAACTATTTCAAATTGGTTTAAGGTGGTTTACATAAAGAGGATTTAGTCCCAGGAAATCACTGCAGTTTCTTTAGTTGTTGTGACCATTCAGTAACATCACTGGAAAACTATATCACGATGACGGAAAATGAAGTCAAACCTCTTGATCTCTTCAGAGAAATAAGCAATCTTATAAACTGCAATGGTATATTCTCACCAGAAAGGCAAGTCAGATTTTGGAAGATTTATTTTAAAGCAATTCCAGAAGAAACTCAAATGCAAATTAACATTGCAAATTCTGAGCCTAATGCTGCTGAGAGAAGTCTCACTATATAAACCTCACAGAGTGTTTGTACAATTGAGCTCATCAAAGATAAGTTCTTAAGCATATTATTAGCGAGTGGGAGTTGGGCCTCGCATACTGTCAGTACTTGAAACAAAATTCAATCTTTGACAAATTCTGAAGATGTTAGAAAACACTGGTATACAAGAAAAAAATGAGGTTGCTTAAGAACTACAAAAAAAAAGAATGTTTTTTGAACATTCTATTTTCTTTCTTTTTAGCAGTTATAAAAAACTACTGTTTTTCCTGGTCTTTGCTTAGTGCTAGCTCCCAGACAGGAGTGAGTCCTTGACTAAAATTCTAATACAGGAAATTTTATATCCCAAGTTTTAATTATTTTCAGGGTAGATCCAAGAAGATCCAGGATATAAGAGAATCTCTTATCAAATTGCAGAACAGATAATTCCACTGAGTTCTTCCTTTGTACAAGCAACAGAAAGAGCATCATCTAGAACTGGAAATAATAAGACAATCAGATCACCATTAAGTTATGACATTCAAAAATAAATTTTGCCTACCAGAAAAAAAAAATGAGCAGGAGGAGCATTTGAAGGACCTGGGAAAGCATAAGGGATATAAAATTTTAACATAATAGAGACTGGAGAAAGGTAAAACTACCGCTGTTTCAGTAATGTCTTTGCTCTTTTGCAGAAGAAAAGGATGGACAGAAAAAAGCTCAATTATCCTTATTATTTTTAAAGAAGTCTATTCTTGATGTCTGACTGTCTTGCTTATTCGAATAAACACTGTAATGTGCTGCACAGTGGGAAACTCTGGGTCCCATGGATTTTCCATGACTAAGTAATGAGGAATATTTTAAAAACCATTTACACCTTTCTTCGAACTTCCAAAAAAAAAAAAGAAAATAAAAGAAACTAAAAAACTTACATCTCCCATTTAGATTGTGAGTGTCCATGAAAGAGAAAGCTTCATCACAGTTGGTGCCTTGCTCGGTGTAGCTTTTATCCATTGAATTCACCATCACTGTCATTTCCTGCCGTGTACTACTCAATGTCTCTTTCCGCTTTTTAGCCAATTTTCTTAAGAAATGAAGGATGAGAAAAAAATAGAAAAAAAAGCAACTCAGTGAGCAGACATAGTCTTCATCTTGACTAGATCAGTACTGTAGTTTGTAATCACATTATTAGGTAACATATTTATAATTATTCCTGCATTTCTGGAAACTTAAATGGATTTCACACTCAAGTCTTTCAACAGCATCTGGAAATGAAGGGATAGTTGCCAATGCCCTGACTTACAGTGAACAGCACCTTAATTCTTGGGGACCACCACTGAATTAAAGAGGACTAGTTAGCTGCAGAGGTTATGTGAGCTACTGCATCAGAGGCTACATCTGTTTAAATACATAAATAAAAATGAGAGGAAAGAAGATTTCACTGGAACTGATGGATCAGTAACAATTTTCACTTCACATATGTAGAACTGTCTGGAGCTGTTTCATTAAGACACCATATAATCCAGCTAACTGGTTTACACCATACTTTGTAGTATATTTTTGATCTCTTAGCACACTTGTACAAGCAACTGACATTTTAAATGGACTTGCATTCCTAAAGACTATTTTCTGTCACTCTTGATTTCAAGAGAATTAGTCACAATAGTTGCTTCTCAGCAGGAGTGGTCTGTTTGAGACAAGGTCTTGATTCTGATACTATAGTATTGATTCATTAAGTTATAGAACTGTTTTGGATGTATATACCTCTTTCTTCCAGGTCTATGTATTTCCATCTAAACTGAAATCTCTGTCTCCCCCAGAGTTATGCTTAGCTACCGTCACAAAATAACATGTCCCAAACTCTTGATTTTTCTGCCAAGCTCTGTGAGATTTTGTGACCCCGATGATAGTGGATCCCATGACCATTTGGCCTGTTTCCTCAGCCTGTGATTCTATCCTAGACCAAGCCTTTCTCCAAGTCCTTGCCTACAGCCTTCATTTAAATTGTCCAGATTCCTTCTCTACAGTATCTGCAAGGTATGGGTTTTACACAGGAAAAACTGCTCCACAGACTTTGATTTTTTCATATCTGTTCATTCAATAACTTTTCCTCTGTGGAAAACATAATGAGCCAGCTCATATCCATCTGCCAGAAAGACTATTTAGATATCTTCAACTGGAACTTACAGGAACTTACTATCTCAGCTATGCTTCCTTTCACTTCTAGAGGCCTTCTGCATCAAGCATAACCAGCTTGTGCTAACTCTCAAATCCTTTCGCTTTGTCAACTCTCATTCAGTATGAAAAAATTATTCCCAACACAGGCAAAAATTTTATATCAGCCTCCACTAAATTTTCAAGCAAGCACATGTTTGTCTCCCCTCATGTTGCATGGGAGGAGTTTTCAGTCTACCTATGCTCCTATCTACCTGTTGTCTCTTATCTTACACCTAGATAACAAGCCATTTGGGCAGGAGATATGGTTGTGTTCTGTACCAATATAGTACCAAGCTCAGTATCTTAGTCCATGACTAAAGCTTGAAAGGCCTTTGAAACTAAAGCCTCGCTGTTAATAGAGTAATAGTAAGTGTAGGTGATATTGGGTTATTGCTTCAGGAAGGCATGCAGAAGCAGCTTTTCTTCACGAGACTGCACACTCACTAAAGTCAGAAAAAGGCAGTATATATTGGCCTTCCCTTGCGCACCAGTGGACCTGTGAATACTCTCTCTAAACACAAAACCATCAATCACTGTCAGTCACACAAGCTCAGCCCTTTCTCCAAGAAATCTTGCATGTGAACAATGTACTGGTGAACAGGTAACAACTCTTCCTTCACAGTGTTTAAAGAAAAATTACTAGGATAATTGACCTGGGCAGCATTAGAGTGATATTGATTCATATCTGAGTATCCAAAATGTGGTAAAATAGATGATACCAGCTACTCAGTGGGATTACAGAAAACCCATGCTCTGTAGGGTGCACATCTCAATCATTTGGTGTTACAGGGAATGTCTTTATTTTACAGTACAAACCGTATCCTACCGAAGAAAAGCCAGAGTTCTTGCTCATTGTACCAACAAAATGAAGCTCAAATTTTACAAAAAACTAATTTTCTTAAAGAAATTACACTAACATTTTCTCATTTCCTTTATTTTTTGCTTTTATGACAGTAACAACTGTACAGTAATTCTCAATCTGAATCTAATTCTGGAAATAGGTCTTGTGGGAAAAGTTCAAATCTGCAACAACTGTTACAGAAAGAGAGCGATACCAGCCAGACTTTTGTACTCTGAACAAAAACACCCACTGGACTTAGTCAAGTAAACTTTAGCTGACTATAACGTTTTTTACATCTGGAGTTTTCAGATATTGCAGAAAGTGCTGCAGTGCTGCAGTCTCTACAACTCATCCATCACTTGGATCTGTCAATCCCTGGAAGGCTCTAGCTATACAAGATTCAAGAAAGTCTTAAAACCACAGAACTTCACATCACCATCACCGCTCATGCTCTTCAATCTGAAGTAAATTTTTTGGGAAAAAAAAGACTTAAATATTTGATCATCTTCACTCTTGGAAAAGACACTTTGTAGCTACTCTCTGATTTTTCCTGCTTCTTAAAGGAAAAGAGATCTACAACCAAAGTTAAAAATGATAGAAGCTCCCATGATGATTACTGCAGGTGAAATTCTTTATGAAAGGGGGGAAAGCAAAAATGATTAGCTTATCACACTAATAATGTTAGCAACACTACATGAGGGAAGAGAATATACTATAACAGTTTCAGAAAAGAGAAGCCTGATATTCAGAACAATCTCAAGACTGAATAGGAACTGTTGGTATTTTAAGGTACAAAATACTGGGAGAAGTGAGCTGGTGTAATGGTAAAAATATGGAAAAATACAGAGCAGACAACCACATAGACTTCCCCCAATAAACTTGTGTGGGATTTTTGGTATTCTTCACTCTGTTTTGTTCTGATGATCAATAAAAATCAGCCTAGGAAAAATAATAAGCTAAAGGCTTCATCACACTCTCTCCCCATTTCAGTTCCCACCATGAAACTCTTAAATTCTGCATCTTCTCCTGTACAGACCCTCATAGTTGAATCACCTTGTAAAACTCCTGCAAGCCTTCCTTAGTACCATTTTCAAAATCCTCCTTCTCTGCGATTTCTCCTCCAAACCCTCCAATAAACCAACCCCACTAACTGTTAAGATGCTGCTATATAATCAGCCTCTATCTGGTTCATTTTCCATCTGTTTACCTGTATCCATTTTCTCTGTCCTGTCATGACTTAAATAACAAGTTCTTTGGGACTTAGCTGGCCTTTTCCTTTCATGTTTATATAGCACTAGGCACAAAGCATGAGGCACAATGGGACACCACCATAGTTACAGAAACGCAACAACAGTAAAAAAAAATAAAAAAAAAAAAGGGTGACTGGGGATGATAAATGGATCCATCTCAGGCTCTGAAAGAGATGTGCTTTCCATTTTGATTTAGGAATGGTGAGAAAAGCATATTTATTTGAATCAAGCAAAAGCACTCACTTCCTTCTTCCCAGTGAGTGGTGCTCCCCTTTTTGTACCAATATGCCTCACCTCTTCCATGCAAAGAAAGGAGAAACAAGATGCTGCTACTTTCCACAGCTCCAGCAACACACTATCATCACCAAGATATTAATAAACACAGTGAGACAGAATTAGTAATAGAGTTGCTAAAAGAATTGGGCTGATTTTTTTTCCTTTAATGAATTCAATGAATTATAGCACTACCTTTTTACACTTTGACCACTACACCCTTGAAAAAATCTAAACTACAACCAGAAAGATCGTTTGGTAAAATAATAGATGTTTTAAAAGATACAATACAAATGGTAGGAGTAAATGGTCATTTTTCACAAGAGAAATTAATTACTAGGGGGTATAATGTAAAAATGCATGTTGGGATTTATGCTATTAGACATACACACAAAGATATAGAAAAGGGGTGAACTGCAGGTTCATAATGTTTTTGGAAAACAGGCAATTTTTAAATGGTAGTTCAAAATTGGAAACAGTTAAAAAGTTTGAAATTGATTTAATGAGGCAGACTGTATATTCACTTGAGATAAAATTCAGTTTTGACAGATATAAAGTAATGCATATGGGAAAAAAAACCACAATTATATACACACAATATGGGGTCTAAATGACTTCATAAACAACAGAAGAAGAAATGTGGTAGTCACTGATTCTTTGAAGACAACGGCTCAGTGCAAAAAGAAATCAGAAATTATTAGGTAAGGAACAGAGAGCGAAATGGAAAATGTCATTAAGCAACTGTATAGATCTACAGAGGTCCCACATTTTGAACACTGCATGGAGTTCTGCCATGTGCCTATCCAAAAAATATAAAAGTAAATACTTTCACACAAACCAGATAGTTATGGAACACATTACCACAGGACTCTAGAAGTACCAAAAGTAAATACTGATTTTAAAAAAACAGTTAATGGCTCAGCAGAGGGCAGTGAATGCATTAGCTTATCTTAGTTCTGTTCCTGTATTTGTCTAAAATTTTGTCACTGGCCACTGTCATAGACATGACGTTAAGTCTGGTGGAGTTTTAGTCCAAAATTTGATGTAATTTTTTATTATATTAACAAATTCTGCACAGGTTATGCAGGAAAGAGGATGTAAACACCTTATTTGCTTTTGTAACACTTAGAATAACTCACCTTTTTGCATTGTTTAGGCTACTTATGATATACCAGGCAGGAATAATTAACTCAGAAAGCAATTAGTTTGCCCATCTATTTTGGCTGCTTGTGATATGCTGAAAGAAGACTCATAATTATTTTGGGGAAAATACTTTAATCTGAAATCATTTAATGAGCATCACTGATTCAGTGACACTCAGTCTGAAGATGTAATTTAATAAAAGCTCTCCACAAGAAGCATGTAAGAAATTCTGCAAGTGTAACTGACATAATACCTGTTTATTTTTTTTAATAGATTTTTCATACTTTGTAATTATTTTTATTTAACAACAAAACAGTCCTTGTCTATAACTGTGATTGTTTTCCTGTCTTCAGAAATAGGTTCTCTAACCAGGCACAAAAACACACATCATGCATAACATAATCACATGTGTATGATGGAATTCAGATTTAGCCTACCACCTCTGGTTTGCAACAGTACACATTTGGTAACATTAAGTATTACTCTACTCTACTCTACATTAGGAAAATCAAAATACCACTACAAAATACTACTTTGTATTTTTTAGGGTATACTTTTAGGGCATGCCTTGAAACTCTAATGCTTCATCTGAATTCTTTGTTACTTTTCATTGTTAAAAAGTCCTCGTAATAACTAGTTTTAGCAACCTGAGTATCTAATCCTATTCAAGCAAAATGGTAAATTAATTTAGGTGTTACTAAATTACAATCATGATAAGCAACTAATACTATTATTCTGCTTTATATTTTTTATCAAAACCACAACACTCTGCACAGAAGAATTTCTATCTCCTCTGAATGGACTGAGACACAAATATGAAGCAAACGAAATCAAGTGAGGAAGTGAAATAGAAATAGTATGGCATTAGTGATAGTGAAGTTATGCTCAGGGCAAACTTCTGTCATTCAATTTCACATTTATATGCTTTATATTGAAATGTAATAAGCTCAAGAATGCAATTTCACAGTGACATTAAACTGTATACTGTCAACACTCTATCAGACAGGAAATAAGGAAGTATTTTTAAAGGCACTACATTTTGCAGCCAGAACTGGTGAACACTTAATAAGATGCCTTACAAGTCATCCTCACTTCAGGAACTGGCATTTCTAGAGAACAACCACAGGGAAAGGAACTGTCAAGGGAACTAAAAAAGAAAAAGGTAAACATGATCCCACTGAATTGTGTTGGTCCTGGCTTAGGATCATTTATGCAAACCTGTACTTGATTATAAAATTATTTTTTGTCCTAAGAAGTCCGACATATATTTTGTATTGACAACACAACAAAATAAAGCTACAACAATATGGAAGTCTGATGTAGAGACTATGAATATTTGACTACAACCAAGGGTGCATAAGCCCTTTTACCTGACTTTACAAAGCAGTGGTTTATTATAATTTCTTTTAGGTGCTTTGTATTTGTTTTCATTATCAACTTCCTGCTTCAGAGCAAATGCTAACATTATTCATTTCATTTTTATCATGCTCTTACATTCTCTGATAAAGACAAGAAAAGGAACTTCACAAAAATGCTGTGATGCTGCTTGAATTTTGAAGAGTGTTTCTGAAACCATAGGATTTAATCTTCCTCCCTTTCATTCACCGTGGCTTTCATTTTTGCCAAAGCAACATTACAAGCTCTTTCAGTAAAACAAAAACGAGTACTGGGAGGCCAATGTGGCATCCCAAAACTAGCAGGACTGGCTAGAAAGGGAGAAAGAAATACAAGTAGAAGGGTGAGGGGGGGAAGATTCCTTTAACTTAGAGAGTTTGAAAAATTGAGTACAAACTTTTAAAATGAAGGTGGAAGCTAACAAAAATTGGGTTAATATTTACCAGCATAAATAAAAAGTCTCAAATTTCTATGTGTTTAACTTGCCCTTTTGCCCATTGCACATTAGAATTTTAATAGTCTTTTTACACTTTGTTGTTATTAGTAGATTGATTCATTAGCATCACAAGATGAAAGCAAAAAGAAAAGTTATTTGGCAACATTCCATTTTCAAAATATGAGTGGTAGCTCACAGGTGAAGTGTGGCACCACTTAAGAAACAGTGGATCAGAAGAGAGAGATAGAAAATATGGAGAGGAATGGGTAATGAGAAGGAAGATTTTAGATTTGTTTTTGAGATTTGCTTATCGTGACATAATTAAAAACTCTGCTTATTTGTTTCTCAGCTTCTGCTTTGTATGAACTCATACATCAGGTTACCTGAGTTTCTGCAAGTGAGGGTTATAGCATGAAACCCAAGAACACCTCAGGTCAAAGGAGGCATCACCTGATTTTCTTCATTGATGCAGTGGCTGATGGGAAAATTGGTGACTGACAGTGTAAAAACTGGAGCTACGTGGTGCATTAGAATAATTTGACAACATTTATCTGAAATGGGACGATTCTTATCTTAGCTCACAGAGAAAGTTAATTGTGTGGTTACAGTTTAGTTCTTGTTTGTCCACCTAAGAAGGCCTTGATGCATTTTGCATGGTTGACAGGCTATTCTGGAACAGCTCTAGGCTATGACAGTAAGAAGGAATTTGAGAAGCCTTGGCAGGGCTATATGCCTGCAAAGCTCCTGGCTGCATTATTTTTGGATCAAATTAGTCACTGGTCTTGTCTTCAGAAAAATGCACCCATACACTTCAAAAAGAAAATGCAACACCCGACCACCCCCTGCCCCCAACCACAGAATAGAACAGTAATGAGATGTGAGCAGCAATATTTTTCAAAATTTACCATTATTTAATTTTACCATGACCTGGATTATTAAAAGTAATGAACTGGACAACAAAATGTTCCATTCTACCCAACTGAACTGAGGAACAAAAAGGAAAAGACATAAATTCTCCGAATTTGTTTCAACATTTAACAATTTCGTGATATAAATTTAAATTTCTATTTTGATTCTTACGATCCCCAAATTAATCAAGAAAATAGTGAATACCATGTCTAATTGACCTATAAGTCCTCCTGAATTGTATAAGAAAAACACACAGAATCTTCTGAACCTTCCCTGGACGCAACTTGAGGGCACTTCCTCTTGTCCTATCCCTTGTTACTTGGGAGAAGAGACCAACCCCCTCCATGCTACAACCTCCTTTCAGGTAGTTGTAGACAGTGATAAGGTCTCCCCTCAGCCTCCTTTTCTCCAGGCTGAACAGCCCCAGCTCCTTCAACTGCTCCTCATCAGACTTGTGCTCCAGACCCCTCACCATCTTCGTCACCCTTTTCTGAACTCTCTCCAGCACCTCACTTAGATGAAGGAAAGATGTGTATGTCATATCAGGCCTACAGAGATACATATTTCCTTCTTATTATTGTGTAGGTGGTATTAAAGACTCTGCACATAGTACAAGAGTACTGTATTTATAACGTATTGTTTAAAGGATGCATTTTGCATTTGACATTGCAAGTCTTCCTCTTTGTCTCAACAGCTTTTCTTTCTCTTCTTTCCCCTCCATCATACTATCATATTATCTGAATAAAGAACTGAACAGACAACACTGGGGCCTATTCAGGAGGAGGTGGCTGTGTGATGTGTAGTGCCAGACAACATGAACATGAAAGCTTTTCACAGAAATACATTCACGACACATTTCGAAATTCTCTTCCTGAAACTAATTACCATTTTAGAAAAGGCTGGCTAATGATGAAAGAAAATACTTTCTTATCCCCTGGCTGTCAGTTTTAAGCAGAGCCTCAAACTCCCAAGGGTGGTGTGAACCATAGGCACCCAGAATCCCTCTGTTTTTACAGACACAAAAGGTGGTGTTAAACTGATGCAAATTTTTTCTGGGATGATTTTCCACACACCCATTTTTCACCACATTTTCAGACATGTTCTCAGTGTGAGGAATTACAGAGCTGTAGGGCAGATGTATCTATTATGTGGTAGTTTCATCATCCTCCCTGCCCACTAGTCTCTCTCTTTGAGATTTGCTCCTTAAGAAAGGCCTGGCAATTATCTTTCTTTAAATGTAAATTTGCCACATGAGCAGTTCCTTCCACAAATAGAAAATCCCCAGCCCCACAGTACATCACTACCTGGGACTGACCCGGGTATTTTCTACGTGAAATAACCCGTTATTTCGCTATGGCATCTGAAAGTTTGTCTTGCAAGACCTAGAAGAGGAAGCAGATTCCCAGATTTCTATGGAGTCTCACAAGTTACTTCTAGGCTTGCATAGACTCAAGTTAATAGAAAGCAATAGTAACTGTGACAGTTTTAAATATAGGAAATATTTTTCCTTCAAGTTATTTAGGTCTCTGCATAGGTCTCTTGCTGGACAGAAACTGAGGCATTTGATTTAACAGCGTAAGAATATAAAATAGAGTCAAATTAAATTGTTTAAAGTTCTCAAAAAATTGCTTAAAGGAATTAGCTTTAGCATATTTGTTATTCAAATACATGTAAATATATTGTCTATATTGTATATATTATACAAATATTAGCATATATGTAAATATATGACTAAATATACGTATTGGTGTAGTGCAGAACCAAAAGCAAAGGTTTGGATAGGTTTAATCTAATCCTACTCATTCATTGGCTTGCTGCTCCCCAGTGACAGGATACAAAACAGCCAAAGGCTTTTTGCTGATGAAAAATTTTGTTGTACAAGTACAGATGTTCTGATAGAGCATCCTGACCCAGCTCCTATGCAGGTCATGCAGTGGGAGGTACTTCTTCAGTTCCTGGGTATGTTGCCTTCTACACGAGACAGTGCTCCTTTACCCACACTGACTTCCAAACAACAGTCCTACACTTTCTCACTTGAATAGATAAATTTTTGCCTCTTCGTATCCCAATGCAAACAGCAGCCTGTACAAGATACTTGCTGGTAGTGCTGGTACTGAGCATTCACAAACACGAACATGATTTTTTCTGCACTACCTACATTCCTTCTACATAATGTGCCTTTCAGTTTTTCAAGCAGTTATTTCCCTGAATCCATTTTCCCTCCTCCAAAACTTTTTAAATATTCAATAGACCTCAGCAGTTCCAAATATCCAACTGCATAGGTTTTAATCAGCCTTTTAGAGGAGTCTATCTTCCTTCTCTTCCACAAATAAAAAAAAAATTGTCTTGACAAAAGTCACTGACGAAAAACTCAGAACAGGCAATACTCAGTCATGTAAGAACGAAACTCTTTTTCTCCTAAGGGGCTTCTGAAATTGGGCCATCCCCTTAAGGCGGGAGAATAACTAGTGGGATGCACGAAGATATACCCAGAGCATAGTGTTCTTGGTAGTGCATTAATTTAATAGCGCTCTGTGCTCACTGAGGGAAAGAAGGCACTGCTGCTTAGCACATAGCTTGTAAACCCTTCAAATGCTCTCCCAAGCCGTGTGTATATCATCTAATTGGCAGCGGAACTGCAGTGGCAGATGGACTGCGGGTAATCCAGCGCTGTGACTGCAGGAGTAAGTGGTCCAGCTGAGACCTTGTGAGGCTGATACTACTTGGTCAGTCTAAGATGCAAGTGCACCCCCAGTCCAACCTTATCGCATGGAGAGGAATGGGGCTTCTGGGAGAAACTGTCACCTGTCCCCTTTATAAACAGATAACGAATATGTCCAGCTACTACATTTCTCTTAGTAACTACATGTGTTGTGGTCTTATGTCCTACATTCAGTGGCTCATAATGAAGATGTTAATATGAGATTTGTATGGCAAGAAAGGTTGGCTAATCCACTTTAGGGTCTTTTTATACAACTATGGAAAGGGCAGCTGATAAAGCCACATTCCACGCTGGCTTTAGGTGAGAATACTTCAAATATATATATTTAGATCCCTTCATTTCTAATTCTGGCAAACTTGAACCTATTAACACCAAAGGCTTTTCTTAATTAAATGATGTAAGAAAGGTGTCAAGGAAAGCTTCTCTAAATCTTTCTAATACAGTTTCATCTGAAAAAAAAGAGTGTTATTGCCACAATAACTGTAACATTTGAAAATAATGTTAATTAATGACTTCATATCACACGCGATTTTCACTTGGAGCTTTGCCACCCACAGCAGTATGATAATCCAAGGAGTGAAAAATCAAAATTTTTCATGGAACCACTCTACCTGTGTCTACACCTCTATCACAGAAACACAAAGAGAAAATTAATGCCTTGTACTTTTTCTCAAAAGTAATCCTCAATTCCGTGAAAATACACTTTTAAAGACAGAAAGACATCTTTTATCCTTGGAAAAGGAAAAATCTGAAACTTCTGATCAGAGCTTGTATGACAGAATTCCTTTCAAGCAAACAGAGTAAAATCTATCACTAACGTCATAGTCCTTCCCCGATGAACTAATCCATTACAAGAACACTGTATGTATTAACATGAGTTGCTAGGCACTGTGCTATTCTTCAGAAGGCAACAACCCTAAACTACTAAAATACTACTACATCGTTAAAAGTATCAGTCAGCTGGAATTTGCAATTATAACTGTAACGATAGCTGCTGTTCTTACAATACACAGCCCAGTACTTCAAATACATTGGAATATTACAGTTTACAGTAGTGATGTAATACAGGAAATATACTGAGTTTTATAGAGATACATGGACCTGTCTGAAGCGTTGGAGGGAGGAGGCAATGAAATCAGAAACAGAACTAACAGGCTTTTGTGTTGGAAATAACAAACTATTCCTTTGCACTCCTAATAATAACAAACGATTATGAGGTTTCTAAGCTATAATGTGGTAGTGCTATAATAAAATGAACTCTCCAACTAATTATTTACAGAGAAAGGATGTAAACTGTAACAGCTAAAAGGAAAATGTGTCTTTATTAAAAAACAAACCAACCAACCAACGAACCAAACCAACAGAATTTGATAACAAAGAAAGCAGCACCTCTGTAGCAAAACTTAAAACAGTTCCATAGAAATGATTCTGAACCCCTGAAGAATGTAATGGTTAACAAAATCCTTTCTGTGAGTTTATTGAATAATATAGCTAGCATAGAATTACCAAGTCAAAGCTCTGCATGATTTGGTAGACGGTACTTGAGAAGGAGTGTCTTAATGTCTGCAACACACTGCAGGTTAGGTCAGCAGACAGGTCTGGGTAGAAGTCCCATTAGCAGAAACTGGAGGGAGAGGTTAGCAGGATATCATCTTGCAAGGCATCACTACCAGCCAATTACATTTGGGAATACGTAGATATTTTACCGTCCCAGAGAAACTGCTGAAATACTGGTAGTATTGGTAGTTTTTCTATGGATTTAGGGTAAGTAATACATAATATATTCATTATAGCTATTTAACAGTACAAAAGCACCTGAAAATATCTATGGTGGTGTGATTGTTTTCTGAACTAAAGAAATATGAACACAAAACTATGAATATATCACATTCATAAACTAGAACATCAAAATTTCTCTTTAAAATACTGTTTGATTCAAATTATAACCATTTTAAGATCAGACGTCCAACAAATGTTTTGACTAGAATGACATTTCCCAGCCTATCTAGACAACTCGTTAAAAAGGTGTCTCTTTCAAAAGAAATTACAAGACTTGTTACAGTTGACTTCAGTGGAGAGTTAAGAGACCGAGGACTTCAGAAGAGTGCATTCCACCTCTGCCCTTGCAGAAAGGACTGCTGTCTCTTCCAAACAGGTACCGGGCTTCCCTTGGCTGACTTCTACTTGTGCGAGACCAAATGTAAACCCAGGATCTCTAGTATGTCCATTAAAATTAGCCACTTAGTAAACTTAGCAATGGAATCCTCTTAATGAAAAGATGACCTAAGTGCTGCACCCTGGGTTCTTACAAGAGCTTTATATTGAAGCGCAAGTCACTGCATGGAATGATGGTACCCTCCATCGGGGGGTAATATTTAACAGTTACTAGTAACCTTTAAGCTTACCACCAGTGGACAAAAAATAGTATTATGCTAGTTTCTTCAACAAGAAGGAAATGAGTAACTCGAAAATGGATGAGTGGACATCTATACAATTCATTAGGGACATGTTCACTATTCAAACTGTGTGTTCCTTCAAAACACTGTAACACTATAAATAATTGTAACTAAATAAGAGTGGGCAATGGCATTGTAATTGTAGGTGAATTACAGGTGAGGAGACTCTAGTTGACTTTAGAAGAGAAGTTATGGTAAGAAGAAGCTAGATAAACAAGCACTTTCCCCAAGTCCAGACTCACAAATGCAGGCTGAAGGAGACACGTGGACACCTGGTTTGGACTCTTGGACATAAGTTTGGGCAGAATTTTAAACAGCAGTAGAACAGTATTTCCTCTACCATGACAGCTGCTTTCAGAAACTAGATAAAGTTTCTCAGTTACTGCTATTTGCAGGGAAAACTGAAAAAAATGGCTTACTCTTGCAGAAGCAGACAGAAATATTTGCATTATTTGGAATATACTTTTTACATACCAAAATAGCATACGGATAGGAATGCATTAATATTGTGGCCTGCATCTGATAAGAACACCTTATCTCCCCTTTGCAGTCCCAACCTGAGTTTGTCTCTGCCATTGCTTTCTTTTTTTTTTTCACTACATCATTCTACAAAGTTCGTGTTCCTATACAACATAAGACATTCATGCTATTTTTTCCACTTCATTAATATCATTCTTTTCACCTGGGGAGTTTTAAACATTTCATGGAGTTTTACTACTTAAAATTTACATCACTGTCTCTGAAATATATATGGTAAGGGGACATACGGCAACCCCTTCACTCATCAGTGCCCGATGTTTTGGAGTTCACTATCAGCAGTGGCAAGACCTTCAGTGATCAGGTGTTTGAACACATAATGTGAAAGTGTAATGTGGAGTAGCTCAAGTGAGGTCTTCAGATATTTTTTCCCTAGAAATTTTAAATTAAATAACAACAGGCAAAAATATCACAATAGAATATGATGTAAGCTCAGTGCCCTCTGGAGGTCCTCATCTCTCTCCAAAGTGTTGAAACGGAAGCCAAGGATAATAACACCCTGTATTATGTATACTTACTTAGGATTTAAATAAGATGGAAATAATCTGACCTTAATGACTTCAGTAGACCATAACCTGGTACACAAAATCAAATGTTTCAAGTTTTTCTAGTCAGGGGTACACTAATGCATTGGCTCTTAACTGCTAAAGGTAGTTAGGGGCTAAAATGGTTTGAGGCACAGAGATAGACAGACATACAAATTCCATTTTTATCTTGGCACTGGTCACAACATTTTTCATTTAACTGCCAAATAAATCACCGTGACTGGCTTAAGTGCACATGCCATCCTAATGCTTCCTTGCTCCTAAACCAGGCCCTAAGAAACAGGCAGATTAACTCCTGGTAATTGTATTCAAAGAACTATTTTGCATGCATAGCCACATCTGAAATATTTTGAACTGCTTCTTAGAAATAATACATTTCATGATTTGCAGGTACTGCCAACACCACACAAGTCCAGTCACTAAGAAGCGGGAGGTAAAAATAAAGAAACTGTTTAGTTTCTTCTTCACTGTGTGCCATCACCAATTAAATAGTCTGGACATTCATAAATCCATGGGTCCAGATGGGATGCATCCGCGGGTGCTGAGGGAGCTGGCTGAAGTCATTGCTGGACCGCTCTCCATCATCTTTGCCAAGTCTTGGGAAACGGGAGAGGTGCCCGAGGATTGGAGGAAAGCAAATGTCACTCCAGTCTTCAAAAAGGGCAAGAAGGAGGACCCGGGTAATTATAGACCGGTCAGCCTCACCTCTGTCCCTGGGAAAGTAATGGAACAGCTTGTCCTTGGTGCCATCTCAAGGCATATCAAGGATAAGAGGGTTATTAGGGGCAGTCAGCATGGCTTTACCAAGGGTAGGTCATGCTTGACCAACCTCATAGCCTTTTATGAGAATGTAACAAGGTGGATGGATGGTGGCAGAGCGGTGGATGTTGTCTACCTTGACTTCAGAAAAGCCTTTGACACAGTCTCCCACAGCATCCTCACAGCTAAGTTGAGGAGGTGTGGTCTAGACAATAGAGTAGTGAGGTGGGTTGCAAACTGGCTTAGGGAGAGAAGCCAGAGAGTGGTAGTCAATGGTGCGGAGTCTAGTTGGAGGCCAGTATCTAGTGGAGTGCCCCAAGGGTCAGTGCTGGGGCCAATATTATTCAATATATTCATTAATGACTTGGATGAGGGAATTGAGTGTACTATCAGCAAGTTTGCTGATGACACCAAGCTAGGAGGAGTGGCTGACACGCCGGAGGGCTGTGCTGCCATCCAGCGGGACCTGGACAGGCTGGAGAGCTGGGCAGGGAATAACCTGATGAAATTTAACAAGGACAAGTGTAGAGTCCTGCATCTGGGCAGGAACAACCCCAGGTTCCAGTATAGGTTGGGAGATTACATATTAGAGAGCAGTGTAGGGGAAAGGGACCTGGGGGTCCTGGTGGACAACAGGATGACCATGAGCCAGCACTGTGCCCTTGTGGCCAGGAAGGCCAATGGCATCCTGGGGTGTATTAGAAGGGGGGTGGTTAGTAGATCGAGAGAGGTCCTCCTTCCCCTCTACTCTGCCCTGGTGAGACCACATCTGGAATATTGTGTCCAGTTCTGGGCCCCTCAGTTCAAGAAGGACAGGGAACTGCTGGAGAGGGTCCAGCGTAGGGCAACGAAGATGATTAAGGGAGTGGAGCACCTCCCTTATGAAGAAAGGCTGAGGGAGCTGGGTCTCTTTAGTTTGGAGAAGAGGAGACTAAGGGGGGACCTTATTAATGTTTATAAATATATAAAGGGTGAGTGCCATGAGGATGGAGCCAGACTCTTCTCAGTGGCAAACAATGATAGGACAAGGGGTAATGGGATCAAGCTGGAACACAAGAGGTTCCACTTAAATTTGAGAAGAAACTTCTTCTCAGTGAGGGTGACAGAGCACTGGAACAGGCTGCCCAGGGAAGTTGTGGAGTCTCCTTCTCTGGAGACATTCAAAACCCGCCTGGACATGTTCCTGTGCGACCTCACCTAGGTGTTCCTGCTCCAGCAGGGGGATTGGACTAGATGATCTTTTGAGGTCCCTTCCAATCCCAAACATACTGTGATACTGTGATACTGTGATCACCACACCGGCTTTCTACTGGTTTCAGAAAGAAAAAGAGGGGTGTAATGGTTAATCTATTGTTTATTCAAAATCACCAACAGAAGTTAATAGACAGTTATAAACTAATTGAGTGCGTCTGTAGTGCTATCTCCTCATTCATCTCACTTATTCAATTTAGCTCTGTTAGTGTTCCATATGGTACAGTGCCCCTGCTGCTAGGAACAGTCATTCATTGCAAAAAAACCCCTGTAACAACAGGAAGCTAATAGTTTAACTGTTCCTCTAAATTTGTTTGACAAAACTGACATTTAGTACGCCACGTCACGTTGTCAGTAATCTGCAATTTACCCTTAGGCAGGCAGTGGATGCTCATTTTATTTACCTCTCGTAGTTAAAAGCGTAATTAATATTCCACTCTGAAACAAAGATTAGAGATTTGACAAACATTGCAATTTAAATTCTCCATTATAGCAAACATTAAAATCAAACATCTTTCACACACCCCACTGCATAAAGGACACGTGTAGATGTAATTTAACTTTTTAGTTTTTAATACCACAAACTAATCTCTGCTGTCAGTTTAATGAGGTGGAAAACACAAATCTTGTTGCTCTCTGTGTGCACAGGCTGGGAGAGTCAGACTGCAGAGAGCCTGACTCAGTTTGCTTCGGAGTGTTTCAGTCAAAATCTCTAGATTATTGTGAGTCTAAAAAAGAAAAGGTCTAAAAAAAGAAAAGTCTTAAAGTCTTTGTTTAATAAAAGGCTTCAATAAACAAACACTTCAGGTATAAAAACGCTGTAGCACCACAGCGGTTTTCTGAATTTCTGGTTTTCTGTAGCATTGCTGAAAATCTCCAATAACTGCGGTCTGGGCTGTAACTTCACGGCAGCGCTACCCATAGCACAAAGCCCAGCTATACACTCCAGCAATTGCATAAGGGCGGGACGTGTCCCTTCCCAGCACCTGACCTCCTTCATCCCAGTTTGCACTCCGGTGAGCTTGGGCAGTCATTCCAATCATTAAATCGTGGGCAGAAGCAGGTCGCAGCAACACCTGACCCAGGTCAGCTGTTGGGCTGAATGCGGGGAGTTGGCTGGTGGTGCCTCCGCCACCTTCCCCATCCCTTCGAGGCCAGGCTGGCATAATCCTCCGCCTCGTGGTCCTTCGACCTTCCCTCCATGCCCGCAGATTTTACATGTATAGCAAATGCAAAAACAATTGCAGTGCTTTCTACTCACAGTACTTAAGCTCTGTGTAAGAGTCCCATAGCAGGCTGCTTGGTGGTGTCTGTGTTACAGCTGATTTATTGTGCTGGATTCTGTGACAACAGGGCATGTTATCAAACTGGCAAAGTAGGGGGAGCTCTCGGAGAAATAAATGACTGCGGCTTTAACTCATGCTAATTTCAATTGGAACTCTAGCTCCATAAATTCTGTGTGACTGATTAAAATTATTAACATGTAGAACACCTTTAGGCAACCACGCTGGCTCATTAAACATGGAAGCCTGGAATTATCTCCACTGTAACAAATGTGTGTGAATGTCTGTGTTTCAGAGACATACATCAGGAATGTTTGATTTTTTTGAGGAGATTTTCTTCACAGAAGCACTAATAATGTCCCCTTCCCCCCAAAAATCAAAAAAAGACAGCATAAACTCAACAAAGAGGCTGCTGTTACTCTCTTCTCAATCCATCCTATGTAGTATCCCACTGACTCCTGACTCCTTCACAAGACTTCATTAGTCACTGCCAACTTCAATCTGCTTCAGTTATTTTGCATTCAGCTCCCAAAGGAAAAGCACTCTCCCCACTGATCACAGGCTAAACTAAAGATAAACTGGCTCATTTTATAACCCATCAAGCTAACATGTCCTGAATCACACTAGCATCACAAACCAGGAAAGGAATCTCTGAATATATCTAACCCTGTCACAATACTAAAGAAAAGAGATGTACATTTCTAAAACTGGGTCTCCAAAGCAGGAATTCAAGTATAAGGTGCAGGAAGGTTAGTGTAAGCACATTATTTCTCTCCTAAATGTCAGAGGATATTTTCTCTTTCATAATGAATGTCTGCTTTTAAAAAAATCTTAATAGCAGCATTACACTTCAAAAGAGTGCTGTTGATGTACAATTTGAGATTCTGTGAACAAATGATTTGAATGTCCCTGTTAAGAGCAAATATTTGAAAAGGTTATAGCAATTGAATGAAAGTTATTTAGATTTTTATTTTATTCAAAATGAGATGCAGGTTATGAAAATGTATAAATCAGGAGATAAGCAGCAGAGCCATAAAGGTCAGAATCACAGCTGTTGATAAAGGGAACCTCATTAATCATAATGTAAGAATTGCCATATTGGATTAGACCTGAGCCCAACTGGTCTTATATCCTGTTTCTGTGAAGTTCTGGATATTTTATGGAAAGTATAAGAGACACTATAAAATGCAGATGTGGAAAAAACTGTTTCCAATCCCCTAATGGCAACAATTGCTCTAAATCTTGTAATATCAGTTTTACATGCCTTCCAAAATGCTTTTTATCAGTATTTACACCTGAATTTTAACAATTTTACCTTTTCAGATTCTTCAAAATCACAGAGATGTCCAGTTCACCTTTGAATCTTACTATATTTAGCCCAAGCAGTAACTAGTGACAATCAGTTTCATAGTCTAATTCTGCATTATATTAATGTTCTCCCTTCTATTTTAAATGCAAGTTAATTTAAAAACCTGTTTATGCTTCTGACTTATGGACAATAAGAAATCCCGGTATGATCTACTATTTATTAATTTGTTTATTTTTACTATGCCTATTTATATATTTTTTCCTTAAATGGTCAATGCCCAATCTTTCAGTCCCTGCTCATGAACCTTTTTCTGTGCCTGACTCTGAAAATTCTCTCCCTGTTTAATTTTCTTTTTTGGATGAATACTCACCAAACTAAGGGCAGTTTGGAGCTCTACAGCTCGAATGCACATCGCCCTTTCTAGGTTGGAATCTTTCACTGCTGTATTCCAACTTGAATTCTTCCACTTTTTATAGGTTGATCGCAGTGGGTTCAGACTCTTGAGAAGCCGGCTGACAGTCTTTTGTGTTTCTGAATTGGTCTAACAATGTGGGCTGGATTTTCTAAGAGCAAATTAAGAGAGAAACTTGCACGACAGGAGAATATATTTCTTTCCAAATTCTAAGTAGCAATGCTTGACTCAACATTGTTAACTTTTCCTCGTCCAGGTAAATGGAAAGTCAAGATTACCTTCAAGGAAAATTGAAGGGGCACAAGCACACATTGGTACTCCTCACATGTAATTAGTGTGCTCCATTGGCTCAGCATTACCATAGCAAGAAGAGGGAGGGACTTCTCCCTTTGGGAGGTCTAGAATGACATAAAATCCATTCCATCCTCAGGGCACCAAGTTTTCCATAGACAGGGGAAAATGAGAAAGCCAGACCTCCATTTGAAAAGCTAACATACAGGGAGTGCTCACAGTCTTCTTACCTGTGTCAAAAGTGAAGTCTAAGTGTCAGGGCCTTGTAAAATCTGTTTTATATCTGTGGTGGACATGGAGATCACAAGGCTTTCTGTAAACTTGTCAGAGCTTCTTTTGTCTGTTTGCCACCTGAATCTGCCCCCAGGGTCAGCATAGCAGACTACAAATATGAAGACTATCAATGTTCTCATTAGGCTCTTCAGGAATTCTGTTGTAGAGGTGTGCTCCATGTATCACAAAAATCACCTGCAATTATTTTGCCTGGGCTTTGCATGCCCCTCCCTCTCCATAAACTTCCTCCCTCTGATCATTCTACAACAAGCTTGGGAAACCAGCACAGGTTGTTTTACTCAGTCAGGACTTTCATGTAGCTCCATGAGAAAGAGAAAAACCACATTGGACTCACTTACCAGTTGTTTTTTCCCCCTGCACTACTTTTAAGAGAGAAATTAAATATACAACAATTGCCGTGGCAACAGAACAGCAATAATTAAATCCTTGGCATTTTCATGCTCTTCTAAGTGACATCCTCTAATCGAGAGACCTTTAACTTCTGTGAGAATGGTCTTCAGAAGAGACAAAGGGAACTGCAAATAAAACATTCAGTTTGAAGGTTCTGCTTCAAGTGCTTCTATCTTTGAATGATGTTGAAGGTTTCTTTTGACATTTGCACTATAAATGCTGAGTTGAAATTTATGAAGAAGAGTCTGGTGGATTCTAATTAACACAAAGTTCTTTTTTTTTCTTTGCCTAATATGAACAGCAACATTAAAAGCATGTCTTATTTCCTGAGGCATTCAAAAAGTTCTTGACTCTACCTGTGCCACTCTTTTGAGGTACAATCAATAGGAGCTCAGGAAGTTAGGGAATTCTTACTCATAGTGTCTTTTTAGCCTAGTCTGTGGGAATCTACCATCAAAGCATCCAGCTTGCTTTCTAACTGTGAGCCATTGCAAATGTTTTGCAAAAACTGACAAAACTAACTTAAATTTCCAATCTTTTGCTGTAATGCTTATTCTCAAAGAAATGCAATTTTCTCAACAAGGAAAATGTCACCTAATATAAACTCCACTTAGGAAAGCAAAGTCATTATACACCTAAAATGAGACTCTATCATTTATACAGGGTATGCCAACATTATGTCCACAGATGACTAGGTAGGCAATTAAATATGAAAGCTAACTGAATAAACAGAGGAATTCATTTTTGGCAGTCTAGATCACAGCTAAAAATGTCTTTTTTTCTGATGTGTCAAATTATTTTCATATGTATGTGTAATACACATCAGTGTACACGCATCTTTCTGCATTACCAAGCTAACGGTACAGGACAATATAATATTTTAATAACATTACTTTCTGTATTTCTGTATTTCTGTTATATATCCTCTTAACCAACCTTTTCCTACTATAAACTCACGATATATGCAAATAGACCGTTAACTGACTTTACCATTATATATTTAGTTTGATGATGCTTGGGGCTTCTTTTTAAAATTTTTCCCAGTGAACTAATTCATTCCATAAACTTAAATGTGCTCAAGGACATTACTGTATTGTAAATTGTTTTTTCCTTCACAAAAGTCTATTAAAAATTGTGAATCTGCTCTGCCATTGACATTTGGGGATAATGAGTGAAAATCTTGCATTGGTAACTAGGTGAGTGGGAGCTATGTGTGTAAATGCTCTACACATCTTGGGAGTCTGCACCTCAAATCCTTTATGAGAAAATTTGCTTTCATAATAGCTATAGTTTATTGAAGTTTCCTTACAATACTGAATTATTCATTCAGCCCACTTATCAATTCTTTTAGTATTTTTAGGAATTGAACAAAATTCTCAACACATTCGCTCATATTCCTTTTAGAACAGATGATTTACAAATCTAAAGGACTGGAGTGAAATGCACAGAAAGCTCTGAAGGGAGTGTTTATATTCCAGCAAGGCTAATTTAGACATTTATCATTGTAACAGATAAATCACCAGTGCTTATTTATTGTTCAGGAATTTTGGAAGCCCTATGATTTAATTTGTTGTATCTCAAAAGAATAGCATAATCAGGGCCATGGTATTATTTTAACTCTTTCAGAGCTGATTTGTGTCAGTACAGATGTAAACAAAAAACTCCTCTTGATTTGTCGTGCAACTGCACGTCCATTCACTGCTTTATCCCGAGAAGGCTGTGGGTTGAAGCTGCGCTGATTGGACAGGGCAGAGATTTGCTGTAGAGAATGACACAGATATAAGTTTTTCACCAGAGGTCTCTACTAGTGCAAACACATTTTTCTTTTATCTCTAGGTCTTTCTAAAGTTCTTGGGATTTTGTAGTTTTCTACGGTGCCTGGCAGCTAGTTGAAAGCTGGAAAATCTGCAAAAAAGCTCTTGCCACTAAAATCCTATTCATGTATGTTGTGTTTAGGTTGTGTATACACTGTGTGTATGTCTGTATGTCTGTGATGGATGAACCATTAGGTACATAAACCTAATTGAACAGTAAAGATCTCTTTCGTTGATAAATTTAATTTTGCGTGTTTGAGATAGCACCAAAATGTATATCCTTGACAAAAGGCTATGACTGTGATGGTGCGGTATATAAGGCTTTTCCCACCTATCAGTCTTTAATGGATTCTACTACTACACTCTTGGCGTTTCCGAACACTCACTGTAGTTTGCTCTTTTGGCTAGAATGCTCATCTAATTGACAAGCAAATTCAATAAATTGTCATAATTTAACTGGGCAATATTTGGGTCAAACCAGCAGAAAAATGACTCCACAAAAGTAGCAGTAAAAGTTATAAGCAGTACAGGTACAAGAAACCTCAGAAATTAGTTCTCTTTTGAAGATTTCATACAACCTTTTTGAATACCATGCCTACCTCTATTATTAGACCTGAGCATCACAGATCACAAAGAACTGAGGGAATTCAAAGGAATAAAAGTAACTTCGGATGAAACAATGTTGAAAAGAATAAATCAGCATACATGGAACGATAGGTTGAAGATGATATAGAGACACGGAACTTCCAGTCCAATAACTGCTTTGGATCAGGTGCTAACAGCTTTGGACGAGTTTTAAGTGAACTACAGAAGACTGACCTTTCTTACCACAACACCTTCCATTTGGCACACTTCACTGATGCAGACACTAGGCTGAGAGCCAGCTCCTTTCATCTCTGAATCTTCCTCTCCCTCCTCCCCTCCATCCCCCACACCCAGAAAACTGTTACTGACATCAAGGTATGCTCATCCCTTTTTTCCACCGTTTTGTAGTCTGTAAGCAGCCATTGTGCTTTCAAAACTAATCTTCTTTCTATTTATATATCAATAAAAAAAAAAAAGCCTAGACTGCAGCATTTCACTAAACAACTTCAGGGATTTGAAAAAGAAAACAAGCCTATTTCACTTCAAAATGTCAAGATTCAATTCACCCTACGATGCTATTCAGCACACACAAAGAAGGGATAAAATATATCCTAAAGTGTAGTGAGTGACTACCAATCAAAAAGTGTCACATTTAGGTAGACAGCTATTGATAAACCTCTGTGAAGAATAGGAAGAAGCAGGTATCAACGACAACAATAATACACACACGCAACCCAAGAGGACGAGAAAAAAAATATGATAATTAAGACTGTAATCTGTGTATCTAGAATAAATATTAACTGACACTAAAGCAATAGAAATGAGTTCACTATTGTCTCTGTTAGGCATCCACAACACAGTGATAGCATTTCTCTGTGTTCTGTTCCTACAAAAAAAAAGCAATGGCAGTTTAAATAAGTAGAGAGACTGTTTGAAGGTTTTTGAAGGTTTTTTTCCCCCCTCTTCTATCTTGGAAGTGTGCCTCTATTCTAAAGAGATGATTGCAAAATAATCTGAGGAGGATGCTTTCAACTTCAATACCAGCCACTAGAATTCCTCTGTGTCTTTTTTCTTCAATTTTCATGACAGTATGTTTACTAAGAACAAATTCATAGACATAAGCCAAGAAAGAATAAAACGCTCCTAGATACATAATGAAGGTTGGGCTTGAAAGCAGAATTTTTAACAGTGTGCAAGGAACTAAACATGGAAGGACTGCCTTTCAGCCATTAGAAGTGTGTTCTACATAATTTGGAATATTTAATTAGCTGCTTATTTATCACATCAACAATGCTAGCAGAAACCTCCACTGCTTTAATGCAAAGATATTTGATCGCACAACATGTTTTCAGTATATATACCGTACCACTTGGGGATCTATTCTATTCGTGCTTGCATTGTGTTGTAATGACTTCAGGCAGTTCAAAGGAGTAATCTAAACACTGCAAAGCACACACAGAGATGAACGATTATTTTCTGCTGTCAAAATATCTACCTTTCACTTAGCTTGAGATTAGCACAAGATTGTATGTACAGCGGGAGAAGAGACTATCTGGAGGAAGACCACACATCAGCTAAATTAACAAAGATGGAATCAGCGCAACTTGCTTCAATGAACCAGTCATGCCTTATTCCCCGCATCACTGTGAAATCTTCTTGTCCAAGTAAAGACCTGGAGCTGCACAAAGAGTAATTTTAGCCCCCAAGAGCCAAGGGATGGAAGGACAACACTGCCAGCCAGCACACCATGCCACCTCTTGGTCTCCTAGTGAGCAATTAATATGCATACTATGCCTTGCTAAAAGGCATTGATTATAAGATCATGTACTTTCTCCTATTAAACTCCACCATTTCCTCCCCAGTGCTTTTGTTCTCAAGGTCCTCAGTTCGCTCTCATTTTCCAGTCCTTCAATATATTTATAATGCTTGCTAACTCATCAGTAAACTTCATTAGCACACTTGTATTTTCTTCGTGACGTGATGAGCAATGGCAAATCAGAAAAGATCAGTCTTTAAACCAACACTTAAGAAGCTCCTATGTCAGAAAGGAGGTTTTGCCACTAACATAACCAATCATTACCATCTCTCCTTTAATCACTATCCTACATGTCTTAGAATTTCTGTAATAATTCCCATCTTGCCTAGTTTAAATAATACACATCCAAACAGCATGTTATCTGTTGTATTACTAAATTCCAAACTGACCAACTACATTTCTCCTGTGTAGAAGATAATTTATATTAATACACAAAAATATCCTATTAATTTGGCATGACCTACCTTGGAGATCTATTTTCATACCCTGTTTACATTTAATCTAATTTCCAAATTATTTTCTTTGAAAAATATTTTAAAGCCTTGAATAGAAGTAAGATTATCTGACACAAGAGTTGCCCGTGTAGTATTTTTCTTGGAGATGGGCACTACATTCATTATTCTCCAGTCATACAGACCCACTCTGACTCAATAACTGTATTAATGATTTTTGCTAGTGGCCCTGTCATTTCACCTGACAGTTCTTTCAGAATTTGAGAAGGTGTACCATTTCCTTCCTCCAGTTTGGTTGCATCATGAGTTTCATGTTTTGCTTCCACCTTACAGAGGTCATTTCCATTTCTATACCTTTATTCATGTCAGTTATTCTTCCTGACAGGCATTCATCCCCATGTTAACCATGACCATAAGATATAAACATAGTCTTAGTTCAAGAAACCCCCTTCAGCTTGGAGACCAGGAAGAAACAGCATAAGAAGGGCACATCATGAACAGAGAACAGACATTATGTTGAATGGCTCAAATTATTATTTGTGATTATACTTCCACCTTTGATGATTTGCTTGGTGAGCTGTGTAACAACTGAACCTCATGGTAATAACCTAAACTCAGAGCTAAAGGAAATAATTTTTGAAAAATAGTAATTGGGATGATTTGATGGTTTCAATCATCCCTTGGTGTGAGTACTGCTAAGAAGCAAAGAAAATATATTTCCCTTGGCACTCTGATGTAAAATATCACATTCTCCTGTTCCAGTGAGCCACAGAAAGCCTGACTTGTCCCAGAACATGCAGAAAAATTTTGGTAGAGACCTAAATTTTAACACAGCTTTGGAGTCCAATTTGAAAATAATCCTTGCTTCCTATTCTATGTCCTATAACTTGGTATGAAGTTACATACATACTCCTAACATCAAGAATTTCTGGTAAAGGCTGAGAGCACATTAACTGCAAATGACAAAGTAAAAGATGTGGGTGTATTATTTATGGCAATATTATTATAAGCCATCAATATGATGCAGCTTTAAATAAGGAAATCCAATTCTAGGCTGTAACAGGACAGATATTTCCAGAGATAGAGAAGTATTAATGCCTGGCTACAAGGCACTGGGAAGACCTCATCCGGACTACTCCAGATTGTCAAAAAAATTTGACTTAAATTGAATCAGATACAAAAAAGGGCCTCTGGGTTATCTAGAATGGAGACCTTATTTAACAGAGATGAATTTTCAAAAGGTACAAATGAGGACATGAATTCCACATAGGACACATATATACATGCAAATGAACACCTGAAGACCACATAGAGCTCGGAAGAAATATATGTCTGCCTTTGACAACCAGTACCTTGGAGATAAAAAGAACCACATAAATTAGAGGTCAACGCTGGCACAAGAAAAATAGTCTATCAAATCCATGTGCTGGAAGTAGTCAAATGGGGACCAAATAGCCAATGTATAGACCAGCTTTCAAAATACAAGAAGCTTTAAAGTAAGAATAAATTTACGAAAGTATTATGACATCATTACTGAGAGTGATTAGATTTGATGAGCCTTCTAGTCTGAGGATCCTACATTCTTAGAAGTTCATGTGCTGTGATAATGAAAATAGCGGGGCAAAATTTTCATGCTTGACATTGTGTACGTGGTTTTGTATTGATTTATGCAACTTGGCAAAGTAAGATAACCATGTAAAGATGGAAGGTGCAATTTTCTATACAGAAAATTGTTGTGGGTGGATAAATTGTATCTTTATCTGTTGAACTTGAAGGTGGACCGGTATTTGGCTGTTAAGCAACCATGAAAATCTGGTGTATTTCCCACTCTTACAAGTTTGTTTTTTTTTGACAGATAAGTCAGAAAAAAACCCAACTAAGATGGGCCAAGCCTTGCTACCACATAACAAATAAAAAGACAGTGAATAAAAATAAAAAGAAGGTAGAATATAGATAACATGGTAAACCTCTAGCTTGTGACTTTGGTTTCAGTCATCGTCAACGAATTTTACAGTTGAATTAAATTAAAACTAGAAACTAAGTGAAGAGTATTGGGGTTAAACAGAGCTGCCCATCTTGATTAAGTGGAGTATTTTTATGAAGCAAGGGCAGATGCTACCTACGGTTCTACCCTGTTACTTGCCTTGTCTAATTTATTCCAAACAGAAGACTTGTACTTAGAACTTAGTGAGCACAATCCTCTGTAACAGATTCCAGCAGAAACACGGCTGATTTGTCAACAGACCGGCAGTGCTAAAGACAATAGCAGACACAAACAAGCTTTGAGTTGTGCAATGCTGATAACATGTAAGGTTTGAACTCAGTTCAGTTTGCTGCATAAGGAGATACTTTAATGTGATAAATCACCAGACCTTGCCTGAAAGGTCAGGACAAGAGTCTCTGTTCTTAGAATAGATTATATTGCATCATATTAGAACATGATCTAGTGTATTATTGATTTTATTAAAAACCTTTTCGCTTCATGAAGCGCGTAAGGCTGAGAATTGCATATTTACAATCATCCCTGACTTTTAGTGGGAGTTCGACACCCTCAGCTCTCTTGCAATCCTGCTGCCAGAGACAGTGACTGAAGGGAGTTTGGTGATTTAGAAATACCATAAAACAGAAACCCAAAACTGAATCCAGCTGCAAAGGAACAGAGTGAAGCTCAAAAATATGCTTACTAAAGCTGAATCTTTGGTGTTTGGTTCTACTTTCAGAGTGTTGTGCCTGTACTGAGGGGCTAAAGTGGATTTGGGATGTATACAAAGACGTGATTTAGGCCTTTCGTGACTAAACTGGCTGGCTTTTTTCCAGGAATCAAGGAGAGAGTTCACTTCTAACTCAGCAGGAGTAGACTAGGAGGATATTAGAAACAGGACAAACTTGTATTTCCATTGCCTTTGCCATGGAAAACACAAACACAGCTAAGGCTGCTCGTAAAGGCTTTACCTCTAAGATATCTCACTTAGAACAGTTGGATCAATACATTCCAGCTGTATTTTTCTGCTTTAGGAGTGGAAAACACATAAAATTTACTTAACTGGGTAGTTAAGTCCAATTAATGACTGATTTGAATCTCCAAAGTATCCCAAAGCAGTTGGAGTGTGCTAGCGAATCTGGCCTTTGCAGTTTTATTTTGTCTTTAATAGCAACATTGAGGTTTTCCTGTGTTTAAAGTATATTTGTTTTTAATCTCAAGTGTGTCTTAAAGTATATTTGGGGAAATTTACAATGTTGAATTGGATTTTGAGATTTTAAAAAAATAAATACCCCCAAATAAAATGGAATTTCTCCTACAAAGCCTTTTTTTTGCCCAGTAAAGTTATACAGTCCGTATTTTAAATAACTAACAAGTACACAAGGTATCTTATTTTGTCGATTTATTATTTTGCTTTTTTTCACCCCTTTACACCAACTGCAGTAGCAAGCAGCTATTTTTTTTTGATTCTTCAATTTAATGTTGAACAAAATATCAAGTGTTGGATTATGAAGTATGCAGACTCAGATAGAAAATGGAAAATGTGTTCTCATATGTGTAATTAAAGAGATTGTAAAAAAATATCCCTTAATAGGTGATTTATTTAAAAAGCAATCTTGAATTATATATTTTGTTTTAAATACTGAAATTTTTAAAGGTCAGGGCATATTGATCTTTAATAAGTTCATAGCAACTGGGGGCAAACTGCAGGAAATCTACAGCACAGGCTGGATGATGGACCCTGAAAATATCTTGTGAGATGTCTGCTTACATAATGTATTGCCATGCAAGGGTCATTTGCAAATTAAAAGCATGAGAATGCTGATGCTACTCAAAACCGTATCAGTAGAATCACAAGACAGCATGTGGCCCGATTAATCTTATGAACTCGGCATCAACATATTACTAGATCACAATGTAGATTACACATTTATGAGTATATCAACATCCAGAGTAAAATATGCAGAATAAAAATATGCCCTGGAGCCCTGAATGTAATTTTCTTCTACAAGTCAAACCAAAGGTTTCAGAGCAATGGCCAGCAGCACCTTCATGCTCAACAGGAAATAACATGGTCATTTTATTATTAGTTGCTGAAGATGGCTGTTTCAAAATTCTATTTCCAGTTTCAGATTAAGTCTATAATTACACAGTTTAAAAAAGGAAATGTATATAGAAGGATCTATTATCTATACAAACCCCTTTCAAGACATACAGAATTCAGCACTTAACAAGCACACACATGTTGCTATTTTAACATGCAAGTCAGGAGGCAAGAGTGGAACACCTTCAGTTTACTTCTCTGTGCTGGTGGTACGTAGTTAAACACTGAAGGAAAGCAAGTCAATATAGACATGTACTACTTAAATGGTCATTATGCTCTACAACAGACAAACAACAGAAACATCTTGCCTGCCATGGTTGAATCTTGTGGCTTCTAGTGTTGCCTATGACATTAGTACTGCCTAATATTACTTTCAGACTTTACTGTGGGTGTAACTGAAATATTGAGAAGATGGGTAACAGTATCAAATCAGAGGAACAAAATTTATGAGTCTGGGATCTTACATCATGCTTGATATAATCTTGATACAATGTTTTCAATACATCTCACTACATAGATAAAATACATCTTTCTTGCTCCATTAATTCTGGTAAAATGATTTTCCCTATTTTCTGATTCAAAGAGACAGCCTCTGTGCACAAGGTAACCTGCTTTGGGAGTGGGTCACTGTAAAGTCAGCACTCAGAGTGCCTTTGAGCATAGAACCTGTTGACCAGTTTCCAGGCCCACAGATACAAAACTCTACCCAACAATATTCAGTAGGTCTGACAAGGAACACAACAAACACACTAGTTGTTTTGCATGCACATCCTGACTGTGATGCAGTGGACTTACTGTGTTGAGAACACTCATGCTCAGCATTTCCAGAAACATTTAGGCAGCCCAACTAGCCATGAGATAAATTTGTTGGTGTCAGAGAGTCTGACACAATGCAGCGCTGGAAAGTTTTGCCTTGTCCTCACTCTAGTTTAACACTAGATACCCATATGGTATCTCTCAGGCACTTCCATCCACCGCTGATACCAACTACGGATAGAACAGGAGACCTGGAAACAGTTTTTGGGTCCTGGCTCCTTGTGCATACCTTGCAACTATACTATATTGCACCAGTCTAATTCCCTTCATACTTCATGACCTGGTTTTCATGGAAAGGAAACATAAAATGCTTTGGTTGCGGGGCCCAATAGTGCATGTTCCTTGCCAGTGTGGTTTATTTCGGAGGAGAGCACTGACTCAGGATACAGCCAGCCCAGAAGCATGGGAATGCAAAGGTGTTCTTGCCAGCATGCTTTCACGAGAGCTTCCTTGAACACACATAGAGGGCTTGATGCATAACTGCAACACAACTGATCAATTTTTCACATTTCATTTAGTGAAAAAAACTTCATGAAACTCAGCTGTAAACTTATGATACAGCTTATCATTTAATAAACTAAACAGAGTAAGTAAAGGTTGAAGGTACTGTTTATGAGGGTTAAGCTTCAATATCTGAAAAAAATTCAGATATCTGAAAAGCAATTCAAATATCTGGAAGATCATTCAGAATGACAGAAAGTTGTTGAGATTATTCACTGCTTTCTTTATTTCTAAATATCTTAGGATGTTCTGCTTACGAAATACACGTCACAGCTGCTCCTGCCTTTTGTCTTCATGATTTATTGTGCCAGATTCTAAACACCTGTGATTGCTCTATCAAAGGCATTTCTGAGTACTCAGGACATCTTGATAGAACAGACCCTGTGACTTCAGTGTGATGGTATGCTGGAGGCATGGATGTCATCACACTAGATGCCGTCACAAGGGTCCCTTCAAACCTCAATTACTCTGTAAGCCTGTATCTGCTTACCTACTGATACTTCTGATGTCTGGAATAGCCCAAACTCAGCAAAGAAATGGCTACAAGTAAATGGAGAGTTATAAAAAGGCTTATCAAGAGTTTCACTGCTCCTCTCTGGAGATCTGGATATATGGTAGGAATTTGTACAGAGGTGGCACCTTATTCCTGGGGGAGAATAATGCTCAGAAGAAAAATCCACTTGCCTTTCTATTAACTACAAATACTCTACTAAGAAACTCTCTCTTGTTCTGACTGTGCTCAAGCCAAATATTTTTAATGTAATCACAAACAAGTAAGAATTCTACTAAGGATTTTTTTTTTTCCTTCAAAAATGGGATTTTTGTCTACCAGGGTTGACAATGCAAGCAAATACATGCAATACAAAGACACAGCACAGAAAGAAATAAATTGACTCTTCCTCTTGGCATCTATGTCAAAATGAAATGTGGACTTGAAAACAAGTAACAGCATGACTAACCTGGAATCTTTTGTTGCTCAAATACTATAAATGAGATAAAGCAACTTGATTATGGTCACATTCTGCACTGCATCACTGTAAGTGCATGCCATTAACAGAGAAGAGTATAGGAAGAGCGCTATTTCCAAAAAATAGACATTTTAAATAAAGCACCCAGAGGTTCTGCCATGAACTGGAGTTCCACATTGACAGATGGAAGCGGCAGGTAGGTACCAGCTGCAGCAGTCCCTCTTGCCTATGCTATTTTCAGACTGAGTAGGCAACAGAAAACTCTGCTACAATCACAGCAAATAAACAAGGCCTAATAACCATTACTACTTCAGACAAGTCAAGGAGTTCCTGTTCATAAAGCAGTTTGTATATATTTTTTCCATCTATTATGCCCTTGTAGTTCATAATAGAACAGATGGAAGGCATCCTACTCTTTGCTTTCTTACTTACTAATTGGACAGGTGTTTACTGTGCTATCACATAAGTTTGTGAAGTATCATAAATGGATTTATTTTGGAGTTCTCTCTTTTTTTTTTTTTTAAATACATCTGCTGACATTCAACCCCACAATGAAAAACTGTATTAAAAATTCAGTTTCCACTTGGCTGACATAAAAATACAAACATATTTGATGTGAAAATACCATTTATGCAACTGGTCTTCAAACAATTAACTGTTTTCCAAGCAACAGAAAAACTAATTTCTGTGAAAACACACTGCAGCCTTACCATATCTCCAAGTATTATGAATGTCAGCAAAGTAAAGTGAGGTATTTAGCAAACAAAAATGATAAGAAATGAGAAGTAACTATAGCTGGAAGATGAGATATAGCCACCTGACTTTAGAAATAGCCATTTAACTGCCAGCTGTATAATGAGAGTAAATATCAGGTGAACATGAATTCATGGACAGTTATTGAGTAAAAAAACAGTTGGTGTCAAAACAAACCAGTACTACAAAATTGTCACGGTAGGCTGCTTTTCCTAATAAGCTGGTCTAGCTGGATTCAGCTTTTCTGCAATTTAACATGTCTCTTCAGAAAGATGGTCTCTTTCTTTGCTAAAATGAAACCTACTGAAGGGCTGGCTGAATGCAAGGATCATTTGCAGTTCTGATTTGTTTATTTTAGATCTGTTTGGCATAATTGCATATGTGAGAGTAATCATTAGATGCCTGAAATAGCATCGCATCTATTTGAATGGAGCGAAAAGGAAGAGCCTTCATAAATAATAGTGAGGTACAGTACTGATAGTCAAGAATTCTCTGTCTCTGTCAGTGTTCTTATATTTGGATGAAGATTGAGCATCAAATACAAGAACTGCAGCATGTGGAAGCCACACATATATTAAAAATGAACAGCTGAAGGCTGAGGGACACATTTGGCTCAAACGATTTTAAGTGAACAGCAGACTGAGATACAGGATGCTACTTATAGCTTTGCCTCTGATATTCTTTGTGAAACATCATTCTTTTTAAAATCATCAATGGAATTTGTTCCAGAAATGCAGCCTTTTATACCACTACATCAACTTAACTTCTGGAAGCTGATTCATCTACCCTGCTTTTAACCTTATTATCATGTGTAACGAAATAATGATATGAAAAATGCATTTTCTGAAAATGAACATCATGTTCAACTGCAGGATCACTGAAAGGACTGAAGTATAGTGCTCTTTGCTTTCCTTATGGCTGTGCTGTTATTTACTTGGGAACTACTCATCCTTCTCGCTCTTCATTAAGTCATTTGCCACCTGAAAATGTCACAAGAATATGATTCTGTACTGTTATTGTTCCATGTCAACATGAAAATGCCATTTCCTTTAACATTCCACATGCTGCCGAGAAATAAAAAAAAAAAAAAAAAAGATTTAAAGGCCTGGGTCAGTATAGAGTATCAGTATTCACATGCACATTTCTGGCAGAATTTGCTGCAAAATTATGGGTTGGTTTAATGCTATGGAATAGAAAAATGGCAGCTGCTGCTGCTACAATAAAGTGTAGCAAAAATTCCAGCTGTGGATATGCAATCCCTCTTTCAGTGTAACACAAAAAGTGATATTTGCTATGACTAAATGCAATGTGCAACTTTGGCTTGTTTTTCTCTAATCTCATGTTTTCAGCTATTTAACTTTCTTCAGGATCGAAAAAAATAGATGCTCAATGCACCACTCCCACAAACAAATGTATCCATGGAATAATTAATGAAAGCTGTGTAATTTCTTTTTTCCATTTGTGAATCAACCCGTAATTTCAATCTCTTCTGATTTCTGTATAAACATTTATTTTTAGCTTCAGAGATGAAAAGCTGACAGGCTTGGTAAAGAGACATTCAAAAGAAGTAAGACACAGGAAAATTTTAATAGCTATTAGATATAAGCATAAAAATGCCATCTGTATATAAACTCCACAAAGCATATAGGAAGAAAAAAAATTCAGCTGACATGTTTAAATCTCCATATTTCACTAGTAAATTAGCTACTGTAGGAAATTTTCCAGTATTACTAATAAAAGATAAAACACTGTCTTGAAGTGGAGCTGACTAGATGGTGGAGGGAACATAACACTGTCCTGTTCCCTTAGATTTGCAAAGGCAGAATGTAATAACAGAATGTCTTGTTGCATTACATTATGGACTAACACACCAAGAGCTGCAACATCAAATTTGGGCTATCCTGAAGCCTCTGTGGACCTCTGCCACCTGTTTCTCCAAAGCTTTTTAAGCCGTATGGCAAAAAAAACCTTCCAGTATCACAGCAAGCCACAACAGGTGACAGGTCTCAAGTTAGCACTGTACCCATCTCCACTTCAGCAATACTAGAAGGGTGACTGTCTGGCACAACGTTGTGACAAGGTGGGCAGGTACTAGGTCAAAGAGGAGAAGGATCTCAGATACTTTTCCTCCCTCAACATACCTTTGCTGGTCTATCACCAAGACTTGCAGTCCAGCTTATTATTCCTCTGGTCAAATGGATACAGCATCTGAGGCACTGACAGCTGAGGATTTTCAATGCTTTTCCTCCTACTGAAAGTACTACCTCGGTCTCACAGATATTTTTCTTTATTTCTCTGGTTTGCTTCTCAGGACATGTATTTTCCTTAGCAGTTCACTTTTGGGGCAAATTTGTTCCCTGATAAAGCGTACAGCTGCCCCTAAGCTCATGGCTAAGCTGAGGAACCCAGGAGTGCTCATCTGACTTCATTCTGACTCACAGGTGGAACTGGGAATGATCATCCCAAAGCCCAGGGAGTTTGGTTTCCTGGCAGATCCAAGGTAACCAGCATACTTAATAAACCAGCACGTACGGTAGTGTCCATCTGTCTTGCAATGGAGTTCCTGTGGGAGGGATCCAGTGGCTCTGGATGCACTGGCCTTCCAGGTGCGTATCAGGATGTCAGTGGGATGACATGGCCCATTGGCTGTGACCAGTTCACAGCCATTTGTCTTATGTCTTACTATCTGGTGTCTATGTGCTGCTTCAGTTGTCTCCTGCAGTAAGGCTGGTAAACTCTAAATGTCTGGCATCTTGAAACTTGTAAAAAGCAGAATTAAACTCCCTGAAGAACCTCACCACAGGCTTCCAAATTTTCTCCTCAAAAAGTTGTGCTGAGTTACAAGACAGCAATGTGAAGAGCTGACTGGCTTGCTTTTTAAAGATCATCCATGCAGACACTGCCTCTTCCAAAAGGAAGGGGAAAGCTTGTTCAAAGATGAGGTCATAGCAGACCATGTGCTTTCTGCAGTAAAATTTTATAGATTGTTGCATCATCTTAAACCCACAAAGAGCCCATTTCAGAATGGGAATGAACAAATCCACACTGCATTGCTTCTACAATAACCTGCAATAATGATATTACTGGAGAAAATCACAGGACTAAATCAACCCCCTCCGTTTCAAAAGCTCGTGTACAAGGAATATAATCAAAATGTTAGGTAATTAGGTAATTCACCCAAAAAGTCTCAGATGCTTTTCTACAAAGCTTGATAAAAAGCCACATCTCGAAATCAACAAATGGGAAAGACTCAAAGGAGGCATCTGTTTACTAGTTCTTGGGACAAAAAAAACGAGTTTTTTGTGCAGTGGACATGTACATGCAACCTACAGAGCTTCAGATTACAGCTTGCGTAGACGAACAGAGGTGCAGAATACCTGGCATTAGTACTCTGGCACTTCATTTCCTTCACTTCAGATACATCCTCAAATGATATAAAAATAGACTAGCATTACTTTCTGACATGACTAAGGATCTTTAGTTTTGATCTACATACAACTGCATTAATAATAGATTAAGGGTTGCTATCAAAGCATGATCACATGTTCCAGAAGGAAGAAACTACAAAGAACAGCTGTCAAACCACTCTCACTAGCTAAAGCAAGGGCAAACTAACTGTATCTGAACTTCTAGGACATTTGCTGGTCTATTCGACCTCTCCTTAACATTTCATTCCTGAGCAATGACTTGCATGCACATAACACAAACTAGTATTCTCCTTCTTACTGACCTTAGACAGATAGGAAAATATTTTTTTCTTTAAAGGTGACAGTATCATTGTAGAACATAATGCTATAAAAAAACAGCCTGCAGAAAGTAGGAGGAACAATGGCATTAACAACTGCTTAGTTGATACTGAAGAAGTGGCATGTGGCAGAGGTTTATTTAGTATCTCAATCCAAGTTCTGGAGGACTACTCAATATTGAGTGGATGATGCCACTTCACAATGCATAAACTCTGAGTAAACATTTAACTATTCCTTGTTTCCTTGTAACTATACTAGTCTCCTTCATATGCAACCCAGTCAGTTTGCAATGTAAACATTTTAAAAATGGCTGTTTCGGTTTATTGTCTGGTAAGCATCTGACAGCAAAACAAGCAAAAAAAAAGACATCCCATCACTGTCTTTCCTGAGAAAGGCAAAGATGTTCTGCCACAGCCCACTCTAACAGCTGCAAAGTGAACATTTCTCAACATCAAAACCAGGTACACAGAAGTTACTAAAATGACAACAAATGGATATATACATGGACATCCCTTTTGTCACAGACAACATCTGCATCAATATTTATAGATCCCAACAATATAGATCCCATCAATATTTAAGATCCCAACAGGAATATCCTAGATCACAGCTACTGGGAAGATGAAGACAGGTCAATTTAGCTTTGAACTTCTGGTGACTAATCAGCAATCATGAACCAGGGCCGTGACCCTTCCTGCTGTGCTTTCATACCTGGTTAGTCACTCCAATATAGACACATTTCTTGGCTCTCAGATAAAGAAAGACAGAGCAGGTTTTCATTCACAGCAAATTCACAAGTACCAAAATAACAGCAAGTGACCTTTTATAGGGTTTTACAACTTTCTGGACCCCTGCACTTCCTCACCCATATTAAGAGACTTTGAGAAAGAGAACTGATTTGACTGTAAAGGTCTAGGTTCTTCATGATTAGTCAAATGCAAGACATATATTATGAAAAATCCTACACTATAAATTTAGCCTAGATTTTTATTAGGCTCCGACAGGACACAGCAGGAAAAAACAGGCTCCCAAGAATGTCCACAGAAGGAAAATAAACATGAAAAAGGGAGAATCATGTGACCAAAACGTTATCCTGTTGTCAGTATTTTTAATCCACCAGGCAATAATGCAGTGATTAGAAACTACAAGAGCTTAAGTGATGTGAAAACCAGTACTACTCAGATGAATCTGTTTACAACAAAATATGAAAACAGTGACTAATTCTATAGGAGATTAATGGGATGAGCACTAGGATGGCAGTAGGCATTTCTGGTGTTACTAAAAAGCAGTGTGAATTAAAAGGAAAGAGAAATTACTTTTTAATATTTGGATCCTGTATTAAGGACGTGCATTTCTCTGTAAATAATCAGAACGGCAATTATATGCGGAGTCCATAGCTGAAAGTGAAAGTTGTGATTAACCAAGAGCAGCGTATCTTCAAGTGCTTGTAGAGGACAGTAACCTTTTATTTATTGTTGAGGTTAATTTCCCTTTCTGAGGGTCACTAACTTGATCTTATTTGCTTGACTTACTGTTGATCTTCTTTAATCATAGCAAAAAACCTTTGAATGTAATGCCTGTCTGAATGCAGCTAATTTAATCATATGACCTTTTCCATCCTATTTTCACCCTATGGCTATCCAACTTCTTCTAATTCCACAGCAAATTATTAGACACTAAGTGGTATAGTATGGTCAGTTATTTTATTTATGCATTTCTGATAATCACGAGATGCTAAATTATCGTATTATTTTGTTTTATTTTTTTTTCATACCTTTATCCAATGAACCTACTACTCCAGAATCTGGGCTTATATAATGATATTATTATTTTTTTGTTGTTGTTAAAAAGCATAATCCACATGCACAAGAGTTCAAGAGTAAAGTTTGGATGCTGATTACTCCTACTGTGGGAAAGGAGGTGGCTCTACAGCCACTAAAGTGTCAAAACAGCGAGTGTCAGAGAAAACACTTTACATCTCCCTGGTGCTTTTGCAAGAGCTGCTCATAAGAGAACATGTGTTTCTGCAAGTATATGTGGCTAATCCTGGCTTATGCTGGTGATGTCTCCATCATCGATTTCCAGGGAATAATATTCCAGCAACATCTACTTTCAGGCGGTGCTGGTTTTCTATTTAGAAATACAAAGATCAAATTTTCTCAAATCCAAGTGATAATAAAGGAAGCATGAAGCACTCCACCTCTCTGATTATCAGACCTTCAGTAGTCCTGATACCACTGCTTTGCAGCAGTTAATAACAATCAAAATTTAATTAATGTGGGGAATATGGCACCCAAAGGTTTAAGAACTTCCATCAGCAAGCTGGTGGCAGAAAACAGACCTCTTGATTCCCATGCTGTTTTCACAATCAATTTGAAAGCTTATTTTAAAAGTAATTGCTATTATTAGATTTTTATGCCAGGAAGAAGCCTATAGGAAAGAAGTGAACACCAGGATTTCTGAAAGGATGACATCAAAGAACTGCAAACTCATAGTCCATTCTGGTTTGAAAGGTTTTGCAGAAGTATTAAAATTACAAAATCTCTGGATATTGTGGGGAAATCTTGGCCCTACAAAGACAGACTTCCACTGAATGGTCAAGTTTTTTACCTGCCACCACAGCTCCATCACCCCCCAGTTACTTTCTCTTACACTGTGTGGCGGCAGTCATGGCAATATTTAGAAGAAAACAAAACCTGCTTTAATCAGTTATTATTTGGATCTGAGAGAAGGCAATAACGTTTGTAGTGACTTTATCGCCTTGCCAGAACTGGATCTGTCTTTGTTTTTAATAGCAAGATGTACAACTGGGCCACAGATAGTTTTCAGAAGTCAGTAAGCACAATAAAAAAAATGTCTCTTACGAGATCAAATCTACATTCTACCCATGTGTGCCTTGCAGCATTACATATTTATATGAAATGCAGTAAAACAGCTAATTCATTACACAAGACAAGACAGTGATTTATTAGTCCTTTGTTGTGCTCTCTGAAAATCTGGAGTCTCTCGAATTTTAGTCTCATGTAGTTAGGTTTTGCGACATCCTAGCAATTCTGTCCTGTTGAAAGTAGCATCTGACCCCATGCAGAACACAGTCCTCTGTTCATCAGGCAGAGAAAAGATGGATCCCTAGTCTTTAACCTTTAATTAGTACTTAGCTACATTATGCATGCTGAGGGCAAGATTAGCCATAAATGCTTCCAGGGGCACTGTACACTTACCAGTAACCTCTGCACGTACAAAGTATGAATTCCACCCAGAACCAGCAAGTGGAAAAATATGTAGCACAGAGGGTTGGACAGCATATAATTAAACTCGCTTTGCATATTAGGTGAGTGGCTAAAGTAGGAACCATTACTCTCTGTCTGCAAAGCAACTCCCAAGGTAACAACCTTGGGCAGGCAGAACCACAGAGTACGTCTTGCAACACCAGGTATATGCTGCATACGACCAGTGAAAAATAAGCTGCTTGTTACGGCAGGGCTGAGACATCCAAATACAGGACCAGGCTCCGCAGGGTGCTGAAGTCAATGGGAATTGAGGGCATTCAGCACTTAAAAGAATTCAAACAGCAGGATACCAGAATGGTCTTTATTTTAGATATTTTAGGCAATCAAATTTGAGTGGTTATGCTGAGTTTGTTTTACTCATTTGATGTTGGCTTTATCATTCCAAGATTTTAAAGCAGTGAAGCTTTCCACTGTCTAGTCAAATTACCAGATGTAAATATGACATTTTCTTTAAGGATATGATTTTAGGGAGCATGCTGATTTCATTACCATATACAGTGGGGGAAAAATATATTTATAATCTTAGAAATCTCATCTAATACAAAGCAATCATACACCAAATAACTAAAGCAATAAGTTCTACTGAATCTTTCTGTGTTTTTTTTCATGGGTATGTCAGCGCTTTATAAAGCTGAATGCATCATCATGCACTCACATTCACTAACTTAAGCTATAAATGTTTTTTGTGAACAATACTTTATACTTCTGGACCCCACCTCATTGAAAAGTCAACTAATAATGATGCTTAGAAATTAATTTATTTCAGGTATGCTATAACAACCATAATCAGCTATAAATCCTTTTGCCCTATTTGCATTTACTGAATTTGCCTTAATTATACTGCTGCCTAATTATGAAGCTCACTCTAGAGGGGAACTTGCAAGAAGCAATGATGCAGAAAGCAGAGGACAGTTTATTCCACTTCATGGATTTACAACTTTCTGCTACTGCAAACCATTTGGAACAGACTCTATTTGTGAGGTCATTATCATGTAAACAGTGTCACACTGAAGACACATGGCAATGACCTACCATGCTAATGAAAAGTGATATTGAGTTTACTAATTCAGATAAGGGTGCACAGATTGCCTTTTCTCTAATGCGCAAAGGCCTGTCACAGAAATAAATGCATGGTCCTTGTTGCAATTAATTTGGTTCTTGTTCTTTTAAAGCTTTACTTGTAGATTTAATTAAAGCTTTCATGCAGCACACACTTTCAGGAAGTATCTATGTTTAATGGCTTTTTCTCCTAAATTAAAGAAACAAGTGAAGGTTATGATTCAAAGAACAACAGGCAATAATAAAATGAAAAGGTATTCTTAATACAGTAAGCATTACCTTGTTTTGACATAAGTAAATACACAGTGCGGTGGGTGTTGAAGTACACTTCTTGTAATTAATGTTATGTTGCAACTTCCATGGTGACATCATTTCCAGTAGCTTAAGAAAATTTGTTTCCTTTTTTGAATGTAAAATATTGCATGCTAAGTTTCAATCTGGAGGTGAATATTTTTAAAGCCTTTGCAAAATAATTTTTAGATAAGAAAAAATGAGCAAATAAAACCAGCTCACTGTTTTTCTAAGAAAAGAAACAATCCTCAATGCAAAAAAACCTCATGTAGACATGTAACTCAGTCTTTCCTTAATTTTATCATGTTAAATGTTCCCACAGAATAAGTCTGTCTAAGAAATAGCCCTTTAGTAAGATCAAGAATAAAAATAATTACAAGAAAAGTTGCACAATAACAGATGGATATTCTGATGCTCTCAGATTTGCCTCCCCTTCCCTTCTACAGGTTCTGAGGAGAGAGATGGTAGCACCTGGAGCAAGTACTATACAAATGATGAGGCAGCCTGCATTCAATCTCAGGAGACAAAGCAGGGCACAGGGAATGAAAAAAAAAAGCAATTTTAAGGCAATATTTTTCAGGACAGGACAGACAATATACTATCACTATCTAGAGAAGAAAGGAAAAGCGGCTAAAGGAAAGAAGAAGTAAAAGGAGGAGCAGGGGAAGAAAATAAAAAGATGATAAAGGAAATGTTAAGTAGAATAAGAAGACTGGCTTAAGAGCTGGGCACACATGTTGGTGTTGAAAGAGAAAAAGAAGCTGGGAGGAAGACGACAGCAGTAGGATCTAAGAGGTAAGTCAGATAAAACCCTTTGTGGACAGAGAACTGGACAAGACACTTCCATGAATGCACAGTGCTCCTGCTTCAAAATAGGTTTACAGTGCTTTGGGATTTCAACAAAAGGCAGCTGAAACTGCAGTAACCTATTCCGCAAAAAAAATAAACTTATTCTTGCCGGCAGCCTGTATTAAGACTCAACATGCAACCAGTGTACCTTCTTCTATTCGTTTATTTTTCTAAAGCATGCAGGAGGGTAAGCCCTGTGGTTTATTGACATCTTGATGTATCTGTCTAATTTTCTTCATTTAAAATATCTTCTATAATCTTAGTCTGGAGAATATTAAAATGCAGACAAGACTCTTCCCTATTTGGTAAGCAGAAAGTAAGGTTCTACTGACAGTAACACCTAGATGCTACAGCTAAGATCAGGGCCTTATTCTATGACATACCATAAACATGACAATCTTACCTTAAAAATCTCAGTAAATACAAAGCATTCAGTATTTTATCTGCTTTTGAAAATACAGTGTAAGCCACGAATCTAGTCCCTTTGAAGTGACCCTTCCAGGCACAACTGCCTAATAGCACCATAAACTGCAAAATACATTCCATTATACCTAAAGCATAATCCAATATACATCTTTAAGCAAACTAAAATTTATCTAGCCTACCTAAACCATTACTTTCTGCAGCCAATATGCATGCATTACTATACCAAATATGAACATGTTGACCAAATCCACACTGGAAGATCTGCTTTTGGCTACTGACATCACTATGCAGGAGGAAAGCACATTATCACTCTGCAATGGGAGATGTGAGGTGCACACTTGCTCTAAAACAGCTGATCCTCCCATTCCTGTACAATTGTGCAATGCACAGGTTATGATGGCTTTGCCTGCCTTTCCTTCAGAGAAGCCTCTGGTAGCTCCAACTTTTGTCTTCATGATCAGAGGAATCAGGGAATGAGAAACAAGAGAGAAGTTACCTCCCTCTGCAGGTGAACTCAGTGCAATTTAGATACCCCTAGATATTGGTTCAATGTCTCACCATGGGATCTCACATTAAATGCAGAAGTGGTCCTGAGCTTCAGCTGCTAGAAAGAAAAATAAATGTGCTTCTTTATGTTCACCAGCCCAGTGCTGAGAGGAGCAGGACGTTTATGGCACAAGCCCTACAAAATCGACTCTGCTCCAACTACTACCTCTTTTTTTTTTACATCACTGCTGCTGTCAGGTTGGCACAGGAACTAACTAACAGAATTATATGAGACTTTTTTGACAGTCCTACAGATTTCTCTCAGTAGCATACACTAAAAGCTACAGTCTAATAATAATAAAGGCAGTAATAATAAAAGCTTTCTTGCACACATGTAAATGAAATAGAGCCACAATTCTGATATCTATGATAGGTCTTGTAAAAGATTTTCTTTTACAACAGTGTGTCTGGGACTGATGAAAAGTCAGGCTTTGCTGGATTTGTAAGCACACAGCACAGTCCGTTCCTCTGTTTCCTTGCTTGATTAGTTTTTGTGAGGCTCAATTTCACAGCCGATGCAGTCTTCCAAGCTACGTTTTGCATGTGGGCTAATGCCCTAAAATTAGGAAGGACCCCAATCAGATAGAATCTTTGCACAGACTCACAAATGGAGGCAGAGGGCCAGAGTGATCAGGAGTGACAGAAAAACCAACTGAGGAACGGTTCCTTATCTTCTCATGCCAGAGTTAGGTAATTCATTGTAGGAAAACAATGACCAAGAAAGAAAATTTGGAAATGAATGATGATTTTGGTCAGCTGTGGAAAGGAAACAGACACTGTTCTTCCCCCCAGGGATCTGGCAGTCTAGACTTTAAGTGAGCTCAAGGAATACTGTAGATAAGAAAGGGAAGGAAAAGAAGAAGAAGGAAAAGGAGCCAAGTTTAGAACATTTTCATTGTGAAATTAACAGTCAGCACTGACAGATGCTGCCTTGAGGTGGATTATCATTAACCTGGCCATAACCCCTGAAGAAAGGCTGAAAAAATGGTATTGCAGCTGGAGCATCTCCCATGGGATCCATAGGTCAGAGCAAATATTACAGATAAGAAGCTCAAACAAAAATATAATCAGTCAACAGAAATTATTGCAATACTAATGACTACACCTCAGTGCCCTGTGCTGACATCACTCAACAGACACGAACATCTCATTACAGTTGTTCTCATCTGTATCACAGAAGTGATTAAGCCTGTGGTTTACAACAGCAAAGAAGCCAGGCTAGATTCACCATATGATTTCTTTTACCCATTTTTCTTTAAGCATTTTTTTGCTGCATGTCCTCCTTGAGTTCAGGAGTGATACGATGCAACATATACCTTATTCTTTTTAGTCCCACCTTTTGCACACAACTTCTGTCAATCAGTTCAATATCTCATTAAACTGTTTTGAAAACTAACACTTCAGTCTTTTAGACAAAATAGACGCTTTTAGCAATATAAATTATGAAGTGAGTTTCGGTCTTAATCTGCAGTACAGCTTCTTTACTGTCAACAAATTTAGAGTCACACAAAACATCATGGCAGGTTTGAGGTTTAGAAAAAATGAGTTTCCAACACCATTACCTCTCTTGTACAATAAATACTGACACTATCATAAGGAAAAACTCTCCTTTCTATTTGGATATTTAAACTGAAAGGATCTGAAGTCAGTTTTGAGCTATCTATGTATACAGAAAAGCAATTTCAGAGTAAAAAAAGCACAAATTGCACCTTTTCCATGATGGAAAAGTCTTAAAGTGAAAGGAAATGATTCACCTTATACCCTCTTTGCAAGTCTAATTCAACAGTGATAGTATAAAATGGCAAAATCTCAGTGCCTAGAGTGACTGCTGTTGACAGTAAGCATGGCTTATTTGGGAAACAGATTTTTTTAGGAAGCTACAACAATGTAAACAGGCTAATTAAGGAATTAATTCAATATACGATTTCATAGAGAAGCCAGACTAACCCAGTGAACTGGTAACATTAACTGAACAAGACACAATATGGGACAGCAATACCAACACCCAAATACAAAGATAACTTCTTTAATACACATACCTGTTCCTATCCTCCTTTTTCCTCCCAAATGTGTGTGTTATGTCTCAGTGTTATATATAATAAAGACAGGTTCTCAGGGTTATCTTACAAGAGTATATGGAATCCACAATTTCTAAAAGCAATCTCAGTATTCAGTTCAAATTCCTGTATATTCAGTGATACTGTGATATTAGTTTAGAAAAGCAAGACAAAGCTTTTATTAACATGGAAAGAACAAAGACATCTCTAGATGCATAAGCATTTATTTTTCCTAGTTACATTGGTTCCCACACTAAATGTCTGGTATCTTCACAAAACAAGCAGTGTAAACTGAAACTGCCCCTTTATGGACAGAAAAATCTCCAAACCTCAGCTCATCTGCAAATTTACTGCTTGACACTGAGGGAACAAGGACAGTAACTGAATGTGATTGTGTGACCAACACAGCAATCGATCACTCCTGATACTGTAGTACCCATTTATTTTGAAAAAAAACGAAACTTGCAGCACATTACGCATAATGGTTTCTCACTCAACACATCTGGGCTAATACGCTTTTGAAAAGTCTGGGTAATTTTAGAAATTACTATGGGTTTCCTAAATGTAACATCGGAAAAGGAATTTGGAATGAGTACCTAAACATGCCCTGAAAAGATAAAGCAAAACAGTGCTATTCCTCCACATGAATGATCTGATTTCTGTTGCACCTCAAGAAAGCTATTTCATGTAGTCAGTTTACTGCCCTGGAGAGATCACATACTTCAGAAAGAGCTAATAAAATTAAGAGGAGAAGAAGAAAGAAGAAGAGAGAAGAGTGGAGAAGAAGAGAGAAGAGTGGAGAAGAGTGGAGAAGAAGAGGGAAGGGAAGGGAAGGGAAGGGAAGGGAAGGGAAGGGAAGGGAAGGGAAGGGAAGGGAAGGGAAGGGAAGGGAAGGGAAGGGAAGGGAAGGGAAGGGAAGGGAAGGGAAGGGAAGGGAAGGGAAGGGAAGGGAAAAGAGAGAAAGAGAAGAGAAGAGAAGAGAAGAGAAGAGAAGAGAGAAGAGAAGAGAAGAGAAGAGAAGAGAAGAGAAGAGAAGAGAAGAGAAGAGAAGAGAAGAGAAGAGAAGAGAAGAGAAGAGAAGAGAAGAGAAAGGAAAAAGATGTACTTACTGGTGGTCTGAGTGTTAAAAGATTATTTACAATTTTTTTCTACAGACAAATTGGAACATAAGCCTTGGCTATGAAGCAAGACAATCTTGCTTCAGAAGATAAAAGCAAACAGGACAAGAAATAATAACTTTAGATAGATTTTTTAAAAATTATGTGATGTATTTTAATTAAAAATAAACTTCTAATTCTGAGATTGCTTAGTATCTCTGCATGAAAGCTAGATATCCTACCTCTGTACTCAAAGCATATGGCACATAGCCCACAAATGTATTTTTCAGCAATGGTGATTTAGTAAAATGTCCTCCTTTCTATTCTGGGCAAGGCATATTATCCAAAGACTTCAATATGTTGGCATTCTAGATTTTTCCAGATGCAATAAAACTCATGGGATACCCTCAAATCCACAAGAGAGTTACAGAAATCCACATTTATTTTGGGTTACATGATTCTATGATACAAGGCTATGTAACTATGCATATTTAAAGATTCAGAAGAGATCATAGGCATAGTCTAACAGATCGAACACATCAAACAGTTGAAACACATTCATGTTTTTCTGCTCAGTGCTCTCCTCCATCTGCAAGATGTAAATTGATAAACTTATTCTAGTTGCAGGGGCAGCTGCAGATAAGATAACAGGACTGTTTCTAAGCTATCTCACAATTTTCAAATTACTACAGAAGTTTTAAACATGATGACTGCATATTTCTTGGAATTATCCAGAAATCACTGTTATGAGTTTGGACACCATTGATTTTTTAAAAATTTTATGACTGATTTTTAGAGTCATTTCACAAATCTGCTAACCTTGGGCTTTCTGCCCTAAGTACCACGTCAGTCGCAATAGGACTGGGGAAATAAGCCACAAATTAAGTGTCTGTACAACGCTCCAGAAGCCAGCACTGAAAATCTGAGAGCAAAGCAAGAGACACAGAAATAACTGAGAAGGGACTCCCAGGCTCCTGAACTCAAGTGAGATACACAAGCAAAATGTACTTCAGCTGGGCCCCAAACTATCAAATTCTCATGAAAAGGAGGGTATGTTTTTATTCACATTTTTATGAAAAAGCTTAATGTTTGTAGAACTAATTTTCTTTTACGAGGAATTTTGTCCTCTTTGAGCCACATACAAAGTACTGGCAAGAGGACCTCTAGTCCTATTCTTTCCATTTTACTAATGTTTCAACACTATATTGGGCTTCTGGATTGAGATTTCCATGCAGAGGACGTACCCGTGATGCACTTCTGTCCTAAGTCACCTACCTAGATGGTTAATGCTTGGACAGACAGTATCAGATTTCACACTATTAAGATCTCAACATGAATACTATTTTATAAGTATACTGGGCAAGAATTGTCTCCTCTTTCCCTACTTCATCTTTCACAAGTTGAAATAACTTGTGAAAAGGCACAAAAATAGAATAACATTATGCACCTAACTGCTGTGCAGCACCACTGTTGCATAAGGACTTAATTTCAATAATAATCATAACATACCATTTTGATATCAAGTTCAAACTGAGGGACAACATCAAAAGCTGCCTTCACCACTTCGAGTTGGGCGTACATCCTACTTATAGCAATGTAATGAAGCCTTTTCTTGAAAGCAACTTCACAGCTACACTTTGTACCTATATGCCCCAGAATTTGGGGTAAATTGAATTCCCCAAGCTCTCCATCAGGTGCCAGTGTCTTGAGTAAACTCAGGTGGTCCAAGCACTCGTTTTGTTTGTCCGGTGCTCGAATTTACATGAAACTAGTTATCTGAACTCCTGACTACTGATTAATGCTCTCCAAGGGCAGAATATTTATCAAAATGAAAATCTCAAATATAAAAATTAATGTCCATCGGTCAGCACAGTGGTGCTCATTGTCAACCAAAAACCAGACTTGTCTAGTACATTTAAGCATAATTACACAATAAACTATTGATGTATTTTTCCTTCTTTGGCCAATGTTGCAGGGCTTTTGCCCATCAGAAATGTGTCAGCAGAAAGCAGTCATCCCAGCGCCTGCTGCCATGCTGAGAACACCAGTCATTACAAGTGTCACTAATGACACCATCTCTGTTCTTTTTTTTTTCCCACCTGGAATCGACTGCAAAGTCAAAAGACCTGCTGTAGAGTTAATGAGCACTATTAAATTTGCTCTAATCTTAAGAACAAAAGAGCCCATACAGGACTGACTACAGCCAGACAAAAAAACAATCTGCTGCCTGACTGAGGTGAAAGGTAAAAAATGCACGATTTTTCAGGAAAGCAAGAGTGGGAGGAAAGGTGCTGGCAGAGGTACTTAAGCCAATTAAAAAGAAGTATAATTCTCTACAGCAGTAGTCAACTTCTTTTCTGTAATGGCTCTTGACTGGCTAACTAGTAAACAAAAGATTAAATGGAAATAATTCTCTGCCAAACATGCACAGCTGCAGGTCCACCTCTGATGATTTATCAGCAGCTCTAGGCATCTGCCAATTTTTTCTTTTTTTAAATTTTAATTTAGGATGGATCTAGAAGTGGCAGAGATTGCAGTCTACCAGGAAAAAGGAGCCCACATCACACAAGGAAAGCAGCACAAGACAATAGTAACTATTTCAGTGCATAGATGCTTGCTGGGATGTTACAGCTTGCATTTACAATGACTAATCAGTAAATTTGAATATGATGCTCTGTATAGAAGTGGTAAATTAGCAATGGCAGAGTACTTCAAATTATGTTTCTCAAAATATAGAACATTCTATAATTCATATCAACTTCTTCAGCTAAAAATAAAACTGTCAGGAATTCTTCATTCATCTAAGATTTCCACCAATTTCAATGAAAAATTGCATGGTGCATAAACAGGTGGATAATTTGGTCCAAAATATTTCCTCCTATTGGGGGCTGATCTTGTCTGCTCACTTCAGGGCTCTTACTTCCCCTCTTTTGCCAGACAGCAAGCAAAGCAATACAAGGTCAAGATCACACAGTTTCTTTTGGAAAAGTTAACATACCCAAATTACAAAGTTACTGAATTTGTATCACACTAACAAAAGACAGATCTTTTATTGGAGACACTGTGACAATATTCCAAATAACTAAGAGAAGACATGTTCCATCCACTATTACAGTCTCAATGACTGCAAAACTGGGGACTAAACCTGTTTGTAAAACTTACAGAAACATTTCAATTCACATATTTTCCACTATCAGTGGAAAAAGAGAAAAAAAAGATGCAATGCAATTTCTTTGAATAATGAAAGTGTTTAATTTAATGTTCCATTTGTTTCCTATTTTTCTTTTTACTTAGCCTTGAGTCATATTAAAATATTAATTTAAAAATATTTACTTATGGCAACAACATTCTCTATGACTTACTGTATTACATTGACATTTTAAAAACAACATTTAAATGGTCCCAAACCAAATGTTTTTGAAGGCCCACTTAATGGAAAATATGGTCTTTTCATCTTGGGAACAGAAATTTTGAAATACTGTATCTGTGGAAGAGATAATTTTTTCTGATCTTCACATTAATACAGCACTTTAAAGAACAGTTTAAAAAATTGCACTCTATGCAAAGTGTCAAAAAATGTAATAGGAAATCTGAATTACCAAGTAAATGAGCAGTTTCAATATATTCAGAAGTCTTAGGGAATTCAAACTAAGAGATTTAAATTTTAGTTGCTTTAATTAATTTTAAGCATGATTCTGCTTATGAAGTTTTCAAGTTATAAAACATTTGCTAATTTTTCCATAAAATCTATAAATAGATGTTTGATGCTTTGTCAAAAAATTAATCGAAAAAAATTATTTAAAAACAATATTAAGTTTCTTATATCCCTTTTTAGTCACTCTTCCAGCTTTTTAAATAAAAATAATACTGAAATGTGTTCATTTAAAGAGTACGCTACTACATGTGTGCCTGAAAAATAGTCCTACATTCTCTCATGCAATTAACACCCCATCTTCTGTAACTATATAAAAATATCTCCTAGTTTCCCATGACTTTTAAACCTGAGCTTTAAAGAAGACAGATACCTACTGGACAGCTGATTTTTGCTGCTGGCCACCAAGATTAAACAAGTTTAAGTGCATCTTATTTCACAACTAAGCAAGACCCCTAATAGTTTGCTAATCCTTACATCCTACTTGTACCTGGAAAGTGAGAAGAGGTGAATATCCTCAGAAAGAGACCTGCTAAATTCACAGAAGAACCCTTCTCATTCATCACCTGCTGACAGCAGGAAACGAAACAAAGACTTTGGGTAAATAAAGAATCCTATAATGGTATTACTAAGGACTATATCAAAATGAAAAGTTATTACTTACTGAAAGGTATGCTTCATCTTGCCCTCATTTTTTAGTGCTCTCTCCTTTGAAATTCGTACCGATAATGGTAACTCATGACACTTATGCATGACCATTATTCATGAAAAAGTAGTATATAAGTTCACAGCAACAAATGGAAATGCTTGTACATGTCTAACAAATGCCATATTTTCAACAGAACAAATGAGAAAGAAGACACTAGATAAATTCTAAAAATACTTAGGCATTAAAATTTCTCATAGGCATGGTAGTGATATTTATACCAATTAAGAAAATTTTTTACGTAACGATATTCAAAGGATTCTAATGCACAGTATGAGGCATAAGAAACTGCTATAAAGCTAAATATTTAATTACATTATTGACCATGTTGTTTTTATCTCAGTAAAACTTCTACAAAGTTTGTTTTTATAAAGGAACTCGCAATATTAGCATTCACTACTTATGCATGGAACAAAATGGCAGAAAGTGTGTCTCTGATGTCAAAGAAATTACTTACAGGTAATAAGTGTAGGAGTGATAGCTTCTTCTGCCATGATGGTGGAAGGATTAGGCAGTGGTGGAAAAGATGAAATGGAAGGAAAGAAAAGCCAAATATTAATGTATGAAAAATCAAGATGAAACTGAGACCAGAACTGGTGACACAAATGAAAGGTAGCAAGAATGCATATCTGGGCATATCATGCAACATGTCTGGAACAGACAGATGACATATCCAATCTCCATAAAACTTTAAGCAACACAATAAGCATCTCCAACTGTTAAATCGAACCACCTTAAAGTACAACTACTACCTAAGTAATGTTAGATATTTAATGTATATTTATCTCTGCATATACTACACACTCAAACACTCCCAATTAAAGTGATAAAACACCTCCAATTACATCTCAGCTGCATTAAGAATAAGGATATGGCACTTCTAACATGGTGTTAGAAGTTAAACAATGCAGAATTACAGAACACATTTTAAGTAGCTCCTCTTCCAGTCACAGAACTGTAGAATTTTGAATATCCCTTTCTCTACTTAAAAAAAAACAGTTCTGCCATTGACAGGACTAGAACTTGTTTCCACAGGTGAAAAAACAACCGCCACAGCTTTTTTAATATCTCAGCATTTTTAATAATAATTTGTGTTAAGAATAAAAAATTACTTATTGCCAAGCAAATAAAAAGGCTATTCTTGCTGGCAAAAATGATTTTGGTGGTATTTCCCCATGTGGCACAGGAAAAAATAAGAAGTGATTCTGTATCCTTGTTATTTCTGCCCACGTGAATGTCACAAAGAACAAGTTGGAGACCTAGCACCAACATCTTGAGAAATACGGACCCAGTCATTCCTTCCTGCATTACCTCTTGCACAGCCAGATCCTCCACCCAGACATGCTCTGCATGAGCACAAAGCACAGAAGTCCTCCAGCTACACTCTTCTGCTTTACGTCTCTCCCTCCCTCAGCTACGAGCCCACTACAAGCAGGACTGCAGCTCTGCAAAATTCCAACCTAAATGAATTCTGTATATTGACTGCAATTAAAAAGAGGCTGGAGATCTTAAACCATCTCTGAGCACAATGTCAAGTAGCATTCGCATGTTGGTAAGATAAAAGACTGAAAGGAGCCATGTAGGCATTTGTAATTTTTACAGCACATGCACACAGCCCTTTGACTACAGAGGAAACATGTAAACAGGCCTTGCAAAGGACTATAACTAACGTTAACTTGCCTCTAGCTACATGCTTCAGGCATCCCTTTGAAAACTAGGCTTTCATCAAATTTTCTCTCTCATCTTCTTTGTGTGAAGATGCCGTTAGAAATATTTCCCAGTTTTTATTCCCATTTTTCTGATGCAAACAGTATTGTTCAAACAGAAGAGGCTAGATCCTGAATATTTAATCATGCGGCACATCTGCAAAAAATGCACACCTGGTAAAGTTGAGTTTCAAAAGATATCTAAGAATAGAGTAAGGGGAAAGCTGCAAAATACTTATGTGCATCTTCCACCAGCATGTACTCCATTGCCTTCAGTAAGGAGCACAGGATCAAGTCCTGTCGAAGCAGGTCAACCTACCTGCTCTATTAGCAAAGGGGTGTTTGCTGGTTCAGTCAAAAGCATATCTAGCCCCATGGCCTTTGTTTCAGAATTACTCATTCTCTCACTTTCATTTAGAATCACGTGACACTGCCAACCCTGTTTTTGGCCATATGTTGCCATGACAGAAATTTAGTGTAATTAGTACAAATGTTCTCACACTTCTAAAAGATATATAATAATTTGAGAAACAACAATAAATACAATTAATCAGTGAAGCACTACTGGTATTTATATGCAGAATTCTGCCAAATATGTTATAGAGATAAATTATTCCTTATGAAAATAATGCTGAAAATCCAGGAACTTTAATTTGTGTAAATGTCCCATTAAAAAATTGTATAAAATGAGAAAAATAAAAGTCTCAAGCTCCAGTTAATTTTATAGCGTTACAGTTGTAAGATTATCCATAGGGAAGTCCTTGAAAAAGAGTATTGTGGTTTTTGACTCTCAAGAATACGAGACACTGAAGAAAAAATAAAAAACAAAACAAAAAAAACAAAACAGACAGACAAACAAAATGACAGGTAAAAAGAAGAAATTAAAAACCTACAGAAATGGAAAGTTTTAGACTTGCAAGTCCTCGGGCCATGTGCAAAAGCACCATTCATAATTGAAAACATTTAGCTTTTTTAAGAAATATGGACAAGTTCCATTTTACTTCCTACATAATATATAAACTTCTCTCTATGGATGAAAGTCTTTTCCTGTTAAAGAGAGTGACTTAAAGACTTTGGCCAACCTTGGCCAAATTTCTTCTGTACATGGCTCTTCAGTCACTTCCTCCAGGAGAAGTTATTTTATGTCAATAAACTCTTTCTGTGTGTAATGATAATAAAACATTTTTATATCCTTCAGGACTGAGGAGATAAATCAATATCATAAATATCACTTGTAGAATAAAGCCCCACTATAAAATTCATCAAAACCAACGCAGCTGGCCGCAGGAGGACTGTCCCACTAGAAGGAAAAGTTTCTGGAACTGTGTTAATTACCATAGTGATTTCTTTCATCATCTCTCTTTTGTAGCTGGTGTAGAGGGAAAAACAAGGTTCAGAGGTAGCACTGGGAGAAGACTGGATTCTTCCTTCAGCCCTATTATCTCCAATTTCTATCCTAACTGCTTGAAATTGTTGGCAAAGGTGTATAACTGAACAACCTGATTTGCTATCAGGGAATGGGACCGATGCACTCCCAGCCCAGCTCCACCGAGTGCAAAAACTTTCCTTATCCGCTGCCAAGAACCAGGGTCTCTGAGTTAAACAGATGCCACAATTACATCCGTATGAAACTACTGGAAGGCTCAGGCATACACACAGCTGAAAACAGAAATTAAAGACAGGCAGAAGATATTAACTTTTCTGTAGAGAAATGCAATGATGAGAAAAACTCTATTCTACGACTGAAGTAGAAGCCAATGTAATTAAATTTTAATAACTGCTTCCTCACTGTACTCCCACTGCAGCAGCAAGATGGAAGCCTAGAAAGAAACTGTTGCCCCAAAGACATACATACTTCTAAGCAAAACTTGGATCAATACATCTAATTTCTAAACTTCAGCATATTTTTTAAACTTAGCTGAAACAGACAATAAAAGAAAAAAGGAAAAGAGAAAATAATAAAGCAGTAAGGTTCTGATTTTTCCAAGTCTTGATTTAATTGCTATTACTCTTCCAAAGATTGTGGGAACAATTCTCTCATTTTTACTGACCTACCAAAAGATGAACTTACTTGCTGCCCTTCTTATATTTATTTATTCAGTTAGTTAGTTATTTTTCTTTTTTAGAAAGTCCTATGCAAGTATATAAAAGACTGACAGAGATCAAGGGCCTTGCCTGAGATTTAATATTCAGGATCAGATTAAAAATCCACTTTACTGTGGAGCAATATTGTGGACATACATGTATTGGTTTCCACTGACTTGATGTTAACTCTTACGTGAGAGATTCAGAGCACAGCTGAGGAGAGGAAAGCCTACTGGCATTATTCTGACTTGACAGGGAGGAATTATCTCATTGATATGAACATATTGGTATTAGGAATAGCTTGCAGGTTCCTAGTCCACATTACATTATATCTTTATGCAGGAATGTGGTTGAATGGATGAAGAAAAGACAGAACAGAACATATAAAGAGGTCTGAACAATGATGTGTGGAGAAAAACAGGAAAGCTCTAACAGTTTTCCCCTGACTCAGGTGACAAGCCTACAAATCTGGTTTACTATAGTCAAAGACTGAGTGTCCACACAGAAAATGGTTTAATGTCCATGATGTTCCTACTCTCACTAATGACTCCAGACCATACACTAAACAGTTAGGCCACCTAACCTCTCTGTAACCCAGTTAATAATATAACTACTTCAGAAGGTCGATGTATAGTGAATTTAATAACGATGCCTAATGACTCTTGATATTTGCAGAAATTCTCCACCTACTGCTTTGACAGTGACCATATCCAAAGCATGACTGTGCTGCCCTGAAAACTCTGCTTTGAATGCAGGTCTTGTCTACTTGGCTACTGAATTAAAAGTCAAAGAGGGTGATCTGTGAAAATCTGTGGTGCCTGGCACTGAACATGCAAAGAATGGTTGCTGGATGAAATGAGGTGGGTGTTAAAAGGAATATGTTGGACCAAGTCATGGTTACCACGTACAGTAAAACCGCTTCCCAAATCCCTTGACAATGGAAAGAAATGGTTTGAAATTCAGTTAATTAACTATTGTGAAGCCCTAGAGAGAGGAAATTTAATCTACTGGTCACATCTAGAGATCAAGTCTACACGGACCCATTTCCATGAAAGAATGATGAACAGACAGTATATGCCTTGGGATATGTCTTGGAGTAGCGGAATGTGAATGGGATATTGCTGTAACCAACTCCAAGCAAGACAAGTTTCAGAGCACATAGACTCAGTGTAGTGAAACCGAGCATTGTAACCCAAAGAGCCTGCACATAATAGTACAGAAAGGAAAGCGGTTCTCAGGGAAAATGTGCCACTGAATTACAAGGTGCTATTTTATTTTTCAATCAGCTCTTTACTTTGGTAAAACTCCCGATAAAGTAAATGAAATCAAATTATCGATTGCAGTAGTCAAACGTCACACTACCTTGATAAGACTGTTTCACAAAGTAGCACCAAAAGTGTCATAAAACTGCAAAAACACTACAGTTATACTAAGCTTGCAGAATGACTTATACATTTTCTTCAAATGCATAATGTATACACAGTAACTGAACCAAGGTGAAACCATAGGGGCTCTCAGAAGCATAGTGAATTAATGCACCAATAACAATCTATTGAATAATCGGTTCATCTTTTGCTTAAGTCATGAGTGTAATTGTATTCAAGACCTTCCATGCTACAGCATCTGCTTTAGAGGTCTGGGACACAATACAACTATCTCCTGAAACTCTCATTAAAGCCTAGTCACATCCTGTTACACAGATGAACCATTCTTACTTTTTAATATTCACTTCAACTCATTTCACAGTTTGTTTTGTTCAAGGCTGCAGCATCATTCTGGGATATGTTTAAGTTGTTGGTATCATTCTTTCTGTATCACACAATGAAATTGTAATGTATTTGGTAACAGAGTTCCTGGACTTGTACTTTCAACAGTTTCATCTCTGTTACAAGCAGATTTATTCCAAACCCCAAAGAAGCTCACATAATGCACTTTTCTTCTAATAACAGAATTACTATGAATAATAATTGCTGTGCCGTGGTAGACAGAAGGAATCAAGTATCCTTCTGCATTAACATCCAAACACTTAGGATTCAAGCTTTCCTGCCTCTAACAATTAGATTATCAATGAGCTTTTCCCTAGAGAATGAAGCAAGAGCTGGTATAGCATCCATTTAGCCAAAGATCCTGACACTTTATTTACTTTGGAACTATTTGGATCATTTTGCAATGCTTTCCTTTCAAGATTAAGAAGAACTTGTCTCCCTCGGGTGAATATATTCTACCTTTGGTGCAAACGTTTAATGAGAAGCTCAGAACTGGATGAGAGAGGGTTATGAATGCTGGTCAGGAATTGTGTGAAGGATTGGCCAGACAATGCGAGAAGCTTTCCTCCCTGCATGCCAAGTGTTGTGTCTGGCCCTAGGGAGAAGTTTGGGAGTTCAACTGTTAAAATTGAAGGCATGAATGATGCAAGAAATCAGAAGTGGGAAGAAAAAAAATACTGCAAAGTCAGAACGGTATTTAGCTCTGCTACGCTGTACTTTACTGTGATTTGGTTACAGGGTCTATTTCATTGTCCCAGCCAGACTTACCCTGGGGCTTAACTCTCAGTCTCTTCTGTATGGCAGCTTTTGATGGCTTTACCTACCTCTCATCATGACCTCGCTCTCAGCTCACCTTTCTCTGCATGGAGCCCTTCTAACTCATGGCCCCGTTTCTGTCTTCAAGGAGAGTGAAAAGCAGCTACTTGTGCTGCCTGCCCCGAGGCACTGCCAGGCAGCTGCCTCCTGAGCTCTGCACCTCCACCGTTCAAATTCTGGAAGAATTTCAGGCAGCTCAGGGGTTTGGACTATCTCAGACCCGGCAAACTAGTTAAAATACAATTAAATCACAAACTGTTGGGATGAGCCAAGATTGCTCGCAAAGGAAGAAAATGGGACAATACAGGGTGAATGGCAAGGAGGTGAGGGGTATTTAAGAAGACTATGGCAAACGTGGAAGGAGAATTCATGAGAGCCCCCATACTCAGCTCTCACACATTCTCAACCCCACCTCTACAGCTGCAAATCTCGCATTGCTCAGGATACAACCTAAAAACTTGATTCTATTTGCTAATGAATTTCTCCCAATCTAGACTTAGTTTCTATCATCACATGATTTTTTTACTACCCGTGCTACCTCCCTAACTATGAGGCATTTTTCCCTTTATTATTTTTCCTTTCAGAGTGTTGAGAAAGGCAACCGGGTTTAACAGCCTTGCACTTCTGATGTAGCAGTTTTCAAATGATATTCAGAGTAAAACAATCTCAATGTGTGTGTGTGTTGAACCAGCATTTGGAAATATTCAGCACCACTGTAACATTTTCATCTCTTTCCAGGGAATGAAGTTTATGCAGAACAATATAGAGCCACCTCTTAGCACAAATTACCTCAGCTCTAGTTCCTGTTTGACTGAGGATTTCTTCTAAATTCAAGAGTGAAATGACATCTAACTTTCAGCTGATCCATAGAATAGAGTGGAGACTCACACTTTCAGGATCGAGAAACTGTTCTATTATTAGAGTCCATCATGCAGTACTAATGCATAAAGTGCTAGAATCATTAACCTCGAGATGTTTTTCTTCTATAACAAAGCCATGAACATTAATTCACAGAAAATGCTGTGGGACGAAACAGATATTGTGTCTTTATAAAATCCCAACAAAAGCCTTGGGGGTGGGAGGGAGCAGTACTTCCCAAACCCTGAGGTAAAGGGCATGAAGGTGGTTGGATACTTATGCCAATATCAAACTGAGAACTGCTGTAGGAGATGCTGTGATATGAATATGTACATAGAAAACAGCTACTAATTGCTCACCTTTTCTTCATTACCAGCACGACCCCCAGAAATATAATGACGAACAGCAAGATGCCTGCAATGACTCCAGCAATTTTAACAGTGTGGTCAGTCTGCTTCTCTGGCTCTGGGTCCGGTTTTCGAGTGGCAGCCCCTATCGAATAAGTAAAAGGAAAAGAGGAGAAAGAAAAAGAATCAGGATGTTATACTTTTGATATTTATATATTTAACCTACCAATGTCATAACTCTTATTCAGGGCCAACAGATATCATTGCTTGATATTTTAAGAAAAAAATCCTTTCACTTGCATTGGCAGGACTATAATTCTTCATATTGTTCCGTGACATTTTGCTAGACCACAATACAGGTGGGACACCACAGCTAGTCCTGACCCTCCTGTAAGAGCCCCTTCACAGATTCACAAATTTCTATATTTTTATTATCTCTGCTGGCTCCCTTTTCTTTCTGCCATTTAGAAACTTGCTAACAACACAATAACTATCCTAAGCCTTTATCCAAATTTGATTTGCTGGAACATTTTCCTCAATTATTTTTCATAAATGAAGCTGTAATTCCATAACATATTAGCTTAAACACCTGGAAAAGTGAGATAAGCTCATTTACCATGCATTTTACCCGCAATTGTTTTTTACACAATAGACTTCTTTTTTTTTTGCCTTTGGAAATCTAAATCTAGGTCACATCTGGTAGGCAAAAAGACTCCTTCTAAGCAATTTATTCACAAAGTGGGAAGCAGCTGATGATCACACCACTGGCACCCACATTTAATATCTGTTTAAATGAGATAACCAGTGCCTTACAGCAGCTACTGTCTTAGCTCTTCCAGCTTCTCCATTTAAAAAAAATAACATCGTTTGTACTGTTTACTGTATAATGTGATGGAACGTCAAATCCATGTCTGATGAAATATCCATTTTCTCTACTAAATGAGTTCAGGATGAAAAATATTAAGGAAGCAACAGTCAATTCACTAAACTGATTTTAGTTTTTTTATAGACTTTCATTTTTTTTTTTTTAATCAAAACGAGACAGCATTCATCATTTGAGGCATCGTGCCATGAAGTGGACACAGGGATTTATGGATCACTTTCCTGATACAGCTTTTTTGGGAAGGGAGAAGGAAGAGTGAAACCTGAAGTGAAGTGTAATATTTTAAGACCACATTCTTATATCACTGTCTGGGTTTCACAGAGGATTTTGAAAGTACCGATTTTACATGTGTTTTCACTTTCTTGTTTTGGAAAGAAAGCAAATTGGTGATCAACTTACATGCAGAGATATTTTCCAAAAAGTACAATGAAAACATTTCTAATGTTTCTTCTCAGTTGTAACCAAGTTATTCTAAGATGGTGAGTACTTCTGAGCACCCATAGTTGCACTTTTGGCCGACCTCCTCAAAACTCCTTACCACTAGGAATGCTGGGAAAACCTGGCAATTTGTATCGCTGCTAGTAAAGGTGCTAAATCAAAATATAATCAAAATATATTAGAGCTAAGTGCCAAAGTCAGGTTGTTTGGAAAATTCTGGCCATGGCACTTTGTGTGAGTGCTAATTCAGAGATGATCCGCTGCATATCTCCGTACCCAGTCCCACCAGAATATTAGATTGATAGCAATATACTGCAATTCCAATTACTAAAATTCTTACACTGTATCACTAAAGGTAACAGAAATCTGGCTCTGTATTTTCTTCGATGCGGATGCATGAAAGCTTGTTAAAAACAGTTCTGTTTTCCTTGTGTGATATAGAAATCAATTTGTTAAACTCTACATTGCTGTAATTTACACGGCACTCAAGCATGTAGCAGATATTTAGAACACATCTAGAGTATCTTTGTGCAAAAGGCAGCTGTTATTTGAACTTGGCAAACAGGAAGCAGTGACTCAAGTATGACGCAACTGGTAAGACATGATAAGGACTAAACAGTCCTCTTTTAACTCTAAAACCCAATAAAGGAAGCATGCAAAGTCAACAACGAGCAGTAGCTTTTCAGACTTAATTTCTAAGACTGGTTCCTTCCCAAGTCTATTCTTCATTATTTCCTTCAGGCTACCTCACCCTACTGGAATACTCACTGGTAATGCCTTCTTAAAATAAAATTCTGCCTTACGGTTTCATTCCTTCTGCCAAGGCTTCCACTGCTAGATTTGGGATCATGAATGCTAGCGTTGCTACATTTTCACATAGAACTCCCAACTATCCAACATGTTTTATCTCAGTGTTGTTTCTCTTGACAGCACATGGTCCTCACTCCAGTGGAACGAGCCAGACTTACACAATGCAGGGGAGAGAATATCAAAATTGTATTCAGAGCATACATGCTTTCTGCATATCACAAAGCACAACCTTCATGAAATGCCTTCCATGCCACAAAGAATTATCCTCTTGGGAATCATGGACAAGCTGGGGAATTCACCACTATTGCAAATTCTCCAAAGAAAGCCTAAATGAGAAGATACACAGTCTAACATCAGGACACAGAAACTCCCACACTGTCATCTGTTGAATATCGAACTGAGGGAACATCTCAAACTGTCTAAGAAAAGCAGATGTAATGCCACCCAAGTTAAAAATAGAATAAAGCTTCCCATCATGATTCAGCCTGATTCATACCAGAGGTGGTCTTAAACTGGAAACCTGATGTTTGACATGCCTTTTAAAAACTCCTACAATTAGTGATTATAAAAACCCAAATATTGGCATTATTTCAATTCTCTTTTAGTTCCATTCAGCAACTCATTCATTCCCTGACAGAATGTTGCTCCTTTCTTGGTGTCAGTGGGTTCCAAAATCCACTTGGGTAAAAGAACCAAATTTGCCATCTTTCACCTTTCTTGAGCATCCCTTGAGTCTTTCAGTATAAGAAATTCTGGATCAACTGTCTTCATTTTACTTAATAGTGTTTATTCCTTTAACATACCTCAGTTTTTCTACAACGGGATTTTTAAAAATTTTTGTGCTCTACCACATTCTTTATCCCTCTGAGCATTATATTTGATTTTCTTTTGACATCAGATGGATGCTGAACAGCTCACTGGCACATTGTTTACAGTAAAACCTGTGTCCCTTTGTTCAGAGCCGTGTTCAATTTTGAACCTTCTATTAGTTAAAAGCAATTCAAATTTACCTCTGCTGAACTCGACATAGAATTTATCAAGGCTGAGCTGGAACTACCTCTTTATTCAGTTTGCTTTTGTCCTGCTGAAATTCTTCACAGCCTTGTGTGAATTCTGCTAACCCACACCAACTACCATCATACTCAAGAGCTGCTCTTCCATATGTGTAATAGACATCACCTCATAATTACCTCTTAACTGACTTCTGACCTATAGCCACACAGGCAATTCCACTGGCACCATGGAAAGAAAGCTGAACTGTTTGTAAGGGGATGGAGGCAGCTAGGGGCAGTAGTTCTGAAGTGCATTTTGCCACTTGATAAGCTGCGATGTCAATGCATGCTTTTAGTTTTGTTTTCATGTTTTCAAGAGACAATTGGAAAATTACTATTGCAAGTCTAAATAAATGATGCTGTGGCTTCTCTTTCTCTCTTCCATACTGAGACATACCAAAAAAGCTGAGTGAAATGTAATCCTTCTTTACAGAAACAGTATTAACTATACATGATTGTATCATGATATTGCAGTTCTGGTATTTGATTCTCTTTATTATTGTTATTTCAACCAGTTTCTCTGACATAGACATTTTTTATTTCCTTTATCACCCAGGCGCCTTTAAAAATACATAGCTACAAGACTAGTGGGGTTTTCTATCTCCAGTAAAATAGCTGTTTTTAATGACAAATTGCATACTGTTGTCAACAGCTGTGCTAAGCCCACTGCATTTTCCTCACAACAGTGGACCTTACAACTTATTGGCATTTTTTTTTTTGTTCATTTTACTTTAAGCTTTTGGTTCTCCCTTGCACACAGAAGCCTGACTGTAAAGCTTGCACAATAACATCACTTCTATTTTCTTACTAGGGCTGTCTGGGCTAGTGGAGTGAGAAGAATTAAGGCCAAATTGACACATACACTGTGGTCACCTTTAGAAGGGCAATAGGTCAGTAAAGGGCAGTGAGTGCAGAACAGCTCAAGGGAGCTGCTTAGAAAATAAAAGGACAAGGAAATGTTTCCTGCCAGGTTAAAAAGCATTAAGGTGCTGACTTTGGAAAGTCCTTACTTGACAAGAACAAACTAGAGTGCTTCCTGCCATAAGTGAAAAACAAGAGATACACTTATATATAAACCACAAGGTGCCACAAAACCCAGCAAAGTATTTCCACAGGCTTCCTGCACTGAATAAAGTGGAAGACAGTAACATTGTTTGGTTCCATACCCTTAGTTATTTACTTTTCTAATTAATCTCAGCGATTCCAATCTCCCTTTCATTTATTATATTTATTGCCCACTCTTTGTGGTATTCCCTACCCTAGCATTTAAAATGTGAAATATCTTATTCTTCTTCACTTAGAAAAAAGGGTATTCAGCTGGCCTGATTTGTGACTTTCCCTCATGCATCCCATTTTGCTCAGGACTTTACAAGACTCAGAGATAATATTTTTAAGTATTATCCATGAAACACCTAAAGATTTTATTTCACTTATTTTTGACTCTCAGACCTATTCCATTAACTCTTTCTTAATACTAAAATCTCCTTTTCTGAAGTTTAGTGGTCTTAGCTGCTCTTCAGATTGAGAACTTAATTATATTCTAGTCACTGGTATTTTGTTCCTGCCACACTATGAATTCTTAAATTACTTCATGCAGTGAAATTTCTGTACCATGGGATCACGTAAAAAAATTCCTCTCTGAAGAATTTCTAGTTCTCATCACAGATATACAGGTTTGGCATTAGTATTATAGAAATAATCTGTGCTTTTCAGAAAACAGTTCTGCCACTTCCTTGGGTGGAAAATTTCCATTCCTTCTCACTCAGAAGGCACAAGCTCCAAAACTCTATAAACAATAATCTCCTGTAGGTAGTTTATGGATAGAAGAGTTTGAGCAGAACTATTCCTCCTTAAAATGGAAGCTAAGACTTTTCACTGAATGAACCAGCCAAGCAAAAGATAATTCTTTTAACTTACATGCAAGTATTATCTTGTTTTTCAAAACCAATGAATATGTTATTCAGTAAAAGCAATGGACTTCCACCAAACTGAAACAAAACCTCTCTTTCCTTCTCTTCGTAAATAAACAAAGTTTGGATTCGCTTTTCAATGTTTATTAGTCCCTTACAAAAAAATGTAGTTAGAAATGACTGACCATTGTATAGAACAGAACAACCAATAAAATAAACCTGCATCAGCAGTCTAGGAGCTGCTAGTTATACTTTCAAAGGAAGAAAAAATATTAAATCTGTTAGTACTAAAATCTAGCTATAGGTTGTTTTGTCTAAAGTGATCTTTTAAAAATCCAGACTTTTCTTCTCCTATTTGAGTTAAGAAATAAGCTCTTTCTTTAATTAACTAGACTGGTCTCATTTTATTTCTCCCAGCCAAGGCTGACCATAGTTGCTGCCTTTTTTACTTCCACTCTGCAGCTTTAAGCTCTCAAAAGGTACTTGCAAGCCTTTCCAACTCTATTTCATTCACAGCTGTTCCTATGACTGATGTAATGGCTGACTTTACAAGGTTCTAAAGTTAGTCCAGTCAAACTTGAGACTAACTTGTTGTGTTAGTAACCAGCGCATGATTTTTTAATGCAGGCAGTGCAATTTAACTATCCCATCTCGGCACCTACTTTTAACTTATTTCACAGAGTGAGTCAGGAAAATGAAACATTATACCCTTATGTGACAAGTTGCACTGGGATTAGGTGGCAGAAATCATGCAAAATGGCACAAGGCAAAAGGGAGGCAGAGAGATGTGATGCTTCCTTGGAACACCCATCACAAGAGTCCTGTTGTCCCTGCCACAAAGTAAGAAGACTGAAAAGATCAGAGCACTTGGCTTTAAAGACTCTGCCCATGCTCTCCAAGGACATCACACATTACAAAGGCTGCTATACTTATCACTCTCTATTATTGGTATGATATTGAGATCTACAAGCTCTAAATCTGATTGGGAGCCCCACTGTGCTAAGCACACAGCTAAGCAATCTGTGCCACTAAAAGCGTACTATAGAGTTGAGCCAGGCTGTAATAGGCAGGTGTAGCAATCGCAGGTGGGAGAGGGAGGCAAACACCCCTAAGAAAATGCATTTATAATACTCAAATAAATGAATACTTCTACCATTCCTGTTCTTTCAGCTAGATGGCATCACTCAGTATTTCCAGCTAGTAACACAGCAGAAACAGACCTTCAAGAGTGATTTCAGGGACAGAGTAATGTTTTTATGTATGATGTTGGTTAGGGTGTTATAAAGAAGGAAGTAACATAATGGTTCATAAACATGAAGGTAGGAAATTGAGAGGTGCCAAAAGTAAAGGGATGGAATAAAATGCAGTGTGACAAAATAAGAAAGTACGCAAACATGTCTGTGCTACTGGTATGAAAAGAGGTGTTCCGCAGAGGTAAGTCCTTGTTATAAATGTCAAATCATCAACAGCAATTCCAATCCTGTAAAATACACCTGAAAGGGGCAACAGTGCAAAATGTCCAGTTTTGCCCAGAAGTTCCCTCACTATTTCTATCTGTCACCATATCCCCTAAGACTGCAGGGAACCGTACACTCATTTTTAAGTCTGTAGCAGCATTACTGGTGCTATGGAAAGACAAGCCAGTCTAACATGCTTTTTATTTGAGTTTCAAGCTTGTTCCAGACGCCAGGACTTGTGACTGCCTTGGAGAAGACCCAAAACTTACAGAGAATTTTAGATGAAATGAATTACCAGCCTGGCTAGTCTGTTTCTACTGTAAGCGACTGGCATTCCGTCCTCATCTTCTAGCCAGCATGTACTCTGATAACAAAGTCTTTGTTTTATTACTCCTGGTAGAAATCCAGCTAAGGGAGAAAGTTCTCCCTCCCCTTCCTCGTTGTTAGCTTTCAAATCAGTGTTCCTAGTTCTCCTTCAAAACTGCACTTCTTTTTTTGTCCATATGGTAGAAGTTACGAGGTGTTGTTGGGCAGGGTATAATTTGTGACAGAAGGTAGTTTTGATCAGTAGTTTTTTCTGTTTTCTGTCTCTACTCCATACCTTGAATATGTTAGTTTTATAAAAGCCTCTGAATAAGGTCTGCTTTACTTCTCTTTTTACAGTATTTTCCCCTTTCTGTTCCTGTCTTCTTTTGGAAATACTCATGTATAAACTGTTTTTTCCACAGGGCAGGGATTATATTTTCTTTATGTTCTGCTGAGCACAGGAGCCACTTAAGTGCTGAAATCGATGTATCCTGATTTTCCCTCCCATGATGTGTTAGCGCTCACTAAATCTATATTTTGAATGTCTGTGAAAGAGGGCAAATAGCACTTATATTTTTGCAGCAGACTATCTTCTCTGTAATTTATGATCATCAGTACAATACACACTGCTGTGTACAGATCTTCCTTTCCTAAAAAGAATTTCTGTACTTCTACAAGACAACCATGCTGATTTGGTATGTTGTTTATTTGGTGTTTTTTAAATGCAGTAGAAAACAGCCTTGTTAAAAGATCTATGCTAAGAAGGGACTATCAAAATAAGGCTCCACTGTGCAACAATAATTATGAATTATTAATTTTGTTTGTGTTATTCTTTACGAAAATGTAAATATGAGCGACAAAGAACTGCATGAAAAGAAATGCAAAGAACTACTTCACTGATGAATATGACTCATTTAACTGACTATCAAATGAAATGTATCTCTCACTGGTGGATGAATCATGTTGGTGCATGTGAGTAAAAAGACTTTTTTTTTCTTAAACATCTGTGTTTCTGGTTGTCAGGAATAATAAAATTCTTTACAAAACATGCCTAAACCAAATAAAAGTTCCCAGTTTTACATGTATCTTTCGGTCTCATCACATTCTATTTTTTAATGGGGTTTTAATCCAGGCTCCTTGACAGGATTTTTCTGGAGACTGTGTTTTTTAGAAAGGGACTTACAGAAAACAAGCAAGCAAACCTTGATAAACAGCTCATTTGCTCCTTTTGCAACAAATCCACCAACCATTCTGCAAGCTTTTTTTTCTTCCCTTTTCTCTTAATCAAGGAAATTTAAATAATTAAAATTCATAAAAAGTTTCCTCTCCAGTGGGCACCCAAGCAGCTGGAAGCCCTCACTCCTACTAGAAGAAAGAAAGTAAAAGTCCTCACACTATAATGGCACTGAGCTCATTAAGGGATGTCTAAAGTATACTCAACAGCTACACCACAATCAGAAATTAACAAGAAGTCTAGAATATACAGACATGGTGTATCTCCTTCTTGGAAATATATCGTTTTCTAAGGAAAAAGTATAGTCTCTGGAACCTTTAGCTTTCAAATGGCCCCAACAAAGGGAAAGGTTATGGCAGCATGCTTGAAAGAGACTCAACCACTGAAATAAAAATCCTCCTGACTACTATGGGAAGAAGAAACTGCACTTCACCAAACTGCTTTCTGACCAACCAAACACATCCAAGGTCAATATAACTCCATGAGATGTAATTTCTGATCAAGAAGGTCAACTGAGGGGCAATGAGAACATACTTCCATAAAAATTAGCTGTATACATGTACGTCTCAAACTGAGTAAGGATGAGGAGGTGTCAGAAAGAGGCACCATCGAGGGCTGGAACTGCAGGTGTCTCAGTACATTGAGACGTAGGGCTGGTTACCAGGTGATGCTGCGGGAATGAGGTCCCACTTGCAGCCACTGGATGTGCAACAGTGTCTTATAAATCTGACTTCTGTGAACAAGAAGCCCTAGAAGTACAATGTACAACAAGGGGAGCTTTTAGCCCTGAAACATTTGGTTTTATGATTCTCAACATAATCTCAAACCAACAGTACTCAGGCTAGAAGAGTGACTCAAATAAGCTCTAAGGAAATGAAAGCAGTCAGTGCAGACTGAACCTGTCCAGCATTATGCATTCTCTAAGCAAGTCAGCACCACTTTCTAGCCACTCCTATAAAAGTGAATAATTTATCATCACCCTTGCCAAGGACATTGGAATTTTATTTGTTGTGGAAGGAGACCTCTGGTTGACTCATGCTTCCAACACCAGATCTCCTCCTCAAGCTACACTGAGAAGTACCAAGAACTATCAGACACCCCTGAAAGTTTATTTCAGCTATAATATCTTCTACAGACAAAAAAGATGTGGGTTGGAAGCCTGAAAAGGATTATCCCCTCTTTAGAGAAGGTAAAATGTGGTTTTGCTTGTACTCTTGGCCTCCACCAGGCAGCGAATATGTGAAGTCAGATCAGAGTGATGTTTCTGGAGCTGATGTACTGAGAGTGAAACTCGGCTATAGAACTAGATATTCTTGGTATGGACAAACACAGCTGTTTTATTTTCCACTCTGGAATGCAAGGAATCACATCCAGCATGAGGTGCTGTCTTCTGATCTTGCTGTCGCTGAAGACTTAATTACAGGAACACTAATGAATAGTTCTGAATTGAATGTCAGTGAAGACCTTGTTATTTTGCCATTAGGTGTAGGGAGAGGACATGAGGACAATGTAATACAGGAACCCTCATGGTACATCTGCACATCCATGCATTTTTGGCCTATGCTGCCACTGGCTCATAGACAAGGCTGACATTCTTGGTGATTTCCGCTACCAGCCTCCTCAGCCTACCTCCCCATTGACTCTCTTTAGAAGGGTTCTTCAAAAATACTTCATAACCATCACACTCTCCGAATTTACTTATCATTATTCACCATTTACCTATTTTCTTGGAGGAAAGAGTTATATAACTCATTCTACTCAAAGATAAATGGAATTATACATGCAATGATGCATGTGGAAAGGTAAAAATCTATTTGTGATAAATTTGTAAAAAGCAGGAAAAAATAGGTAAACCACTTTTTTTAAAACATTCCCAGAGTCAACTCTGTCTTGGGGTCTGGAAACTGACTAGAGGAACTAGAAAGGAGCATCAGCACAAGAAAGGAAAAATAATTCCACAGAATTCTAAATCTGTCTTTGTGCCAATCAAGTGTACCAGTTCTTTTTTTCACATTTCAGAAGCATTTACAGTACTGCAATAAAAAACCCCTCCAAACTGAAGCAATGTTAGATGAACCAAGATTCTAGTGCAGGGACAAGAAAAGACTAGGCCTCCTCTGAATGGTTATAATTGATTTACTTTTCATTTTTTGTACATTTCCTGTAGGATTTAGGGGTTATAGAAAAATCTTCATTTGTCCTATTTGATTAATAATTCCTTAAACAGCCATTTTTTTCATCAGTTCTTTTCATATCACTTTTAATTACTGACACATTCACGCATGACCAGAAGCTGGCTAATTCAATGACAACATACTGAAATGTACTTCAAAAAAGATTTCATGAATACTTTCTTTGTTTCTGACCAATGACAATTTACCATTTTTCCTCTATTTCCCTGTTTCTGATCTGAACTCAAAAGATGAAACAGAACTTGAAATTATTGCATTTTCCCTCTTGTCAGCTTGAAACCATGTAACACAGTAACTTCCACCCACTTTTATGCAAACTATGACTGAACTTTCACTTACATGGGAGTTCTCTATTTTCACAAAAACTTGTTAGTGGTCAGCAATAACAGAAAATCAGATGAAAAGAAGGGAATGAAAGCTCAAAGTTTCAAAAAAACAAAGCCTCAAGTAGCATCAGGAGAGGTTTAGATTGGATATTAGGAAAAACTTCTTCAAGGAAAGGGTTGTCAGGCATTGGAACAGGCTGTCCAGGGAAGTGGTGGAGTCACCATCCCTGGAGGGTTTAAAAGGCGTTTAGACAAGGTTCTTAGGGACATGGTTTAGTACCAGAGTTAGGTTAGGTTATGGTTGGACTCCATGATCCTGAAGGTCTCTTACAACTGAAATGATTCTATGATTCTAAAATGCACACATATACTCAAATGCCCTTTCCAGAGCTCCAAATTCAGTGGCTCTTGCAGTCAAAGTCCCATTCCTGCAGAAAAGGACATTTTAAATATGATGCCCAGAGCAGGTGTTAAAATGCCATCAATAAGTACACTCATGGCTTGCATAGTGTTGAGTTATTATTCCAAGCAGACAAATGCAGCTTAGATATGTATTAAATATTCAGTTATTTCAAGGAATCTGAACTGAGTGAATTTCTGAAACATCATTTTGCTCAAGGTAGTATGTTCTGTGTCTTTTCATTAAAGTTGACAATACTACTCTTCTCTTTGCTGTACTACTCTATTTAACTAGAACACATTTTAATGTTCACCTAGATATTAACACAGAGGTGATCCGTGCAATATTGTATTACACATTTGTTAAACTCTCCAGATTTGCAGTGCCTAACAAGTACAGGTTATTTTACCCACAACTGGAACCACATTTTCTTTCAAATTAAAATTCTAATTGCTTAGCATTTTATGAATGCAGTCAATACCTACAGATTGGAAATACTGAAATTCACAGGGTTTTTTTTGTTACTAATTATGTCTCTGAGTTTCTCTCTCTTCCCTTGTCTCTCCTTAATTTTTCGTTGTTGTACATGCAAAACATGTTCTGCTTTGAATGTAAAAATCAGAGGCATATTTTCTTTCATACAGAAATGCAAAAACACACTACATGATACACAACGATGCTCCAAAAATTACCTACTGGTATTTTTGCTTTGTTTTGTGTTTTCTGCTTCTCTATAGACTGCCAATGTTGAAATATTTTGGATTAGATGTGATACTGACTGGTATAACACAGATGGCAGAGATTCCTTAAAATTTGTTAGGAATTTATCCTGGTCATTTTATTCATATTGTTATTTTCACGACTGGGTTTTATGTTTCCATGCTCTGTAATGAGACTAAGAAAAGTGCCCTCCCCCCAAGTCCAATCTCAAGCAGCTTCACCTCATAGATATCCTCATATTAAGATTATACATTGCTCAGTAAACAGATAATTTTTCGAGCTAGGATGAACCAAACAGATTCTTCTTCAGTGGCTTATGTTAAATTTTGTGTCACTCTCTTCAAGAAAGAGATATTTGACACTGACACTTGGAATAATATTTTTCTCTCAGCTACAGACTGGAACACTCAAAATTCCAAATCAGTTGTGTACTTGAAGCATGTAACACAGCTCCTACAATGACTAATAACTCTGTAACATCCAAATTTTTAACTCCTCTGAATAAAAGACAAGCAGTTTCTACAGTGTGAAACTTACCTAATTAGGCTACTTGTCTTTCCTAAATGCTAGGGAATGATTGATTATTTCTTCTAGGTCATGAGATATTACTCTAGCTGTTTCTGTTCCAGGTCTGTAACACCACTGGCTCTGGTGATACAGTGCCAGGGCAGCTGATGAACCCATACCTCCTTGGCCAAGCATAAGCACCAATGGCCAGAGTAGAACTGCTGGTATGACCGTTTGCAATTCATCCTCCCTACTCTCCTGTTTCATAGAATCATAGAATAGTTTGGGTTGGAAGGGATCTTTAAAGGTCACTTAGTTCAACCTCCCTGCAATGAGCAGGGACATCTTCAACCAGATCAGGTTGCTCAGTGCCCCATCCAGCCTGGCCTTGGATGTCTCCAGGGATGGCACATCTACCACCTCTCTGGGCAACCTGTGCCAGTGTTTCACCATCCTCACTGTAAAAAATTTCTTCCTCATGTCTAGCCTGAATCTCCCTTCTTTTATTGTAAAACCATTACCCCTTGTCCTCTCCCAACAGGCCCTGCTAAAAAGTCTGTCCCATCTTTTTTATAAGCTCCCTTTATGTACTGAAAGGCCACAATAAGGTCTTCCTGAGGCCTGCTCTTCTCCAGGCTGAACAACCCCAACTCTCTCAGCCTGTCCTCACAGCAGAGCTGTTCCAGCCCTCTGATCATTTTTGTAGCTTCCTCTGGCCGCTCTCCAACAGGTCCATGTCTTTCCTGTGCTGAGGGCTCCAGAGCTGGATGCAGGACTCCAGGTGGGGTCTTACCAGATCAGAGCAGAGGGCAGAATCACCTCCCTCAACCTGCGGGGAACGCTCTTTTTGATGCAGCCCAAGATACGATTTGTTTTCTGGGCCGCAAGTGCACATTGCTGGCTCATGTCCAATCTCTCATCCACCAGTGCCCCCAAGTCCTTCTCCACAGGGCTGCTCTCAATGCCTTCCTCCCCCAGCCTGTATTGATACCGGGGGTTGACCTGACCCTAGTGCTCGACCTTGCACTTGGCCTTGTTGAACCTTATGAGGTTCACAAAGGCCCACTTCTTGAGCTTGTTGAGGTCCCTCTGGATGGCATCCTATCCCTCAGGAGTGTCAACTGCACCATTCAGTCTGGGGTCATCCACAAACTTCCCACTGTCTACGTCACTGATGAAGATATTAAACAGTACTGGTCCCAAAAAGAACCCCCGAGGGACAGACTTGTCACTAATCTCCATCTGGAGACACTGATCACTACCCTCTGGATGCCACCATCCAGCCAATTCCTCATTTTATTTATGCAAGAGAACTGCAAAGGTCCCATCATCCTTGAGGGACTCAACATGTTTAGAGGAAGAGGAGCTGAATGGCAGGACATCCTGACTCCTTGATCAGAGCCTCTGGCTTTTCTGTAATGACTTGAACACATTCAAAACTAAGGCTGCTAATTAATTTTCAGAAAAGTTTGTAGGAATTCTTGTTAATGTAAATAATGAACTGGATTGCTTGCTGTTATTCATAGAATCACATTGGTAACTGACTTCTAATCAGCTCAGGTTCTCTATTGTCTACAGCTGGAAAGGGCTTTTATTTATATTATGGGTTATTTCAGCATTTGTAAATTGTTATCAGCATTGCTTTTAGGCCCTCTTTGTCTAATTGTTTAACTTCAACACTTCTTCAGGTGCTCTGTGGAAAATGTAGTTATGTTTAAAATCCTACATGCTTTGGTTGCACTGCCTTAAAAACAGAAAACCTGACATTTAACTCTGTAATGTATGAGGGAAAAAAAAAAGGAGAAAAGGAAACAGTAGATCCTATGGCACTCCTGTATCCTCTTAACATTTTCTTATAACTATACTGTTTTATAGATGAAACTGTCACTGCAAAAATGACAAATGTAACACATAAAAGAACAAAAATGGGCAATAAATCACGACTGACACTCCAGGCCATTGAAATGCGTTCAGCCGGTGCTGCCAGAAAGTAGGAAGACATCCTCCTGCTTTGCATTCTGTCCAGCTGAGCAAGAGAATCAGACTCCTTGAACAACTGGTACAACAAACACTGGGGCCATCATATAAAAACAGACTTAGAATTTTACTTTGGAGAGTGAGATCCATTCTCATTCTGCTTTGCATGTCACCTGGCCTTGCAACAGCATCATAATATGGCTTTGAAATTACACCACGTAGGTGCTTGCTCTCCACTGGATAACTATACGCAAGTCCTGCTGATGTAAGTGTTGTTCAGAAGTATCAACAGAATAAACTCCTAAAATGGTGTATTCAAGCTCCAGACAGACATATCTGCAAGAAGCTTTGTTATTACAGACTGCACCATAGTCTCCAAATCATGGGTCCTACATTACCCAGAATAGCACTCCAAGTCCCAACATGTCAGTATACATCTAAATCAATGCTATGTGGTTCAAGATGGAGAAAAATGAATGCGAATGTCTGTCCAGCCCGTGTTGCTCATCTCAAATGCATTACATTGTAAAGGAGAAACTAGACACTGATAAAGAAACTATCTCGATTCTTTTCAACAAACTAGATAAATAGGAAAACAGTCCTCAAAATCATGATGTTGGGTTTTGTGTTAATAAACAAATTGTGTTTTCAGTAATGCAATATAAATCTGGAGTAAATCCCTTGACATACAAAAAATTCAGTGAAGTCATGTTCTAATCAATCATTTCTGTTATTTTTTTCACTTTTACAGTGGAATGGTTTAGAACAGAATCTGACCCAGACTATAGCAATAAATCTTCCTATGTGTTGAATACACATCTTAAGAAATCTGTTTACTTTATTATGCTGCTAACTTCATAAGGGAGGAGAAGCCAACTGGGATTATTTTATGACTGCTTTTAACATGGTTATAAAATATGCTGCTCATCTAGACCTTATGGTATGCAAGGTAAAAATCATTTAAGCTTTAAGACTGCCACTAACTTAAAAAAAAAATCTTCCCAATTCTTCAGTATTGGTTATTCCACAAAACTTCTGACAAATCTTGTTGTAGCTGATGTGTACCAAGAATTTAATCTATGAAGAGTGTACAACATAGAACTCTCCCTTCCAGCATGTGTAATTAACAATGGGTAGTAAAAATGGCATTCTATGGCAATCAGTCTTAATAATATCCAGTAAAGTAGTAGCTGCTTCAGTAAATCACAAATGGAAATACTTTGATTTAAATACAAGTAGCTCAGACGTATTTCAACAATTAAGAAAATGCCCGAAAGAATGAGCACCCTCATCGTAATTCCAAGCATGCCATTTTATCAGAATGCAGACAGAACAAAACAGATGAGGGCCAAGTGAATACCAAATATGGCAAATTTAAACCTATTACATTAATTGTCTCTTACAAAATATTGAAGAAAACTGCAAATGCTTTCAGGATTTCTCAAAAAAATTGATTTGTTTTTCAACTTTAAAGTCAAGATCATACAGTTACTTATCTACGTGGTATGGTTTTTGTTAACCTTCTACATTATTTCAGCCATACTGTTAAATCATATCTGTTTATGAAAACATGAAGACAGTATCATGAGGACTATTATGCTTCACGTATATGAAGTCTTTCCTCCTGGCTGACACATATCACGTAGATATTCTCCCTGTCTGTTGGAGGACAGGGTCAATTAAGTGGATTTTAAGTTAGTTACTTTTTGTAAGGTTAATGCTGAAAGCTCAACACTTTGCCCCAAATTTGAATTCCTTAAATATTAAGCTATTGAATCAGTGATAATAATGTATTTGCTAGTATTGGTTTGCCTATTTTGGCTTGTAAGAATCAAAATCACACAGTTGCCTTTACAGCATTGCTGTGTATATGTATATGTATACAGGATAACTTCAGGACAACTAAGTTGTAGGTAGCACAACCGCAAGGAAAAGTTCCCTTTGCTACAGGCTGCAAAAGAGTACTGAAGCAAGGAGAAGCTGTCAAGATATTTAAGACAGGTAATCCTATAGATGGAAGTCATCTTACTTTTATATGAAAAGGAAGGCGAAAGGAAGGACAAAGAGGAACTAATACTGCATTGTTTATAAACTGCACCAGTAATGACCAGGATGAGTTGATGGTGAGGGTGGAGGAAATGAGCGCGAGCAGAGTTGGCTTGAAAGCTGAGCTGTATTATCATGATCATTCAAAAGAGGAAGACCTTTCAAAATTATTAACAATATTCAGGAATGCAGCCAAGATTTTAGATTTTCATTTTGCAAGAAGCATCAACTTCCCACTTGAAAAAAAAATAATAAAATCCCAACCCTGACTTCCTCACTGCTGGTTATTTATCTCCTCAAATGCTAAAAGACAAAAGTAATTTCTTGATCTTAAATTAAACCACTTTGGTGCTGAGCAAAGAAGTGAGGGAAAAGCATCGAACAGCAAATGGTCTGTAACTTTGTCAAACAGTTACAGCTATATAGTCCTATGATTTCCACATAAAGAACTCCTTATACATGTAGTTCCTTTCTGCAGTCTAGGAATCTGAAAGGAAAAGTGTGGGAAGAATGTGCAGCATTCCCTGCTTCCTCATGTCCAGTCCAGCTCCTGCAAATGTCCTTTAAGAAAATCTTTGGGTTCCTCATGGATATTGCTGACATCATCATTGCTGTACTGTCCTGAAGTCAAAAAGTCTGCCTAAGGGACCTCTACATGGCATGTCTCTGTAGAAAAACATGAATTCCTGTTGCTGTCATGGGACCAATCACATGGGCTGGGTGAAGTTTTTTTCCCTCTCTATTGCAGTTGTGGCAGCTGAGAAGGATGAAAATGTTTCTTTCTGTTTGATCACACTGTCTTCAAGCATGAGAAGGGGTTGCAGAAATGATGAGGGGATTTCGGAAGCTTTTTAATACATTTCATAGATAGCCATTCTGTTTGCAGGTATCATTTAATACTTTCACTTCTTACACTGTAAAAAAATCAGTTTCTGGTAGAATATATATATATATATATATATATATATATATATATATTTTTTTTTTTTTTTTTTTTAAAAGAAAATACAAACAGAGATCTGCCAGAGAACCACAGAGTGCCAATGCCATAAGCCACCAGTGACAAAGTAACCAAATAAATACTTGGCCGGATGTTCTAGGCTAGCTATATCTCCGTTCTCTCATTGTTAACTACTATACCCATGTCCCGCTTGTGGAACAGACATCTCTGTACTGTTTGGTGTAGCTACCCAGTTTTGCACTAAAAAAAACCATAACAAAATAGGAGAAGACAAACATTTAGTTCTCCATAGGGAAAAATATACAAGCTTATTTGAATCCTGCGATGAACAAAACTTGTTGATGTTCATGGATATGGAAGACATCTTCTTTGCCTCTTCAAAGTGCTACTTGTATTCTCAGGTAAAAAATAATTGAGCTATAAAAATGTATGTGGAAAGAGTTTTTGACAAGTAGTGCTAACAAGACCAAACTAGTACTTCCTGGAGTCATCTAAATACATTATTATGGTTAGTTCATATATTATTACGTAATATAAATATACATGCAGCAATTTTGTCTTGATTGACACGGCCACTTGGGCATTATGGATCACTCAGCTTTGTTATTACAGCATATATCTCAGAATTAAAAGCTATAGCAGACCTGTCACTAATCCTTTTATCTTAAGCTGAATCATTTAACTGTCTCTTATAGACTACAGCAATATTCAGATGCTAAGCATCTGAATTCTTCCTCGTCCTTAGACAACACAGTAACAACATCTACATGCTTCCAAGCAACTATGCCAGTATTCTTGTAAAGGCAATGATTTTATTGTATGTTAAATGCTGACAGACTAGGTCTACCGTCTTCTGTTACATATTCCATCAAACTCACCTTAGATTCTAGAGATTTTAATGCTCCTTGCTTCTGTTTGAAAATAAGAAGGTTTCCAAATATCTTAAAAGCTTTATGAATGTGTTTATCTTCTGACAAAATGAATAATTTCCCCAACTTCATAAAGATTTTTTGGTACATTCTGAACTGGCGCTCAAGACACACACAGCCGAATAATTGTCTCGCTTGCCTACTGAATTTACTTTGACAATTAGATTTTAAAACCTTGCAGTCTTGTTCCTTCTCATATGTCACATGCTAGGTTATTTTGTTCTAATCCTAGAACTCATGTGTGACATAAGTAAAAAGGAATCAATTTTATTTCTTCATTTTATTTTTTTGCATATTGAAATGTTGCCAGGAAATATGATCTTACCAACATTCTATGGTTTAAAAAAAAAATCTGTTAATACAAGATCTTTGTCCTAACTTCCACATGCAACTCTTGAGCCTAAATTATTTAGAAATTCTAGTGTCTTGATCTAATAACACAGAAAAAAATAAACAGGTACATAGATATATATCTGCATTCAAACTGTCATTTAATTTGCAGATGGAGCAAGACTGGATCTCTTTACAACATCAGGCTTGAAGGAACATTCCACAGATCACACACACAATGGGCACATGCAGCGGAGTTGTATGTACAGGGATGTGTGTCGAAGATTTGGTGCCAAGCACACAATTTAACTTAATGGAGCTGAAGAAAAATTTATAAACAAAAAGAAACTTTTAACATAGAGAACTGTTTATGAGCACAGAATGAAGAAACTGTCAGGGAAAAGGAGCCAAAGAAAATGAGACAAAATGGGCATGATGACTCGTCTGTACTTGAACATCTGACCTGTTAGTTGGTCGTCGCCTGCAGCAGGGGCGATGCGAATGTATGGTGTTGTAAGCTGAGTCACGATTATCGCAGCTAAGGCAAAGGAAGATTTCCAGGTCAGCATGCATGAGGGAAAAAAAAGCCAGACTGAAGCTAGGCCAGCGAGAAGAATCTTGGTCAACAGTTTACTGTCTGAACTTCTTACAAATAAAACCCCAAAAACTCCCAAAAGTTCCTTTTCATCTTCAGTTGCTAGTTTGGTTATTCTGCAAATTTATAAGCTTTCATATGTGACCTTCATTCAGGAAAAGGACTCAAAGCACATTATTTACATTGAATGCATTTGAGGAAACTGAAGACTCTGGCTCTGCCAGTCACAGCACTGGGCTTTCCAAGTGAAAGTTAACCGCTTATTCAGAGTAGTATTAACTTCTCCAGGTAACTTGAAGTAATTTCACTTTTTGTTTTCCTATTTCATAATAGTACATTTCCCCCATCATTATTTTTTATCTTTCGGCATACAGAGAATGACCACTGAGAGATGGCACGCTTTTAGTTAGATATCTATGTAACTGTTTGAGGTTCGAGTTTCAAACTCACGTTTTGCCGCTAAGACAAGAAAAAGCTGAAAAAATCTTAATTGTTTGTGTATTCAGACTTTTCTGTTGGAGCTGTAACAATCGCTGACTGGTATAGATAACGATTACCGTGGCTCAAACTAATAAAATCTCATATTTCTTCGTTTGCCAGCAGTTCTATGATTGCCTCTAAATGGTTAAGCACACTATGATACATATATATTAAGGATTATAAAAAAAATTAAAAGGTCAAATCCAACATGATGCAGCTGGAGAATGATGCAAAGAAAAAATATTGGAAAATTAAGGACAAAATTATATGAAAGATCACTCATTTACATAGAACAGCCTGGGTGCTATTAGAAATGTGGCAACGAGTGAGGAAAATAGATCATCTACCATCTGCAGACAATTAAACTCAAAACTGCTGCTGCATAATATTTTGAAATATCCCTCTGCAACACTGAAATGCAGTGTTGATAGTAGCTGCTAGAGTACTGTTGCTATTGGATTTAAAATATTATAATATCCTTTTCTCTCTCATAATTAATGAAAGCCTTCCAATATTGCAAAATTAGAACAATAACATCTCCCTCTTGAGAACTGCAATCCTAGGAGATAACCAAGATGTTTCTATGCAGACAGTGTTGTAAGTCATTTCAGGAAATATAGTCTTAATATAAATCACAAAACAACACAAAGTTGATAGCAATAAAGTTAGAGGAGTTTTGGAATGTTTTCAGCTTCGTCTGCTGAGATTTTACAGTCATTTAGCTTGAAGAAGGAGTAGGTATATGAAAGCCATATTTCAAGCAAAATATGACAACCTATATTACCACTGGTACAAAAATCTCTTCCTGATTTTTGTTTGTTTGTTTGTTTAATTATCTTGTCAAAAATAATGGGAGTGGAAACCCAGCAGCCTCCACATTTGTGTATCCACCAAATAGTCACAGAGGTCCTACAAGCTGTTCTGTACAGAAAACTAAGCTCAGAAGAGTCTACATCACAAGAATAACACAATGTCTGATCATTCTCCCAGGAAAGTCAGTAGCAAAGGATCCTTTTGACTTCAGCAGAAGCAGAAGGAGAACTTTCAGCTCTACTAAACCCCAAATTCTGATCCTAAATTACAGTTATAGTCATTGCAATCAGGATTTTTATATGATCTCTAAAAGAACACATTTAACAGAGGTTTCATTTGCCAAAATGTAATAGTCATAAAACATAAGCACTCTTCAAAATGTTACAAATTGTGGTTCTTCAAAATGTACTTGACGGAATGAGAAAGTATTATCCAGCTACAGCCCCTACACATGCATTTGACCAACTAGAGTTAGGCGGTACTTTTCTAAAGTTAGGCTGTACTTTTCTAACAAGGAGCCTGTCAATATGGCAACAGGCTATCCAGTGCACTTTGGCTCTGATCCAGCAACAGAGTGCAGTGTGTGCCAGTTGAGTACATGCTTAACAGTAAGCACATGCATTATTCCTCTTGACATCAAATGGAGTGAAAAGTGAAGTACCTACTCAAGGGTTCTGCTGGATCTGGGCAAGAAAGCTCCGTATCTTTATAATTAGTCATTTATTTTCAGAAAAAAAAAAAACGAAAGCATACAGTGGGCCATGGAATGAACGCTGCAAAACTCTGTGATAAAACAGAATCTCAATGACCTTAAGGTCTCAAGGGCACTAAAAACTTTTAGGTTATCTAGAGTTGGGATAATTTAGGAAACACAGCTAGCAAATGCTACAGCTGTGCTCATGTTAGGTTCTGTACCCCCGTATTGGTCCTGAGGGCAGACTTCAAACAGGATAACCACACACCCTCAGTACAGACAATGAGGTGGCTTGGCCAAGCTCAGCTGGCTTTGTGGAGCAGCTTGGAGGTTGCATTGGGTGACCTGGATCCCAGGAGGGGCTGCCAATGCACTTTGTGCAATCCTCAAATTCCATGGGAATGGCAATGCGGAAGTTTTCTGCAGTTAGGGAATCAAGAGACAAGCAGACAGTTGGCTGCACTACCACGTTTGTTTTACAGGGTATACTTTATGGCACAGGCCTTTACCCATTAAAATACTTAACATGTCTATAGTTACAAAGTAGTCAGTGAGATTATTCTTTGTGCTCAAAATCAGGTACACAACTGACTTCATCAGGGACTAAAAGCATACGGTTTCCCACAAATATATTAAATGCTAGAGCAGACCTGCTAACTCAAATGACCTACACAAGGCTACTCATAATTTCAGGATCAGACCTTAATTTAAAAGAAGATTGTACCAGTTCTGTAATGAAGGGCCTAAAGCACTTCCTTTGAGCTTTCAAAACCACTAAACTTGAACTTTTAGAGGTAACAGAAGCCCAGAATACAAACATTTCAGAAATGATACCAGTATACAAAAAGTAGATGCTGTACTGGAGAGAGTTCATAACCTTATTTGTACAAAGCACTGTAATAAATGGATGGACACAATAAGCACATGATAGAGCTTAAGTACCTTACTGTCTAGTGGCTATGCCGTAGTCACAAAACTCAGTGGAAATGGTGTGTGTCTGTAAGAGATCAGGCACCGTGGTCAGAGCAGCCTTTTTTGCTGGGTGCAGGCACTGTGAATGTTGTACTAGGCTGTTTGGGGGGTGTGTGGACAGAAGAGGAGATGAATGGGAAAGGACAATTCTCTGTCTTGCCCCACTGCAAGTGTGGTGACTTCTGACCTACAGATATTAAGCATTTTTGCTTAGATCTTGTTAGATCTAAAGGAAAAAAAAATCTGTACAGATAGGTATGATTAATCTCATATTAAAATATGCCATGGTCACATTAATATTTTTAAAAATTGGTAAAGCTAAAAAATAAATATAATACAGACATCCGGTTTATGGACATGGAAATCAGTGCTTTACAGAAGCCCTCCAAGAAAGTTCTGCACCAGGGACTACAAATGCCATTGAGGACACCTCTGTTTTCAAAGTCCTCACAACAACCTCTCATATTATTTTACAGGCTTCACAAAGGTATCACAAAAATTCTGAAACATGCTTTCAAAACAGAAATGTATGGAGATTTGTTTAAAATAAAAGCCGCATTTCTCACGTGTCCATTGCCAAATGGGTTAGCTCAAAGTAGCTTGTTGCTATGGGACCTAGTCCAATCCATAAAGTTACCCTCGGTTCTCAAATAAAGAAGATTTTTCAGTTGAGTAATTGAAACAGTTGAACATCCATTAGTGATTATGAATACAAATCTTCAAATAATTTAAAACCCATTCCTCTAATCACCTATTATAATTTCTGAGGTAATGTCCACTCCTGGTACCACTGAAGCTGCAGGACAACAGCAACACAGGATTCCACTTGAATCTGGAATTAATCTCTCATCTATAATATATTTTATTGGGGTTTAGTGTAGATATTTGAAAGGATTCTATGGCTTAGTAAACAGTCACGAAATTAGAATTAAAACTACTTCCTTTGGTTTGGAAGACAAATAAACAGAACAAAATAAAACCAAACATGAACCAGTTGAAAGAATCATAAAAACTGTATTTGTCACATTAGGGAAGATCCAGCATTTCAACAGAGGCAATTATATGCTAACACTTCTGTTTCTTTTAAGGAATGAGATTCTCATAAATCCTAAATAGATTTAGTGGTGGTGGTGGTGGAATTGTGAAGTCTGCATGTAAAGGAAATCATGGTGGAATCTCTTGCATTAGGGATAGTCACTGTGGGGATAGACATACACGATCTCTGGCAAGAAACACTGGCACAGGGATGAAGTAGTTCTAATTTCATACTTTTTCCAGGTGCCCAAACCACAAGGTGGCATTACCTGTTCCTACTCACAGCAGTATGTTCCTTTTCCTCTATTGGTCTCCAAATAATCACACTATCCCATCACTTTTTCATTCAGGCTTGGAAGCTGCCACCAGCTAGAGGTATTAAAAAGGTGAGACTACAAAGATAATGACTGACAGAACCCAGCCTCCAAATCTATCAGCAGCATGTTTATCTTTTTCTGTTTGGGGATCAAACCTATAGCTATTATACAAATTTGTCTCACAAATGATAGTATCATGTGCTAACAGTCCAATAAATACAGCTGATCTGTGCCATGAAAATTAAGAACATGATTTCTCCACTTTTCTTTTATAAAGCAATTAAGATAATTGCTTATGACTACTGGATAATTTTTCACTATAGATGTAGAAGCAGCTAGTATGCACTTTGCAATTGGCAATTTTACAGTGCTACTATATATGTAAAAGTCAAAAATATTTATTTCGAGATCATATAAAAACCCACAGAATATATTTTTAAAACCCTGTGTTCAACTAGACAACTAAAAATGAATATGTTTATTTTTAAAAACAAACAAACAAACAAACTTCCTAAATCTCAGCTAGAGACACAAATGAATCATTTAAAGTTATGTAATAGTTTTAGTGATGCCTTTTAGCAATATAAACACTTCTGGAAGTTTGCAAAGACCATGTGAGGGAAAGGTCAGCAGGCTGAAATACAGAATACGTGACATAATATGAACATACCTTTTGTGGCTACCCTGACGCAGTCGATTTTGGTTTCCTGTGTCAAATAAAGAGGAAAAAGGTCACATCTTGTGTTTCTAAGCAAAGAAAGTAATCCAGGATTCTATTCTTAAAAGCACTGATGAAATGTCAGAGAAATGTTCATTTAATGTGGCTCATTACACATTTAACTGCTTATTAAGCAGCTCCAATGTGCTTCCATAATGTGGACAAACACTGTTTGAGTACAATACATAAGCATTTCACTTAAGATTCCTCTAAAAGTAGAAAATATGTGAAAGATATTCACAAGAGCACAGGCAGGTGTTCAGCTTTTTTACTTTGGCAACATAATGACCTTGGGAGATTTTTCTTTTTCTTACAGATAGTATAGTTCGAGGCATCATGCTAGACAATTTTAGAGAGAAAAAATAATCAATGGTGTTTCACATTCCTACGCTGTCCGAGCACTATGAAAGAGGGACCCTTATGGTTTCTGGCAGAAAACATTTCCAGGCTGTCAGCACAGACAGCCAAAGCTTATCAAGAATTGAAGGAGTCTGGGTAAGTCTGTCCAGGAAATGAAAAACAATTCCAGGAAGAATTAGCCCAATGAAACATGATCTGCAAAGACCTTTTTACACACTTTTCATTTCAGTCCCATCTACTTATTTTTCTTTTACTGTTTGCAGAAAGGGAGGGAAAAAGTGGTTTCTAATTGAGTCAGGGCAGCCAAATGAGAAAATGGGAGTTTCAAGACATTACAAACCAAGGTAATGGGACTGGACAGGCCAAGACAGATGTGCTAAAATCTGCAATCAGGTTTGGCTTAAACTTAATGAAATCACAACACTCTCCTCTTCAAAACAAGAAAACAAAAACCAAAAAAAAAAAGAACAAAAAAAAGCCAGTCACACACATTGGACAGGTTTTAGATAACAAGACAGAATGGCAATGCACTACTTTGCCTACTCACTACTGACAAAATCTGATGTTTTTCCCTCCTCTTTCCTGTAACCTTTAATCATTAAGCAATATTACGTTAGGAAAAAATATTTTTTAAACTCAGTGCATTAAGTTTCACACTTACTTCATTTTCTCACTAGCAACTAACTTGGGCATCTTGCTGATTGCTGCCAATCATCTATTTATACACAAATACTGTATAAAAACTGTCCTAAGGCTTACCCCATTGGCTCTGCTAGCAGCTTGAAAATAGATGCTGTAGCTCTTGTGAGGAAGAAGAGGAGTGTTCCAGAAACCACTGTAGGTTTTGTTATCACCAATAGTAAAAGGTTGAGCAGCTTGTAAACCATTGGCTGGAAATTCTGCAGCGAAGTAGTACTGGGAATTCAAAAGCGAGGCATTCTGGAAATGAATGGGCACTGGGTAGCACTTCAGGATTTCAGTCGTCTTTTTGGTTCTCCGTGGGCGTTCTTCTTCAACAACTATTTGGTAGACACTATGAGTGTAGAAAGGAAAGAACACGGGTTATTTTAAGACCCAGGAAGTCAACTCATTCTGAAACCATAACAACATATCAGTATTTACGGAAAAAAAGAACTGTTAAAATCCAAGGACACAGGAAGGCAATGTCATTTGATATTCAGGTGTAAGAAAGTGTGGAATAGACACATGCCTTCGAGTAAATTCGTTTTGTTTTGGAAAAATAAAATAAGCCATACACACCACAGCTTCTCATACATAATAGTAAATGCACAAAACACTTTCTTGTTTCAACTTTGTACAGAAAAAGCTTGCTTGATTGGTGCTAAAATGTAGCACTCAGTATTATTTTGTTCATAGAACTAAGTATAACACTATAGATTCCATCCTCTAACCTGCTGAAATGAAATGAGTAGTAAGATAAAAATAAATAAATAAATTACAAAGAGACGGGAAATAGTATTTGCTAAACTGTTCACATTATAGCTATTTATGAAAGCACACATAGAGTAAATTACAGTCTTTTAATATTTTGGTGACATATTGACTGTTACTGCGAAAGAATAATACACTTTTTGATGGAAGTTATTCTTGCTCAGCAAAGCACTTTTACACATCTTAGACATAACGATGTTTTTAAGTGGTTCTGCATTCTGCAAAGCAATTCAGTTTGTACTTGCATTCTCTGCTGTCCTGGGACCTACAGGGAACAGTCCATCCCTTTCACTGTAAAGGTGCCATGGACATTCAAGCAAGAACAAAGCAATTCTGATTTCTGCTGTATATGCAAACTGTAATCATTATACCCTTGCAGTTGCTGTAAAAGCCTGAGTCAGTGCTTTCAAATTTGTGAACTGGGAAGTCCACATCTCTGAAGAGGACTGGTTTGCAAGTTTATTGCTTCACTGGGGATCAGTGATTCTTAATCATTATTCGCCTCCTGGAATCTTGAATCCCAGTAAGCAAGTCAGCTTAGGTAACTGACGTTAAAAGCGGCAATATGTCACATTTTTGCACATCATCTACATCTAATAACAATTCATGATCTTTCATGAATTATGAAAAGCAGCAATCTCTGGGTAGGGTATGTTCCTTAAAGACAAAATATCCACACAGTCTTCTGACATCTGTAGGCAGATGATTATGTTTACAGAAGACTCTGCCCAAAGTAGAGGGACACTTGGGCTGGGCGTCTGCAGGTCTCAGTCTGGACCCAACAGGGCTTATTGGCTTAGTCATATCACTGCACAGCTACAGTTATTCGTTTTCCGAAGGCAAATCTGGTTTAGTAATGAAAGAGACGACTGTGCAGCCACCAAGCCAGCTCATAACCAGTGAGCTCCCACACCTGCTGGGGCTCTGCTAGACTCAAGCTCCATTTACCACTGGCACAGAGCTCTCCAGCTCTTGCACCCTCTGGAACCTCAGTGACTGAGTGCACACCCAGGCTAATGTGTTGGTTCTACACTCAAGCTGCCTTTGCATGTTCACGCAATGCTGTGTGCTTGAACAATGCCACATCAGTGGAACTGTTGAAGGTCAGGTTGGATAGGGTTTGATTTAGTGAAAGTTGTCCCTGCCCATGGCAGAAGGGGTGAACTAGATGATCTCTGGAAGTCCCTTCAACCCAAATGACTCTGTGACTTGATGATTCTACAACAGCATGACGCCAGATCTGCAGAGCCCTCATGGCTAAATATCACCATGAGGCCGAAGGTCATCTTGGTCATCTTACTGTTTTAATACCAGACCTACTGATCATGTGCAAAAGACCCCATTCACCATGTTTTAAGGTCTAGCACCTCCAGCAGGAGATGCTGCACTTCCTATGCTCACAAAAAATGCCCAGAAAGTTAACACTGAGAATGCTTAATACCTCTTCTTCCGCCTGACTTAGACTTTCACCATAGTGAAGACTAGGTTTAATGTTAAGATACTTAAATTTAAGTGTCTTCATGAAGATGTCTCCCTGCCTGTAAACTCCCATTACAGTCATTGGAGAGCTACTCAGGACAGGCAACAGATATTAAAGACCTGACCAGCAATGAGGTGTCTACTTTTGGGTCAAATTAATTGCTTTCTAGGCTCCACTCACTATAATAACTAAACACTCAGCACACATGTAGACACGTACAAGTGGACACCTAAATGTAGTTATTTTAATCTGATGCTGAACCCCGTGCAGAAATCTAGCCACATGTAAGTTTGGTACAGCCAGGGAGACAAACAAGTGTCTTGAGGGTCCACTTGAAGGCCACTGTCTGCACATTTGGCAGCTCTGTCCAACAAAGACTACACATGTAGGAGAAAGATGTTAATTAGTTGATTGATTCCATGCTGAGTAGTAAATGAAGGTCAATACAAGTCAACCGTTCTTTGATCCTATGAGAATTGATGTGTAAAAACTAGACATGAAATATCTACATTACAATCTTGTTTTTTCACTCCCAAATCAATGTTTTACATGATTTTAGCAGTTAATTTTCTAGAACAAAACACGGTTCCTTAGAACTGGGATTCCAAGCTACTTTGAAGAGAGTGTGTTGCCTCCACTAACTGCTAATTTACTGTGAATCTACAATGAATACCATTTGCAAATTTAAATGGACTATTGGGAAGAAAGTAGAAGTGATACAAACATCTGTTCTTGCAAGTGAGTGAAGCTGGATACACTTGCCTAAATCCACAGCAAAGATTAGAATCCCTCAGTTTCACTAAAACATGGTGGATAGTAAACGAAACTGTTTGGCTGTCACCTTCAGGAGAGTATTGCTACCTTTTTTATTGCAGCAGGACTGACTGTAAGAAGGACCTCAGACCAGACAAGGTGATATAACCTGTTTCAGTACTGGTTGAAAAGAGGATTCTTCTCATTTTTCACTCAGTAACTAAAGTTAAAGACTGTAAATATTTCAGAAACAAGTCTGTCATTAAAATGCGCCTTTTCCTTTGGCAAATTCATGTTAGTTATACTACATGCACTACTCCTTGTATATTACGTTTTAAATGCCTGCCATCAATTCATCTTCGGAGACATTAAAGAAGGAACTTAGTTGACTGGAGCAATTTCAATCTCAAAATGTCTTTTCATCCTTACTCGAGAAGACAAATTAGATTTGCAAGCATCTAGACCTCAAATCTATTTGCTCTTTAATAATTTAAGCACTGAAAGGTCAAGCAGCTCTTTTCTGTTCCCCTTTATCAAAGTCCAAGTGCTAATGAAAAATAACTAAATCCTATCCACTGCCCAATTTCCACACACTGCTGTTTCTCTGATGTAAATTAACACATTATAAGCACCTGGGTCAACGGAAACCTGACAGAACTTCATGAGTGATACGTTTTACATTTGTACAAATGAGATCATCTTGCTAATGAATTTTACAAAATTACCCCAATTACAATTATAATCCAAAAGCTTCCTCTAATTCTTATTATTGAAATTGCCTTCTTTAATATGGAGCAGTTGAATTGCCTACTCTGAAAAGAGTTTAATCTTAGTGAATTGAACTAGAAATGCACCAGGACTCTCTTATTCCTCTTAGGTATTAGTCAGATTTTATGCTTGTTTGAAGTTGCATTATTCCTTTTCCATACCTCTACATTTCAGACAATAAAGTCTTCCTTACGGTACTCCAAAAAGTAAAATCTACACTGCAGTGAAAGGTACTGAAAGCATACCTGCTATTGGTAGAATTTAGATTGATCTTTTTGAAGGAAAGAAATGTAATTTAAGTTTCATTCATGTTAGGCAGTTCTACTATAGAATTCCAATGCCTTGGAAATTGAACACAAAATCTAGTTTTATATAGACCGAAACTTACTGTTGCACCAAGAAAGGAACACATGAGAATTATTTTTAACTTAGGATTTAAATATTCCCAATTTGGGGATTATAAAAGGTGTTGGGGAAAAGAAAAATTATGTAATTTTAAGGTACTTTTAACAACTTCAAAACAGTTCAAAATTTAAATGATTATGCAGAGATACAGATCTGAACACAGTAAAAACTGTAATTTTGATTAGAAATTAGAAATACCAGGCTTCTTAGATATTTACTGCAATTGGGTTGCTTAAATTAAAATGGTCTGTCAGTGTCTGCTAAATATACTCATTTTTTTGAGAGCTGAAAAAGAGACATGAAAGAAAAAAGAAAACATGTTAACACAGTAATCAAAGACACTAAGAATATTTGACAAATGAGCCAAACAGTTGAAACAATTCAAAAGAAGACTTAAGTGTATGTTTTCTTAAGTACATTAAATTATGAGTTTTAATAGCTTGCTGAATAAGGACATTATTCCACTTTATTAGAATGCAGTTAATCGAATTTTAATTAAACAAAGTCTCATTGAAAGTGACAAAATAATTTTCCTAGAAGTGCCAACTGGATACAAGCAGGGACTTCAGGTTTCTTAATACAGGAGTCCTGAATATGTATAATCTATTTGTCAGTTGAAACATATGAATTTGTAATTCCACCTCCACCAAAAGTATTTCAAAATTGAAAACAAAGGGAAAACAAGCTTGATTACTTCATTATTGAAATGTCAGCTCTATTTTTTCCCTCTCAAGCAGTCCTGATGCTTCACCTAACTGAAGCCATAAAGAATTTTTGAAAATTTATTTTACAGAAGAAAGATGGAATCTAGAATATGAATCCAGACTAAGGTTATCTGAAGTTACTTACTAGCCTTAATACAACTCTTGTATGTGATCCTAGGCAAGTCAATTAAATAACTTGTGCCTCAGTTTTCTGCCTTTAAAATGAGAACAGGAAAGCTTCTTATTCCCCCTGGGCTGCTTCAGCTGTTCAAACCTGTGTAAACTGCTAGGCTATCTTTGCAGACTCTTACAATGACACTGTAGAGCCTAATTTAAAGTTTTCTGCTAATTGTAGTAAGTCTCTTCTTATTGTCATGCTTTATTATCAACATATATAACTGGTACTTGTTAGAGATCTATTTCTGTATCTCAACTTGCCTGCTTGCTTTGTTTTAATGCTAACAAATACAAACAATAGAATAACCTTTAATCTACATACTGACTATTATTTCAGTTACTTATTCCCATAGCCCTACTTTATCTATACGCTAGCATCACTTCACTGTACTCTCCTACTAAAACACCAAATTTCCAATAGATGGCAAAATTAAGAATTCCCAAACCACCTTGTTATCTCATTTTTTATGGCCATGAAGAACTTGATTGCTTGAAGCATAAACAGTCTATAGGGCCCCCATAATTTCATCAACACTTGTGTAGACTCTGAAAGCTCTTCTATTGTGCTGCCATTGAAGATATAATCACTTTTTAAAAATATCAGTTTTGTTCATGTTTTTGTTCACATTTTGCATCCAAAGCTTCACGGATCTTTGCTGCTGATATGTTACGTAACAAGTTTATTATTTAACACCGCTTCTTTTTTAAAAAATACAATCTTTGGACATTTTTAAAATATAATCTGCAATTTAAATTCCTCTTAATCTCTGTCATCATCAGTTGTCTCTGACATGTTCATAACATATCTATATGGATTAACATTAGAGATTTTGATCTATATTTTCCTGCCCTTATATTGCACTAGATCCTTGTAATTTATCCTACAACTTTAAATTTTAAATTAAATTGATACTTTGAATTTTACAGTACTAGATTACATGTAAACCATATATTGAAATGGAAGAAGGAAAATAGTCTTGAAAGAACAGGAATGAATAATTTACACTTAGCAGGCAAATAGGAGAAGGCTACACTAAATTGCCACGAACTCTCCTTCTACTGAGCAAGAGTCTGTATATTTATTACAGGTGGCATTACACAAAGGTGATAGTGACAATCCCTGATTTATCAGGTGTTCTCACCATCATAGCTACATAGGCTGTGCCAGTGGGTCAGGAGTTCCAGCAACACGTAATATATATTCAACAAAATATACTCCACGCGCAGTCATTTTCAGCAGCCAGAGAGCCAGCTGAACAGTCATCCTGTCCTTCTGACCACTGTAGAATTTTGCACATTTTGTCAAAGGGGGAAGAAGACACTCTTAATCGTCTTCTGTCCGCATATCAAACAGAGGCCAGTGCTATATCCAAGTTCAGTACTTACAGGCTGAAAGAACTGGGTGTAGTAATATTTGCCCCTAGGGAAGGAATGGTCTCAGGACAAGAGCAGTCTGAAAGAGCATGAAATGGGTAGTTCCTCTGGAAGGGGTGACTTTTCTTGTCCAAACATTAGAAATGAAGCTATCTGTATGTGTTTGGATTTTTTATTTATTTATTTATTTCCCCTGAGAGTGAATTGGCATTGTTACAGGTGGGACAGGATTAGATCAATGACTCTATACACTTGGGAATTCATGGAGTAGGAGTAAGACCAAGCAGTTTTTGGTTAGCTAAAGGACAAATAAGTATGCCTACTGATGATGGAGAAGCCTGTTCTAGGTACATTTTATCTGGGAGGCCAGGGATTTTCTGGACTTTAAGCAAAATATAGCCTTGCCTGCTGTAGTTTCCAAAATGAGAAAAAAAAAAAAAAATGAAGAACCTTAAAAAAACCTCAAACCCCTTGCAGGAACGTAAGGTTCAGATATAAAAATATAGAACTTAGAGCAAAGAAAAACAAACAGACTAAACCTCCGAAGTAATGCTGCTGTACCAATGCCAACAACGATGCAAGTAATGTTAAAGTAACACATGAAGATCTAATTTACAAAGGGGAAAAAAGAAGGTGAACTAGGCAATGTTGCAAATCATATTGGCAACAGAGAAGCAATCAAAATTCTTGTAACTGTTCACATTTAAGTGCTTGACATACCAATGTTAAAGGTTTATTGACTTTTCTTTTTATGAGTAAAGGGAGTCTTAAATCCCTATAACTTTTTGTTTGCATCTTTACTTGAAGTCAGGAGGTTTTATGCAAACAAAAGTTCCACAATCTTTGCCAGGTTTCTAAGTCTGTGGGACAGTTGGTGCTTCCGAAGTATAGGAAAGGGACTAATAAAATAAAATATATTGTGCTAGTAGCTTGTTGAAACTTAAGTAGAATGATTCTACTTCCGCACCTGGCTTTATTTACTGGCTGTGCAAGTCAAGAGACAAGTCTGGTTAGAGTCTCTATGGCAGCGACTGTCTTTGTTCTCTAGAAACACTATTATATGACTGGCACCTGAAATTTCCCGCCCATGGGAAAAGTCCAATTGGAGAAACCCACAAATCTTTTGGAATCAGACCTGGAATGAACACAGGAGGGACTAATATTATACAGCACTTCCATTGTCACGCAAGGAGCCCTTTTTCTTAGATCAATCAAAGCAGAAATATCTAGACAGCTGTAAAGGGGGAGATAAGACAGCTTAGGTTCAGCCCCTAGAGATACCGCCAAATGTAAACTCAAAGGTGTTGCAATAAGCTTTATCTTCACAGGCCCAAGTCCATTGGAGAACAGTATCTGGTTTTTAATGTAAAACTCTTAACCTGCTTTGCGACTGCCCAACTCTTTTGTATGGACAGTCTCAAAGACTCAGAAGTCAGTATTTACAAAGGGGATTTTCTGGGAAAAACACATCCAAACAAACCTCTCCTTAGCATTCTTATGGATTTAGGCAGGAAATCCCAACATTTCTCATACAGGGGGTGTTATGTCGCTGCAATTTACAGAAATTGTGCTTGTTCTTTCCTCCAAGGACAGCCACCAGGGGAGGTTACGACAATGCATTCAATTCCTTCAAGCAGGAAAACGCTACATGATATCTTAATTGCAGAAGAGTCAGATGGGCTCTGAAGGTGGTAAAACAATGGTCACCACAAGTTCATGGATTTAAGTGTTTTTTTTTCCAAATGCAGAAGAACCAATAAATTCCTCTTTTGAGAGTTTGGACTCCCTAGGATTTAAGGGAGACAGCAGAGCCTGGGTTCCAAAAATTCTTAGAAAAAAATCTGGAAGAAAGGAAAAGGAGACAATCACACACACTCCTTCCACCTTCCAGTGGCCAGACAGGTGACACCTAGTCCTGATGACTTTATTTAACTTTTTGCCTTATTTCCCAGTATATGGATTCACTGATTTAGAGAACGTAAGCACAGCACGTCGGGGACAGAGAATGTCCATCAGATCTTCAGCCTTGTAATCACAGACAATCAGGTACCATTCCTGAAATGTTTGTGAAATGTTTCTCCCTTTAGATTCAGTTACCATAAATGATAACTCAAAATATTACTTTGTTTTGTTAGTAAATAAATCAGATAGGGAAGGAGAGAGAAAAAATCTTTTAAGGATCCCAGTTTGTAATACTTTTGTTTTAGAAGGATAATAAAAGATCGCCAACATGTAAATAGTAGTAGATAATCTGTATTCTGTCTTACAACATATAGCGTGCTGATGGACTGCAGTTTTAACTTTGTCCAGTCCATCCTTTTCAAAAATCAATAAATTCAATACATATCCTAACCTACCCTTATTAAAAGCAAGTTCTAGTTGACTGCTGAAACAGCATATTAAAATTGATAAGAATAATTTGATCAACACATAAATAAGTGGGGGTTAGACATAACGCCAATAATAAGTGTGGCACACGAGACTGCTCTGCTCTTAACTGAGATTTGATGACTGGCATAGGAATCAAATGTGTTCTCTTAACCCTACCCCCCCCCCCCCCAAATCCTTGATAAATACTGATTATTTGTTGGTTTGTTTGTTTTCTCCCTGGATATACAGCTCCATGGTTAATTATTTATAATTATTTAAATACTGGTGCCCAAGTAGGACTTGGGAGTGATACTACCATACTGGTAGGCAACTGTAAGAGACTGTCGGAATTACCACAAAGAGGATGACAAGGACGCAACTGTGTCTCCACAACTGTTACATATATTTCTACACCTGAAATCCCTTAATCCTGAAATAGAGTTTTTCCCAGCCCACTTCTCCAAGTGACTGACTACTTCACTGTACTGTTATGAGTGATTTGATGAGGGACAATGTATTAGTAACCCTCCATAACTAGAAATAAGCACATAATTCTATTTTTATTTTAATCTGAAAATAAGCATATATGTCCCTTTTTCATTTTGAAGGTCAAGTTTCTAATTATTATTTCTTCTGCTAAAAAGTAAAAAAAAATGTTCTAAAATATCATAGGCCACATAAAGGCCTATGACCAGAAACATACTTTTTCTGAGCCACTTAAAACCTGTCTGTGGCTTGTGCTCTCCATACTTAGTATGGATTCATGTATTTGGCTGCTTTTTCTTCATGATCACAAATATCAAGAAAATATACAGATTTTGTACATGTTCCTTAGTCCTGCACAGAACAAAGTGGGTGCAAAATGAAAATCAAATTTAACCTACTTATAATGGTACTGTTTCACGCTGACTTCAAAGGTGTAAGTAATACAAGACAAGAGAGCATTTGGCTCCATATTCATAAATTCTCTTGACAATCAATGTGTATTTGCTGGACAAGCAAAATAAACCTGTAATTATAGATTTCCCCTAATGTGCTCCATACTTTAGTAACGAGATCTATCTACTTAATACAGACTGCAAGTGACAAGCTAAGGAGGGCACCAGAGATGTGGCAGTCTATTTTTTCTTTTTTTCCCATAGGAAAAGTTCAGAATGTTTAGAATGAAGAGACTGTAAGGACACATTTCAATAGTTTTAGTTTGCAGGTAAGTAACTGCACATATGAAAATAGAAAGACATACTGAGCAAACAAAACCAGAAAAAGATTGAAACATTTAAGAATACAAAAGACTAGACAGGGTAAGAATGGAGAGAAGGAGAGAAGAGGAAAATAAAACAAAAAGGAGGAGGAGGAAAGATAAAATAAAAATGCAGTTTATCTAATACATACATACTTTAAACAAAGCATTTTGTAACAACTTACAGTCAGCTACTTTTTATAAATTACATGCAATAGTATATTACTATATACTATATACTATATTACTATATACTATTGCATGTAATTTATAAAAATATTTAATTATGTAGTTATGAAATCATATCATATATGTTTATAAGAACAGGGGGAAATTGTTTATCCAGGAGTGACTGCTTCAAGACCTCTTTACACTCACAATGATCTACTGAGTATTTTTTGAACTGCTCTACTAACTGATACTTGGCTTCTTCCATAAATCACTCTGGTATACATAAGCTGATAGTCTTTCTAATAAGTATGCCACTTTTGGCCAACATATAACCTCTCTGCTGATGTCTCTTTCACGTACATCGGACAACAGCATCCCGTTTACATCGATGCAGTACTGGATTGTTTAAATGCCAGTGGAAAGAGAAGATGCTTCAAAGCTTTATAAAGAGACTGAGATGCTGCAAGTTTTACACCGAGAAGTTCAGAGTGTGCAGCAGAAAACACGCCATAATCCCATCGATATTCCACATGCCATCTGTGATACCCAGCTCCCACCCTCTATATGCTCAGCTCCTTTTAGCATCTCCCAAATAGTAGCTGGAAAAGAGGCAACACAATCTGTGGCTGCTTCTGGGCTACACATGAGCTTGCTGGTATGTGAATTCTAGCTCTCTACTGATGGACTAACTAACTAGTTCATGCCTTAACACAGCCTATCCTTCAGCACAGATGCTTATCTGGGTCTTTCTTCTGTACTCAGAGGCTCCAGAATGTGTGAGAAACTTCTTATTTATGCAACAATTAAACTATTTCATGTGTGCTTGAAAATTTCCAAGAGGTCCCATATTAATGAGAGAAGGAAGGACGGAAGGAACATACAGACAGGTGAACAGTGTGATACATAAGCCTTGTTTTCTTAGGAAATCAGAATAAAATAAGGTGTAAACTTTAACTTCATTATGTTCCATAAAGTTCAGTTCTTATCTTGGGTATGTTATATAGCAGACGCAGGCCAAGGAGTACTTCCTTTCTTAATTTTACCAGTGAACAAGTTTTATTCCTACTGAGTGTAAGGGCTCAGTCCCTCTAGACACCAGATACTATTGATCTCACTCCACAAGGCTTTATACTCTTAATTTAAAGCCCAAACAGCAGTATCACTAACTTAAGTGATGCTGGTCTAAACTGAACTAACCTAAGGCTTTAGATTCTCCAGAGCTTTGAGACTGATGCCGCTACAGAGCAGTATAAAATCAGGATGACTCCTAGTTCCTTTGCAGTCTGCTCACAATATGGCTTCAAAATGAATGAAAACCAGGGATGGATCATGAGGATAATAATTCCACAAAATATTCCACAAAGCCACTATTCTGAGATCTTATGGTGGGCATCATGGAAGAGGTAAGTAAAAAAAAAACGTATCTCCAGACAGTTAGCTATACATACAGCTGCTTATTTCAACATTCCTCACCATTGGCAAGTTGTTCACAACCATGCTTAGACAGCTTTTGCACTTTTCCTTTAGAGAGGAAAATGCAATTTCAACTTATTTTAATTTTAGAGATAGGAATGGAGAGCATACGATATTCTGATTTGCAGAAAGCCACACAGATTGCCCCTACCTGAACCAGAAATAAAACCATGCTCTCATCTGCATCGATCCCCAGTGCAGTATCTTCTGGGCCATCCTTCCTACCACAGTAAGACTTCAGCTTTCAGTAACCAAAACCACACTGTAATTCTTCTCCTTGGCCTCTGAAGAAGCTTAGCTCCTCTTTATCTCTACAACAGAGCTCTCCCTTGGGGAAGATGGACCTACTCATTACCTGGGCAACTTTGTTGTGTACAAAGAAGAATACTTAAAAAAGAAATGTTGCAGAGATACACTTCCACAGGCTATTTCTGCTGATACCAAAGAATTAACTAACAATTTCAAGCACAGAGTCGCTTCTACACTACCCTCCTGGTGACCTCTGTCAATTTGAGTTGGCTTCAAAGCAGGGAGGGAAGGAGGAAAAGGATGAGAGGGAGGTGGGGAGAAAGAGGGACACAGAGACAGAGGAGAAGAGGGAAACAGAAAGTGAGAGGCAGAGGGGGAGAGAGGTTTCTCTAAAATCTTGATGGAAACAGGAATGCCAGTTAGTCCCAAATTATGTGGGAGGCTTTTATAATGAAAACTACCGATCATCAAAGTTATCTAGGTTTAGGAAACATTTATCTCCAATCTTGTTTACAGTTATTTAAAGGATAGGACTGCCTCCATCTTTCAAAATGTGTATTAAAAACACTTTCTTTCCATCAGAATAGCTTAGAGTAACAAACCCCCGCCAGTATGCAGTGCACTGAAAGGAAGGCATTTGGGTTTATTTCAGTTTAAAGAAGATATAGTGTAGCAACTTAAATGCTCAGATTTTTACATCTGTCATGTGGAGGTGTTTGTGTTTAGCAAAGCTCAGGGAACAGTGTGAACTCTAGTACAAAAGGAGTATGACCTAAACTGTTCTTGTTCATGAAATATAATGATGAAAACAGATAATGGCTGGTCTTGCACAGACAATTTTTGTTAGATGCCACATGTTTGATATAACACCGTGTTGAATATTTCATTCTTGTAACTTGAGTTTCTCTTTGTCCTGGCTTGATCAAGATAAGATCAGTCCTAAATTGCTTTGGAATATTAGCTGGGTAGCATGAATGTATTTTGTATTCTCTCAACCGTAACTCACTACATGGAACTTGCTTGGCATCAATAAGTCACTATCGCTTCTGTGTGTATACGTGTGTGTGGGAGCGTGTGTGTGGCTCAATACCCTGCTGCTAGGCTATTTAGTGATAAAATCTGATATAATAAAATATTAATTACAGCGGAAAGGTTGGGTGAGAAATATGAACTCAATTACAGTCCCATATTGTGAACAAAGGGCAGGGTGAAAAAATCCTTTTGTTACAGAGGTTTGGGGTAATAAAAGAACAACTAGAACATTAGACTCAAGCTGAGTGCTCCCTAAAAGGCCACCTGTTATTAATCTTCCCATCAGGCATAGAATTTCAAGTAAATTAGGTCAAGATGAAAGATTTTTGCTGCTGATTTTTTTGACTTAACTAATTTAAAGATTTCTTTATCTGAGCTTTTTTTCTTTGATGTCATTGCAATTTAGTAATTGGAAATTTGTAGCAAGCACAAGGACACAGCAATTATAATTAAAGGTTAGATATCATACATGGTATGCAAAATGATCACCTTATATGGTATAAAAATAGATAAGAACTAGCAGTTCATTCTAAAAGTCTTTGTTTCAGTCAGATTGGCAGTTTCTCAGCACTGAAATGTAACAGATGCAGTCCTACCATCTTAGAAAGCCAAGGTTTTTTCAAAAAATACCAGCAGTGGAATATAAATTATTTTAACACTTGTTAATAAATACATTTCTGTTCATCTGTTTTATTTACCTGCGTATGGAGTCAGATGAATTACCAAAGACTTAATAGAATGTGACCAGATTGTAAACAAGCACAACTGTGAGCCAAAGTTAGTCCAAATCAAATAATATGACCTTGAAATACTATGCATAGTAGCGAATCATCAGAACTGAGAAATCTTATCTATTATTGTGGGCTAAAATGTGCTATTATATCATAAAGTAAGATTTTCATTGTCTGAAGAACTGTGTTTTCTATTAACAGTGTTTTCCATTTCAACAAATTTTGTTGAAATTATGTCAATATATTTTGGTACCAAGCCAGAAAACATACTTTCAATGAATTTACATTTATGATACTTGGAACAATCCAAAGACCATTTCAAAGCTTCTTAAGCAGCTTTATGTTCTTTGCTTAATTTCTTTTTAAAAAGAACATAGAAAAATGATAAGTTCACAAATACAAGATAAAAATATCTTGGTACAGCAAGCGAGGTGCTTTTATAAGCCAATATCACACCATTTAACTCACCAGTTTTCAGGTTGCCAAGGCAAATTTATAAAACAACTGGAAAGCATGGAAAAAGGAGTAAAGTCTTGTCACAGATTAAAAGAAATTAAATAAAGCAAAATTGTCTAAAATAATTTAGTCTAAAAAGGAATGAAGTCAGAGGGGATCTGAAGGAAATATTCAAAACTGAAAGCCATGGCAGAGCTGACTGATCCTTTCCTTTCAATCTGTTGCAGAGAAAGAAAATATTGATGCACAATGGTACTGAAGTACAGATAATGAGGAAGAAACAAAAGGAAATTCCAGGTGTCTGAACACATGCAAACCCACATGCAACAAACCGTGAGATCACACAGCTCATCTCATCTTATCAGAATCAGAAGCAGCATTTCTGAAAGTGTATGCCTGACCCTCTGATATTCAAAGAAAATCACTACTGATTGGAAACTGTAGGTCTGCTTCTCTCTAGGATGGAAAGATTTGTTACAGCACACTTTCAGCTCCAGCTGAACCATAAGATTCCACCTGGTTCTTTCCTGCTACGTAAGGGTGCAAAGAAGAAACAATTTCTTTTTCTTATTGCAGCATATGCTATTACCCAGTTCTTCACAAATTAGGTAGAGAATAGATCTAGCAAGTTCACTTGGATTCCTGAGAAGAGAGGAAGACAGACTCCTGCCTAACAGAGACATCACTAGTTCTTTAAATCTACATGGGATGAATGTGTTATGTCATTGTGACTAATTTTGAGATTCAAGTATTTTTTTAAGAAATACTATGCTATGTTGTTATCATTCTACAAGGTTCATGGTTGCTGGATATAATATAAATATGATAAAGAACTATACTGGAATTAAAAGGTATGGAGTAACAGAAAAAGAGGCAGTCTTTGTGCAAGACCCTGCCCAAGTAATTTCTACTTTCAACAAAATCCAGGGCCACCTGCAAACTGCAGGTTTCATCCCAAATAGCCCTGAAGAAGAACAGTAGCTACACTAGGATAAGGTACAAGAAAAATTAAAAAAAAACACCTTTGAGAAATAATATGATGGTCTTAAAGAACGGGGAGATTTCCTCAAATCTAAGTCTGTACATAAATGGTAAGATGCACGATTGCTCATCCTCTTATATTCAATTCTCAATTTATGTTTATCGTATAAGATGCTGCATTCTACAGCAGTGGCTTTCATTCTATCCTCTGCAAATTCCTAGGGATGTACAATTTGCAAAAGCTAAGAAAAACAAACATAGAGCTTATAGATTTAAAATCACAACATAAAGATCTTCACATCCACTGTAATACCTTCAGGAGTTTAAAAATTAAAAAAAATTACCTTCTACTAAGAAAAATGGATTACAAGTAAGCAATACTCCAATATTTTCTAGTAAACAATAAACTCCTGCAATGCGCTGCCTATGTCCTAGAGAGTGTCCATGAGGTGTGGACACTGTAAATGTAACAATGTTCATGTGTGTAACTGTGGGAGTTGTACAGTTCTTATTTATGAACCCAAAGAACAGGGTGTTTCAAAAACATGGACCCAATTTGAAATCAGTATGCTTTGAAACTGGGTCTGTCTTTTTGAAACACCCGGTAATATACACACACAAATTGATCAAGGAGCCTAGATATTACATAGAAATGAACCAGCAGCACTTAGAGTAGGAGATCAGCTAGAGGATTGAACGACACCATGTTAACACCACAGGATGAGATCTTTCTATATTCTACAACATTGTGCACTGGAAACTCACTGCTGAATTGCGCTGGAGAATTAAGCAAATAGATGTATTAAAATGGATGGGTTATGAGTAGAGGGAGAACACTTACTTTCTCCCTTTTCCAACCATGGTCTGCAGCCTGCTGGTTTGTGTGCAGCACAGGAAGAAAAATATTTGCTGAGGCTGCTGAATGAATACACAAACCAATTTGAACAAGTTTTTTGATTCAAAGCTTGAAAATGTTTACTGCTTATTAAAGCACTCACAGAGGAGATGAAGTGTTTTAATGTATTCAATCAGGGGATACAACATGGAGCACAGAGAGACCAGCTCAAACAGATCTGCTGTGGTGGTTTCAGACATTGCCTCATTTGTCCATTTTCTCCTTCTACCAAATGCTTCAGTTGCAACTGGTGCTATCACGTAAGCAACCCAAAGAGCACAGATGGATTTTCTCCTGCCAACTCTGCTGTGGGAGAGCAGGACCACAGTGAAAAATAACCACAACAAAATTCTCATCTCTCAGTGCTATCTCCTCTATCCACAACTTGAATGCAGTGGGTCCTGGTCCAGCAATTTGGAAATGCAGATTACCGTCTGTGTTCATTTTCATCCTTTCTTCTCCACAAAAAGGCTCTGCAGGGCACTCTAATCAGCAGTGCAGAATCATGCAGGCAGATACAGAAAAACAGTCAGTTTTTCTGGTATTGTCCCCAGTTTCTCAGGACTTCTGTGGATAAATACAAGGCTGACCTTCTATTCTGCCAGTGAAGGAATAACTCTTCATCGTCCCTGCGCTGGGAATGACTCTGCTAAGATTAGGTGGCATAGAAACCTTGGCAGCATGACATCGTGTAGCTCTTCCCACAGAAAATCTGGCTGTAGATAAAAGATTCTGCACAGTTCAGGATTAGCAGAACTGTTAAATACAGATGAGATTTTGGCCTTGTGCTTCTAGTACCCTACGAGACCGATCTTGAAAACAGTGTAAACTCTAGATGTGAGAACACAGCTAATTTATTTGACCTTGTCTGATTTCCCCATGGTAATTTCTCTCTAAACTCAACATTTTTATAATGCCTTAGACATCTCTCCTACCGCTCTCCGAGACTGTTTTAGGCTGAGGCGTTTATAATGCTCCTGACTAAAGAGTTGCTGCTTTCAGTTACAGAGCCCAGTAAGTGACTCTGATGTTTCTTTATGTCATTTAATGTAACCCAGTTGAGCAGATTAGTTTTTACTTAGCAATGCTTTAGAGTTATGATGTTTGTTGTAAATGCCAGTAATTTCCTTTCCTATTTAAATGAACAACCTTAACAGAAAGTAAGTTTTCATCTTAATGTTCAGTAAAATGAATACTCCTTCAGCATCCAGTATGGGAAATGACAGTGTTTCACTTGGAGCACATGTAAAGCTTTTCTTCCTCTTTCCATGTAGCATTCCTCTTTGTTCTTCCGTCTTCTTTAATAGTACTTAATATCACATAAAAGCATTCACTTGTTTGCTTGCAATCCATGATCAAAATTCTTTAGTACACAGAGAATGAGTTAATCAAATATTATTTATACTGAGACTTAGGAATTCCTTCAAATTACTTTGCCCTGGAAAAGACAGTCCTCCTGCCATAGATTTATGTATTAGTAACAGAATCTTTTTTAATGCAGCCATTTAGTGTTTGCCAGTGAATAAAGGGCTCGTATACACTTGCTCAAAACCCACAAATCCTAAGGTCAATGGCAGTATGAAAATGCACCGTGGTCAAAGGAATCTATGGAAAAAGCAATTAAAATGGTACAAGCTACTTCTGTGTTGCAACCTAAATTATGAAAAAAACCTGCTGGCTTTTGGCTCTCTGATGAAGACAGCCCTGGTCTGTGTGAGCATCTTGACAAAAGCTTGTGCTTTTTTAGGGGCTGCCATGTACAGAAAACAGAAAAGGGACCTTTGGCACCACAGTACCATGTGACTAACTCTCACTACCACATCTCATAATAATTTCTATAAATTTAATTAGCACCATCTTCCTGACATTTATATCTGTACCTGTTTCAGAGCTTCATCTCACCGCTGGGTAGAGACTTTATATTTGAGGTGTTTGTTTACACGCTCTCTGCACTGAAATTGTTCTGTTTCTTCTCTGAAGTTTCTTCCTCTCACGTATTTTTAGAAAAGAGACATGCCTTCTATTGGCCTTAATTGGCTAGCTGAAATAAGTCTCGTTCTCTCGGTCCCTGCATGTCTAACACACAGATTTGCCAATCCCCTAATCATTTATGCCATAATTGTGTTTCTGTTGTGGTGCTAGTAAATTAGTATCACAGTAACACAGTATGTTTGGGATTGGAAGGGACCTCAAAAGATCATCTAGTCCAATCCCCCTGCTGGAGCAGGAGCGCCTAGGTGAGGTCACACAGGAACATGTCCAGGTGGGTTCTGAATGTCTCCAGAGAAGGAAAGCCCACAACCTCCCTGGGCAGCCTGTTCAGTAGATCAGAACTAGGCACAGGAGTTCATGTGAGGTCCTTCCAGTGTCTTGTATAATGCCATTTAGAGCTTGTTACCTGTGCTGGAAACCCCACCTGCTGTATACTGTCTATTTGCCTATTTCACAGTCATGCCATGTTTTGATGATTCACAGTCATAGCACAAATTATCAACACACAATTTCTTATCCTCTGTTATTTCAAAAAAATGAGCCTCTATCATACAACTTGCATCCCTGTTATTAGCTCATAAAATGCAAACTTTGCATCTCATTCTATTTATAGGAGGTTAATCCTGAAGTCTATTCAATATTTTCTGTGCAGCATTCCAGTCCCATGCTGCAGGCAGGATCTACTTTTACTGCCAAATGGATTATAATGTGTTCTATTTATATTCAATATCTATAAACAAAACATGCAGAATGTTACTGGGTCACCTCTCAGTTGATAATTCTGTACTTCACAATACAGCACAATGAACAGGTACCTCTATCATGGCCACTGGTTTAGAGCTCGTGAGCCACTTAAAATTACATAGTTAATTTAAATACATTTGAAAGATAAGCAACTGAAACTCAAGAACTACAAAAAATATAAAGTATATCACATGGCTAAAGCACGGAAAAATTGATGTGTACCATTGCCTAGGCTCCCAGTACTAACAGGGCCCAAGCAGCTGTGGCTTCCAATATGACCTGCAAGACTGACTTGAGTGTTTATTTAGTCAAATGGGTGAACTAAAAGCGACTCCATACTTTTCACTTGGGTCATTCAGCACTCAAGAGCAAAAATAGTGATCGACTCAAACCTCCACAAAACCAAAAGAACTGTAGTGAGATAATAAGCCACATTGGAAGATCTAATTTCACATTGACTTTAAGGATACGGGAAATGCACATGCATAATACACAGTAAGACCAGCAGTGAAAGCTCCCAGAGACAGCAATGGGTGACACATGCCTGTCAGTTCCTAACCACAGTTTTACAGGAATTCAGAATGGGTCACTCAGCACTGTGGCTACAAATTAACATAGAGCCACTGTGATACACATCGTCAGAAAATGGCTTTAAAATGTCTCCAGAAAGTACATTCCCACATAATCCTGCTCAACAATCACTTGGGGAAATATAGCTGACTCACATACTCCCCCTCCAATTCTTCCACAGCACACAGTAAAATGAAAACAAATCCCTGGCATACTTCAGTAAATGCGGGGCAACAGCATTTCTTTCTTACGTTTACAAGGAGTGCTCTGGTTGTTCTGTGTTTGAATTCAGGTGTGTATAAACTGAGTGCACTTTTAAAAATCATGCAGTGAAGTAATTTCCAGCAATGTTCATAACTCTTTCATTATGGTCCCTAAATTAAACACCTCTCTCTCTCCAGACAAGTGCTCAGAAATACACACGAGCCCCCTACATACCCAGTGGGAGAGAGAAACACATCTCTTTACAACTCCAGAGGGCTACCCTGAGATGAAGGTGTGATTGTACCTCTTACATTGTCTCTATGGGGTTATCGATGTGCCAGTCATTGAGGAACTACCTAAACCCAGCCAGGAGTAGATAATTACATTTAAAGACCTGAAAGGTAGCAATAATTTATTTGGGGCTTCACTGTATATTCTACATCTGCCAAGGATACAAACATCTGAGCTGTCTCATTGGCGATGTGACAGTCGTGCCAGGTTTTTCCACAATAACCTAACAACTTCAGCACGTTCTCAGAAATGGGAGGCTAGGGTTCAATATTGTTTTCAACTCGAGAGGTTTCCACCACACTGCTCCCACCCCCCCAGCCATCTGAACAGTGTTGCAGTGGTCTCCTGCTGAGGATGGCCCAGCATGCAGACAGAAATACAAGAAGAATCAGAGAACCAGAAGCGCATCCATGAAGGAACCTATCTAGAGACTCTCCTTATTCTGTCCTTTACTTCTGTTTTATTCAATGACCATCTAAAATATAACACATTAAAAGTCCTGTGAGAAAGGAACAAGGCCTCTGGGTATCTTGCTAGCCCAGGAGGAGCTTCAGGAACTTTGTGCTCCTAGTTAGAGGTTTCTACAGGCTTACTGAGAACACAGTGATACTTAAGAACAGGCTTACTAACACTGAGCAGCGTAAAAGACATCTAAGCTAAATGTGTAACAGGAGACTGAACAGAGAAATGCAACACTGCCCTCCCTGTTAAACAGTTTGAAAGATCCACAGAAGGGCTTTGGCATCAGGCAGATACCAGTCTCCCCAAAATTTCTAGACCTGAATCAGGGCCCAATCCCAGCTGGCGGTCTGCAGGTGGCCACTGAGGCCCGGGTGCTCAGCAGTATGAACAGGGACGGTTTTCAGCCACTTGGCCTCCGTACCAGAGAACAGTAGAGGGCATACAAAATTCACTAGCAAATATGCACACCTAGACTCTGAACTTAAACAGGCTAAGCTGAGCGCCAAGTAACCATTCCTTGGAAAGGGATCATGGAAAAACAACACTGTTCTGTTCCTTACATACTCATAGACCTAGCTGTTCATTTGAGTAAGTAGATTTAAGAAACATATGTTTTATCAGTTCTGAGTGAAGCTGGCAGTCCAGAGCCAGCAAAACAGGGTCTGAGTTCCAAGAGTTTATGATTTGCCAGCTGAACTACTGCTGGACTTCAGCCTTCACCAGGGAGACTGGAAAAACCTAATTGTCCAAAGGATGTTAGCAGAGAACCAGCCCAGCTGAACTGAAATATCAGGCTGTCAGAATGAGATGCAAGAAACAGAAAACTATCATTAGGAATTATGCAGAGATATGGTCTCCACTGCATCCTACTTAAGGCCAGCATGTAGAAGGAAAGTAAAAAAAGAAAAGCAGAGGTTTATAACAGCTAAGCAAATTTTTCAGTTGTTAATTATAACCAAAACCCTTGAGAAAGTATTGGTGAGTTATGAAACTGAAAACTAATCTCTTCAGAGACATGGAATACTCTATTGTCTCTTTTGTTCTGCACTTGCTCTAGCTTGCTTTATTCATCATAGATTAATTTTTATTAATCACATTGCTAAATGACAGATAGCATTTCTTGCTGGGTTCTCAGTGACACAAATTACTGCTTCAAGAAATCAAGAATCAATGTTCTTTTTACCCAGGAACTATGTGAGAAGTCACAGTAAAAATTTCTGAACAAGCTAGCAGGACATGTGAAGCTGCACCACGCATGCACAGACAACACGTACTATAAATTCTAACCTAAGTCACAGTAAAATCCAAGGACAAGTTCTACTGCATAACAAAAAAGAATTACAGCATTTTTACAGCATAAGCAATTATTGTACTGTTCCCTCAATGAAACTAAAATTGACCCTTCTGCTGTAAATAATTATACTTGTTGCTATAAAGAAGTGACAATTATGAGCATTAATAAAAGCCCATCCCTTTTGTATCACAGACATCCTCAAACAAGTTTACTGGCTGCCTCACAGGTTGTAAAACTATGATTTGGAAATACAGTTTGCAGGCAAGAGCTGACCCTACGGTATACAATTCAAGTCTTTATGTTTACAGACCCTTAAACAACAGAAAGGGTGCTTATGGCAAGCAAATTAAAGAATGGACAATAAGTTCTCTTCATGCTGTTTAGACCTTGTGGTCTCAAAGTATTTCAGAGGGCTACATTTTGAACATGAGATTTCAGAATACCAGTGAGTTAGAAATGCTACTTGAACACGTATAGTAACATTATTTCAATATAACCATTTCTTTATCACCAATCCACCACATATCTAGACTGTTTTATCAGTGAGCTCTTGAAAGGCCAAAGTTCACTTTTCATTTCATTGGGAAGCTTTCCAGATCTCTCCTGGTTAATGCACAGTTTTGATATTTCTCCTCTCAGCTGTGTCTACATGAGATTTTCTTTTTTCTCATTACTACATTTCCATGTAATGTCACTGGGAATAGAAGGAAATTACAATAACATACCAGCATTACATAACATGCTAGGTAGGAACTGTGAGAGGACAGAGCTAAAAATACAGATACTGCAATGTTTTTATTTGCATGTGCTGTTGCCATGTTTTTGCCCACACTGAATGCTAACAAGTCTCTCAAATTTTGCAAATCAGTATCCTCCCATTCTGAAACTCATTTGTTCACTTATCCTGAATTTATAATCATACTCATGATGTTTGCCTCCATAATTCATGCGTGGGAATCAATGCTGCACTCTTACCATGCAACAATGCAACACAGAAACCCAAACTGAGATACCAGTACCTCTTCTTCTCTGAGAAGTGGATTGGAACTTTGAGGCCCAGCCCTGTGGCTACCATGTACTCACAACAGCAACGCAAGTGCCTCATGGCCTCTTCAAGGTTATGGAAATATCCTGAAACATTTGCATTCAGAGTGCCTGAAGCCCTACTGCTTTCTGAATTTCATTGATGTCTGCCACAGATTTCCAAACAGCCTGGCTAGCGTGCTAGCTTTTTTTGGATTTCTTGATTGCCAGTGAAATAATCTAATCTGCTAATCTGCCCACCACGTGAGTGTTTGTGTGAAGATTGTTTCAAGAATAAAGGTAGTGGCTTCTCTGGAAGGCTGTCTGTCATATTGGAGGGTCCTGCAAAAGGTCTACTAGGCTTCAGACATTCCCATTTCTTTGTGTGGAAGTGTCTGAACAGTGTTGCACACCCTAACTGATGTGGTAAGTTCCTGCTGCCGCCCTATGAGAAAGTGAGTAGACATAATGACAAAGCAGAGGGGATGGCCAGACGTAGAAGGCTGATCCTCATGGCACCAGTCACGCTGAAGGAAGGAGATGAGGCCCAAAGACACAGCCTACTTTGTAATGTGTGTGGCAGGGATGTGAAGGCAACTGTGAGCTCTACTTCATGTGCAGTGCTCAGTGGTTCCAGTGAGGAACTGCTGCATTACATGAGTCTTTCCAGTTCGAAGGTGACCACCTCAGTTTAATTTACTCCTTCCTACTCCTAGTCAGTGGATAGGAATAACGTGTCATTCATTTAAGAATCATTATACAATGAGTGTTGTTGAAATGGCTGAGCCACATACAGAATGAAGAACTCCCTGGCCTTGGGTTGGCAAGGGTTTCTTTACACCATGCATCTTCCTTTGAATCACGCTGTTCCTATCCCAGGGACTATGTGCAGATGGCCTTAATTCCACCTGTGACAATGAACCCAGTACTTACAGGGTGCCTTTAAAGGTCTGGATTAGGCCAATAAGAAATATAAATCTTTGTGGAATTTAGACAATCTGAACACGTCATGAAGTGTTTATCTGATGAAGTAGGAGAAAGGAGTGCTTATCACTTGAGATAACATGTAGTTTGAAATTTCTATGGTAGTCTTCAGCTGCACTTCAAAATACTTAATAACTTAATATGGCCTTTCAGGCTGAAATATAATACATACCACTTCTTCAGGGAAGAGAGATTAAAAGTACGTTTCAAAAATTAAGCACTTCAAGTAAAGAGATGTTTGCTTTATTTTCCCAGTGGAGTTGTTCTTGTTTATGCATGTTGAAGAAGATGGGCACACTGATGATAAAAGGGATGCATTTAGAGTACACAGACTACCTTCACTCTTGTACACTCTCAGCTTTCAGTTTGCATAATTCAAAGTTTATTTGCTTCCTTCTGCATGTTTTCTTTAAGGTACTTTTAGATTATACTACTTGGCAACCGCTGTAGTTCCCTCTCTCCCTCTCATCCTGCCTGAGCTTTGCAGCCCCAGGTGCTGCAGGACTAATCCTCCACACTCAGCACAGGAATTAGTCTGGCATCCAAAATGCCAAGTATTGCATTCACTGGGCAGTGCTGGCTGACAGGCTTGGCCCTCCAGTTCTCTGCTTTAGGCTGGAAGAGGAAAGTACCAACTGTCTGTGGCATCCATAAGAGCAGAAAGGGTGGCTGAACAGGCCATTAAGTGACTAGAAGGGTTTAGTGGGGCAAATCCAGGTGAGGCGAGCTCTGTAATGTGGTAGGAGAAAGAGACTGGGAGGGAGAGTAGAGCCTAGATGGTCTTGCCTTGTTTCTTACCCTTCTTGCTCCTTCCCCCAGTCTGTGACTCCCAGAGCACTTGTTATTGCCAGGTGGTTCCGGTGTTATCTGAGCCAAAATCTTTGTGATGTTTATTCTCAAGGCTTTTGAGGATGTGGCACAGAATAGCAGGAGGAGGGTGGTAGGGTGACAGCATTTTGCTGATTACGTAAGCAAGATAAAAGAAGTGGAAACACTCAAGCTTTATCATGGCAAGACTGAATGAAAAACCATGTGACAGAGAAAACTTGCTTCTCCCTGCTGAAGCTAAAAGCTTGCCGGAAAACTTTGCCAGAGAAGGTCACAAGAACCTTTTATAATGGAATGCAGCAAACAATCTAAAACTCTTTCTAACACAGATGAATATATAATCAACACTACATACATGCAGTCACCGAGCATGACATTTGTCTTTTCTGTGTATGAGCCAGATCTCTACAAGAAATTAGCACTGCTTAGTTGAAGTAAATGGAAATGACCAATCTATGCACCTGTAGACAATCTGGCCCCAGGGTCTTCTAAATTTTAAGCTAACCTGCCCTGAAGAAATAACAGGTACAAGTGCTATTGCCTTGGAAGAGTGAGTCACTCAATAGATGTTGAAGAGTCCTCATAGAAAAAATATTTGCATTTGTATGCTTTATGTAAATCCTTTAAAACACTGGTGACTCTTACATAGGCGTATATTTGAAAAAAAGAGAATATCCACAGTAAGACATGTACTACACAATTTCCACAGAGCCATCATTTTAAATTAAAAAAAAAAAGCCTTGCAAATTACAGTCATTCTAAAAATCAAAATGGCTTAGCCAGCTGTTAAAGAAGTGCATACATTCGTCATTACTGAATACATTACTGCTTTAAACATATACAATTCTGAAATAATCTCCTTGAAATAAACACAACAACAGGCATAAAACATGCTGGACCTGAAATTGAAGACAAAACAAGCAGTATTTGTCGTATTAAAACTCTGACAAAATACATTGTAATCATGTCCAGTCTTACGAATTCTAAAACAACCTGGAATGCCATTTGGCCTTCATGATTAATGTGTACTTTATCAATGTAAACAGAGATTCCTGAACATTTCTATAAAGTCTGCCTTTTCAATCAACATTTAAATAATCAGCATTGCCCTTTCTCTCCTTTTCTGTTGTGGTGGTTGTGTACAGATTCTAAATAAGGTATAAGATATCAGGATTTTTCATATATAAGTAGAGAAAAATAATTTAATCACAGAAAAAAGCTGGAAGTCTGAATGACCTCAGGTATTAGCTTTGCTGACTTGAATGGTAGAATTTGTGCTCTCCTTATCCATCTCAGAAATTAAAAAATGTTATGTGACATGACTGATATGTTGATCAATAAAACAACAACAATCATTTACACCACAAGTTCAGTGCAGTTTCAAAAATCTGCATTAACCAAGCTGGTAGCTGTAGCAGAATCAATAGACAAGGCATCTTGCTTAGAGGTGTGCATAAATGAAGTATGACTAAACTGTCAACACCCAGTGACTACAGATTAAGAGGATAGAATCCATACGCAGAATGGGATCTGCAAGCTATGCAATGGCAGCGTGCTTGAGAGTGTAACACACAATAAAATGTTACAAGCATTAAGAAATCCTTACTTTAATTTTCACTCTGCTTTACTCAGTAGTTACATTGTGAGTTTGCAGTCAGCATTCATTTTATTTTAAGACCTGTTGCAAAGGACCTTGTTAAATTTGCTGCTGTGTGTTCATCTGTCAGTTCCATAGCTTCATGTTACTTTAAATCTCTCCACTCATCCCACTATTTGGCACACTTTAATCTCCTAACTAGCTCCTTTCTATTGTAAGTGAAGTTCCTGATGTGTCACTACTGCTACAGGAGTCAATCATATTTAGTTCATGATGCAGATAAAAAAGAATGAAATTGGTTTTTTGTTAATGGTCTAATATGTTTGTGTTTAAACAATGACTCCAACTAGTATTATTTTAATCCAAATGCTTGAGTTCAGAAGGACTACACTATAGCTTTGTGAGATAAAGACAGAAAAACATCAAATCATTCTGTTTGTAATCTAATCTGCTAAATCAAACAGTTTCATTAAATCCATTTTATTTGCTTTCTGTTTCTTTTTCTCACCTGGTTCAGACTACTCCAAAGCATTACACTTTCTTTTTAAAAAAAGTTACCTGAATGACCAACAGGATGACATTTCTGAAATACAAACCTACATACATATAATATATAATGCAACAATGAATATGTTGCACGGTAAACCTAATAGTATGAAACACTTACTATTCTGAAGAAACCCAGATAACATTTATTTTCATTCACACATATGAGTATATACCAGACCTGTATTTCCCAGAAAATTAGAAATTGCCAAAAATCTTAGCATCACGATGAAAAGAATTGACAGTCACTCATTACAGGTGTAAACAAAAAGAATTCAGCATTTTTGATGACACATGATTAGCCAAGAGGAAAAACATCCTAAACCTCTGAAAAATCTGCACTTCTCTCATCTTTATTTTCATTTATTCAGAATATTCAGCTCATTACCCGTTCTCATTCAAAATAATCTAACCATTCCTTGTTTTTCTTCACTGGAAAGCAGGCATCTTTTATTCTAATCAATAAAGGACTTACACAGTACTGTGTTTCTGGTGGTGAAAATAACCTCTACAAACAGAAAATTCATTAACGGATACTATATAACACTAAAGAATTCAAGCTACTGGTTTTCCAGGCCAATTTTTTTTTTCCCATTTGTGCTATCATGGTCAATTAAATATAAATACTTTATGAATGTTACAGTACTTATTGTTTAAATTGGCTAACTTACTAAGAGTTGATTATTGTAAATCTGTGAAGTAAACAAGAAGAGTGAATATTAAAGACAGTAGCTCAGCATAAGAAATGTGATATGCCCTTGAACTTATAACACTGCAGTAAGCAATTACCTTAAAGAAGCCACCCACACAACAGAACTATGGCTTTGTTCCTTATCTTCAAAGAACAAGGCACTCGCATCTGGATCAAATCCTTTAAACAATATATGAACACTCAACATCAAAGCACTTTCATTTTCTTCAGTTATTTAATTTAATTAGAGCTAATACAGACATGAATTTAGACACTGATTGCTGTGTAGAAAATCCCCAGAAAACATGTTCAAGAAATTAATCAATTTGGTTTTAATTTTGTAAGGAAGTTTTCCCCCAGTACCTGACAGGAGCGCCTCTGCTCTGTGCAGGTTTCAGCAAGACTGTCACAGTGCTGTCAGTTTGATTCAAAGGTGTTTCAAGTTCGTATGGTGGCATAGAGGGTGCTAGAATAAGAAAAGAGGAAAAAAAAAAGTTACTCTTGGTTTTCTTCAAGAGCTGTATCTATTTGTATACGTAATTTTAAAAACTTCTTCAAATATAAATACTGCATTATGGGTCTAAGATGCTTTCTGTCACAACACAAGTATGAGACAAGGTTAAGTAACTTCAGAAAAAACCCTCAAACCCTATCAACAAACAAACAACCAAACAACCACAAGAAAAGCCAACAAAATAACAAAGAAATCCCAGCTCACTGCCAATTTCAAGACAGGAAACAGCTACTATGTAGAATTAAGTTTGCAGAAAGTATTGAGAATCTATGACTTGGAAATGACAAGTTAGCTCAAGAAGAGCATCTGCAAATGTGCATGCTGAAATGACTACAGTTTTTGAAACTGGGCCCAGCTTTCTCAGTATGTCAGTGGTATTAGGAGGCATTCTCAGAACTTTCCATTCCTCGAATTTGAACTAGTGCTGTAACTGTCCTGGGTCTATTGTCCACCACAGACGTAATTTACAATAATGAAGAAGGATTATCGCCACGACAGCTCATCTTAGTTTGAAGCCACACTCAATAGCACTTTCGCAAGCTGTGTCTTCATGAAGGAATTCCACTTGTGATTAAAAGAAAGGATGCCTCAGTTATTGTCTTTTACTGTTGCTCCTTTTTTTCAGTGCTATCATCTAGTTGCATTTTTATCATTATATTGGATGGAAGGCTCCTCAGTTAATTGATTATTTAGCAGTCTGTTGTATCCTTATTGTCCAGTTCTTAATGATGATAGACAATTAACAGATCTGAAGTCTATAGAAGCAAAAAGTGGTAATTGTAACGATCTTTTCTGACCACAGAAATAATGCAGGGCAGTGCACTTCTCTAAACTAATTCCTGCTTGAAAAAGAAAATACGTTTGGTGGGGGAGAAGATCTTTAGCAGGTTTTTCCAATGGCTAATTAAGCTTCATGTTGAACATGGAGACCTGCTTGACATCTCAATCTTCCAGCCAATGGATAGTTATAAGTGTAACGTACTGAATAAGTTACTCAGAGTATATTGTGCTCCACATACAAATAATATCAACCTCTAGGCAAATAAATAGCTCCACACATGTGAGTCTTTCTTTCAAGTGTATTTTCCAATCCTTCTCACTTTCCCAGCAGTAGCTGCAAAAACTCGAAAAGGGTATGAACCTCTCTCTCCTTTATCCCTATTACCCTATATAGCCAAGTAACGCTTTTGTCCATAACTCTTCAGTCTGCTGAAAAAACATTAACAACATCCTCATCGCTTTTCATTGCTACTCACCAGTTTTGAAATGCTTCACAAATAAAATAATTAATCTTCTAAAATCTACTTGTGAGATGAGAGGGTTTTATTCTGCTTACAATCCTGGATATAAGGCACAAACAGACTAATCATTTTAAGTAACTTAGGTACCCACTTTGAGAAGGCTAAAGGCACAAGATTCCACAGTACTTTAAAGATTCAGACACAATTTTCACGTATTTCAGTTCTGAATATCCATAATTTATTCACATAATGCCCCACTGTCAAGCTGATCATCCTGAAAATAAGGGAAGCACAGAGTAACTGCATCTTCAAAAATCTGTATAAACTCACTGAATGTTTTTGGAACACTGTGTCATTTCTTGCCCTTGTTCTCCTGTCCACATCTTAATAAAGTCTTGTAATCTTCCAAACTTACTACTACTAGAAGCCTACTTGGACTCTTTCCTAATCTTAGTCTCCCTCCACCAAAATTGTCCTCCTGTCCTGGATATGAGTTGTGGTTCTCCCAAGTCCCACCTTTTAGTCCTGGCTACTTTTTCTCTTCTCCGCAGATACTTGGACATCACCTATTCTTACAGTTTTCTCCTGCCTAGGTTAGGACACTTCCTCCTCCACAGTGCCCACATGCAAAGAAGGAGCTTATCAATAAACAGAGAAGCCAGGAGATATTCTTCCTGTTCAGTTTTTGCAACTGCACACCCTGGTCTTCAGCAGCAGAAAGCTGAGATGCACTAAAACATAGGGGCCTCAGAGACTCTGTATCTGGGTTGGGACACGCTGAGTTGGTAACACACAGGCAAGGCTCTAAAAGCTTGGAGAACTATTTCGTGAGCATGGCATCTATGGTGACACTCGCTGCTCAGTTCTGTCAAGTTTCCACAAATTGTGTGCAAACTGCAACATTTACAAACTGCTCGAATCTGAACAGATTTTCAGCGTGATGGCTCAGCGTGATATTTCTTGCTAAATATTTAAATCCCTGTTTGAAAGCACTTCAGTAATGTATCAGTCACCCAGATTTTTCATGATGTCAACCATGTTCCTGAAATGGATGAAATTCTTCTTAGTATGAAAGGCAGCGTACAAAATTTCAGCCCACACAGCTGACTTTTCACAAAGTTACTATGCAACAGGAAACAGTCTTCTAGTAGAGTGCCCATCAATTTTGATAGCATGCACTGCTACAAGCTCTGCTTTTGGTAATACGTATTTACATACAGATCACTTCATCCATCAGTGCCAATCGCACAACAGTAAAATGAAAACATGGCAACCATTTACAGTACAGAATAGCACTACTCAAACATTTAAGAGAGGAAATTAAGAGTATTTTATTCGGATGAAAATGCAGTCTAGAGTCAGATAAATTAATATGTGATGATTCAATTCAGAAATTGGTCAGAATGCGCTGTTGCCACCCTGAACTGTTTTAAAAAATGGTGAAACTGTTAATCCATAAATGTTCAGCATTTTTGTTTCACATGTCTCCAAAATGGAGAGCACTGGACACATCAAAATCCTCAAAGCCTTACAGTAAGACAAGGAGATCACAGGACAATAGCACTGCCAAGAGGGTAACATTTTCAACAGCTAAAATCCCAGTTGTGACTTTTCAATAATATTAAGAAATGTACTTATTCTGTTACTATTTTAAATTCATCAAGAGATTGGCTTTAACTACCCCTGGGCAAGTTGCAAACATACCCCGTTAGTACAGTAACTAACATGAAGTAATAAGAGTGGGGTGCAGACACAACAGCTCGCAGAACCTCACTGCATCGTAGCTTGGAGGTTAGTCCCATTCCCAAGCATGCCTGTGGTGTCTGTTCACATTAATGAGTTTTAGCTGGTGCCATATTAAACTTAGAAAAGCACAACAGTTTAAGATCCAGCACTATTCCCAAATGCCTAGATTCTCATCCACACTCAGTAGTATCTTTCCTTTCTCATTCTAATAAAGGCTGATTCTGCCATCTTAACCCATATGAAGTCTTTCCATGTCAGAAACTGATTTCTGACAGAGAATGTTTCTGCACAGTACAGGAAAGGGGATGGAAAATGAACCCCATCTTTACTGATCAGTGCTCATTATATTTAGACTTTCTATAAAAAATAATTTTCTAGCTTGAAAATTAACAATTTTTTTTCTCTACAAATATCCATATTGGCAATAATTTCCATCTTGAATTAACTGATCTTTCCTATAACAATATTAATAAAAAATATCTACTTCTGAGTAACATTTGTTACTTTTTTCATTCTAGTGAGGAAAGAAAATGAATGATGGGGAAAAGTACACAGAATGAGAGTAAAAGAGGAAGACGATTTTGTACCCAAATGCTTTCCTTTAGTTTTTCTGAGAAGCAAAGTTGACCACAAATAGATAAGGCAATTTTCTGTAAATATTATCCAGGGGCCATAGTTCAGTTCAGTTTAATTCCCAGGAAGATTACAGAGAAGCAAAGAGTAAAGGGATTTCAACTGTAACGTTACAAAACATTTTGTCATCAATTACATAAGCATTTTAGAGTATGTAATAGCATAGCATCCCATCAGATAGAGAAATGTTCTTCTGCCTCTGGGAGGGCTTTAATATATTGTTCATGGATCTGCAGAAGTGACAGAGTCATGCTGCTGTTATCTGAAAACCACTAGTCCTGATGTTCTTGTCTAATACAGTTTCACATCCACTTCACTCCCCACGCCTGCTAGGAACATACACAGGCTGGCAGTCAGCGGCACAGTCTAAGGGAGCGCCAGACGTATAGTATTTCTGCTCTACACTCAATTGTTCATGGCTCATTAAAGAGATTTTCCAGCACCGTTACTGTACTAATTTAGAATCATGTCAAGGCTGACTAAGCTTTGAATGGAACCCTCATCCTCATGTCCAGAAAACCTTATGCTAAATGTTGCAACAGCAGCTGGCACTGACTGCAGGCACGTAATTCATAGGGTTTCTTGGGTGGTAAGTTACAGTTGTGAATAGGAATTTCGAAGTACTAGCTGGTATTTAAGCTCTTGGAAGTTTTTCAGATATGTTAATATATGTCACTTTGACATCTTCAGGAATGAATATATATTTTACTTTTTCGATACACTGTTTGTTAAATCCTAGAGAAGTAAACAACAAAATAATCACCTATGTCATTATCATAAGCAAACAATAATATTCTTTAATCAAATACCTGATATTTTAGTGGTGAACTGATTCGTGACTGGAGGTCCAAAGCCTTTAGCTGTGCTGGCTCTGATGGTAAAAGAGTAGGTAGTGCCAGGATACAGTCCAAAAAAGAGATAGTGCGTTTCATTTCCTAGCTTTGAGACTCGTCCACTTTGATTGGATAAATCTATTTCTGGGTCAAAGGAACTGACTGCTTTGTAGGTGATCTGCAAAAGAATAAGAAAGTTATAAACTGCCTAGAGCAGATGGACAGAGATTGCATCTTTATCCAGTAAACCCTTCTGATGTATGCACTGTCAGACCTTTTATGATAAGCTATCTTACTCTCTTACACTCCTCAAATCCTGAATCACATGAAGGGACACAGAAACTCAGCCATAACTGGTATGAGTTATTACTTTTATAGATACAGATACTTAGAGGAAACTAGATTACAACTCTAAAGGATGGGTTCGGGCTTACATTAATTCCTTCAAGATGGTGGCTTTACCAGTGTCATTTTTTTAATTCATCTCACTGTTGGTTTTGATCAGCAACAATAACAAAACTAAAATAACAAAGTAAAAACAGATAAGTGAATAACAGAAGGTGTAGCCCCTAGTTCCAGCTGACTTCACTATAATTACACTTTGCTCTGAACAAGATTATCTGTAAAAGATGATAAGGGCAGTTTAAGGCAAATTTTCCAGAAAGTGGGTAAAGCTTGTATTTTAATCAGAAGCCTAGCTATTGTAATTGCTAATTTGGAAATTTTCAGGTTATTATATTGCACCTAGGTCAGATTCTAATTTGGAGGGAAGAAGAGATAAAATGTTGAGTAATATATGTAGAGTGCATATTGTGTCCTCAGTTCGTTCTTTAATTCAAACAGTATTTTTAGTTTTCATTAGAAATGTTAATGTAAGTTCACAGTAAAACCTGATCCAGATTTCTTCTATTAATTACTAATTTCCGTGCACTGTAATGAGAATTTAAAAATAAGAAATCCATCAAAAATTAAAAAGTAAAAATGATTCATCCCTCCTTTTCACTTTTAAAGTTTAATTTGTATGCGAATAATTCCAACACTCTTATTATATAAAGTGATAATTGACATTCTGTTTGCTATATTTATTCCATATCATTATAATTAAGAAGACACATAAAACAATACATAGAAACATCTAAGTGTTGGCATTACGCACCTTAAACGCTTGCAATTTCCTAAAACCTCTGACTTAATGAAAATTGATTTTTCTATGACCCATCTAATCACCACAGCACTAACATCAATGAAGTGCTGAAAATGAGTAATAAAAACTTTGGTAACACCTAGATAAACCCCAACATTATTTCGGTAGATATAAGCAGATCCTCTACAACTCCTCATCCATAAATCAAACTGAAAGTGCCTTAAAAACTGCTCAACTAACCCTCCTGATTATAACAGAAGACAGGAGAAGATTACATTACCAAATATCTGAAATTTTATCGGTAAAAAAATGAAGGTTACATGTTGCCCAAAAGAATCTCCCTTTCTGATGGCAAGTGCTGTTATGTCTGTTTGTGGGACACTGGGTCGTAACTTTTTTTGGAGATTTTAAAAGACAGGTTAGACAACTACATCACAGGTATGTTTTGTATAGAGCTGATCCTGTTTTGCTGCAGATATGTAAACTAAATGACTTCTTGTAGCTCCTTTTAATTCTGTTCTCTACATTTCTGAGATTCTTAAAAAGATTTTCCAAAATCTCACTTAAGTTTTATTCAAAATAATACCAGGCTATAAGAGACTCTGCTGTCAATGTTAGATTCTTGTAAATTTTTTGCAGTGTTTAGTTATTAGATAACTAATGGGCTGATGTTCTCTAACAAAGGCAGTTCTTCTATGAATCATGGAGAATACATGAAAAAAATAAGTGTTTTGCTTGGTTAAAATGAACTGGCACAGTTTGTGTATTTCACTCCTACTTGGGCATGAGGGTCATTTTCTTACTAGGTATTGACTACTTCTATCAAATTTAGATGAAACCTTGCCCAAAGGACTAAGCCTTTTATTCCTACAACTGTGGACCTGTACTGGTGACAGAGGAGCAAAATGGTATCATTTGTCATTATGTAATTTCTTCATCTAAATGCTTTTTTTCTTTAAATATTGGTAAAAGAATTGGATTTGCACTTAATTTCACAATAGCAATTAATATGTTAGTACTTGATACACTGAGACATAGCTTTTCCCACCACATATATTAAAAGAGTGCCTCATTCAGTCACTAGAAACAAATGCCTGGCCCCAGAAAGCAGACTTGGTTATGAGATTTTTAACAATATAGAAAGTTGAGTGCTCGGAGTAAGAAATGCTAGACACAGAGGCGACATTGAGCTTTCTCTCTGGGAACAGGGATGCAGACTCAGAACTGCAGATGATGTTCATCTCTCTGCTGGGACTAAGACCCTGGCACTTCCTGCTGAAAGAAGATGTCTGCTGCTGTAGTCTTAAGGTTGACCCTGCAAAACAGCTACCAGTTTAAGAGCGTGCCCTGGAAAGAGCAACCTTGTTCCTGGGTTGGACTGAGGCTTACGTACTTGTTGTTTTGCCTCACCCAAACTCTGTGTGTTCAACTCTAGATTCAAGTACCCTGCACTCTCATACTTGCATTTCTTCTGGTACCACAATTCTTTCAGCCCTGGTTGTGTACAGCCTGGTGGCAAGTGATGGGTGAATGGAAAGGTCATTCACCCTTTGCTGTGGGTCTGTGCCTAACTCACTTCCCTGTAGACAGATTATCATGAATTGGGGAACTCCTCAGGCTGAACTATTCCCTACCTAGGCCTCACCCTTACTAGGTTAGTGCTCACCCGCTGGGCCAGGGGTGTCAAACTCATTGTCACTGGGGCCACATCAGCCTCATGGATACCTTCAAAGGGCCAAATGTAATTTTAGGACTCTATAAATGTAGGAGTAGTTACATTTATACAGTCCTAAAATGGCATTTGGCCCTTTGAAGGGAACCGTGAGGCTGGTGTGGCCCCTGGTGAAAATGAGCTTGACCATTCTCTGCAAAGCGAATGCCATGAGCACCAGTTTTCACGAATGTTCCAAATACAGCATGCGTTTGTATAAGGGCAGCTTTAGCGGCTATGCTTTGTAGATCAGAATTGTTGATGTACACACAGCCCAGGCTTAGACTCCTCTTTGTCTAAGCTTTGGCCTGCAACAAGGTGCCGGTTAGACACCTCACTTCACGAGCTGGAGTGATTTGGAGCTGTGCTGGATGCACCTTGACTGTACAATGATCAGCCAAAGAGGTGCCAGATGAGACATCTGATAGTCTGAACCAACCTGTACAAGACAGGTACCTAAATTTAATCTAACTTGCCGGATCTTACCCTGTGAGCTGCGTCAATTAGCTAAAATACACCGGAAGCATACTTTCATTTTTCATCAAAGTATACATTTAAAATAGGTAAAATGTTGCTGTGATTCACTGTATATATTTGTTTGCCTTCAGGTAGTTTATTGGTCATATTTATAAAATCTTTGTGACACACTTTAGGCTCATAAGCAAATATCAGGGCAGAAAAAGTATTGACCAACAAGCTTCCAGCAACTAGGCAGTTGTTCATATTCAGCTGCATGACCGGACTGAGCTGGCATCTTTAAAACAAGGGATGGTTTTGTTGCATTAGTCCGTTGGTATCTTTTACTTAAAAATAATTTAAATCACGTTTCTGTGGTTGCTTTGCTCCCTCTGTCTCTGCTTTGAGGTGTATTAGATAAACAGTGTAAGGAGGTATCAGTAGTTCCTTTTCAATGTTCTGTTCACTGTTGGAATGCAAGGTTCTTTTGATGTTCAGAGTCCTGCACAGCCCTGTCTACCTCAGAAAGTCTGGCTAAGCTATTCTTTTCCATCTATGAATACACCTGCACAGCTCCCACTACAGCTGATGGAGTTGTGTATGCATATACATCTAACGAACTGCATGTATAGAGTGCAACGTAATTAGACATGCATGCATGTTTGTAAGTAGAAAGATGATTCACCACTGTGTGTTTCTATGTACATAAAGCCTAACATCAATAAAAACATTAACATACTAACTAAAATATTCTGATCCCTGAAGACAGGCAACTGTTGAACTAGCTGGAAAGTAGTCAGCTTTATTAAAAAATCAATTCATAGTTTTTCATAACATTTTATCGTCTTACAATAAAACAGTTTTCAAAACAGTATCAATAGGTTACCATTCAGTATAACTTTTCTTTTACACCATATCTCATTTAGGTGTGTTTTTTTTTAAAACAAAGCATTTCAATACCAATTTTGTAGTAAGGTCAGGTAAGAAGCTTAACAGTGATTACTGTCTGACAGCTTAATCTGTGTAGTCTTTTGTCAATTTTTCTAAAAGGTATTCAGGCAGAGGTTCCACATGAGAAAAAGCACAGATTTTTAGACATCTAACAACATGTAATTTTGTCGAATTTGCATTTAAAAACTGATAGATTTTTTTTAATTATGCCTGCTTGTTTCTGTTACAATAGTCTTCATATAATGACTCTTCTCTAAATGTGATGTTGAATGTCACCACTGTGTTATGTCTCATATTTTTTTTTAATTCAATAAGATCTGTCTTTCAGTCTTTTAAATATTTGATCTACATTACTAGATAGAATGCTATATCACATGGTTCTAAAAATAGCAGTTTTCTTAAAGCTTATAACCCAGGGATATTTTGGGTCCTGCATAATTCAGTCCTACATTGTGTATTTGATTTTATTACACTGTAAGTGCTACTATCTTCGAAAAGAAGATTCATTTTAGATAAAGTGGAAAAAAAATTATGCACTTTTGAAAATCAAAATTATACGTAAAATTTAAAACATGGCAAAATGCTAGGTACCTCATACAAAGTAATCACACCATATGTTTGCGCTGGCTCTCTCCATTGAAGAAAAATCTTCTCTTCAAAGGTACTTCCTTGAATGGACTCAAGTGGCACCGCACTGGGGACTAAAGGATAAAAAAGGGAAAAAAAATGCTGTTTTGAGAAAAAATTCAGGAGACACTCTACGTAATATTTGTGCTGTTGAGGCATAAAAACTGTCCCAATATTATTTTCCCAAGACTGAAGCAAAGGCCAGGGTAGCATAGGACAAGAAGAATTTATTAAACAGGATAGTGCCATTAAGTAAACATACATGTCACCTCCAGCATAAGAAGGAATTAGCGAGCATTGCACTTTTCCTGTAAAATGCTATTGATGAAAGAAAAGGACAAATCAGCTTTTTATAAGGAATTAGGTGATATCTCAAATATAAACTCCTGTAACTAAAATCCATTTGTGATACCTACTTATCAACAGTGTTTCTGTCCCACAGTGACAAACATATTAAACATTCATATATGAAAACAGACAAGCATTGAAGTAACAACTCTTAGTTTCAACAGACTGAACTAGAATGGTTAGCTTGGAAAGATGAGCCATGTGTCGCATAGAACACTGACATTGGGCTTGATGACCTACAACAGGTCATAAAGAAATTATGAAGCAGACAAACTGAAGAACTGACATTATTCATTTTTCTTAAAGTCTCTTAATTTATGAGAATGACCTCTGAAGAGCCAGGGATGTCAGCAGGTTCTGATAAATGGTGTGTCACCCACTCTCAGATATCTACTTGTGTTTCCTGTTTGTTCTGCAACAATTACCTTATCCCTGGGCCAACCTCAAGGCATTTTTCAGAGAGGGAGATGTATAAACAGCACATGGACATTTATCTGTGATTTTATTTTTGTAACAACATTTGCAATGGAAAGGGAAAAGAAAATCCCGAAAAATGTACACAGTGCTACTGTGAGGCAACACGCATTGATAAGTTAGCACTTTCCCACAAACTGGATGTGAAAAGTCATTTAGAAAATACACTTAACGTTTTTTGATGTGCTAGAGAAAGAAGGTGGAGGCTACTTGCTGCAGTGATTGAAATAATTTCTCAGACCCTTTACTGAGATGTACATGAACGGTTAAAGAACAGGAAGATCTGAAAGCAAGACATCTGGTGGCTCCCTCCCATTGTTAGGTCTGGTACAGCACTGTGCTCCTCCTCCAAGTCTGGAAGTTTACACAGTTCGAGACTTCATAATTACCTCTCCATAGCTCTCTGCAGAGTCCCTTCCTCTACCAAGGGGAAGCTCCAAGAATACAGGTGATGGTTTCTGAACTGTTCTGTATGGACCACTAAAATGATGCCTTTAGAGCAGCCTTAAGACTAAACCTTGCTGCCAAGTAGGAAGGAACTGGTAAAACTCATTTGGAATCATGGGGTTAATGATTTATGTGTAAAGGAAGAGGGATTAAATACAGTGTAAATAAACTGGAAGCATAGCAAAACACTGTGGCAACCCTCCAAAATTATCTGAAGGCCATAAACTTGAGCAGTTATTCTATAAGGAGGGTCAAATACTGGCAGAGGTTACCTGGAGAAGTTGTGGGATAGCTATCTTTGGAGACACTCAAAACTAAGCTGTACAAGACCTTGAGCAATCTGCTCTCACTCAATCTGCTCTGAGCAAAAGGCTGGACTAAATGAGCTCTGGAGGTCCCTTGCAACCTACATGATTGTGTAATTCAAAAAATAATGATGATAATTTGGGTCAGTATACTCTGTTGTGTTAAATCCAGACTTATGTACCTTACTGAAAGTGTATGGTATACAAAAAACTTATGATTTTTGTCCAAGGTATTCTCTCAAACACTGATGCTGGTTTTTAATAGGTCTTGGAACAATGTAAGTTCCAGGTGGCCAGGAATAAGAAAATATTATGCAAAGGTTCAGAGTAAACACATAAATGGCCCAGAAAACAATAAGATCTTTAGCTTTACCATCCTACGATTGAACTGAATCATAATTAGAGGGATGACAGCAAAATTAATTCTAATTAAACAATTTTTTTTGTTAGTTATGCTTTGTCAAATCTGTTGCATTAGCAACTATACATTCCTAAATTGTTTAATTTATTCCTTCATGTATTTTGATTAGACATTAGTACTACAAAAAAAAAACCCAATACAGCATATATTAAATTATTTAATAGGTTTAAATGAGAGACTTCAAGTATGTATTATAAGAGCAACTCATCATTGCTGAAGTTTTTTTTCTAGAAATCTTTCCAACATGTCTGCTGTATATCTATCATTGACCTGGAAGAAATTACAAAGTCACTCCTGTGCAGATTGCAGATGATAAAAATGGGAGGAGGACAGATCTGTTATATAAAGCAATGCCAGTCACTTGATAAGGTTTCTTAGAACAGTATGCATTTTAAAATGGCAAAAAGCAAGGTCAAAAAACCTAAGGTACACTTGTAGAGGGCCCTAAGGGGCTATATCTCAATATAGAATGTTCTGGAATGGTGAAAGTGATTCCTAGTGCATGACGAATTCCACAAGTAAGTCCCATTTTGCTATTGTAGCTAACGGAGCTCCAGTAAACTCTCTGCATATATAATCACAGTAATATCACAGAGAACTTAGGCAGATGGTATAACCATTACATGCAATATTACTACAGCATTACAGAGATGCAGTAGCCAATCTGGCTGTCCATGCTTCAAAAAAGACACTCACAAATTACGTTATTACTCAAAATAAAAAAAGAGATCTGAGAACTCCACATTAGCCAAAAATTACTAAAAGGAAGGGAATATCTACATATTTGAATGTATGTATACGGAATTTATTGTCTGAATAAGCAACTAACAGAGTACAGTGGCTGGAAAGCCAAAGCTAGAGAAATTGAAACCACAAATAAGAACAAATATTTAATATTGAGCATATGAACAGAAAAGCATACATGAGGATACTGTGGACAATCACCTGAAATTTCTTCAAATTGATACTGGAACTTTTAAGAGGCAGAACATAGTTCAAGCATGAGATATTAGTTTAATAAAGAAATGATTAAATGATGTGTGATATTATAGGTTATATAAAAGATCATTATAACACTTTACCACCTTAACATTTCTGAAGTTGGTGGAAGATCTGCTACAGATTTTAGCGAGAGTAGAACATGCACTTCTACAGAAAAGCATATTGGCTATCAGGTAGTATGCATGTACAATGTATACATATATAAACATAAAAACTCACCATCTTCATCAGTTTGTACTACAAGTTCTTGGCTTTCCTTTCGTCCTTCGGGATTCATTAGTACTAATTTGATGCTGACGTTTGTGTATGGTGATAGATTAGTAATTGTGTGCTGGGGATGTGAACTTTCTGTATCCCAGCTGACTTCTTCTCTCACTTGCTCTTGTCCTCCGGCCTGGTAACGGTAATGGACTGTGAGGTTGTACCGATGGCAACGTGTGACATTATATCCAAATGGTTCCCAGCAAATAGTGATTTGTCTAGATTTGATCTCCACAACCTCCAGTTTTCGTGGCCCACGCATTGGATCTGCAAAATTACCAATATAATTCTGGTATGATTATTTGTTTCTACTATTAAGCTGGACTGTTTATACAAAGAAAAAGTGTTGGGTGGTTCTTCAGCTATTTCTTATTCATTTGATTTTAAGTTAGACTGAATGCAATTATTCAATCACTATTTGGCCAGGGCATTAATATTCCAGTTCCTCTAAAATAGTCCATAGGGTTCTTTTTTCCATAAACATGAGTTGTTAATAGCTTCTTTCTTTTTTTTTTTACTTCTTCTTTTTGTGTTTTTTTTTTTTTTTTCTTTAAACACATCTAAAATAAACAGTGCAAATACCTCAATTTGTAGTAGTGGTTTAGCAAAGAATGAAAAGAAACAACAGGAGGCACATCAGCCAATATCCTACTGCATATGAACTTTCCTAGAGATCTCCCGTTGGATAACCAACCATAAATCACATCGAACAAAATCATACCCAAGAATTTATAGCTATCTATATATAAGAGCCAAAGAAGGTGGTTGACAAAGTTAAATTTTCTTCAGTCCTACTGGTTCCAGCAATTGAGATAGGAAAGTAAACCCAAGTTTCCACCATATTACAGCAAAACCACAAACACACCACGCATTTTCAAAACACTATCATTAAGAGAGCTATTATACATATTTAGCAATAATCTAGGTTTTTTTCATATTGGAGCCCTCAACAAGATTAAAGACAACGTCTAGTTTTATCCACTGCTTCACTAGTTAAATGCTTAGAAGACTTTTAATGAGCTAGAAGTCTGTTATACATAAACAAATTAATATGCATCTTCCCTCTTTTATGTTTATTAATCAACATGTCTTCACTAGAAATGTTCTAAACAATTTACACCGGATTTCATCTTTTTACTTTTTAATAAAATGCCTGCATGCTTGAAACATTTGTTCAAAGATGTTATTCATCTTAACTCCTTGAAGAAAAGGTGTTAAGAAATTGCTTGCTCTCTCTGAAATCTACAAAGCAAGGTATTTTTTCCCCCTTTTAAATCTTCCAGGTTTGTTGGTGTTTTGTTTTTTTTTTTTAATTAATTGCCACTACTCAACAGTGTTGATCATCTATACAGTACATTTGTCAGTCAGTGACAAAATGGCAAAGGAAAACAAATTCAGCAATGGGTCTAATCCTCATCTCCTTTCTAGCAAGTAGACTGACTGGTAAACATGTCGCCATCAAGGAAAAATCGCAGTAGAGCCATTCACCTCCCCCCACACTCAGATACCCCAGCTAAGAATCCCATTGTTTGGGCTGTTTTCTATTGCTTCTACAACTAAGATTAATTAGAAGCAAACCTCAAAGACTGGCAAGTCCTAAGAGTTTCATGTCTTCCTTAAGCACTTACTTCTGCATAATTCAGACATAAATGTCATGATAAAAGAGTTTTCCTTTTTGTTTTGTTTTGGTTTTGTTTTCATATCAGCTTCTAAGCATTTCTTCATTTAGGTGAGACTATGAATACCAAAACGCATTTGATGGGTATTGTGTAACTGTAGCGCTACCCGAACGGGCTAAATAGGACTAGAAAATCTACAAAATTGAGGTGACCCTGACATACAACATTAAGTAGCTGAACAAAGTTTCCAGCTGCAAGAATATGGAACAGCCTGCTTAGTTCCATAGTAGGCACATCAGAAAATTCACAGGGGAGCTGAGAAATCATTTTGTTGGAGACATAAAACTAATTCATAGCATTTTAAAACTGAAATTGAGTGGCTGTACAAAAATACTGGATCAAAACATATCCAAGAGTTCTGCCCAAGAGGAAGATATTCTTATGTCATGTTACCTTAATAAAAAGTACAAGTTAGCCCTCTAGTTAAATCTTGAAGTCATTGCTATGAGAATGACAGATACATTTTCACTTCTAACAAAAGAGACAAGGGAAAAAAGAGATTAGATTGTAGAAGATGGAGACAATACAGCTTTTGTTGATATTCACAGGATAAAGGTCATCAGACAAGGCAAATACTCTGGTAGCTTTGGTTCCTAACTTGATTCTGTAATTCACAGCATCAGTAGCTACGCAACTCATATCTATTTTTCTTACCATCATTCAGAGATTATGCAACTGATAGGGCCCTAAAGACCCCTTTGTGGGGTAAGTGTCAAGCAGTTAATGTGTCGACCAGCCAATGACAGCACTTAGTGGAAAGAAAGGGAGAGGTAGGATATAAAAGCCCCTGGGACACAGCAGAGAAAGACATTACGGAAAAATAAAGCAAGATCTGATATAATGCACCAGGTGGGATAACTGAGAAAGTAGGATAACTGTGCACTGAGAAAGTCAGGTTAAATATTCCAGAGAGTTTTGTCCATGAAAGAGCCTTTGAAGATACAGGCCTACACTCCACAGAATTTACCTACTTTGTGTCCTCAGTCTCACTTCTAAATTCTCAAAATGGACATGCCTAGAGAAATTGATGATACTTTATTATTTCTTTCATCAAATAAGTATAATTCCTAAATTACCACTACTTTATTTGCTTTATTTTATTTTTTTTTTCAATACCACACTTCTTTCATTTATCAGACAAGACTTCATTACAGACCTGAGGATATCAGTTTTCATCTGCTCTATACAGTTGAGTTCTCAGTCATAACAGATCTATATGCATGAAGTACATGATGACTCTTGGTTAAATTCAGTTAATTCATACTGTAAGCAGGAAAGAGATGAAGGGAAACCAGAAAAAAAAGGCTAAGGTAGCAGTGCAAATTTTGGATTAAAAATCCATATAGCTCAAAACAGCCATGAGAAATAAAAGTTATTGCAACAAAAGATAGAAAAAGAAGTTTCCATTAGATCAAGTTTGCACTGAGCTTCTCTGGAGGTGTTGTTGTACACCCCAGAAGAAATATTTAAAGCGATATGGTTCTGAAAGCACAGTACATTGCTTGCAACACACTGGAAAGTAAACGCTTTGCATCATGAGGGACTCAGGATACTTGGGGAAAGAAAATTGCTAAGCAACACAAAAAGAATGACAACTAATGGCTATGGTTTAAAAGGGAAAGCTGAACTAATGACCACAGCATGATAACTTAATTTTGTTGATTGTAATTTCTATAGGATCTTTTTATCATATTCCCATGGTAAGTTCCCAACTTTCAGTGAAAAAGTAAGCATTCTATAGAGATGCTGCTGTTGTGCTCATGAGACTTGCACTAACTATTCACATAGTACCTGAAAGCTGCCATCCTAGCAATGGTCTGCTGTCATTACCTTGCATCAGGTTAGTGATAGATACACAGAGAAGTGTCACAGCACAGTGCTAATCACAACTGAAATCACATCTTTTAGAGTAGAAAATGAATCATGAGATTAAGATGCTGTACCAACAACATTATGTGCAACATATACACCTCACACCACAACAGCTATTTGCTGAGCCTTTGTTTCTTTTCCTCAGTTGGTAAAGGCACACCTGCAGAGAGGTTTTACAGCCAGACCTCTCTACTCACTCTGGAGTGCTATATGTGAACTCAGCCTCTGTTTTTCCTCAGTATTCCAGCTATTTTCTCATGCCTCACTGGTACAAATCATGAGGCGAATGGGGAAAATAAGGCCTATCACTTCATAAGAGAAGAGGTTTGCCTCCCAAAGGAGGGCACTGCCTGTCATGCCTGAAGCTTCAGCCAGGTAGTTCTTACTGATTCCCCTGCTGAAGCCCACAGCATTTTTCGTACCGCTCTCCTTCTGCCAGCTCCAGCAGAGTATCAGCCAGTGAAGTCTGACAGGTGCAGCTGTGGCCAGAGGGACCAGCAAGCCCGGTTCTAGCCCCTGGCACTTTAGCATCTCATTGAATCGTCGATCTTGGCTCCTTCTCTGCTCCTCTACGTCTTCCTGAGAATACAGAGCAGAGACTGACAGACAGGATCAATTTCCATTGCAGCTGCAATTCACAGCTCATTTCTCTGGAACTTCACTTTACCTCTTACCACAAGTACAATGCTTTTTCAGAAACGCAATTTCAGAATCACAGGGACATTTAGGTGTATTTTTAGCATCCTGTCATTGATCATCAAAACTTGGGTTTAGAATGAAAACTCAGACTGGAAGTTTTGTCTTTTCCCCACAGACTGCACAGACCTACTGAAAAAAGACATGAAGAAAGGAATGGCATGGTGATTTTCTGCCACTCCATGGTGCTCCAGCAGCTGCAGACAGCTGGTATGTGTTAGGTACCATTTGAAAGACATTCGAACAATAGGAATGAAGAATTTACTTCTTGTATAGGCAAATTATTAGTATGTTTTAGCTCTGTAATCACAACTCTTGTGATTTAAATTCCAGATTGGACGCTATTGTCCTTCCATAGGAAGTGAAGGATGAACAGAACAAGAAAATGTAAAAATTTAAGATGAAACCAGAATCATCTGTGATTTAACGTATTACCCACTATAGGTCTTTTAAACACAAATTTAACTAATGATAATTAAATGTACAGGCTTTGTCACAGATTGCCTAAGCAGTCTAGTTCAAATTACTGAATATCTTTTCATGTCAATGCTCTCTGAGTAAAGTGGGAGTCCAGCAGCTGTATCAGAGGTTTGCAGATCATGAACACCTGCAAGGAACTTGCATACTACAGTGATGGAGATCATAAGCACCTACAAACTTTAGACTTGATTCTACACACTAAATCAGGGCCACATCTGATTGAGCAGACAATTTAAGACATGCTTTGTTTCAAACAAGGCTACTTGTGTTTTAAGGCAAACTCATGCTTTAAGAGTTCACCAGCACTGGTAAAAGTGATCAGGCTGTCAGTGCACTTCACTTAATCAGAAGTACCTTCCATGGAAGAACAAATCAGAACAACTGAGGAGGGGACATGGGAAGTTCACTTTTCCCATTCTGCTTCCCCCAGCACCTTCGCTAACATCCACAGTTTCACAATGGAGAGAAGGACAAGACTTAACTATAAAAACACATTTCAGGACAAACACAACATGGATAGTTTTCCCTCTCTCGACTAAACCACTTCCCTGCATCTGAGAACTGGAAGATTTTCACTTACAGCATGTGCACATACTCAGCCTCTTTTTCCTGCCAGAAATGCCAGCAGTCTACTGGGTAAAGGAGGAAAGCGAGCAACTACCTTGTTGTCGCTAAGACTACGGCAACACCATCCTTCTTCAGGCTGGAACCAGATGCAAGATCATGTTTCCACTGATTTTGTTTCATCATATACTTTGGAAGTATCATGTAGTTAAACCTTACGTATCTGTATAAGATATGAGGATAGCACATGTCCTCGTTTATATACAAAGAAACCGAAACTCAAAAGAAATGGATTATCTGCTGAAAGTTACAAAGCGTCAACAAAAGCTGTGGAATCCTAATTCTCAGTCTCATTTCTAATGCACTAGAATATAGCATTCAACAGTTTTTTTCTGTACTTTGTGATCAGACCTGGTTAGTTCCAAAACGTGGGAGCTCAGAAAACAATGAAATACATTCTCACAGCTCACACCAGTAAAATGATCAGGTCAAGTTCTTAAAAAGAGCCAGCTTGAATCCTCACTCCTCCTCAAAAAGTAGAGGTCTACTTTTTCCAGGAATAATCATGAATGCTAATATCCGTTTATCACTAGGATAATTACTTTTGTGATATTTCTAGCTCAAACACAAGCTAAAAATACAGGAATTCTTGGGAGAGAACCACAATGTTTAGCTGATGATAGAAGATTCATTGAAAGCACATTCTAATACACATCCAAGGCATCAGCTCACCACTTCTAAAAAATTATTCTAGATGTTGCTTGAAACCAGATGAGACATTAGATTTAAGCTTTTAGTAACGTATCATTATAAGCACTGAATACAGAAACATGAATGAGTGATATAATCCTGCATGAGACATTTTCCTTAATTTTTTCATCTCTTATTCACCAATCTATGACCACACGTATCCCACAAGGCCTAAGTCTTCAGGCTGACATGTACAGATGCAAAATATATTGGTCTAATCATCACCTTTTAAAGTTCGCAGTATTTTTTAAGTATTAGTTTCTATACAATGCTTTATTTCATGAAAGGTGATATGAACTTTTCACTTTATAGTAAAATTTAAATCTGAACCAACATAAATGGAATCTAACCTTTATGTTGTTGTCATTTTATAGGTGTACTCTGAATGGTGAGTCATTTAAACTCTAATACATTTAAATAAGGAATGAAAGAAAAACATCATTCAATGTATTTTTCTCAAATTACCTGCGTTACATGATTACTCCTTCACAATCAAAATCAGATTTTAAGTATGAATGATACAAACAAGATTACATTCTGAATCTGCAACAGAGATTTTAGTTGCTTGTTTAAAATGACATACCTAGCTATTCAGTAATCACTTTATAATAACCCCTTTCATTTCTAAATCTACTTAGCCATCAGCCACTAGTGAGGAAAATGCTGGCAGTGGTTTTTACAACTACACATTAGTTTTACATTTCATGACAAGGTAATTCTAGAGAGATCGAAAGACAGACAAGCATGTGTTCTTAAGGTTTTCTTTCTTTCGTGTGAAGGAAGCACACATCTAACTGAGAAGTGAAAAATAAAGACTGCAGGCATATACTTTTCACTTCACATATATGGCAATGACAATTTATCCTCACTTCACCCCAGGAACCTTCGTGAATATATAAATCAACAAGAAATAAAAGGTTGCGACAAATACCCCTCAGAAGAATTACTATAGTGAGATGGCAAATAAAGTGTCTATTTCTAGTAGATGTTACCTTTGGTAGACACTTGGATCAGAACGATCTTTGAGGAAAAGACTTATGTTGCAAATATTGTCCTTCTCAACAAAATCTATCACGGGTGTTTAACCCTTTTTCTGACTTGATCACATGGCTGGAGTTCTAAACCAATTTATGCAGCCCGCAGCCCAGCTGCTGTTCATACTGGAGAAGCCGCAGGCAACACAAAGGAAGCTGAAGGCCTGAAGAATTGCTCTTGTGGCCACCTGACATACCTCCTTTCCATAGGTACCACACAACAGTATTGTCTTCACTGAAAATGAAACCATCTGGTAATGCAGGGTCAATGCAGAAACTTTCAGATATACTAGAAGAAGGTGTATGTGGCTGGCTCATAATTAAGTATATTTTTGAGAACAACAGACATAATTAGATAATTTGTCATAACCAGGGGAAATGACACTAATGTAAAACACAGTTTTCTACTCAGTGGTCAAAAAACCAGCAATCAAGGAGAACAATATAAACATTTAGAAGTTCTCATGTGAGGCAAAAATCTTTTCTCTAGCCAGTTTTCTTGGAAATGGCTGGAATATGTCTATGACGTAGTATGACAAACCATTCTCTATATACACTAATACAGTACATATATTTTTGTACAGTAAGTGCCCCAATCACCTTCTGACTAATATTAATGGCAAGCATGCAGTGTTTGCTCTGTTGTGTGACATGTTAGCATGTTTGACCTCATTAATTTTTATGTTATGGCTTCTAGAGTTTCCCCTGAAGTCAACTGGCGAAAAGATAAACCATTGTGTAAATTAGTGAAGGTTTCAGCTGCTCAATACCTGCCATGAAAGTAGAAGCCCAGAGACTGTTTATTATGTTGTGCCAAAGAATAAATGGGCAATGCTGTTTCATAGATCAGTCAGAATAAGATGTAGCAGCGTGTTCTGGTTATCACTGTGGCCTATTGCTACTGACAAATCACATTAATTCAGAGCTGTTAGGTACAGCAGTGTTAGCTAAAGTGGGGGTTGAGAACAGGCTGTTATTGAACCTAAATGACAGGACAACATGGTCATATAAATCTACATAAAAGAGAAAATGCCACCAATCAATGTTACTCATCTAAAAAGAATATTTACCATTCTTTCTAATCTGACATGTGCAATCAACCTTAACCAAATGATGTAGAGTGAGATCAGTTTTGACAAATAACTCTCAAATGCATAAACCTGATAAATGAATCAGATTCTTTGTAACAACTGGTAAAAGAAACTCTGAACTTACATATGTGTCAAAAGGGAACAGGCCATTCTGTCCTTCTGCTACACTATTATGTGCTAACTACTAGTAACGCTTAAGTACAATACTAAATGAGAAGTAAGTACTGTAAAGTTGAGGCAATCATCTGTTTAATTTGTGACAAGATCCTTTTCCCAAAAGAATCTCCTACGTAGTTACCAGTCAGTCTGGATGCAGTGTTTAACCTTCCTCAGGTTAGGCCCATCCTCGGGACTTTTCCAGGAGCTTCGCACAAGCCTGAGTAGTTACTAGCTATTGTGTAAATGAAAGTGCTTTTTCACCTACCAATCTAAACTACCATCTTTGTCTACTCCAAGTAATCAATACAGTAGCCCTCAATATCAGCTGCAACACTGCACTCCGATTCCTTTCTCGAGCTAGCACAAAAAAGAGCAGTAGTTTACTCAGACTTTCTAAAGCAAAATACCAACTTCTCCTATGCTACCTGGGTAACTCAACGAGTTTTGGATGTTTTAATTTAGAATGATATAAGAACGGGGATAAATTACATTGGTAAGGTACTTTTTGTTTTTCTGTGCACAGGGCTACCTTGTATGAAAGGAATTTCTTGCTGATTATCTTCCCCGTTCAATAACTAAACCTGATGCCTTTATACATTAAAGTACTCGAAAAGTACCTACATTGACAGTATACACTGTTGACTTTGTTGGTTGAATATATTCAGCCTTTTTTTCCTGCTACATCACAATATCTTAAAAATTTCTCAAAAAACTCCCCCAAATTGCTCCCTCTCTAGCAGATTTCTTTGAATTTTCCTGTGATAGCTGAAGAAGTTATTTGCCACCAGCGTTCACTGCTATACCATTCCCTGTGAAAAGCAAACATAAGAAAATATGCTGGCCGATGGAGTAAATTTATACTGTTACACTGTACTATAAAATACAGAGGAAACCAGCCCATCCTTGCTTCTGACACATTTGTAACAAGGAAAGGAACTTCCACTAGAGGAAGAAGGAGAAAAGTTCGGAGAAGTAGGTAGAATGGATGGTAAACTGCTTCAAAGTTAATTCTCTTTTTCCTCATAAGATTTAACAGAGTCCAAAGATTCTCAGAAAAATCCATATACGTGGGACTTTGCTCTCTGCCTCAGATACAGAAATGTATGATACTACTGACAAAAACAGTAAACAAAGGAATACAAGCACAGAACTAAGAAGAAAATATGAAAATAAATGTGGTTTTGCATAACGTATCACAGGTTAGTTAACCCTGTACTTATTTCCTTTAAGCCATGCTTTATTTCCACATTTCATCTTGAGCCTTTGTTGTTTATTTCTTTTCTCTAGTCATAAAGATTAATCATTTATCAGGACTACATTTCCCTACATTGCCTGCAGCATCTCCTGCTTTAATCGCTACAGGTCACTTTGCATTTGGTTATGTCTTTCTGCTTCCTTCCCCTCTTCCAAATTTGGTCCTGTCAAATAGATTAAAGAACGTGTGCATTGATGCCAGAACCATAACTGACGTGGAAGAACACAAAGCAGCCATCAAATATTCAGGAAAGTGGAGGTTATGGGAGGCTGCTGAAGAACCTGCAATCCTGAGTGCAGGAGAGGGGCCAGGACGAGATCACAGTCTCACGGGCCAAAGACGGGCAGTTTCTTTACTGTCGAGACATAAGCAGCTCCACAGATCACTCAGGAGCCCTGGATCACAGTTCTACCACACAGATCAAGGAAAAACTGGAAGAGGTAACTGGTAAAAGTCCACCAGAAATAAGCTGATGCGACAAATTATGGAACTTCATATGACAGCAATTACATAAATCTGAAAACTGTCTAATTCCATCACCAGTAACCCAGGATTCAAAGTCCATTAAGCATTGTTTTTTCCAATTGAACCGAGCTAATGAAAAATAATTGCTACTCTGAAAAAGGTCATACACAAAGTAATAAAAAAGCAAGTGCGATACAGTCACTATTTATACGTTACTCTAATTTGAATTTATAAATTGCTGACATCTGTTATAAATCATGCAGTTTTCTTCCAAGCACAGAAGTTTCTCATTGCAGGCTTTCCTTTGTCTCTATCATGATTATGAAAGTAAAAAATTCAGGTTCATAATTTAAATGGAGCTTGTGAGGTGCTCTGGTTTTCATCTCAGCTAAGGGTGCTTTTCATTAACTGGGAAGATAGTAAAAAAAAGAACCCAAACCCCAAAGGTATAAAAAGCAACAAGAGCCTACAACAGCTCAAAATCAACAGCTCCACAAGCTTTTGGTTATAGAATAGCTACAGGGTGGCCCTTATTTAAAAATTAAAATAAATTTTTAAAATAGTTTTATTGTAGAAAATTGGAAATATTCAGAAATATATAAATCACACACTGATCTTTTAAGTACCAAAATTTGCATTTAAATAATAGGAAATGTAAGCTCTTATTTGTAACTCAGAATTGAACCAAATGAGAAGGCAACAGAAGAGCTGCTGCTTTTGCAGTTGCAGAATGGTTTAGGGGTTGCATGTTATAATCTTGAATTATAATGATGATGCTTATTTTTTTGTCAGTAATCCACATTGCTGGACTTGGTGTGCATATACACACAAAATCCAGAAATATTCATATAATGTACAGACAATTTAAGATAGAAGTTTCTTGACAACCAAGTCGCTGCTTTACACTTATGTAAGTCTGCCAGCAACACAATCACATTTTAAACTAAATTATATTTCTAAGAACAAATAGTTTCACTGACTTGTAAATGGACTGCGATTTTCAGAACTTCATTTCTAATAGTTAATCAGAAAAAAAAGAACATAGCCATTAATAAAATGTTATAAACATTAATTGCTCTCGGTGTACTAGATGGTGCAAACACTCCTGTCAGGTCTTCCTGGCTGGATCTCAAAGCTCAACCATAGACAAAAACTGGAAAAGAAAACAACAGAAAGACAACAGGACAGAGACTTGAAGTCAGCAAAAGCTCATTTGCTCACTTGCCCCATTCAACCCATTAGCTGAAGCCTGTGTGGATCAGTATTATTCACACAGGTGAACGGGCTTAGTGGAAACATCCCCGTACTGGGCAATTCGAAACCACAGCTCAATTTCTGGCTTAGGCATTTGTCACTGGATGATTGTAAAAATCCCACTCAACACCTCAGATTTGAATAACTAAATTCTATGTTTGTAAAGCACTTTGATATTTATGGCTCCAAGGTGTTACATTGGAAGAATATATTATTATTTTTTCAGTATGGTCTGAAAGTTGAAAGGAAAGCAACATGAAGTCAGGGTATTTCTAGCAATTCCACTGCTGAGGCCACTCACCAATTCATACAACTGCATTGAATATAAATACACGTGGCAGTCTGCTTCACTAATATACCACATGACAACAGAAACACGAACAAACTGATGTCAGGGAAAGGCAAGAGCTTAATTCACGACAAATGGGTGAGTTAGCATGATGCACTGGGGGCCACTGCCCCATGTCAGGCACAACCGGTTCTAGTCGACCCACCACAGGGCACAGCTGAGCCCCTCAGCCAAGGTGGTGGTGCCTCTGGAAAAGTCTATTAAAGGGCAAAACACTGCCTGGTGGTAAGAGGAGGGGGGTGAAAAAGTGTGAGAAACAGCCCTGCAGGCACCCAGGTGAGAAAAGAAGGAGGAGGTGCTACAGGTGCCAGAGCAGAGAGACCCCTGCAGCTGGGGAGAGGACCATGGTGGAGCAGGTGTCCAGCCCATGGGGGATCCCATGCTGGAGCAGGTGAATATACCCTGAAGGAAGATGTAGGCTGTAGAGGACTCCTTGCTGAAGCAGTAAGAAGGAAGGAATGGCAGAGAGAAGCTGTTGTAGACTGACCCCAAGCCCTGTTCCCTGTCCCCCTGTGCCACTTGGAGCAGGAAAGGAGCTGGGAGTGGAGGAACATAAGTGAGGAGGGAGAAGATGGTGTTTTGTCTTTGTTTCTTGCTATCCAAATCTGTTTCAACAGGCAATAAATTAATTTTTCCCAAGTTGCATCTGTTTTGCCTGTGATAGTAACTGGTAAGTGATCTCCCTGTCTCTACCTTGACCCATGAGATTTTCCATCTTATTTTGTCCCCCTGTCCTGCTGAGGAGGAGAGTAGGAGAGCAACTGGGTGTCTGGCAGCCAGAGCCACCCGAGGTCATCCCGACACAGACCAGGTTTGGTATTTCATATATTTAGGCCTGATCCAGGTACAAGCCAGTGTTCCCTGAATGAAGAATACAGTATCGAAACCTCAGTAACCAGCAGGCAAAAACAGATGAGAAATTTTGCACTACACAATTTTTTTTAATTTTTGATGAATTCACAGTGTATTAAGTAATGGAGCAGAAAGAAATTGTTTTAAGTTGTATCAGCACTAGCAGCGTGTAACCATGGTAATTAAAACAATATTATTTTTTAAAATTACAAAAGACTACTCAAGACACATAAAAAGGCAGTATCTGAGAAAGAACATATTTCTTCTGATAACTACATTTCTGTAATTCTGCAAAATTATTAAAGACACAGACATTTTTTACTCCAGCTAAATACTTTGATACACTATAGAATAATGATTTTAATTAAGAATTAAATTAAAAAGGGAGTTTGCATGGACAGAAGCTTCAAGAAGCCTTCAAGCACATTACTGTTAGATCTCTGAGAGAATATTTCGACCAGGATTTTCCTAGTCCTTATTTATATGACAATTTCACTACCTTAATCCATATTTACAAGTATTCTGATTTCCCAGCTGGAAGAAAACCAACAACAATTAAAAAACACACACATAAAAAAATCAGGCTTTTTAAGAGTTCAGGCAGAAGGCACTCATGACAGCTCAGAAGCATTTAAGTCCACTCCAGCCCTTTCACTGAACGGTGTATCTTATACTACCACTAAGAACACAAGCGAAAAGGGATTGAAGGGACTGGTCCCTCATGATGCAGTATTTGCTCATAAGAAAAAGTTAGTTGCAAACAGCATGAAACCGCTTAAGTGGCCACTTATATAATAATGTTTAGCATGGTACAAGTGTATTGTTGATTTAAGCTCACTGATCTGAAGCTTCTTCTAATGCTGGCTTGTGACAATAACAAAAATCATAATTCTTGGATGTGTTACAATTGTTCAATATGGCCACACAAGTATCCCTGGAGAAAATCCGGTTTAAATTATGAGCTAAAATGAGAGAAGAAAAATCCTTCTACAAGCCTAAGTGTAGTTGTTCTCTCTCTGAATTCATGGGTAAATTCAGCCACTGCACAGCCACGTGTGTGGCTGTCACAGCAAATCTCCTGTAACCCAGTACATGGTGAGGAAAGATTTTCAAATTCAGAAGACACGTGTCCTTTGCCCTCTGTAGCATGCTACAGAACAGCAATTCCCCACAGTCCCATGGTGCATGGGATCCCTGTAGTGGCTTGCCACCCTCAGCAGTGGGACCTTAAAAGCTCCCAGCCATACCTGAAGCCTATTAAAGCAGGCTAGAAAAGGCAAGTTTTGCTTTAATAGAACAGGAATGTGGATGAAATACTATTGTAGGTGAAAGTGATCCAACAGACAAGTTTCATGCACTTTCAAGTTTGCCATCAAATATGGATCTGTCAGAAAAAGTAAAATTATGACACTGTTAGTAACACCAGGAGACTGGGGCATGTAAGGTTATCCTCTGATCACATTCAGGGAATTTTTCATCCCTCCCACTTAGGGTTGTGTTTGAACACAGAAATGCCCCAGGAGAGATGGTCACCACAGGCCTACCCTGCACTTCTGGGCATGTGACCTGTATCACGATTGACATGAAGTCCTGGGCTTTGAAGACATCCCAAGAATTTCCATCCTTGCTGGCTTATTTCCTGAGTGACAGGTGTAGTAAAAGCTGCTGGCTCACACAAACAGGAAAACACACTTTGTGTTTTCTTAATTTCTCTCCACTGCCCTGGGCAAGAGGCAGGAAGAAGCAGAAAGCAAAACAAATATCAGCTATTCTCAGCTGCCTCTAGGAAGCACGGGGACCCACCACACACAGACATGTAATGGGATAATGAGAGAACTCAAGGATGCTGGAAACCTTTGGTTGTTCCTATGGCCATGCACAGCTGCTTAGTGAAAGCTCCAGGTTAACCAGACTGATAAGAAGTGCCAAATGTCTCATGAGAAAGGCTCTTCCGAGTACTAGTTGATAGTTTAATTTAGAAGATTCAAGACCTATGAAAAACCAGCTGCATAAAAACAAAGGCAAAAAATAGATATTTAAATCAGGCTTTGGCTCAGAGTGTCACCTGTCACTAGAGGGAAGCACTATATGTCAGTGCTATACGTGAAAGACCAAAACAGGTACTGTTTATGAGTGCTGTGCAATGCCATGTTACACATCTGTAAGAAGGCTTTAAAAAGACAAAAAGCTTCAGAAGCTGAACCTATTATTATGGAGTTTCTGCCCTCTAGCAAGGAGAAGTCTAAAGCATGGTTATGGCATCTATTTTTACAAATTCATGCCAAATCACCTCTCCAAAATTTCTCTAGATAAATTTGCGGTTACAAGTTTAAAACCATATCGAAGTTAGTTACACATGGCAGAACAAACCCTAGGAGGCTCCTGGCAGCTTCACAGGCATTAATCATGATCAATATATAAAAGCACTCCCTGTGAATTCACATAAAATAAGGCAATAATTCCACTCATTGTTTCCAATGACATGAACAAATGACTCAAGATTCAATCCTGTTGTTTATGATGTTGCTAGAATCTCTTGATAAAAGTAACACCTAATGTTTATAACTACAGACACATTATTCCTTACAGTATGTTCAGCAGACCATAGGATCACCAATATATAGTTGTTGAAACAATTTTACTCCCAGTACAACTGAAAAGCTATTTAAAACTACAATAAATAAACCCACATGCTTCAAAAGAATTTGCAACTCATTTAAAATTTTAAAAATAGAAATAGTTATCCTGATCTTAATTTAGAGCTCTCTCTTTAGTCAAGAGGGAAACATATGGACAACAAAATGAATGTAGCAATAGTAAGGAGACAAAAGAAAAAGGTGCATGAAGTCTGTCCTATATATACACAAAATACTTTATTCTTGCCTAAGGCACTGTCTGAAATGCTCTGGAAGAAAACTCCTAATAGCTGGTTTGAGCTTTCTCCACTTCCTTTAATGAAGAAGAATGAAGAAGAGCATCTGAAACATTTTGAAGGCAATCTACCCAAACCTTTGACTAATGCAGAGCTCCCTGTTTAACACCCAGTAATAAATATAAAGAACACTGTACATGCAAAAATGCCACTACAAAGACACAATTAACAGTATGAAAATGGCAGCCAGTATCACAGACATTGCTAAAAAATCCTGAGTTCTTTCATTTAGTTACAAAAATTAAATAATTTTACTATTTCTCAATAAAGCTACAATGCACAAACAACGCTGATATCAGTGTGCTCTTGTGGTTATCTTGTATATGCCTTTAGAAATACATTTAGAAGTAGGTATAGCTGTGATCTGCAGATATTTCACTTCTGCATAAATAGGTATTTACACATATTTAAGTCTGGCAGTCCATGTGGTAATACTAATGATTGCTATTTCCTTTTAAAATACATCTACATACCCAAAATTGAAATAAAGCAATGCCAATACATTACTTTTTATCTTGAACTCTACTGTTAAAGACTACCAAAAAAAAAAGCCATATTCAAAAATGTAAATAACTGGCTAATTTCCTGAAAATAGGCAAAATAGCTCAGAAATAACTTGCTCTTTAGCAAGCAAGCAATAACTTGAAATAGAACTGAATTATTATAAAAGTTATTCAAAGAGAAGAAACATCATTCAGCTCATGAAGATGCAAACTGAAGAAGAGGAAAAAGGGGTACTGTCAGAGCTTAGGTTAGCACAGCAAAACACTCTTTTTATAAGAAACAGAATTTCACAAAATACAGGATTCAGGTTCTTGACTCACGTCAAGTTTATGGCTGCGATTTCTTTCTCATATGAGATGCTTATTGATAAGAATGTGTGGTGAAAAAAAAAAAAAAAAATCGGGCTGCTCATGTGACAGATGATCCATGGAACCCTCCCAAATCATTGCAGTTTGCAGATCACAGCCAGATTGGCAGTCCAGTCACAACCGCTCAGAACAGCTGCAACAGCTGGAGAAGACCTTCCCCAGCACTGGGGAGGAAAGAAAAGCGCGGCTGATGCCACACTGAGCACTTACAGATGAGCAGCCTTGCTACTGAGCAGAATTTCAACAGTAGCAAAGACCAGGCTGAATTTTAAGCCATGGAGGCTGCTTGTCAGATTTCAGAGGAGAAAAAAACCCAAACAAACTAAAAAAGCCCCCCAAAACAAACAAACAAATAGACCAAAACAACAACATAAAACCAACAACGCCCCCCCAACAAACAAACAAATCCAAAACAAACCAAAACCAGAAGCATTTGAAAGAGGCAAGCATCAGAAAGGTGAAGAAAAAGGAAAGAAAAGAAGTCTTTAATTAGCAACTTGACTTAGCAATTGTTCCTGTCGGAGAAGTATATAGATAGTACAATCCATGCACTTGTTAGGCTGTGAATAGTTATTGCTTTACAGTTTGAGTTTGTTTGTGTAAATATTTTTCCAGCACTGCTGTTGAAATAGAAATTTTTACTTTTATAATACAATATCTGAGGTTGAAGAAAAGCAGAAGTGCTTCATATAAATCAAACACTTATGGCTCCTAGCATATGGCAAATTAAAACTGGTCATTTTTAAGGCTTCCTTTCTTTTTGCAACTGACTCTACTTTCTAAAATGCATTTGTTTCACCTGCATTCAAAATACAAACAACTTCATCAGATGGCAAATGGCTCACCGTGTGACCACAGGCTAACATCTCAATCTTGTATTAGAGTAAAACATTGCCTATAGTAAAACACACTCTGTCATTTTGGTTCAGGCAAACTGATAGCTAAGGTACACACCCAGGGGCAGAATTCGGCCATCTGAGTGCAAAAGAAATAAATCTATCCTTTCCACAAAAGACAAATTACAATGTTACAAAGCTAAGCCAAGCATATTGCCTTAGGTCTCTGCAAAGTGCTTGCAAACGGACCACACACTAGTCGTAAAGTGAGAAAGGACTAGAGGCCCTTGTATCTACAGCAGCACAGCAGCCCTTGAATCTTCAAAAAAGCAGTAGATTTGAAATATTTTCAATTCAATTTTTCTTTTTTGTTAAGCATGTATTTTCACTTAACGGTTCTCCCTCACTCTACATGATGGTTCTTTAATCTTTCATACCAATTTCTAGCATGATAAAACACTGCCAGCATCCACTTTCATTAAATATTTGATGATTACTTGGCTCTCAGAAGGTGAAAAGTTCCTATTTCTTTTATTGTAGTTTTTGGATGTTTTGTAAAATCTTAAAAAAGTACACCAAGGAGTGTTTATGTCTTAAAACTTAGCCAGATATACACTGTGATACAGAACAGCTAGTCTGCATTATATCTGAGAAATGCCTTAATTCAAAATAATGCATAGGCATTTAGTATGTGGCAACCAAAGACTTGAGCAGACTGCTTTGTTTTTATCCATTTATTTCAATGTCTTCGGGAGTAATAGAAGTTGTCTGTGCTATTATGCATCACTAGTTTATTTTATTAACAAATGTTATGAAGGTATTCACTATCAAATGAAAGCATTTACTAGAGTGCCTGTCCCTAGGAATAGTGAGACGCCCCCATGAATTTACCTTCCTTTTATTTAAGAAACAATGTTGGCAGTTGATTTAGTCTGTAAACTCAATCTGGAGACATCTCTGACTGGGAAAACATTCTCTTCAGTCCTCCCAAGATTCGTTGTCTTTGCTTCTTGGGCAACATAGCCCTGCAAGTTTGTGACTCCTAGCAAATGGATTCGTCGCAGGTTTGGTGTTAATGATATTCCTGTCTCGTATATGTTCCCACACAATGTTCTGACAAGTTCTTCAGGAAACCACTGTAACCTTAGGGTTTGGAATGGATGCAGCACACACCTCAAAAGTCCATATGATGACTACATTGTTGTGATTGTCAAGCAATGAGGCTATCCTTCCAGACTAATGACAAATTTAGTCTTGCAATCCGTCATGACACTTTCCTAGAGCAATGCAATTTCTGTGAACAAGCCACTTTTGCTTCAGCATTTTCCTGCAAGGCACAAGCCTGGCAACTTACTTTACCAAAGAGGAACACATTTGTTCAGCTCTTAATATCCACTCTGAGATGAAATATCAGGTCCACGTTTATCCACTGGGCAAAAGATTTAATCTAAGTGAATCATATCGATTCCACATGTGATAAAATACAATACATTAAGTTTACAGATCACCCTACTGGAAAATGAATGCCATAAAGCTACTATAATGTAATGCAGTATTCAACCCCCACGTTCAGTCTTTGCTTTGCTTTTCAGGCATAAAGACATATCAGGAAAACACCATTTCTGGAATATGCTGATTTCTCTTTCTAGAAGGCATGAAGATACAAGTATATTCCTTCTTTTCTGTTCATTGTAAAGTTTTCCTCAGCAGTTCTCTGACTAGCTAGTGATAACTAGACATACAAGGTGAGAATTGCTTATGAGCCTCCTGGTTTTGTTTTCAGAGGCCTAAGGTACTATTACGGAATAAGGCAACCTGGGTGCCTAATTGGAGGTCTGCACCAAAGACACTGCATACTTAGCAAAAGCTCCTCATTTATTAGCCATTTTGATGAGGAAAGTAGGCAACAGTTTCAGGTTCATTTAAAAGACAGGCACACCATTATTCTTGGTCCCATGCCAGTTCTTTTACTCAGGTGATATCTAGAGTCTCAGAGAGACAGAAGCTCTGCACATATTTAATGTCTTCCTTTGCTTTTGCAAGAAAACTTGTACTGAAATATCCAGACATTGTGGTTTAGTCACTATAGAGGTATAATTAGAATTAAAGGTCAGGTATGTCTGCTATAAAGCACTGCAAGTGTACAGACATGTCAGCTGTAAGCTGGGAGCACATGACTGACATCTCCTAACTGTTATACAGAAACAGCAAGGTACTATACTCTTGATATTTCCCACAATTTGTAGATGAGAGTTGTAGCAGCTGCTGATGTACTTGGCGATACTGGGGGAGCTGGTAGTGATGGAGTGGGTAGGGAACCGCTTGTTATCACGAGAGGAGAGAGGAAGAGAGACTTGTCAAGTGATGGGCAAATACCTCCAAAGATGAGCAATTCCCAGCATAATGTAAATGGTTGATCCAAAATGACCACTGTTACCTGGAGCCAGATCTGAACTCTTCACGTTACTACAGCTGCAAAGCTTGGAAAGACCCTTTTACAAAATGATGCTAGTATTTTAATATTAGCATAAATATAAACAGCATTATTCATAAGCCACTGTGCTTTTAGCACATTATCTAAAGTGTTTCTTAAGCTTAGGAAGTACAACTAATAGCAAAGACAGGTTCTATTGAGTCTCTTCCTTTCTGCTAAGATCCCTCCTTGTAGATAGGTAAAATTGAACTAGCATAAGAAAACAGACTGCAGAAGCAGAACTTTCTGATATAGTGGAGAAAAGCTTTCTACTTCTTAATTTAAGACAGCACTCATTTTTATCTTTGATTATAAATCACATCTATAGAAGAACTTTTGGTTTTCTGTTAGTCCTTGTGGATCTGATGAAGAAATGTGTTTATGTTTATCCTGTGTTCTCTTTCTCTGTCTCTCAATGTTTTTTTAATCCTGTATCTGCTTAGAGTTTGCATGACCACATAGCTCTGGTTCTCTTCTGAAGAGGAACTGTTAGGAACACTGAAGCACACTTCACTGCTTTCCTCGTGTTGTAATTAAACAAAATCAGCTCTCAAAACATAATACAGAAGAGACTAGCTGAGGTAGAGAGCATATATTTTGTATTATGAATTGTAGCTTGAAATAGAAGAGGAGGGAAGGGATGTGAGATAAAAACAAGAATAAATGAACATATTATTGAAGGACTCAAGCTCACAAGCAAGAACCAGTGTTCCTAACTTTTTCATTAGTTCCTTACATACCTTACTTGACAGAATTACTGCTGCACTTGCTGACACAACTCACTGGCCTTCAAACATCATGACAATAATGTCCCTGGTCAAACCTGACACCTGTTTCTCATTTCCATACATTGATTCTTCATCTTATAGCCATTGTATTTCTTAAGAATAAACTGTTATCATTACCAGCAAAATATTGATTAGACTGAAATCCCTACCTCTAAAATTATAGCCTTAATTTCCAGTAGGTTTCATCAGTTATCTTCAAGCAGATGAAGATGTAAGGGAGTCATTAGCATGTGTCAAGCAAAATGTTAGCTAGTCTCTCATGTATTTATTGAAGTTTAACAAAAACAATGAATAAATAATTACTTTATATATTTGGAGAGGAAAAAAATGAACAGGCACCTGTTTAGGGTCAGACAACAGTAACTCTGCCACAGACCTTATTGCTAAGTAATAACATGGGCAAAAGTCTACAAGGAAAGAGCATAATTCTTGCACTTCCAGAGCAAGAAAAAGGTCAAAGCTGCCCCACATCAACTCCCTCTTAGTCCCTGAACATTCATCAGCCTGTTACCAAAGGCCAGCTCTCCCTGTCCCTGTAGTGTTTTCAAAAACCAGCTCAAATTCAGTCCATGAGTTTCTGAAAGCCTCCATGCCCAAGTTATCCTAGATCAATGAAATCCTCTCTGGCCTCCACATTTTTCATATTCCACCTGAAACAGCAGAACCACCTTCTGTCATTTGTTGCTTTACTCTAATATGTGTTGGTTTCAGTTTGCTGTGTGTTATATTTAAAGTTGTCATTACAGGGAGATATTAATTCTCCCTACATATTTCTGCTGTCAAGATTCTCCTAATTCCCTCCACATTCATTAAGCTTGTACCAATTATTTTCTTTGTCTTGATTCCTCATCCTTGGCCCTTGACTACTCTTTGTGTGGATCAATGCTCTCTCTCCTCTGAGTGTTTTTGGCCACCATTTTCATCTTCTGTCTCCAGCTCTTTTTCTTGTTATTCTTCAGGGCCATGATGCTATTTAGGTACTGTAGAAACACTTCACAACACCCTCTTGTAAAAGGTACTGCAAAAATCATTGTGCTTTATCATGTCAGCAGGTGCCTTATTTTTTATGTGCAAGGTGAAAACTTTGACTTGTAACCTTGTGATCACTGAAGAGCAAGGTCAGAATTACCTTCTTAAAATGCAGAGTGCTTTGCCAAAGCAGCCTATGAACAAAAGCTCTTCTGAGTCTTAGACACAGGAGGACACTTTCCATCTCAGAGTGCAGCTCTGAGATGAACAAGACCTCTGGAAGGTCAGGGGTAGTCTTGTTTTCTCACTACCCTTTAGAAAAACATTTTTGCTTCTTCAGGTAGAGATCAGCACCATCAGCCCATTGTACATCTGAAGAACAAAGGGAGTATTTTCAGCAGGAGCAAGAAGTAAACTGTATTTCTAGAAATTCCACTGTCTTTATTTGATTCTAAACACATTTAAGTGACTGAAGTTCGGAAATTTGACTTTTCTACACAAACCTCTGGTTTTGCTCATCACAGCTTAACAAAAAAAGCACATGAATGTACATTTTAATTGTGTGAACCTTGTCAATTTTAAACACGGACAAGTGGACTTGTAAGTGGAAATTTATAAGGACTTGTGATGTTATTTTCGTGAAACATATATTCCAGAGGAATCTGAAGTCTCAGTGTCTCATATATGCCAACACTAGAGGGTTCCATTTACATAAAGGAATATATTTCTGGTAATGTAATCCCAGAAACCAATTTGTCTGTCTCCTCCTCATAACATGTAATTCCTCTATTTCTTCCAATTATTCCTTAAGTAAAGAAGTTATTTCACTTAAAAAAAAAAAACATTTATCATTTTTATATTGAAAATATCAACCTAGAATAAATTTATGCAATTTATTTAATTTTAACAAACTTGTGTTGTTTCCAGCTGCATAGATAATGGTATAGCTAGGAATGAAAATCCTATTTATTCACACTGCACTTTTTGTATTGTAAATAGAATGACCCACTTTTCATTCATTAGCACATATTATGACTCATAAATGTGAAACACAAAATAACTAAAAGAAAAAATGCTAAATCTTGGCTATACATTTTTTCTAGCTTTAGACCATCCTGGAGCTCTTTTGTATGGACTGACTCAAAATTCTCTGGAAATAAACAGATAATAGATGAGATTTACATGCTGAAATGGTGAACAGCATGAAATTCAGGATGGTATTATACAGGTTTCTAAGGAAACAAATATATATACCTTTTTTCAAATGATATTCAAGTCATTTACATTCCTAATGTTGATACACGTTTCAGTGACCAACAAGAGTTGTGCCTAAAACCAGAGAGGCTGGTCATTATTCCTTCAGTTCACAGTGCATAATACAAACTTTGCAACCTGTAAAAACATCATGCTCTTTCTATTCTGCTGTGCTGGTGAAGTAGCTTATGGCTGGTCTGACTGCATTATTCTTTTGAATAATGCAGAAAATCAACACTCTGATACAGAAGGAGGGAGAAGAAAGGATGCAATGGGGGCCCTGCAGAAAAAACATACTTGGACTGTGCATATTACACAAGTACTAAGTCCACAGAGTAATGCAGATATTTAAGCAACGAGGTCCAAATCTGCTATCAACTTTTCTATACAGATATTGGATTTTTTTTTTTTTTTTTTTTTCCCATTTCTTTCTTTTGTAAGCTAGGAAATTCTCATAGGCCTCTAAATCTTGAAAAGGAGATTTCATCTTCTTTGGAGCAAAGATGATGATAGTTAAAGAGTTATCTAAGTTGGTGTCTGAACCTTAATTTTGTCCATCAAAAAACATAAGAAACTCAAGTGGAAAAGTCTCTGTGCTTTCAAACCTTACACACACGAAAGAAATAAGTCAAATCACTATGTACAGATGCCTGGCCACAAAGACAGAATCAGTAAGGTGCAGTAAAACTGTGTAACTAGAACAGAAACTACGGTAAAAATAATACCAAAGATAAACCTGATTGGTTATTGAGCAAAACGGAAAAGTATTCAGTATCAACATCAAGGCAACTGAAGTATGTAATGCCCTTCCTAAGAAACTCAACTATGACCTACTGGTTATAAAACACACAAATTCAAGGGTTAAAGATTTTAGCCTACAATAGGGAAGGAACTGGCATGCTGAAGAGTACTCAGGTAAGTTAGATATTTTCAGGCCTCTAGACCTGTTACTCATCCCGTTAACCTGAAAATTCACTGCTGGTATCTTGGATATATTAGCATTTATTCTGGGAAACTTGTATGCAAGATCTCATAAAGGAAAAAAAAAAAAAAGGTGTTTGGTCTTTTGACATGCAAGACAGAAATCCTCCTCACCCCCCAACAAATTAGTAGAAGACAAAATAGACTTGCTAAGAACACATAACATAGAAAATTACAACTGTCTTCTTCCTATGACAAGACAATGAGCCCTAGGTTTGGAAACAATTTAGTAGATATCTATGTCTTGACTTTAATAAGGGTTTTGATACTATTTGAGAAAACTTTTCCATAACACAAAGAAGCTAAGGAAGGTTAGCCTAAATGAAGATACTACATTGTGGACTCAGAGAAAGCATCCACTTGAAAACTTGACTGAGAATTTAGTGATCTGGTACCTTTCAAAAGCGAAATGTAGCTAAGAGGGATCTGTCTAAGATCTGGTGCTATTCAAAATTTTCACTAACGGTGTGTGCAATAGCAAAGTTGATAAGATCTTGACCACCGAATCTGAAAAAAATCAGGAACAACCCCACCCCACCACTAACCATCAGGACACTGTTCATAAGTTAAAATCACAAGATACTACAGTGAGGCAGGAACAACAAATTGCACAAACTTTAGATAGGGAACAACTGTTTTAGCTGCATTTCTGGAGAAGATGGTCTCAGAGTTTGTATGAAGTTTGCACTATTAGGGTCAAAGGCTAGTGTTCAACAGTTTGAAGTCTAACTGATGGCTGGTTAGAAGTGGTACTCCTTGGGGGATTGATACTGGAGCTAGCAAGATCTGAAGAAAGGGATGGAATGTATTCCCAAGCTTAGAGATGACAAAATTACAAGAGCACTTGCTATGTGGGAAGGCATGACTATCGATCAGAAGGATCTTGACCAGCTGAACCAGGACGAATTGCCCAACCTCACTGAAAGTCTTGCACTGAGGATGGAACAACCCCATGTGTCAGGACTGGCTGGGGACCAAGAGTGGCAGCTCTGTAAACCTAGAGATCCTGCTGGATGGCAAGTCAAATATGAGATGGGAAATGTGCCCTTGCTAACTACATACAGAACTGTGTTAGGAGGCCCACAGCAAGTAGGTGAAGGAAGGCGACTATTCCTCTGTGTAAGGCACTGGTGAGGCTTTATGTATGTCTACATTTTGGTTCCTCAGTACATGAGATTTGACAAGAACCTACAATGTCTCAGAGGGTGAATAAAGTGTCTGGAGTGCAACAAATAATGAGGAGAAGCTGAGGGAACTGGGCTTGCTTAGTCAAAGAGGCATTTCTAATTGCTGTGTTCTGGAACATGAAGGAGAATTGCAGAGAACAAAGTGTCAGACTCCTGGATGTGCGAAACAGAAGGATAAGAGACAATTCTCATCTTGGAAACTCCAACTCACTATGAAGAAAAAAATTCTTCACGGTGGTCAAGCACTGCAACTGGCTGCCCAGAGATGCTGTGGAACGCCTGTCTTTGAAAAGATTCAAAACATGACTGCAAAAGCTCTAAGGAAACGGACCCAGCCTTTTGAGGACCGCATGGAGATAGGAGACTGGACTGGATGACCTCCCCAGACAAAACCCTGCTTTGGTTTTATGGTTTAGCAATATCACACATGAAAAAAGCAACACTGCTGAGACTACTACGGACTCAACCAGAATGCCATGTTTAGGAAGGGAATAACCTTATCTGTGGCGATAGCTGAAAAATAACAGGCTTGTTCCGCAGCAAAGACTGAGCTTAGAGGTAAAGAAAACTTCTTACAGCACAAACTGCTGGAATAGGTAGGATGAAGAAATTTAAAAATTTAATTTGAGATCTTTTGGAAAGCTAGGCAAAAAGATGCCACAAACAAAAGAAATATAGCTGGCATGCTATACAGCATGTCTTGGGACAGAGAATGAACAGAAGGCCTCTAGAGTGTCTTTCCATTCTACGACACTATGAAAAGCAAAACATAGTCACACACAGAAATGGAAAAAAAAGCAAATAATTTATTTAGGGTTTGGTTTGGTTTTTTTTGGTCATAGCTTTACTAATAAATATTCAAATACTAGTACTGCACCATTATTTTAGAACATAGCACTCATTACTAATATGGTTTGCTTTGGGTGAGCCCCTAGGAAACTCGTTACGACACTGTTTCTTTGAAGAAAGTTTCTTAGTAAAAAACAAGAGAAATTCAAAAAAGAAAACAGAGATGCTTTCTTTCTAAGCAGAAGTTTGACATTAATTGCTCGCTCTCATGCTTAACTTTTGAAATGCAGTGCTATGTATGGATCAAGTACCTAGAGCTTCCAAAAATCTAGACAAAGGAAAATGTAGCTTGCACTTTGGCGATACTTAACATCAGCATTAGAAAGAAAATCTTAGGGACTCCTGTGAGACTGCAGTATGTAATGAATAGAGAAAACTGAGAGCTCCAGGCTGACAGGAGGAATGCAGCAGTTTTTTGTATATTTTGTGACTGTAGCTTCAGAATTTTACCTATAGTACTGTGCTCTAGAAATTGAGTTTTAATTTTAGCTTTAAACAACAACAGCAACCACCCAAACAATCAAAATACCACAAACAAAAAACAACAAGAAAAAAAAAAATCACCTTGCATTGGAAGTTTTGAAAACAACCACAACGATGACAACAGCCTGTATACCACACATTCTCCTTAAATCTACCAGTAATTTAAAACAATAGCTTCAGGAGACTTAAACTCTGATTTCAATAAATCCTGAATTCTAAAACCTGTCTACACATCAACATCATTAACTCCTTGCTAACTGGTTATTCCCACTTCTTCCCAAGGCGAGGCTCATGGACACTCTGATATTAAAATGTGGGTTATAACTTCCCTGGGGACGTTTGTGTTTGTGTGTATATGTGTACGTGCAGGAGAATGCACACAGAGGTGCACGAACCTGAGAAATCATTTACAAGTTTCTACTTCTTTTTGCTAAAAGAAGGCAGTTCACCTAGACATCAAATGGCATCCTAAATTCCTCAAGTTGGTATTTTCTTCATCTTCTAAAGAAGCTTAAATGTAATGATGTCAAGCCAATAAAAGTTTCATTTCTTTTGATAAGTAGGCCAAAGTAGCAGATGTCTAGTTTAGCCTAGAGGAAAGGACGTTTAATGGTGTGTGACAAATAAGAAGATATAAAAAAACAAGCAACATTTTTTCAATACTACCTGCTTCAAAAGTGTTGCTTTACTCTGTTATTTAAGTAGTACATCTCTAGTTATATTGCATTAGAATGACAGTAATAATTTATCATTCAAAACGGAGTATTAAAAATCAACACAACTTGTAATATACTTAAAAGTTAGATCTCGGTTTTATTAAAGTCTTGACCCATTACTTATCTCTTTAATGTCCATCTACCAAAAGTGAAGGAGGATAATGGAGATAAATACAGGGAATCAAATGTATCATTCCTTTCAAGCCCTCCACACACGTACACTGCCAAATACATCTGACTCACTTGACTGGTTTAAAATGCAACATTGGTTTCCCAGAGAGGATAATAGACTAGTGTACAAACAGGGGGGAAAAAAAAAAAGGAAAAAAGGCAACAAGGCAACACAAATCATAGAAACCTTTCGGGCGGGAAAAAAAAAATCTTTTGAAAGGGAACAGACACTTTAGAATGTATATGAATATAGTTTTCAACAGCCACCTACTATCAAAAACCGTGACACTTTAAATATATGAAAAATAATAACATGTTATAACATTAAATGATCAACAAAGCAGACAACACTCTCCCAGTAGTGCCTAATCTAACAATAATAATAATCACTTATATTACCAGTGGGTCTAGAATATAAAATTATTCAATATTCCATTGTCCTAGGAGCTAAATACATACAAAATTAAATGACAGCACCTGTCCCCTGTCTACAGTCTCAGTAAAATGGAAGATAAAATCAGGACTGCAGAACAGATTCAGACATAGGGATGGCAGAGCACAAGTGAATATAATAATGATAATATTTGTTATAGATACTAGATGTACTCTATGCCAGTGAGGAAAATTTTCTACAGTCCATATTTTAAAACTCTGAAGAAATATATCTCTACATATCTGACAAACCTCTTAAATAACTGTATCTTATCTGAAACTAATCTCTTTTCACATAGTGGATAAATCATATTACAGATTTAGATGTGGAAAGATAATCTTCTTTTAAATTCTGGATAGCTCATTAAAAATACTTAGTATTACACAGAATACAGGTTAAAAAATAAAAATAAAAAAAAGTTCTCACATATTATTGTTTTGGAATAAAAGGTCCCTGGTGTGGCAGAACGGATTCTTTAAATCACTTCGACCC